>NC_050587.1:742500-1485000 GCF_013368585.1 Megalops cyprinoides
TTTCACAGCTTCCGTGAGTACAGTGTACACACACTGTGATGCTTCCCCTTCCTCCCAGCTTACAAACACCTCGAAAATTCAGACCTCACTTCAGCCTCGCATATGACCAGTTTGTTTTTCACTCCGGAAGAAGCTTTACTCACACAACACAAACTTCCCCACCAACGCGCCACTGACTGAGGGACTCCTGTTTAAATGCAGATGTTCCTCACAGACATAACAGAACTACGTTCTGGGAAAGAAGTTGATTTCATCAAGATGTCTGTGCAGAAAACTGAGATGGGGTTCATCTGATCATTCTTTCCTCTCTTTAAAACCACACACTAAGACTGACTGAAAAATCCTCACTCACACAATTTAATAGAAATACAGTGCCTGTTTATGCCAGCAATTCTACAGTTCAAAGCTTTGTGCCTCATTGTTTGTTAATGAGTGTTGGGTATAAAAGATTTCTATTGTATAGGGGTTTTGAACCACACACACACACACACACACACTTCAATAAATAATGCCGCACAATAATCGTTTTATCTCGATTATCTTGTTTTCCTAATCGTTGGAAGCCAAAATCGTAACTGAAAATAAAAGTGGATTAATTGCCCGGCCCTGTAAAAGCCTATGTAATGTGAGGCGCATTTTCATTCTCAATGACATCACTATTTGGGAAAGGATATGTTTCATGCTATGGAGGGGGAAAAAACAGATCTTCCAGATCTCTTTCAGCAGAGGCCTTCCAGTAACAGCCAGACACCACCCAGCTCCCGAATTTCGAATCCTCATGAGCAACACATTTCCTGTTTAGAGCTGTATACTTGCTTGATGGTCATTATATACAGTCAGTAGTAATAATACTCCTGTTAGTGTCCATACTAATGTTAGTGGAGTAAGACGGCGTATTATTACCAGCTTCTGTATCACCTTGCCTTCCCAAATGCCTGCCTGAATCAATTTTAAAATTTCTTTTAAATGATACAGATGACTTTGTAGAACGGACATCTGCCGGTTTCAAACAAAACAGGAGCTGGAAAAGTGTATCCCAGATGCATAAACGTCTTTTTCACTGTTGTTATGGTTCAAACATTGTCATTATCATTTTATGTGGCTAAATCAGCTCATCGGCGAAAATGCTGGTTCAACGCAGAATGTGAATGTGTTTGATATGTTTGAATGTTTACATTTAGTTGAAGGCAACCAGCAAGCAGTTCAAATTGCTGTTCACTACTACAGACTTTCTGTTTCGAACGCAACGTGACGTATTAAATGTCAGTCTCACCTTACACCCATGATCTATGGACAGACAGCCCAAATTTTCAACGAGAGTGTGTTTTCCCGTTCCTGATTCCGACACGGTGCGGTGTTCCGTCAAAGCGACTTACCGAGGAAAGGATGGTCGATACTAGCGGTTCTGCAGTTCTGTCTGTCCCTTTAGTTCAGGGGAGGGACTTCTTCAGACAACGTAGAGCCACTTGTTAGATTTCAGCCAGCAGCAGTCAATTCCTGAACGTCTTTAGGAGTGTGGAGAAATGTTCGTTGGGGATGTAGCTAGGCTAACGTCAACAGGACCTAAAATTCAACTATGCGTGTGTTCAAATTCGCGTTTATTTCCGACTGAGAATTGTGTTACTGCAAGAATCGCCTATTACCTCACCATCCATACTCAAGCCGATTAAGTCTTGAAAATATAAAACGAGAAACCCAAGCCCAGATCGCTCCATTTACGTTCATGGAGCGTATCTCTAGGTCAGGTTCCTTCAGAAGCATTTCATGTAGTTATTGTTTCAGTTCTCCCTATTTGCGATGTAAAGACGTTGCAGATTTTGGTAATACATGGTAAATAGTCACACTGTTTATCACCATCTAACATTTCCTTTTTGTCCAATTTATTTCTGTCAGGGCACAGGCACAGACTCAATTGCAGACCAGGCGTACGCAGGTTCCAAGTAGCTATTATTATTAGAATGGGAAATCGCAGGACAAGTTCGTAGTGGCAGAACAGGCAGGGTGAAAAACCAGGAAGGCAGTCCGAGGCAGGATAAACGAGGAGCAGGGATCAAAAACGGGAACAGGCTGGGTCAAACTGGGCAGGCAGGCAGATCAGGCAACTAAGGCAGGGCTGCAGGCAGGGACAAGGTTGGAAGTCAGGCCAGGATCAACAGCACAAGTAATCAGGCAGGCCCGCAACAGAGGGGGGGAGGAGGAGGGGGAGGATGAGGAGGAGGAGGAGGAGGAGGAGGAGGAGGAGGGGGAGGGGGAGGGGGAGGGGGGGGGGGAGGGGCGGAGGAGGAGGGGGAGGGGGAGGGGGGAGGGGGCGGGGGCGACTGAGACGAACTGGCAACAAGACAGAGACAAGCAGGGTATATAAAGGGCTGGGCTGACGAGGAGATGGGATGCAGGTGGGCAGGCAGGCACGTGGGGGCCATCAGGACATCAGGTGGGCGGAGAGCGTTGCAGGGCCGGAACACATGGGCACTGTAAACAAAAGCACATGGACGACACTGACAGACAGGGAGAAACACAAAAACAACAGCTAGGGGGCCAAAGTACTGACAATTTCAGTGAATCTTTTCCCTCTGCTCTGTATTTTTTCATCTGTCTTGAACCCACAGCTTATTCTCCATCCTCTCCCTTTAGATTGTGTTCTCTTCCTTGTCTAGATCATCCTAACAGATGTCCACAGACAATGTGGCATGTGTTTTCTCTTTTATATGGTCACAGTAGATGAGTATCAGGAGGATGACAGGTCACCACAACGCCAGGCAGACGAAACTGAATCATCCTGCTTTTATTGTTTCAAAAGGCCTGAGGAGAAATCTGTCGATTCACTTACTGTTCTTTCCCATTGTGCAGTGGAAAAGGTGAGGTAAACCATGCTTATAACCCTGTGTTCATACCTTACACCTGGTCATACCTGTTTTCTCCTCATAAGAGTGTTAAATCAAGACTGAATGAACAACATATTGATAATGAAGACCAGGAGGCCTGCTTTCGTGTTGTCGGTCTGCATTAGTTTGTCAGAGGAGAGCAACATAGCTAAACTGCGATCACGGCCTCATCTCCCTTAGGACACAAGAAACAACATGGACCACACCTGGACCTGTTGGGTCAAGAAGATCTGCATCTGACAAGGTCAGGCTGGTCCACAGAAGGCTCAGTTTTAATGACATCTGATGAAGGAGCAGATTTAATAGGTATCTGAGCATTTGTGCCTTACCTGCACTGAAGCTCTGACTCCTGGGCCTCTTGCAAGGTCGCGGTCTCCAGTTCTTTCCCTTGCAACTCTTCCTGCGTGGCCATGCCTGAGTCCCCGCCCTCTTTTTCTTGTAAGGTCCCCTTGTGTTGGGACCTTGGATCATCGCTGGATTGCAGGTTTTTGGCCACACCCTGGGAAAGGCATTCTTTATCAGGGGCTCTTCCTGTGCTGGGATAGGAGGACAGGGGTGGTGCTGGGGTGGTGGAAGTCAGAGTAAGGGCAGATGTTTTTGAGCTGTTTGGTTTAGCAGGAGCCTCAGAGCTCAGCGGGGAGTGTGACCGGGTGGCAGCTGGCCTACCAACTGGCACAGCGTCTGTTCTTAGGCGGGCATCTGATAATTGGGGATCCACTGGTCCACTGGCAGATGGGCCATCTTGGTTGGAGCCAGCCTGACTAGCAAGGAGTCGAGGGGGTCCCTCTAAGGTTTGCTTCCCCTGGCTAGACAAGGCCATGAGCAGGGGGGACTCGCAGACATAATCCCCTGCCTGCCTCTGGCTCTGCTTCCTGTTCAGTTCAGTCTTGCCCTTGCCTTTCTTGGAGCCCTTGAGGCTCTTTTCCTTCTTAAGTGAGGGCCGGGGCATGGTGCCCATATGGGTGTACATGTCACTGGACCGGGCATAGCTGGGGCTGTGTGGGCAGAGGTCCATGTCATCAATTGACTTCTCCCCTCCTGTGCGTTCACTCAGACTCCCATGGTGCTTCAGGGCAGACTTGGACTCCCCTTTGTCTGACAAGCGACGGAAAGAGAGGTTGGAAAGACTCCCGAACCACCTAAAACCTGCAGAAAAACGAAGTGGACTTGATCACCAGCTTTTCCACCAAATCCCTGCAACACACATTTGTTCATTATTATCATTTTTTTGCTTCTATTGTGCTGAGCTTTGTTGTGTTCATTCTTTTGGTCTACAGGTTTTGTAAGGTTTTGGAAGAAGAGAGATCCTGCTACCTTATAGCCTGGCTTTAAACAGATAAATAATTCTGTTCAACATACAATACTGATTGTACCATTCTATCATAGATCCATTATCCACAGTCATTGGTAGTCCTTAGTCTATGCTGTTTCCTATCTCTAGCTCTTCTTGTTTAAATATTTAATGTGAATGAACTCCCCTGAGACATAAACAGGCATATATGTGTAAACACTAAGGGAAAGACGCAGAATGCTGCTTGAACATAAACTGCAGCCACATGCATTAAACAAATAGTGGGAGTAAATGCACGCCCCTGTAATACAATGTTTAAAATTGTGAGCAAAGCAAGACTTAAATGGTACAAAGCAAGATGTTTGTATTGTTATGGTGATCCTGGATATTATAAGGTAAACGATTATTATATGTAGGAACAGCACGAATAACATAATATGAATTTTTAAAAATAGGGGTTTTAAAGATAACTTCTGTCATTTGATGAGAGATGAACCCATTGTAACTATAGAATACCTACTGTATGGATACAATCCTGATGGATAAGACCACTAAAGGGTCGTTGTACAATACATGGCTTGAATTATAGTATGCATTAAATCATTAACTAGCAATGTACAGTGTTCATTGTAGAGAAGCATGCTACACAGACCATACACTGTCATATGTTGCCAATGTTTGTGCAATCCAATAGTATAAATTAGTGTCCCTCTTAGTTTTTCCACAGTAGAAAATAGACTGGTACCTTCCATTGAAACTTTGTTTCAAAACTCCACGAGAGATTTCCAGTTGCTGTGAATTGCAATAAAATAAAGTGTTCCAAGCAGTGCAAGCTGCCACAGTCCATTTCAAAGAGAAACTTCATGATCACAGCCCTGGAGCATAACCGCAATGTCTCAAAGGTGGATATCGCTGAACCATTTGTTCACCCGCATTTATAGCCAAGCGCTCATTTAGTAGTAATAGTAGTTATAATAGGATTAGTAGTAGCACTATTGCTACTGCTAGTAGAAGTAGTGGTAGTAAACTAACTGCAAAAATGTTTAACAAAACATCTTAAAGAGATTTTGAACAACAGCAAGAATATAGCAATAAGTCCTCTCAGAATAATAATTTATTTTATGAATTAATTTTTAAAAATCCATTCAGATTAACTGCAGCGAAACCAGGAGTAATAAGATCACGTTATTAGAAGCAATTCTAATGAAGCCACCATTGCCACTGGTATTAAGAGTCTCAGTAGAACTGAAAAGTTCCTGTAGGCCCTATCATTGCAGAATGAAAATAACACTTCGATTCCCTAAATAATCATACAGGATGTGTGTTTTGCAATGGGCTATTCAGGCTGAGGGGCAGACACAGAGAATAGCTCATCTTTGATGAAGGTCTGGGCTAGCACAGGGTAGGGCTTGTGTTGAATGAGGTTGGGTTTGGGTTTGAAGAGGGCAAGGTTTGGGTTTGAGGAGACCAAGGACTGTGTTAGAGGAGAACAGGGTTTAGACTAGTGGAGGGAAGATCACAGGTTGGCAGAGGGTAGAGACTGAGGTGGAAGAGAGGAGCTTATAAGATGGAGGATGGGGTTGCTGGTTTTATTAACAAGAGGTTTTTGTGCCATTAACGTGTTTGTCTGGGTACTGAGTTTTTGAATCTGGAGCAGTAGAGGCTGTTAAATATTTTATTGTCTCTAACAGTCAACAATATCCAGGTAAACTAATGAGATCTACAGTAAAATTCAAACACACTTTGAGTTGCTGCTGATTCCAAACCACTGCTGGCACATTTACACAAACTGTAAACAAGATATGGGTCTGCCTGGGAGTGAGTGTTTGCTTCTGCTTTTAATCGCTAAAGGCTCCTAAAATGACAGGGCCAATTTCAAGGAATATGGTGATTCAAAGAATTTGTGATTAATACCTCTGGTAAAGATCAGAACAAGACTGAGTTCATAGGATGCAAGGAAGCAAGTCACACATGTCATCACTCTATACAAAGTTACGCTGCCCGTGATTCTCTGGCAAACTTTGGAAACAATCACTTTATTTACCAATAAATGTCATGACCTGAAGGTTCTGTCAACATCGTGAAGTGGTCAGACTGCAAAAGACAGGCTAGGTTGCTGCCCTTTCACCATCTCCTTGTTAAATGCAATTCAGTCTCTTGCTTGTAAATGATCTTCAGTTGTTTGTGTATACCTACAAGCCCTTCACTTTTTCCAGCTCAGACAGGGGCTGTTTTTAACAGTGCCACAACATAATGAAATAAATTTTGAATGTGCAGATGATTGACTGCAGATGTACATGTTTTCAGCAGTACATCAGCGGTGATAATTCGTTCCTGAAGCGCCGTGTTTGCCACAAGAGCATTCTCTAGCAGGAAGTGTGCAGTAGTAGGATGCTAGAGGTTAACACCATAAATGTACTACCCCTTTTATCTACACTTTTTTAGAGATGAAAAAATGGACTTGGTGTAAGAATTGTCATAGCTCATCAAGGGCTCGGACCTCATCCCTCACTCACATGTGGGTGGTCTCTTGCTGGGTCACCTGACCCTTCAGGAAGTCTATAGACTCAACAGCAGGTGTAATGCTGGTTGCACATGAAAAGCATGAGAGGATCAAAGCTGGGGACCAGAAGGTACTGAGCCTGTGCACATACTTATTTGTTTCCTGTCTTTACAGCCATTCAGGAATTGAAGTCATCAGAAATTTATTTTTTTATAGCAGATTTTATCTCTAACTTATATTTATGCAAATAGTCACTTGAAAAGTAAATCAAATCAAACTAACACCAGAATTATTAGTAAATGTCTTTTCTTAAGTCTGTAATGGATAATAACTGGATCATCTGTAGCAGAGTAGTAGCGGGTAGCGTCATTTTTAAATACTATTTTAAATTATGCATGTATTAAAATGCATTTATCGGATGCGGCTGTATCATGTGGATTTGCGTCTTGTCAGGTTGTTTCTCTTCCCGTTTCCAAGCGGAGCGATGACGTGATTTCCACACCTGTTACAGATTAGCTATTATCACAGGAAACTGAACTTGGCGTCCTTTTAAAAAGGAATTGGAGAATGAGGCAGTGAGGCAGAATCAGCTCCAGAGCAAGTGGGTTGCGGTTACACATTGTGCGTCCGTGTGGTATGGTATTCAGCGTTACAGAATTAAATCTTGTAGATTGAGATTTGGAATATCATTTCGATCAGCGACGTTCTCGATGTTGATTAGTGATTTTATAAACTTTTAGGAAATTTTCTACCGCATTGGCAGCTTCTGTGTTCTCCGTTGTGCAGACAGGGCTGCGTGCTGTGGAGCTGGTTCACTCTACGTGCTCGTAGTTTTATAACTTTTGTATCTCATTTTAACATGGATGCGGCATTCTTTTAAACGTGGAATTGTTTAGGATACGGTGACTAATTTAGGCTGCTTGACTGGGTTAGCAGAATGCCTGTTTTTACCTTATATTTTATACTTTTTAGCTTGTCTTGGGGAGGTCTGGTCTGGCTGAATGGTGTGGCGGTGTCTGCCTTTTGTATTACTGACTAATCGGGGTGATATGCTTGTTGTGGGTTGCGTAATAGCATAGTACTGAACATACTGCAAAGCTCCTTTTGTAGGTATTTCTCTGATTTACCTTGTCTTTGTGGTTGTCACGTTTTAGTGTGGAAACAATTGCATTTAAACTGCAATCTTTTGGCAGAAACTGTAGGACATTTCAGTATTGTAGGCCAGTCCAGGCTACCCCCCCCCCCCCCAGTCTGTTCCCTTGATGTTGTAAATAAAGAAAAAATTCAAATCCCAGTCTGTTCTCTCATCTAGGCACTGTCACTGAGGTGTTCCTGTTGCCCCTATATTGAACGGCCTCGTTACTAGGGGTGTGCAATTTTTTTTTTTTTTTGATTAATCGATTTTTTTTAATCCGTCCGATTCGATATCCATCTAAAATTTATGGTTTGATCTTTTAGGCTAATATGCATTTTTTCCGGTTTCTAGGTTCATTTCCGAAATGGTTAAATATAGCCAAAGAATTACATAAACGGGCTCTGACAGCCTAACTGTCGGATTAAAGGCAATTGCTAGTCCCCCCCCAAATTACATGTCGCTCTCTCGTTTAACTTAAAGACCTGCGAACGCATAGAGGAAAACCTGTTACATCAATTTTTTTTTTTTTACTATGATACGACCTCTGTATATGGGGCACCGTTTGTAAAAGTATACACTGATTTATCCTGTAGTTTTTGCACATTTAACATTGTCAAATGTTTTTTTTAAAAAGCAGTACAATTTTACTCACTTCATACATTTACAGACGAATTGATGCAAATCTGTCAGTCTTTTTCAAGGGTAATATTTTTCATTAATGAGAAATATGAAAACTCGTGTAAATGTTAAATGTAAATATAAGCCTATAGCCTAATATACAGTCAACTTCATGTAAAAGAAACATGTAAATGTTAAATCTAATATGCAAATATGGAACGAACCTAATGAATATGGTAATTAACCACACCTCCATTGTGTGACGCATGTTCTTTCCCATGGAAAAGCTCGGGCATTCACATCAAGCACTGTGGCAATGTAGAAACATGGCAAGTCTAGCAACAGGTGGTGGTGATTTGGCGGAAATAACTGAAAAAGCAGTAGCTGCTGGTGTTAAAGCAGCTCTGCGAGGTCAGACCACGCCAACGTCGAGTGGACCTACAATGCCATCGGTAAGTTCTGATTTTTATCAGAACTTATATTAAAGTATTGCTGAAAAGTTAGCAAGGTCACCAGACCAGACAGGCTTCTCATCTCAAAAAAGAGATGAGAAGCCAGTGATGACGTTGTCACAGAGGCAAATACAACGTTAGCTAACTAGCTAATGAAATGTAGTAGTAATATAGTAACCTTACCAAGGTAGCTAGCAGCTTCTTTGCAAGTTAACGTACTACAAGTTCACCGACTGTACCGACGGACGTATGTCATCGCATAACCATCATGTGCTGTATTGTCTACAACTACATAGGAGCAGATTTTCTACATATTTCCAAAAATGTGTCCCTTTATCTCGTTAGCCGGAGATCATTCAGCTCTTGCTAACTTTTCAGCAATACTTCGGCTACGAACATCTGCTGGAATGTAACGCTTGTTTGCTAGCGATGTTTGTTAACCATAACGTAGCTAAATGTCTAATTTAAAAATCAGAACTTACCGATGGCATTGTAGGTCCACTCGACGTTGGCGTGGTCTGACCTCGCAGAGCTGCTTTAACACCAGCAGCTACTGCTTTTTCAGTTATTTCCGCCAAATCACCACCACCTGTTGCTAGACTTGCCATGTTTCTACATTGCCACAGTGCTTGATGTGAATGCCCGAGCTTTTCCATGGGAAAGAACGTGCGTCACACAATGGGGGTGTGGTTAATTACCATATTCATTAGGTTCGTTCCACATTTGCATATTAGGTTTAACATTTACATTTATATTTAACATTTACATTTAACACTTATATTTACACAAGTTATTTCATATTAATGAAATAATGAAAAATTATATCATTAATGAAAAATATTACCCTTGAAAAAGACATTTTACATTTGACAATGTTAAATGTGCAAAAACTGCAGGATAAATCAGTGTATACATTTTTACAAACGGCGCCCCATAACACATTGCTGCTTTGTGTCATTAATAAGTTGGCAATGATACAGGTTGGTTTTGTTTTTAAGGAACTATGCCCATGTGTTCCTCAACTAAAAAGATTTTGATATACAGCCATGCGTCGCTTAACGTCCACGATACGTTCTGTGAAATAGGACGTTATGTGGATGTTGTGCAAACACCATACTGTATACTTAGCAAACCTATATGGAATAGGCACGAGACTGGATGCTGCTGCTTACGAGTCGAGGCATACTATACGGTAAACTTTTTAATTCACATTAAAACAACGATAGAAAGTACAGTACAGTCGACAGGCTACATAAGACATCAGCATAGGCGTTTATTATGATTATGTTTATTATGTCATATATTATGACATATGTATTATACGGTATACTATGTACTGTACCATTATACGCCTGGCAACGCAATCACTTTATTTCCATGAGACATGAGATAGACGTGTTGCGTGCGGGAAGCGTTGCCTTCACTACGTCCGCAAGTCCCGTTCTTCGATCGGGATTTTTAAACTTTATTATAACCTTATGGGACTACGGACGTTGTCCGAATGGACGTTACGCGGTGCTGAATTCAAAATTGCTGATGTATTCTGAGTTGCGTTTATTTCTTCCTGTAGAATTGTACCCCCTCCCACACAGTCCATCCATTGGATGTTCTGTTGAGTCATTAACTTTAGTGTCATCTAGGGCCAATGGTAAGACATTTTTGGTTCTGGGATTAAATTAATCCACATTGCAAACTGAATGTAGGGTGGGTATTACTTTAGTATGTAGCTGCATGCTAGTGATTGGCTCAACCCAATGTCATCTTAGCAACCAGCAGGAGCTATGTCCGCTTTACACATTCAGTAATGATGGCAGGAACTGTATTTCCTGTGTAACACTGTGCCATAGTGTGTTTGATGCCAGAATGATGTGGTGGCGATATTTCACATTCACAGTACTGCAGCGGAGTGTTAATAAAGCCTCTCAGCAGATGAAGCTGTGGGTCACATGACCTTCAGGGTGGGGATAGCTGAACATTGTGAAACAAGCCAAGCAGAAACATCAACTTTTGCAGCGCCTCACAGGAACTGTTGTGTGTGTGTGTCTATGGACAGCCATATGTCACAATCTCAGAACCAACATGTCTGGCTGGGCCCAATGACCATGGGATCAATTTTGATTGTAAGAGGCAAATACCAGCACCTCAGTTATGTCCAAACACTGATTTAGCAGCCTTGTTGCCAATGGGGTTAGTGACATTTCTGACAGATCAAACATTTTTTGATGAAATTCTTCCTTGAGGTCTCAATGTCTGGCTTAACCACCACCCTCACCCTACCCACAAAACGTTTCAAAGAACCGTGAAGGAGTCTTGCCACAATCTTTGAATTTACAATCATTGAATTTACACACTCAGTTCCAGAGAGATGAATAAGTACTACAGTGACAAGGACAGAGGCAATGCCCTATGATCCAATAGAAAACTTACTCAGCTTGCGCTTGCTCATGATGTCGAGAAAGGAAAGCAGGATTCTCTGGTGTTTTGAAGAAAATTCAAGATACTGTCTCCAGTCCGTAGAGAGACCACTTGTCGAACCACGCTTCCGGCAGGGCAGGGGTACACACATCTGAGGAAGGCTTGTGCAAAGCTCAACATTCAGCAGTACTTCCTGTGCTGCTGAAGGGCGGAGGTGTGTCTCATAGCAGAGAGAATCTCACTGCAGCCTATAGGCCAGCTGTGTAGATGAAATGAATATATCGTATATATTAATAGGCCTCCCGTGATGGTTTAGAAAGCCTTGAGTATGTTGCCATTTTTTACCCATCAGTACCATCAGGTAATAACTCTGCTCTGTAAAATGTTTGGATTTGTGAAGAGGATCTTTAATCTTTATTGTTATCATTTTTTCTTGATGTCTTCAAGATATATTTTCAGTGTTTAGAAAAAGCATTAGTAAATTAAAATTAAACAACCCAGTTGAATTCATTTTATGCTAGCCTCCTCTTCACAGATCTTCAGGATTTTCAGTCATTTCAGGTAATCAGAAATTCATGAAAATTGAAATAAAACATCAAGTTCGAGGAATGTGGAAGTAGTTGTCAGCAACGTTTTTTGTTGGAAGTAACAGTGATGAAGATGATGAGGTACTGATTGTTGGCCTCTCGTTCCACCCTGTGGGAGCCAGAGAAGAGACAGATCAGGATTCTGAGGAATAAAGACTATGGAATAAATAGCTCAAACATTTTTCAATGTAGACACATCTGAGCAAAAAGTAGTGATTTCTAAATGTAGTTTAGGGGTGGTAGAAGAATTTTCATGGCATGGCTTTGTAAGACAAAGATTAGCCCCACTCACACTTCGACAATTTTATTTCTGTAAGTCTGCACTTGGTTCTGATAAGCAAGTCTTATCGCTGTCTCAGCGACCTCAAAATGAAGGTGGGGAAGTGCTTGAAATGAATGTCTTCAGCATCATTCTAGCTTCAATGAGAAGAAAAACTACAAAGGTTAAAGGCAAATGCTACCGAATGGAAAGATTGGTGTTTAATGTATTGCACTACAGCTGACATTTACTTCCATCACATTATTTATTTTACTAAATGCTTTTATCAGTAGTATCTTAGATTACATATCATCCTTTATAGAGCTGGATATTAGGGGTATCAAGGGTACAACAGTAGTGCCCCACGTGGGAATTCAATTGACAGCTTTTGTGTTACCAGACCTGTCCTTACCACTACATCAGAGTGCCGTGCCTAATGTTCCTTCACATTCAGGTAATGAGAATTTCTGTATCCACAGCAGTGTGTGCCACATATTTCTGAGAAATCATCAGTAAAAAAACATGAAGTAAAACCACACTGGCAATGTGCTGTGGCTCTTTAAAAACATCTGTGGGGTGCTGCTGAGTGGCTTAGTTGGCAAGTGCAGGCTGGGCCCTACAGCCTGGGTTTCCAACTCAGCCATGTCATCAGGTAATGATGATGAGGAGTTCATAGCAGTGGAACGATTTGGATTTGTGAGTAGGTTGGACAAGGTTTGTTCACCTCACTGCCCTCAAGCATCCTTCTACTTGTGAAGCCCCTGTGAGTTGTTCAGCTGATGTCCTCCAATCGGTGCCCACTTCACTTTATTGACCTGTAGTGCAAAAACACAGCTGTTGGCTGCATGTGGATGTATCAGAGGATTTCATTTGTTGTGCCTCAGAGTGCAGAGGTTGTCTTGGTGAGATGAACTTACTGCGCAATTTGTGATTCCAAACAGGGTTGGATGAAGAGTAAAAATGGGATTGCATCACATTGATGATGGTTTTCAGCATAAATGGAACAGAAAAATATGTTAAAAAAAAGAAAGCAAGGGTGTAAAAGAAATGATGAACGCCTTGCAACTCCTTTCATTTCCTGTTGTGGTCCTGACTTCCTGCCATCTTGAGAAGTGTCAGAGCAGAGTCGAACCACAAGATGTTTTAAATACTTCACACGTTAGCAGCTGTTAGTGGTGGAATGTCCCAGGCAGAATATATAATTTCTACTAACCCAAATCCTCACAGTGGCCTCAGCAACAAGCGCTTGCCGAGCTGTTGGGCATTTACGGTGACCCAGCTCACAGCCCATCATAGAGCCACACTTGGGCCAAATACTCTGTGCCAAGAGTCACTGAGGGTGACTCAGCCCATCCCTGGTACACAGTGAGCCAAGTCCCAGCAGGAGACGTACAGTCGTCTTGCCAGATGATCAAGGTCTCTGACTCCACATGGTACCGTAACCCATTGTCACAGCAACAATGCTTGGAATCTAACACAGCTGTGGACACTTAGGGGTCCTCTGTTCATAGAAATATAATAACAAGAATGGTCCTACTCACACACAGACAAACTTATATGAGTGCCAGGCCACTCTAATGGTCAACTTCAAATGTGAATTCAGATTGAATCTGTTCAAATTTGAGTTTGTTCTCTGTGGCTGACACATCAGAGCATCAGATGGTAGGCTGTTTTATTTTAGGCTATTAAACATTTATGCAATTCACACTGAAATTTTCGATTAATCCTGTAATGCTGTGTTTATGTCCATTGTCACTGTCTCACTTATCATCTCTCACTACTTTTGACAACCCTGAAGTCACTATATAAGTTTCTCAGGGTTTCCTCTCGGGGGCCTCTTCTGGCACCCTGCTTCCTCAACTGCAACTTGATTTATCAACCCTGCATTTAAATGTATTAACCTATCCATTATCATGCAAGTTGGTTAGCAATCTTTAGTGTCCCTCTTTTTTTTCCAGAAGTTTAACTCAAATGAGTGTGACATATTCAGGGAATAAGTGACCCAGTTTCCCCCCATATTAGATTAAATGTTTATTTCTGTTTTTTTTTTCCTTGATATGTGTTGAGTGACACTTTGTAAATTGGAATATACAAAATACAGCATGATTGGTCTCCCCATATTCACTAGGGAGGAGACGAGGATTATACTGTAAAAGACAAAACAAGTTACCAAGTCAGTTGGGATAAATTATATGTTGAAAGTACCACTTCCCTAAAACAACTCATGCATAGTGTTTGAAGAGGGAAACACAAGACCACGCTTTGATGATATGGTTGTACAGTTTTTTTTTCTGCACCCAACATATTCGATCAAATTTTCAGTATAACGCAATCAATGAAACAGGGTATTTCAGTTGTAAAGCTTAATGTAGCTAGTTTTGTAGCAGGGTAGTAGCGGGTAGCGTTATTTTAAATATCATTTTAAATCATGTGTGTATTAAAATGTATCCGTCGGATGCGGCTGTATCATGTGGATTTGCATCTTCTCAGGTTGTTCCTCTTCCTGTTTTAAACGGAGTGATGACGTGATTTCCACACCTGTTACAGATTAGTTAATACCACAGAAAACTGAACTTGGCGTCCTTTTAAAAAGGGATCGGAAAATGAGTGAGGTAGAATCAGCTCCAGAGCAAGTGGGTTGCGGTTACACATCGTGCGTCCGTGTGGTATGGTATTCAGCGTTACAGAATTAAATCTTGTAGATTGAGATTTGGAATATCATTTCGATCAGCGACGTTCTCGCTGTTGATTAGTGATTTTATAAACTTTTAGGTAATTTTCTACCGCATTGGCAGCTTCTGTGTTCTGCGTTGTGCAGACAGGGCTGCGCGCTGTGGAGCTGGTTCACTGTACGTGCACGTAGTTTTAAAACTTTTGTATCTCATTTTAACATGGATGCTACATTCTTTTAAAGGTGGGATTGTTTAGGATACCGTGATTAATGTGGGCTGCTTGACTGGGTTAGTGGCATACTTGTTTTTACCTTATATTTTATACTTTTTAGCTTGTCTTGGGGAGGTCTGGTCTGGCTGAATGGTGTGGCGGTGTCTGCCTTTTGTATTGCTGACTATTTAGGGTGATATGCTTGTGGGTTGCGGTGGCTGCTAATGGCGTAGTACTGAATATAGTGCAAAGCTTCTTTTGTAAATATTTCCAGTGTGATGCACATTCTTTGTGGTTGTCACTTTTTGTGTGGAAATAATTGTGCTTAAATTGCAATACACTGGTAGAAACTGCAGGACATCTCAGTATTGTGGGCCAGGCTGTAGTCCAGGCTATTCCCCTCAAAGTCTGTACCTTTGTTTTAAATAAACTTTTTTAAAATTTCAGTCTGGGTCTGTCATCTGTGCACTGTCACTGAGGTGTTTCAACCCTAGTGCAGGTTATCTGCTTTCAGGGCCCTGGCCTGTTAACTGAGGGTGGCGTAGGCTAGCCTCCATATTGAACGGCCTGGTTACAGTTTCACTATTTCACTAATAAAGGCAGAATGCTGAAATGCCTCATGTATGTTGTTTTATTAATCATTTAATTGATCTCTGTTTTAGCCAGGGCAGTGCACCTCAGCATAGCATAACAAGATAGTAGCTACAAGTCCAAGGTAAAATGATAATACAGCTCAGTTTCTTTAAAAATATAGTTCTGTTAAAAGGAAATTGTGCATTTGTAAACTCTGACCAGCAGAGGGGTACAGCACTGGGAGTGTCAGCCAAACACAAACGCATATCAACAAAGATGTTTGTAGAGCCACATGGTAGCCATGTGGTCACTGTACAGAGAAAGTTTCAGGAGTACATGGTGGAAAACCAATTTTTTTTTTTTTTTTTTTTTAACCAAATGATGTATTAGATACTGGGAATAAATTAACTAGTGTGCTAAAAGCCCAGGTAGGAACTTGTACTGTGAAGCTCTCTGGCTGGTTGTGAGTAAGGCAGTAAAATTGAATAGCTGCCAACAGAATCCATGAGTAAGCTTGCAAATTTGTTGAGAAAGAAATTAACAAAGTGTTTTCCTATGCTTGCATTGTCACTGAACAGGTGTAACAAAGTCAAAACAAAACTGCACAGGTGCTGTTCACACTGGCTGTGCTTCTCAGACTTGGGACTTAGAGTCCTTTTGCCCAATTTGTTTCTAGACCCCGTTCTGTTGTCAATATCTGGCATTAACATCGGAAAAGGCATGGGAACAGAGCTTGTCAGGCCAGCAATGTTTCTACACATTTAAAGCATGTAAATTACCACAATGTGAATGTGTGCTGTTTCTAATCATTACTGACATAAAAAGGAACTGCTTAGTGATTAAAAACACTTGGACAGAATCTTTCCAAAACTTAAGAATTCACTACAAAAAGAATGCAAGAATCAATCCAGCTATAAGAATATTATTAGGCTCACACAGAAAAGAAATAGAAAAGTAATAGAATGTGTAACCATCTAAAATTTGCATGGAGTTAATCTCACACATGTTTATTACATTACATTACATCTAGCACAAAGCATTTTGGATGGAAAACATGCAGATTATCAAAGTGCCTCCATGCTGTCAACATGGCTGGGAAAAAAAGATGCTTTGTGTCATTGGATAACAGCGCCATCTAGAGTCTGACATCTGAGTCCAGCCAGAGAGCTGCAGCTGAGAAAATGTGGCAACTGTCTCTTAAAGACAGGGGGAAAGTCATGAAGAATGAGGGAAAGGAACGGAGAGTGACTGCAAACTAACAAAGCAACTATGGCCCCTTTGTCACACTTTATGGCACAAAATGTCTTAGAAGGATATACATAAATCCAGCTCAAAGGCCACTTGCCTGCCAGTTTCACACTGTAGCTGAAAACATACCAAAGTGACTCTTTTTAGCACTCTAGAATAATGTGCCATGTAAAAACTCCTATAACCCAGATAGTGCTGGTAATTTGAAGTCATTTCATTACTGGATTAGTGAAAGTTAGTCTAAACCAACGAATAACAAACACTGAGTGGTGATTCTGTCTGCCATGCAAGGTTGTCGTCCTTTGTGAGAGTTCTGTAACAGAAAATTCCAGCCTCACAGTTGGTGTGATGTGGTCTTATAGCGATGTGGTAATGTCGCCACACAGTTGAGTGGGAAACCAGAGTTTTTTGATGAAACCAGCTTCATCAAAAAAACTCAAAAATGAATTCTAGTAATATCTTAATACAGATGCTGCACACGTTCACTAATTTTTGGGGGTGCATGTAAAGTTAGTTAATTCTATTATTTTGTCCACTATCTACTCATCCAGATTCTGTAAAGACCATCAAATTTGTTCAGCATGTGCTGTGAACTGCTGCTCCTGAATAAAGTTGAGTCTCTCAACTAATTCAGCTTTAGTTGAATTCAGGTGATTCCAGGGTCAAACACATCTTGGGATGTTGTACTGCAAATACAACCATATTTAGCATAAATATGATCTCACAACCCATTGCTACCCAAAAGAGACAAGGTGGTTGAGTGGTTAAGGTGATGGACTACTAATCCATTGTGCTCTGCACATGGGGTTTTGAATCCCACCCTCGTCAGCAAGATTTACAATTTCAGTTTTGCACAAGAACAAGGAGTCAGTCAAGAGTAAGTGTACTGCAATCGGTAAGATCTGTCAATGATAAATATTCGAAAAGTTATAAATTATAGTAACCAGAATGGGCAAGTCAAGTATACAATTGATGTTTGTGGGTGGTAGTATGGCATAGTGGTAATGAGTGGAGCTTATAATTGAAAGGTCACTAGTTCAATTCCCTGCTGGGGCACTGCTTCTGTACCTTTCAGTAAGGTGCTTAACCCCAAATTGCCTCAGTAATAGTCCAGTCCTGCCACATATTTGTTCTAGCCATTCATTACACCAGATGAATTTAATTAGCACAACTCTTCAGCCAGGTAGAGGACCTAATTAGTGAAATCACCTTGTTTAGTGAATGGCTAGAACAAATACATGACATGACTTTTACTTTCTGTAGCCAGGGTGTCCACCTCTGCTCAGTAAACATCCAGCTATATGAATGGATAACATGGAAAAAATTGTAACCTATGTAAGCTGAGTCTGCTAAATGCTATTAATGCAATTAGCTAGCTAACTAACTATTAGTCCTGTTTAGCCAGTGCTATCTAGTCAATAGATGCTGTTGATTTATGCAGCCATGTTTTTTTTTCATAATTCTTGTTAGCTAGCTAGCAAACAGTTTTCTGCCTCAGAATGGATATTTGTTGTTTAAATGTTAAATAGTACTGCTGACTAACTAATGAGGACAGGTCCTTACAGATGAAGAGTCTACATAATTAAAATTCTGTTGTTTGATCATTTTCCCCAGCTTTGACAATTCCCATTCTGCACCACAGTTGTGTCTGACCACATTATCACTCATGCTGCTTTTCACACCACAGCATTTTCTCATTTTCTTTCCTAGCTCTTGCTTCTCTTGAATGGTATTTAAAAAACTCAGTCTGTCTGTATTCTTTGTTGGTGGATGCTTGAAACTGTTACTAGGCCTTTCAAACATGGTGAATGGTAACAACTGGCATACTTGTCCCTGCCTTTTACCTATTGATATAATAGCCACTGTCTGTGCACCCCAGGTACTTGAGTACCCTAGATCTGCAACAGTACTAAGAGATATATATTATAGACATTTCTGTAGAGCAACAGAGTAGAGTAGAGTAATGCTTCTGGTGTACAATATGGACATTTGCCTCAGAGCAAAAACAGATCAAAAGTAATATATGGCACCCAAATGATTTTGCTATAGTACAAAGAGAAAATAGTAGTTGGACTGTGTAACTGCCACAGATAACCTGCGGTGGATGTTAATATTATTGAACATTAATGAAAGTGCATGCATGGTAGCAACTCAAGCTGTGGTAAAGTAGGACTTTATAGACACAAATTTGTATGTTTATTGATCTGTGCAAAATACTTGGTTGCCTTGGGCACTTTTATATTACAGTTGTTTTAATAGTTTAAAAGTGATCAACAGTGCTGTGCAGACAAGCTGCATTCACTCGGAATGAGAAAATCACTGTAACAACAAATGCCAGAACACACAAATGACCTGTTGATATGATGCTTCTGTTGGACTTTTCACTCTAGTGGCAGGCTATTGTCATTATAGTCACTCAGTGAGTCAGTGAGTCAGCCTGAGAGAGAGTCATACAACAGGCAACTTTAAAAGTTAATGTGACAGTAATGTATTCAGTTTCATGATTAATAAATTAATGTGAATATTTCTCATACTTTAAAGTTGAATAGGAAAACAAATATCTCACAGCTCAGTGCTGGTCACAGATTCACAATTCAGCCTTCCAGGTGGGAGGAGCTATTTCTGAAATCCCACAGAGGAGCAGAGGAGGCAAAGATGAATCACCCAGCCATAGGTGGGCTTGGAGAAGTCCAGACAGGCCACTATTCTCATAATTACCTATACAGTGTACCTGAATGGTTGCACAGATTGATAGTGGGGGTTGAATCAGAATGTTTTTTTGGCTGCCGTTGCTGATTACCGAATTTGGATTGATGGTATTGATGCAACAGCACTGTGCAGTGGCTCTAAGATTAATTATCGTCCCATCTTCTGGTCTTCGTTTTTATGCCTGCTTTCACTTCAAGATGCTCTCAACCAGCACAAGTTACTGCTGGTACTTTTGTCCATAGTTTGTTGGTCACAAAGGAAAAGTAGTAAAACTAGTGTCTTAATCTCATCACATTACATTACATTAGCAGACACTCTCATCCAGTGATTTCCATCACAAATGAACAGAAATGTGTCCATTCAATTTGAATGAGCAACAGTCCAATAGCAATTTCAGGGATGGTAAACGAGCTGTAACACACTGGCCTTTAGACCTGTCAGTCAAAATGTCTGTATTTAAATATTTGAAAAAGACAATGAAACCTAAATGTACATTTAAATAATTCAACCTGGGAGAACGCAATTCTAATGAAAAGTAGTTTTTTGTAAGGAAGATTTTCAGGATTTGGCAGTAATTTGTAGATTTGAATTATGGTCACATGAAATCAGAATTCTTTCACATTTTAATTAAAACTAATTAAATTAGTTTCTGTCTGTAATGTTATCTTTTAAAATGATGTTTATCTGAAAGGTGTTACTTTCGTCCAGGCTCTCCCCTAAGTGGCCTAACGTTATTATCCCTTTAGCACGTTAACTTATTTTTATGCAATGTAGCGCGCTGTTACATTAGGGTAGCCTACATGGTTCGTTATGTTTTTATTAGCGTTATTAAGCTTCTCATCTGTTAGCATTTGCTATATTTTTAACGTAAATCACTGTTTCCTCAAAGCTAAAATTAGCTGTGCGATTAAGACATCTAGTGTCTTAATCGCACAGGTTTTAATCACAACGGTGTGACCATACGCGCCAAAGGGTTATTCCATTATGCGGAATTATTAATGGCCTAATTAACATTAACGAATTCATATGCGCTATTAGGCTTATCCAAGTGTTCATGGGGACTGGGGAAGCTAAATTACCTCGCTTACTGCATGTTTAACCTCGTGTTCTGTTTTTTTTTTTATTATTATTTATCATCAGTTATTGTGTTGGTGTTACAAGTGTATAAGTTGTATTATGTTATAGGCCTACTCTGTTGAAATAAATTAACAAAATGTTCAGTCTCCTTGCTGGTTGTTCCAACACATTCAGAATCATTACCGCTTTTGCCGTTAGCATTGTCATTAACAGGCGGCTCACTTCGTGCCTGCACTTGTAGCCTAAAATTTATATTTTAAAGGCTCATTATTACGGTTTTGTATTTCTCTCTAACGTAGCACAGTGTTAATGTTACTTACAGGCTAACATTCTTCCTCAGCCCTGGAACTCAAACCATTTTCTGATGGCCCAAAAATATATATTTAAATAATTAAATTAATGTCATAAACGTGCGACGACTAGTCGACTAATGGCTTGAACTAACGACTACTAGTCGACTAGGAAAATCTTTGGTCGGGGGCAGCCCTAATATTTTAAATGTCTTTGTGAAGAGTTCTATTCTTCCTCTGGGAAAAGTGAGCATCTCTTAAATGTGATTCCATGCCTTCACAAACTTAATACTCATGATTATCACCAAGTGTCTACTGTCTGAGTGAGGGCAGGTTCCTGTAGGTGTAAGCTCATTTGGCAAGGTATTCAAAATTCTCCTTGTCACCTGCCTAGAGTGACTCGGATTCCACTGCAATAGACTAAATTACCTTCATCCCTCTGGAGACAGGGTTGGAAGGTCAGCCAGGGAGTGCTTGCCTTGCCACTCTCAGGCACTCCGTGACTGAACAGGGATCCAAAAGTCATTAGACATTAGAGGAGCAGTGCCTGTCCTCCAAAGAGTGCCCACTCCGCTGTAGTGCAAAGAGTAGCAGTTGCCTGTGTGTGATTGTATCAGAGGGTTGCGTTTGTCTCACCTCAGTGCAGACCTTGTTACACTGAGCCTAATTGGTGGTTCCAAAATAGGATTGCATGAAGAGGAAAAAAGCATGAAAAGTTTCTGTAATTTCTGTTCATCCATTTCCTCACTCTTATTGAAATCTTAAAACATCATACACACTGGTTTATTGTGTGCCAAAACGGAAGAATGCCTCTGCTGGTTCAGTCCCTCACATGTGACATAACACTAGATGGCACCATCAACATTCTAAACAGGGACAAGCTGTAAAACAGAACTCAGCACAGCAACCCTGCAGTGTGAAGTTAGCTATAGCTATAGCTATAGTTTCAAAGGGCTTTGAAACACCTACCCTCTGATAGTTTGGAGGAGTGGTAAAATTAGTCCAAAAATTAATTTAAATTGACAATTAGATGTTCAAGCCATCTTTTTCCAGGAACTGCACTGGGCACCTTGTGAATCTGCAGATCTTGCCTCAGTGTGCTCTATCTGTTTCAGCCAGGGAAAGACCCAACCTAATGTCAACATCACAGAGGACAGAAGTATCTGGCATGTGGTCGCAGCCATCAGTCACATCCGCTATGGCTGGAAGGACACTTGATGTACTCATACTGGTAGAACAGTGCCAGCGTGCCAAATCTGGAGCTTTGGAGTTGCATGCTGGGAGATTAATAATTACGTTCTGAACATCTGTTAATGACCGCAGTATGATATGATTACATGCTATGGCACCTAAAGAGTAAAAGCAAGCTATCTAGGGTAGTGGAGGAAAGCTGGCAAGATTATGAGGAGACAGCAGAGCCAACTTTGTGATATTTTTACATCAAATACACTGAAAGCTCGGAGTATCATTAATCCAACCTCTCATTCTTCCGGTCACCATCAGCCCCTTGGCTCCCAAAAACATATTTAGAAACATCCTTTATCACAAATGCAATCAACAACCTGAATTTCAGGTGCATGGTTTTTTTACCGCTGTTTTATTTTATGTTTTCATATTTTCGTATGTCTGTCAGTATTTTTTTAGCCTGTTATAAAGTCAAAGACAAATTATAAAGCTTGCTACGTGTGATGACATCATTCTGTCAAAGCGACTTTGTTCATTCATGCTGTAAGGTTCTGGCCAAGCACCTGAATTTGAAAAGTGCATTTCACACACTCTCAAATTTTAATTGCTGGATATAAGTCTTGCATTGTGATGGTTCATGATTTTTGTAGTGATTGACTGTAATGGTGGAAGGAGCCATAGTTCATCCACTCCCTGTCTCTTGATGGAACATGATCCAGGCTGAAGCCAATCCTGATTCCATTTGCAGGAAGCAACTAGACATAAAAAAGAAGCCCCCATTTCAGTGCCACCCTCACCCCTACCCCCATTCTCAGATGACTTGGTTCATTCGCTCCTTTATCTGCAACACTATTACCAATCCCAGTGCAATTGGTAGCAAACCAAATGGAGTTTGGCGCAAATCCTGGTGCAGCTGGGTCTCTGTATAAATACCTCCCTGTATTTATACAGTCTTCCTTCACAATCTATGACAAAGCATGAGTGATATGCACTAATGAGGGTCTGTGAACATCACTTCCAAATTTTCAATTGGAGACTTTTATTAGCAGGTGATAAGTGAGGATGGGGTTAGGTCACTGCAACATGGGAGTGCTCAATTTTGACCTCAGTCTGCTGACAGTAAATCTACAGTCCTCTCAGAGCCTGCAGGGATCGCAGTGTCTGTGTGCTGTTCTAATTGCACTGAGGAAAACAATGTGTCAATAATTTCAGGATAAATAAATCCAGGAAAAATATTTGTTTGATTGTGTGAGGCTCACCCCAAACAGATGGCCCTCACTTGGCTGGTTGCTTAGCTTTGCTTAGCACTCGAAATTATAGATCCAATCAATACAAATGCAATCATTCAAGGGATGTAGACTCCCAAGATACTATAATTCAGATTACATCACTTTTACTCTCTGTTTATCAGGATATAGATTCCTTTCCTACATCGAGTGTTTATACGTACATTCATATACACATATAAGATTACAGTCATACACACACTTGAATTTTCAATCACAACCATGCACTGGTTTGAGAAGAAATCACACAAATCGCTTTACACATAAAGCTGCACTTAAACAACTAAAACAACTAAATTTGCACAATATACCACGCTGGTGCTCACTCAAATTCCCCGACAACTGTGCTTGCCGCCATAGATGTTTAAATTACGTGAGGTGCACACCTTCGTGCACCCGTGACCCTGATGTTACGTGACCCATAACCCCTACTTCCGTGCACCCTTTACCTGACGTCATGTGGCATACCCGTAACAATGCCGATGAATGCTATATAACTGCACAGAGTAAGGTGAGAGGCCAACAGCAGGAAAGATGCAGTGTCCACTCTGTGTGTTCTGCTGGAAGTTTCAGTAGCTTCCAGTTCACGTCCTATCCCTACAATCAAAAGGAAAAATAAACTGCCTGACATCCCAGATTCTGAAATAAAATTAAAGGGAGGTGTAGGGTAAAGCAGAGTACTGGGGTGATGTGTCTGAGCCTGTTGGTGCATGCTTGTGTTCAGTCCCAGTGTTAACTCCTCTTCCAATGTCCCCCAAGGACGTCCGTGTACAACAGGAGACATGGGGCGGTCTCACTTTGAATGCAACACCGGCAGCCTGGCATTACTGAAGAAACAGCAACAGGATGCCGTCAACACCACTCCTCATTCCAAACCCCCTGGAACCCGCAACAAGCAGATAAAAGAAGTGATCGTCATAAATGTATATCCTTACAGCACACCAACCAAATATTTGTGTTATTCCTGGGCCTGAGGGACTGAAATCACCAATGTTTAGAGTGCAGATAAATCCATTTATACTGATGCACGCTCCCCTGCTTGGAAGGATGGGGCAGGGGAAATCCGTCTTTGTTGCCTGGGGATTGATAAATATCCCACATGCAGGACCACTCGCAGGAGGCCTGAAATATGAGAAATCAAAGAGGAGAGCACACTGCTATCAAAACAGTGAGCCCACTCTAGATGAGGGTCTCTGAAGTGGAGAAGTCACATTGTGCTGAATTTGATTTTATGTGTGTTGGATAAAAGCCTTTTCTGGCCGGCACCACAGCTCAATTGCCAGTGTGAGCAGTACAGTAAATTTGATCCTGATCCAGGATCCAAATACCCCGCCCTTATTCTCACCTGCATTATTATGTGAGAAAAGATTAAACTGATCCAGGGTCAGTGTTTTGGGGTAGAATCTGTCTACACCAGTGACAGCCTGAGAAAGGAGTTCTGTGGAGGTGGCGCAAATGCAATATTGCTCAGTCCACACAACGCACCCTGAAGCCAACGACTGACTCAAGGCTCCACTACATGGCCCTTATTACACATGGGAGATGTGAGTGAGAGTGCTGTCAGAGAGAGGGGGAGAGAGAGATCAAAAGAGGACAGAAAGAGAGAGAGGAGGAGAGAGAAGAGGGTGAGGGGGAGGAGGAGTGAAAGCAAGAGTGAGTATAATGAAGGATAAGTGTGATGACACAATTCTCATTCTAAATTTGCTCTACCCAGTTTCTTATACTAAACTGTGCTGAGAGAGGCTCTGCTGACCGACATGTCTGGCTTTGATTTCTACTGCTGTCACCTCGCTGTGATGAGCCTCACAGATATTATGGAGACATAAACACTTGGTGAGATAACATGAAAATATAGGTGCAGATGCAGATTACAATTATTAACAAATTCAGTTCAATTCAATTCAATTCAATTCAATTCAATTCATTTTTATTTGTATAGCGCTTTTTACAACACAAGTTGTCACAAAGCAGCTTTACATTGTTCCCAGGCCTGAGACCCCCTGAGAGCAAGCCAACAAGGCAACAGTGGCAAGGAAAAACTCCCTATCAGGAAGAAACCTTGAGCAGAACCGGGCTCATGGGGGGGGCCCATCTGCTTCTGGCCGGCACTGGGCAGATAGAGTTAGACACAAAATTATGCAATGTACATTTGTTATTGACAAACAATAGCAGTTAACAGTAGAGTGATTATAAGAATGTCTCCTAGGATGTCCGGGTCTTGGAATGCAGTTGGCTTTGATGGGCAGGGCAGCGAGGTAGCAGGACTGGAAAACGAGATGAGACGCTTGGGCTACAGCTCCGGACAGGAGCCCGGAGCAGGGAATAGGAAGCAAACAGAAAACAGTGGTTAGTGGATGATAAGAATGGCAGGGATGTAGAACAGAGAGGCAGGAGAGGAGGGGCAGAGAAAAAGGTGTGCAACAAGGAAAGACCCCGGCAGGCTAACATTATGGCAGCATACCTAGGGGACGGGAGGCAAGGGACCGGCATAGTCATGAGGGCGACCCTAAGACAGTCAACACCAGATCACGGCACAGGGTCCATGAAAGCAATGACCACTTAGTCCACCAGAGACTCTATGATCCACGCCAGCACCAGGCCATGTCCCTCAGCTGAAGGATTTACTATATAGATATGTTTTGAGCCTAGACTTAAAGGTGGAGAGAGAGTCTGTTCCCCGAATCTCAGAGGGTAAACTGTTCCACAGGAGAGGGGCTTGATAGGAAAAGGCTCTACCGCCTACAGTAGTTTTGCCCACTCTTGGAATTGTGAGAAGCCCGGCATTTTGGGAGCGAAGGGCTCTCTGCGGAAGATATGGATGAAGAAGGTCCTTAAGATAGGGGGGGGCAAGCCCATTTAAAGCCTTAAATGTGAGTAAGAGTATTTTAAAAATGATCCAGTATTTAATAGGTAGCCAATGGAGAGAGGCCAGAACTGGGGTGATGTGCTCAAAGCATTTAGTTTTAGTTAAGATTCGAGCAGCTGCATTTTGCACCAGCTGAAGGGGTTTTAATGAGACGTTTGCACATCCTGACAAGAGGGCATTACAGTAGTCTAATCTGGATGTTACAAAGGCATGGATTAGTTTTTCAGCGTCGTTAATTGATACGATTTTCCTGATTTTAGCAATATTTCTCAGATGGAAGAAGGCAGTCCTAGAGGTGTTAGTTATGTGAGTTTCAAAGGAGAGCTTGGGATCAATAACAACACCAAGGTCTTTGATGGCTGCACTCTGGGCAAGGGAGACACCATCAAGGTCCAATATAAAATGAGTGAGTTTGCTCCTGATTGAATTTTGGCCTATGACCAATATTTCGGTTTTGTCCGGGTTGAGGAGGAGAAAGTTTCGGGCCATCCAATTCTTTACATCTGTTAGGCAGGCCTCCATGTTTGAAATATTCAGAGGGACATCGGGTTTGACTGATATGTATAACTGAGTGTCATCCGCGTAACAGTGGAAATTAATGTCATGTTTACGGATGATATCGCCAAGAGGCAACATGTATAACGAGAAGAGCAGAGGTCCAAGCACAGATCCTTGAGGTATACCATATTTTACTCTGGAACGGGCGGAGGATTCGTTGTTGATGGAGACAAACTGATATCGTTCTGATAGATAAGATCTAAACCAAGATAGGGCATGTCCACTTATGCTAACCAGGTTTTCGAGGCGGTCAAGGAGGATACAATGATCGATGGTATCAAAGGCTGCACTTAGGTCTAGTAGCACAAGAAGAGAGATACAGCCATTGTCACAGGAGAGTAGAAGGTCGTTGAGCACTTTCAGGAGAGCGGTTTCCGTACTGTGGTGAGGTCTAAATCCGGACTGGAAAACTTCCAAAACGTTGTTAGAGTGTAAAAAGGCACAGAGTTGCTTTGATACCGCTTTTTCCAGAATTTTTGAGAGGAATGGAAGGTTCGAGATGGGCCTATAGTTTGACAGGTCACAATGAGTCCTGCAAGGCTCTGATACTACTATACGTACAGTAGAGGATGAGTAAATGATAGTTCAGGGTGGTACAAAACAAAATTCAAAATACAATTTGTTCAACTGCTGCATGGTGTTATAATTTACACAGAGACACACATACGCATGCTCACAAATACACACACACACACACACACACACACACACACACACACACACACACACACACACACACACACACACATGCGCGCACACACACACACATACACACTACAAACAACATTTCCAAAAGTAGACTCTCATGGTTGAATTAGAATGGAAAGGTAAAAGAAGCACAAATAATTTCTGCTCATAGACTGAAAGAGGAAGCAAAATAATTAGAGGTGTCTGGTGGAGGAGAGGAGTAATGGGCCCGCAGGACAGGAATGAAGGAGTGAATAAATAAAGGAGGGAGGTCTGAGAGCAATGTGCACAACCAGGGGGGTGCTCTGACTCGCCTCACTGACTCTCGGGTTCTCCTCTGATGTTTTACACAAGTAAAACAGCGCAAAAACAATTAGGATCATTTTCTTCAGCCCTTTCCCTAGCTTGGTAGTGAATTGTGGCTCCCTTTACTTCCGCAACGAAAAGTTTTCTTATCTATTTAAAAAAGATAGTGTTTTTGAAAAATTAGTCAAATGAGGCAATTTTTCTGGACAGCATGTAAGAAAATCCTAGAGATTCTTATTTTAAAAAGAAATGTGCCCACAATGATAACAGCAAAAATGTATTTTGTGCTTCTCTTCAGGCTTACATTATCAAAGGGGTCTAGGATTGATGCTTTGCATTTAGTTCAGAGCCCAGCATTACCAAGGGAGTGACACATAGCTGGAGATAGTGAGGCATCGTGTTATAAGTTCGATATGATTAAGGAATGATGCTGGAGCAATCTGCCAAAGCACTCCATAATCTCTTGTGATGCAATAGTGGCCCATTATATTGGTGTGTTTAATCCAGTGGAATGTTTGGCCTTTAACAGTAAGTTTGCGCTGAGATCTCAGCACTGTGGTTTATTGGTGATGGACTTCTTAAACCAACATCCTCATCTGCTGATATTAATCTTCTAGAGACTGGCACATAGCTCCTCTGTGGGCAAAATGGCTCTCCAACAATTAGTGCAGAGTATGATAATGGTCTATTGGACTGGCTGGATCACCCAACTGTGCTGTGAATTAAGACTGTTACTGCCTCTGTCCCACATCTCCCCTCCCATTCTCTCAATGATAACCACAAGAATGACTCATGGATTAGCGCAAGGTTTTTTCATCTGTGAAATAACTCACTTCATTCATTTAATCCATAAGATTCTATTCAGAGGGCACCATTTGGCAGCAAAACTGAACACAAAGCAAAAGCTCTCAAGCATCTAAGTCTACTCCCCAAGATATTGAATTACTTCATCAGATGCCTGATTGAGAGCGGTCATCAAATATGTGTGTGGTGATGATGTAATATTTACAAGAGAGGACTCTCTGTGCATGTTCACAGAGAGGCCTCAGAGTGATGTTTTGGGCAAAAAATTGAAAAGCATATCAGCTTTAACATACTCAATTTAGCAAATCATATTTCATCGTATCATATGTAGTGCTATCATATTTCCCTGCTGAAATATTGAGATCATGCTTTGTGAAGTGCAGCTCAGGGAAGTGGAAATGATTTGCACCCTCAGCATTAGTTTTGCAATGAGAGCACTTGAAACTTGTCAGCTGTTACTGAATGAATAGGTGAAGTGTTCAAGGGTCTACTCTGCGGACTACCTCCTACTCCCTCCAGCATGGCTTGAATCCCTCTCTGTTCACACTGTAGAGTGTAGGTTTTTGGAAGTGCTGGTGTTCACACTGTTGAGTCTCCTCAAGCAGGCTTGGAACTCACCAGCTGATGGACCAGAACAATGGGCTAAGACTGTTATCAGCAGTGTCTGTGGAGCTAAACACAAACCATCACGTTTACTGTAGGCTGGTTTCAGTGGTGGGCCCTCCGTTCATCCTGGTACCCTCATCCTGCCTTCGTGATCCATGCCACTCTCAGATGAACACCACAACCTCAAATTTCAGGCCTGCAGTATTTGCTCAAATCCTCCATTTAAATCCTCCACAATTTAGCACACTGAAAACACTGATAACATGAACACTGATAAAATGAAAACACACACACACACACACACAGATATAGCTCTGTCACATCCTAATTCTGTGCAGCGGGATTAGACATAGAACAGAAAAGAGCAGTACTACTTTATTTGGCTGGGAGTCAGGGTAGGCCCTGCGCATTATCCACTGGTCAGGGGCAGGAGCTCTGTGTGAGTCTTGCAGTCTTCTGTTAACACACAGAGGGTCTCACTCTCACCTGATCCTCTATCTGTGTCCACAGTCTCAGGTCAAGTTGCATAGATGCAGCACCGGGTGGCAGTCTAGCCTGGCACTGGATAGACTGGAGTTGGGGGTAGTGTGGTGGTGCTGTTTCACACTGACTGCACAATCTCCCCACAGCCCCTGGGCCCTGTAGTCACAGATGAGTCTATTGTGTGTGGAGCGGCACACTTACCGCAAGCTGTGTAGAGCTGTGACTGTGCCTCTCTGCTGCTGTCTCTTTCACACCAGTGCAGTCTGCTCCCTATAGTACAGTGCAAGCACCGGGCCATTAGAAGGCTCTTTTATGCTGGGAACAATCCTTGGGAATTAAGCACTTAGAAGGCCTACTGGGGTCTCTTTATATCCCTCTATTGCTTGGTTTGGATTTCTCTCTCTCTCTCTCTCTCTCTCTCTCTGTCTGTCTTTTGAGGCTATGCCTGATTTAATGTGAGCAGGTGGCTGGGAGAGCTTGACTTCGCAAGTAATGAGACCTCGTTGTCACCTTTAACCTCTTCCCCTGACCTTGGTCTTCCAATATGACTAATGACAGGAACACAGAGGATGGATAAGTGGATTTGAGTGAGGTCATTGGGAGGAGGGGCTTTCCAGCTGGTATTACAATGTATTAGAGTCACATGACCCATCTTTACAGCAGATCATCTACCATACACCCCAGGCTCATGGTCTCAACCATACCCACCACCACCACAGCAAGTCTCACAGCATGTGTGTCTTGTTATGGTGAAGTGGATTATTAGTGGAGAGCTGGTCCCCCTGCCCATCACATATTAACATGCTGCGTGCACACGCACAAGCACACACACACAAAACACACATACACACACTCATAGACACATACCCTCTCTCTGTCTCAGGCACACATACATACACAGTCTCTCTCTCTCAGATGTGTCAGCCATGTGAGCAGACAGAGGAACAGCAGTGCTTTAATTCTTGTTCAAATATAAGTCAGAGAGTCATAGAATGTACTGATCTTACCCTTGTTCTTGGAACAGAAGACGAGAGTTTGAAATATGAGGCTTGCATCACAACTGTGATGAACATTGCAAAACCCACACATCCGATATGGCCATCTCCTTTCACCGGCATAGGAGACCCTCACTTTACATGGGATGGCCATTGGAGGTTTTAAATGTTCATGCAAGACAGCATTCCTGGCTGTTCCAGGCTTTATCCTCTGCTTGTGGCCCAAAGAGGTCAGAACCAACACCAAGTGACAAAAAATAATAATAAACTAACAGTGAAGAAAAAAAAAAAAACACAAACAAACAAAATGTGAAAAATAATTGCCTAAGCAGGCAAAAAGAACTGCGGCTCTCAATCCCACTACATTCTTCGCCAGCCTATTCCCTACTGACTAAATGTTGCCTCTATAAAGGAAATTAGCCATCTTGGACTAAACTAAGCAGAATGAAATAAATCAATCAACTCAACAAAAGCCATAACCCAATAGATACTGGCAGATTGACATCACCTTACCACATCTAAAATGTTTCATAGGTATTTTTGCTCTATACAACACAATACAATTCAGTTACAAAAGATCAAAAAAGCAACCACCAGAAACTCCCCCACAGTCACCTCCCAAGTTGGTCAGCCCCATTTGTCTGCACTCTCCCGAACCTACAAGTCCTATCAGCCTCCAGCCCTCAGGTCCTTCGGCTGATGGAGTCCGTCCCGCTGGTGCCCTTGGATGCACAGGTAGGCCCTGTTCCCCCCAAACTACAAACATTTCTTTTACTTTAATGGTAAAAAGAGGTGCAATTGACAAAAAATTGTCCAAGACTTAGAAATGCTTAACCATCCAGTTGGCCACCCTGCACGTTAAGACATTCTGCCTGTATCCTTGTTGGTGAGTAGAGTAAGTGATTTGGGTGTGTTTGGGAGGAGGCAAACAAAGCCAGTGAAATAAATGTTCTTTCCCCCAATCTGGGAGATGGTATGTTTGCCCCCGATATTTCTGCTTAACTTATCTAGGTCCACGTAATGGACATGCACTCCATTACATGGGGATATGTAGAATATGTCTCCTGTAAACGCCAAGGGTCTCCTGTGTGCATTATTATCTGTTGACTAGTTTGAACCTTTCATCTTTCTTTAGTCGTTGCTCACTTCATGAATAACTAAGCGCAGTCCATATCTGGTACTATTTGGGATGTACATGCCATAGCGAAGAGCTTTGAGCAGCATGCTGGAAGTTGTTGTGGAAGTTTAGCACACAGAGGGCATTGTGCTTCCAGGGACTGGCTGGCCAGATCTGAAAAGGAAACTGAGCAGATAGCCCATCTGTACTTACCTAAGATCCTGCTCTTTGCATTGGTGCAACAGGCTCTTTGTAAGCCCCTCTAAACAGCAATCACATATGGGCATGTGGCTGCTCTTTAAATTTTATGCAGACGACTAGTGTATTTTGGAATTTGAGTCGCAGATATGATGATGACACTGGGATGTGGCACCAGTTTTGTGGAGAATGGAGTCACAAAGAAATTGGTCTGGTGGCCCACCCTGTCATCTCTCTCTCTCTTTCCCCTGAGCACATCTGGCCTCACACTTAAGTCTTTCTCTCATAAACTCAGCCCATTATTAAAATGTGTATCTACAGTTATTATCCACATCTAAGACACACACAGCAGTGCCATCTGTGCAAATAAAAATTAAAATGCATGCAATGAAACAGGGTCTTGTGTATTGAGGGCCTGCCATGGTCCCGGATTCCCCCATGGTTCCCGCCCATTAGCAGGAAGTGATGTAAACATCGTGGAGTAGCAGCAGCACTGCCCGACCTTGAGTAACCTTGCAGCAGATTGAATCCTCTGAACATGGAGGAGACTGAAGAAGGGAAGTCATCAAATATTTATGGGCAAATCTAATAAGAGCAAACGGTCACAACATGCTACAGAGCCCACCACCGAAACCTGCTGTTTATAAGAATTTGGTGAGGGGGGGGGGTTGGTTTGTGGATTTACAGAGATCAGATCAATGTGTCGATAAATCACATTTTATTTAGCGCAATACCATTTTCACAGGAGCAGCAGAGGGTTTTGCAAAGTGCAGTGGGAGAAAGGGAAAAGATAACTGAAGAGATAATGGTAAAGATGGTGTTCCTCTGCACTCTTCTCTGGCACCAAGAGCCTGTGATGAACAGCAGCAAACATGTTCACCCCACAGGAAACAGGAGCGCCATGTTTGGATTTTCAGCAGCATCAGCCAGCTTAGGCCGGAGCCACATCAGTTGCGTTGCGTGTGTGTGACGGTCGCGGAACATCTTGATTTTCATTTCGGCGCCCATGTTAACAGGTTAGAGCACCCACACAGCCTGCGTGAGACGCGCAGGCACGGCTCAAGCCTTGCTGCAGAGGCGCCTCATCTAGAGATTCGGTGTGTCGCCTATTTTTTCCGTGTGATGCGCGCAGTTCTCAGCAAAAATAGACAGTGAAAATGATCTGTTGATAGTCATATTGACATCATACCAGCAACATTACTGAAACTGAGGGGGCAGTTTTACCCGTAAACTAGATTCAGGCTAATTTGCTGTCACAGTGGGGTGTCGGTCAGGAAACAGGAGTCAGGATCTGGGTTCAGACATTTATTGAGGATTTTCATGGAGTGGGTGTGGAATGTGTGGATGTGTGTGTTTTGTTTGTGTGTGTGGTTTCTGGCAAAGATTCAGGAGGAACAATAAATCAGGACGGATAGTTATGGCAATAAGAACATTTACACATGAAGGACAAACATGATCTTAATTAACATGCACACATAATATACATTGGATATGGATGCATATCACCCTTCTCTCTCTACAGACAATTGTAACACAACCAGTTGAACTCAGGCATAGTACTTACGTAGGCACAGACGCACACAACAACAACACAATGCTCAGTCCCCAAGAGCTTGGTCTCCCTAGTTGTTCACCCCACAGGTGTTGGTGCAGTACTGAGGTAGGGAAGGTCACCACTACTTTATATTGTCCCGTATCCTTGGCCCTATTGAGGTTCTTATTGGTGGCCAAAGGATACGGACAGGTCAGAGGGCAAATGGTGACCTTGGGGCCGTCCTTGGGGGTGCGTCTGTGCCTCGGGTTACCTGTGGGGAGTCCTGCTGATAAGGTTTGGGCAGGTTTCAACTGGGTTGTAAACAAAGTGCCTGTGAGAGGTGGGGGTTGTGTGCACAAACAAAGACTAGGGAATGTGGCCTTTTTCTACAATTACATAACTGACACCTTTCACTGTAGTTTCAATGTCTAGGTGTGATGGAGTGCTGTCACTATGGTTGAGTATGCGCTCTGACTGCCATACCAACAAGCCTGGCTCTTTGGCATCGCGGTCAAAGTCGCATGTTTGGTACCCTGTAGACCTGGGTTCGAGGCTGGGTGGGGGTGACTGCTCTCGCCCTTTGCTACAAATGGTGTGAGCAGTGGGATGGCTTGCCGCAAGGCCATCGGAGGCATGCCCAGTGTGTGAGCTGTATGAGGGACCCCCAGGTGTGGTTCACCCTGGTGTGTGAGGGACCCCAGAGATGGGTGAAGCACGGTGTGAGGGACCCCAGAGATGGGTGAAGCACCAGTAAGTGGGGTGCCCTGAGATGGGAGAAGTACGGTGGGGGATGCGTGAGGGATGCCTTGGTGCGTGAAGTGCATGGGCGTGCTTCCCGAAGGAGAGGGCAGTATGACGGAGTGCCGTCACTATGGTTGAGAATGCGCTCTGACTGCCATACCAATGAGCCTGGCTCTTTGGTGTCACGGTCAAGGTCACAAGGTTGGAACCCTGTAGGGCCGGGTGGGGTGACTGCTCTTGCCCTTCGTTACACTAGGCTATATGTAACAGACATGAATTTTTTTTTTTTACCATTTTAGCAATCACATGTTATTAAAGGGGAAAGTGGAGGCTACATGTGTACTATACAGTCAAGGAAAGAAGACGATCCATTTGCTCAGTGCTCATTCTGAAATATTTCAGGTGTTTCTCCTTATCAAGATGCAGTTCAGCAGCAATATGGTGAAAAGCTCCAAGTTGCCTCCTTCTCTGGTTTATTGGGTGAACCCACGGTCTTTGCCGGTTTCTCCTCTGGAGCATTCGGAGTAAAAGATAAAGCGCGATGGCTTTCCTTCTGTCTATAACTCGCACTAAAAACCAACGAAAAAATGAATTAACCATGTTAATATTAATTAGGAAACGCAAATAGACAGGTAATAAAAGTCTAAAGTAATAAAAATATAAAGTAACATTCCATATAAAAAAGAAGAAAATGAACAGATAATAACAAGTTGTCCTTGGCAGTCTATTTTCTTCATGATCAACATGCTGTTTTACAAAATATTTTTCGATTAAACAAATAACAGAGGAGCCTACTTTCCCATTTGTAAGGGGAAAAAATGTCAAACTTGAAGCAAGATATAGTGGCAAGACAAACGCACAGCTCTTCTGATTCAACAGAGACTGAACTCAGAATATCTGCTTATACAACTTTAGATTTGGTTTGGCGCCTATAATGTAAATTAAGGTCCCGTGACCTACTTCTCGATAAGCCCCCCCGGAAACCTGTAGAACAGAAACCTGAAACCCCCCATTAAAATGGCTTTTAAACTGAGCCAGGCCAAGTGAAGAGGGATTGCTGTATATTGTTTATTTATTTATTTATTTTTATTATTATTATTGTTTTACAACATGCTTTTTAACCTTTGTCTGTCTAAACTAAATATAAATTACATTTATAATGAATTTAACAAACATTCTTTTATTGATGGCCATTATCAAAGGCAAACTCAATGTAGAAAGACAGGGCTGGCAGTAGCAGTGCTGCAGCAGCAACGCTAGCAGTATGGACAAACACATGCATGCGAGCAGCAGCAGTTCAGCGACGTAACTGTTACGCACACAAAAAGCAACTAGTGTGGCCCCGGCCTTAGGCTCCTCCAACTACAAGTGCACTGCAGTACTGATTCAACTAAAGGTGAGGCTGGGGGAGGTGGGGGGCTCCCAGCTCTGTTTCCTCTACCCAAAATTTGCCTTTCCCATCCCAGCACCCAATGACTGCCCCCCATCCTTTTATGCTCTCCCATCTTTGCTGTGATGGTTTCCACTCAAGAGCCGTAACCTGTGTAGGTACTAAAATACTAAATTGTGCCTTGTGAAAGTGACCCTCATGGAGTGGGAGATGATATTAATTGCCATTTGTGTTGGGTTGGAGAAGGACATCCCACACTGTTCCCTGGAGCAGGAATGAGGCCCAGTGGTTATGTGTTTCTTGAAGTTGGGTCATGCAGCTCAATTAACAATTAATGCTTCCAGATGGTCACATTTACTCCTTTCCTTGAAGAGTTAAAAATTGTGGTAAGTGGATCTTTGTAAGCCTCCAGTTAGGGCTGGTCTGTAGCCACAGGGTTGCATGTTCAACCCACACTTACCCTGCAGCACTGGCCTTTCAGTACATTCATGGAGACATCTCTTGTTCCCATCTCGCCTCTAATTTAACTCAAAGCAAAGCGTGAAGAGACAATGTCTCTTTACTCTCAGGGTTAAAATGCGAGAATGTAGGGATCTCAGAAAGAGAGTCTGGACAGGCAAAAAGCCCCATGGTCTAGCTGAGGGAACCATCGGGAGTAGGAGTGTGCAAAAATATTGTTTTTTCGATTAATCGTTTTTTGAAATTCATCCGATTCAATATCGATCTGTAAAATTTATGGATCGATCTTTTAGGCTAATATGCATTTTTTTCCAGGTTCATTTCCAAAATGGTTAAACATAGCCAAAGAATTAAATAGACCTCCCCCCCAGCATTACATGTCACTCTCTCGTTTAACTTTTAACGTTTATTTTTTAACGTTACGAGATTGGATGCTGCTGCTTACAAGTCGAAGCATACTATACGGTAAACTTTTTAATTCACATTAAAACAACGATAGAAAGTACAGTACAGTCGACAGGCTACATAAGACATCAGCATAGGCGTTTTATTATGACAATCAAGACATGTATTATACGGTATACTATGTACTGTACCATTATATGTCTGGCAGTGCAATCACTTTATTTCCATGAGACATGAGATAGACGTGTTGCGTGCGGGAAGCGTTGCCTTCACTATGTCCAGTTACGTCCGCTACATTCCGTTCTGCGATCGGGATTTTTAAACTTTATTATAACCTTATGGGACTACGGACATATATGCGAACGGACATGGTCCGAATGGACGTTAAGCAGCGCATGACTGTACAAGCCTTTGGCCTTTTCTTTAGTGATTTTCACAATTTCCAGTGACTCTGCATTTGTAACTTTGTGTTCCCTTTAGAGCTTTTTAAACATATCTCCAAATATGGAAAGCTGCTATATAGTATTTCATATCTCATTCTTATCGAATCGATATCGAATCGGATTGAATCGAATCGTTAGCTTATGAATCGGAATCGAATCGAATCGGGGCATCTGTGCCAATACCCAGCTCTAATCAGGAGCACATTATGATTCTGAGGTGAGCTCCTCACACCAGGCGAGCAATGCAGAGGAAATAAGTTTACAACTCTCATTAAGTCAATTACAAACTGTTTCTTAATGAGTTTTACTGCAAATTGGCTCTTAATTAGCACTTGATCTGCCATACTTGCTCTGGGTTCTGGCACCACTTAAAAGGGAAAGCATGGATGAGCTTCTGGACCTGGCCAGCATGGCTCACCCTCACAGGACACATATCCCACAGCCAAGACCCTTTCACAGGTGTAGGAGCTGGTTCAATCAGCTGGGGCTGATATCAAAGGCCTGTCCAGCGGCCAGGGAGGCTAGGGCGGTGTCCACTTAGGAACGATCTCAGGTAGTCCTATAACAAAGGCTGAGGCCTGCCTGAGATCTTTTTGGCTGATTCTCCTGTCTGAAACATGAGCCCACATGTTAACCTCTCCAGCCCTAGGGACTGCTGGTGCAGCGGGGGGGGGTGTCGGTGTGCAAAGCCTCCTGCACCGCTTGCCTGTAATGGACTTTGCTCAGCTCCACTCCTGGCATGTCCTCATTCTTCTACTGAATTTTTATACAGATTGAGCAGAGAGGGGAAGGTGATGCAGATACAGTACCACTGCAGGGGGGTGGGTTACAGGGGGCAGGAGGAGAGGAGTGGAGGCCAAGGAACAGAGAGGAGGGAGGCTGAGGGGGAGGGGCAGATGGGAACAGATACAGGTATACACCTGAGAGGGGAAGAGTAGCCAGGGGATCTTGACTGTTCCACAGCAGGACAGACAGAGAGCAGGATTAATCAGATCAGCTCTGTGCGAATAGGATTTGCTGACATCATCTGGTCCACGCTGGCATTTGATTCTGCTGGAAACAGGCGGCAGTGTAGCATAGTGGTTAGGGAGCAGGACTCATAACCGAAAGGTTGCTGGTTCGATCCCCGCTGGGACACTGCTGTTGTACCCTTGGGCAAGGTACTTAACCCACAATTGCCTCAGTAAATATCCAGCTGTATAAATGGATAACATTGTGAAGAACTGTAACCTATGTAAGTCGCTTTGGATAAAAGCATCTGCTAAATGAATAAATGTAAATGTAACAAGGAGGGGGGATCAGACACATATGTTAAGTTATGAAATCTTCCAATCAGCCCCTGTGATGTCCTGCTTGCTTGTAAACCCTGTGTTTGCATGCAATTCAGGTGGAGTGTGAGTGTGTGTGCGCTTGTGTATTTTTCTGTGTGTGTGTGTGTTGATGACGAGCTGAAGGTGAAATGAAAGTCTGCCCAAAGCTCTCAGTCAGCAATAAAGGAACACTGCAGCAGTGCACTTTTCATCTGCACCCCCATTCTGCATCACCCTCTCTTTCTCAATCCCTCCTTTCATCCCCACTCTCTCTCTTTCTCCCCATGCTCCCTCACTTCTATGCACTTTCTCCCTCTTTCATGCTGCTCTCCCCAGATCTTGTCGATCATGATTTTTCAGCTTATGATATGCTAATGAGCCCACTAAAGACAAAACAGAGGTAGTAACCACACTGTGAGCCCCGCTGTGAGTTGGGGTTGATCTTATCGCTCCTCTCTTGGCCCCAGCCTTGATTTCCTGTCTAGCCCATGGTTGGCACCAGTGTGACTTGGTTGGAGACAATGACAGGTTAGCTTTCTGGAGCCCACAGATTGTCTTGTCCAAAAGCGAGGCCTTGTTAATGGCTGAACACCTAGTTGTCCATGGCAGTGCATGGCTCCGTTGCTGCCTGTGAGGCTCCTACATTATTGATCACACTGAAAGTGGGACATCACTCAGCCATTTAGCTGAGAAAAAGAGGCACACACCATGCTGTGGAGATCCCTCCCTTCAGTCTCAGCATGTAGAACTGGAGCTCTCTGTCCCCCATATAAATATTTTTACTTCATATTCTATATTTCTGTCCCGTGGTACTTACAGTTCTACAAGACAATGTTTTATTCTGTTTTACTTCATTCTTTACTATACCTGCCCTCTGTCTCATTGATCTGCAGCTGAAGGGGGGACAGCTTTCCCCGAGGAAAGCTCATGGCACCGCGTATGGTCACAGGTACCCTGGACATAACAGCCATGAAGGCTCACGTCACAGCCCGAGCACCTCAACCACACAAGCGAGTGCCTCAGTGTCCTCAATTTCATCCCCACCCCCCTCTCCTTCACTCCCCTCCCTGCTTCCCACTCTCTGTCTCCTTCTCTCACTCCTCACTCCCTCATTCAGCTTTTGTTTTGGCCCATTCCCCAGTTTCCCTCTTTCACTTCTACATATCTCTCATTCCCCAGAACCTGTGGTTTCTAATGTCTACCCTCACGAGAGGAGAGGATAGACCTTGAGGAAATTCCCAAGGTTAAGTATTGACAATAAACAAACAAATTAATAACAAACAGTTAATGGTAGCATTTAAAGTTGTGAGGTTGTCCTGAAAGCCAAGGGAAATGAAATGATTGTTTTCTGTCATTAACTAAATAGATGCAGCAGCAGGTTAAATATGTTGCGATGGGCATCAGCCAACCACACTGGACCCAAACTGGGTCGGACAGGGGGGCTGTATGCAAATTAGTTCTATATCCTGACTCTCTTCCAAAATGCTGAAGTAAAAATCATTGCATTGTAAAAATAGAAGCTCTCTGTCCCTGGTGCTGGCTGTTTCAGACTGCAGTAGGCCTAACTGTGACACGATCTGTGCCTCAGAGACAAATACCCTCTCTTCAGAGGTTGAATGGACTGTCAAGACCAAGACCTAAAGCAGCTTGTCTGTTCCACTCAGCCGCTTCCAGCCCAACCTACTGTACCATGAACAGACTGAAGTGGGTACAATTATTACAATTTCTGTTGTTGCTGTTATTAATGTTGTTTCAGTCATTACTACTATTGTTTTTGTCATGATAATAATGATAATAATAATAATAATAATAATAATATTATCCAGGGCAACATTGCTTGTAATTCAACGAGGCAGCATGTGTGTATATTGTCAGTGAATCTGTGTGTTTAGTGAGTGAGACTGTGTGTTTGTAATGAGTGAATCCATGTGTGTTTGCTTTCAGTGAATCTGTGTGTGTTTAGTCACTGAATCTCTGTGTGCATTTAGTCAGTGAACCTGTATGTGTTTGTAGTCAGTGAATCTGTGTCTGTGTTTACTCAGTGACACTGTCTGAGTGTTTAGTCAGTGAACTTATGAGTGTAGTCAGTGAACCTGTGTGTGTGTGTGTGTGTGTGTGTGTTTAGTCAGTGAATCTGTGTGTTTATCGTCAGTGAGGCATTGTGTGCAGAGTCGGGTATATCGTGTGTGCAGATAGGGAACTGTAACAGTATGTCTTGTAGGAGATTGGGCTGCAGTGTGCGGTTTCTCACATCGCACCCTAACTTGTTAATCACGTATTCTGTGTGGCTATAATTAGCTCCATCACCCATCCCACCCACTTGCTGGAAAAGTACACTGTTATAGCTCCCAGAAACAAAAGCTCTCTCCTCTCTGCATAGCAGCATAAACTCCTTGATCCTCTTATGGATGCATAATGACAGACACTGAAGCACAGTCCACACCTTTCACTCCCCCACAGCTCTGTTTCTCTCTCCCCCCCTCTGCTCATCAACCTCCTGTTGTCAAATCATGTCCCCTCTTTTCCCCACCCACTCCTGCTAGTCCTCTTTGCTCTGTTCACTTCTGTTCTTTGTTCCTCCCCCTTTAAAGAAAGAAACAGTTTAAAAATGGCTTGTCTTGTCTTGGATGTTGGTCATTATAGTAGGGCAGTGGAGATTTGTGAGTCACACAGTCCTCAGGCACATACACACAATGATGGCCCTTCAGTGGGCCTCCTCCAGGGATGGCCAAGTATTCTGTGATGTCACCTCGCTTTTAACATGAGTTTTGCATTATTCATTGCACTGACAATTATACTGCAAGCCTGTTTATAGCCATATCATGTCTCATTCCCTGGTGTTTTCCCTCTATCTGAAGGGCATTAGTCTGATACAGGGGGTAAGTCTAAGGATAATTATGCCATTCCTCCTGACACAGGGAGAATGCAGATGAATGACTTCAGAGCAGCCTGAGAATATTAGCATGTGTTGTCACACTACCAGCAGTGCTTCCCTCTGTGCTTAATTATTCAGGACACACTGTTTCAATCCACTCCTTTATTTCTGTGTTTTAAATAGTATTATATCAAAAGCCCCTTTCATACATGCACTGAAAGACAGAAGTTATCTAGCCAATAGCATACTACAAATGTAATCATTAATGGTCACATACTGGGTACTACACTGAAAAATAGCGTGCAGTATACACAGGCTTGGGGAGTACCGGAATAGCCTACATGTAACAGTGTTACGTAATTAGGATACAAAAAGGTAGCCTAACTGTATTCCGCTACAGTTACAGAAAAAAAAGACGTAATCAGATTACTGATACATTTAATAAAAATGGTGATTATTAGCAGGATTACAGGGTTTTAAAATAGGCCTACATTTTAAATTAAAGAACGATATACTACCATGCACATGCGCACACATAACAACATTTACCGAGTCTCACAACTCCACTCTGGTCTGGAGTGAAACCATAGGCAATCTTATAGTTGCCAATTCATTCATTAGTTTGTCTTTAAAGCAGAAAAGGGGAACAACATCACAGTACAGTGCAAGTTATGCCTTACAGCTGTGAAAATGCTGTCTTGATCCAAGGACTCGAAATATAATTTTAAGAAACAAATATAGGTAAGACCAACCACTGATGTTAACTAGTTAACTAAAGTTAACGTTAACGTTTGATAGTAAAGTGCTTGAAAGCTAAATTAGCTAGCTATCTACTTGCACATTCAACTGAAAAGTACAAATACCACCTTACGAAGACAAATCTAGCTAGCTAGCTACAATACAAACAAAACAATAAACTTAACTAGCTAGCTACTATCACATTCCGCTGACAAATACACATATAACCTTGTAAACAAACGCATAGCTACAATAAAAATAAAATTAAAAATAAAAAAACAACGTAGAACGCTAGATAGCTTGCTAGCTAATTTGGCTCTCACGCACTTTCCTCAACTGTCATATTAGCTATCTCGCTAGCTATCACACTAATACAGCATCATCACGTCTCTTCTGACCAAATAGTTAATTTTACCACAGACACTGCAAGCAACCTGTTCCGACAACTTTAGTAATGTTAGCTAGCTAGCTAGCTACCAAATTAACATTATAGTTTGTAAATTCGCATAGTTACCGCCAGTAATGCGAAATACCCGGTGGCAATCGGGGGGTCCACTACCCATACCTGCCAACATGTAGGTTTCAAAATACGGGAGGTATTTCGGCGGGGGCGTTGGATAGTAAATAGCCTAATTGTATGTAGTGTGTAGATTGTTTCATAGACGATCTGGCAACTTGGGCAACGTCAGACACATGCAAATCTTATGGATCCGTGTATGACGATTAATCATAATAAAGTTTGCCAAGGAAATTACGGGAGTTTCCCGGGAGAAACAGCAAAACGGGAGATGGCTTCTGACTCATTGCAATGAAAAGCAAATACATTATTTTGTGGTTACATCCCACTTTGTACGAAAAATAATATCAACTCTATGTTGGAGACAATGCAGAAATTTACTCGACAACGCTTCGTCACACAGAGAAATAACTAGTATCATGGGAAAGGGTAAGTTCTGTTTATTTTGATATGCGTACGCTGTGAAGCGGGACTGTGAAGGGACTTCGTGACTTATTCAACCGAGAAGCAGGAGTGTGAAAATGGGTGAAGAAATTAGTAAAGATACTACTTTGCAGAAGTTTTATCTGTCTTCATTACGTGATTACTTAGGTATGTAGCCTACAGATATGTGACTAGCATGATTACAAAGCTCCCGTTCCGCAATTTCTTGTGATATGTGTTCCATATCTATGTAATGACGAGTTCATGAGTAGCTAATTCAAACAAGAGTAGGCCCAATGGGTGTGGAGATGGACGCAGAGCTATATACAGATTATAACTATGGTTAAATTTGATGTAAATTCAAAATTATTTTTCTCGCCAACACGTAGCATAGACAAGCAACTAGCATCGTTAGCGACGAATACTTCGTGAGCAATTCAAGAGGGATGTGAATTTGTGAAAGGGTTAAAATACATTTTTAGTGACAACTGCAAATGATAAATAATTTTTTTAAAGATTTTCAGGCTTTCAGGGCGTCTTAAGTGTCAATCAAGGGGTCTCAGACCCCGAGACCCCCGTATCTCGCACCCTGGTCACCGCTGTTAATGTAAACGCACATTCTCGCATAACAAAGGAAGGAATACCTAGACAAACAATTGAAAAACCTAACAAGGAACATAAAACATTATATTAGGCTAAACAATTTCACTAGCACATCCAATCCAATCCAAAAGCAACGGAAAGTAATCAAGTTACGTTACTTTGATATTGTGATACTTGGATTAGGTTACTGATTACATTAGTAATTGTATCGGAATACATTTTTAAAGTAACCCTCCCAGCCCTGAGTATACAGTATATACTTGTGTAGTACGCAGTACACAGTATGCAGTAGGCGGTTTCGAATACAGCCACTGCGATTTCTGCAGCGTACTTTTTACGTCATGTCCTGTCTTCTGCACGCTCTACCAGGCGTCGCCCCTCACCTAAACCAAACTGGATTATTTCCTGTAGGTGAGAACGCGTCTGTCACGGACAATCTCCTGTTGTGTGCTACATGTGTGAAAGGGCAATTCCGGCTAATTTCCGGACCCGATTCTCCAGACATTTGTCCGGAGTTCATGTGCGAAAACGGCTAATGAGAACTGACAGGGATGGATGACGAGTTGTAATATTCTCATAATTACAGGCGGTAATATTGTAGATTTAATTATAGAAAATAGATTTATTTTGATGCCACGTGTCAGATATTTCGCAGATGCCAACAGTTAATTAACAGCAGCAATGCGAGATGAGGTGTGGCTACCAGCCCCCCCCCCCCCCCCTCTTGTCTGCACTTACGTGGAACTGTCACCTCTGGATAATTTGCCTGTGCTACATTTGGCTTCCTGTCAATCAACTAAAAGCAGCAGTAGTTTCCTGTCACCTGACCCATGAAGAATTTTTGGATGCTCAGCATGCTTGTTTTGACACATTCAGAGGGTTTTGGTTATACAGAGCTGAGGAATGGCTATGCTATACCTCTGTCTGGTGAGTGTCCTAAAAACCTCGTTGTACCATTTTCTGTTTTAAGGACAGTAATGGAAACCTTAAATGTGTGTTATTTACATCACCTGGGTGGGAAATGAAAGCTCAATCAATTTGTTTAAAAAGCTGAATTGAGTAATCATTAATGAGCAATGAAAACACACCACCAATAAGTATGGGATTCATTTTGTTCCCAATTAAAAAAGAAAAAGCAAAGTGAAAATGCAAATGAAAGAGCAAAGCCAAAAAGAAAATGTCCTGCATTCTCCCACACCTTCAATGCATTGGCCACAACGGAATATCTACCTTTACGTAGTGATATAAGCATGTACACATAAAAATGAAATATATTCAAATGAAATGCAGACAGGGGAAATGCAATTCTGCCCAATGAAAAGGAAATTGGGTGGAGGACATTGGAAAGCACTTCATCTGAGCACATAAAAAACAAGAAACAATTTAAATGATGGCATTTCAATTGCATGCTTTGTTTTGCATAGGTGGTTATTGCCAAAATGAAAAAGAAAATGCACTTTCAATTTGGTACAAAAAATCCCCCCCAAAAAAAATTCCATAGGTAAGGGACACACACAAAATAACGACTATGTTATTTTTGACATGTAAACATGCAATGCTAAAGATGGATATCCTCACAACGAAGGGAACACAGATGTGACTTTCAAATAGCACTCCAGGCATGGCTCAATAAGCAGCCTGCAATAGTGGTAAGCCAGCCATATCTGGGGAGACAACAGAAGATTAACTTGAGATGACAATGGGTTGGTTAATTCCAGACAAAAAAAAGCTTTCCTGTCCCCAGAAAAAGGAAACAAAAGGCCTGATTATCCTATGTCAAACATAATTTTCAAGTGCTAGTTCAGTTGAGCTTCATCTTGTTAACATATCATTCATAGTTCATGCTGTGAAGTGTGGTAAACATCTAACTCATGTGCCTTTTGGCAGGTCTATGCAAATTGGCAACATTCAATTCAATTCCCTGCTGGGGCACTGCTGCTGTATCTTTTGGCACGGTCCTTAACCCAGAATTTTCTTAGTAAATATCCAGCTGTATAAATGGATAGCATGTAAATACTGTACCCTATGTAAGCCACTCAGGATAAGAGTGTGTACTAAATGATGATAATGTAATAATGCAATGTATCACAGTTTGACAGATCTTTTCAGTCAGTGTGACAAATATGTCAAAAAGTTGAATGTGAGTGTTTGTACTTGGAATACTTGGGAGTGACCTGACTTGTTTATTTACAAATTTACATGATTATTACTCTAAATGTATTATTGTGGTCAGTAGCACTTCAGAGGTAGGTGAGCAGTAAGTGAAATAAAATCTAGCATATTGGGTCACATTAGACCAGCACAGCACAGCACTCGGTGGAAACACAGCTTTACTGTGAAGCGAGTTTTCCTACCTGAATATGTAGCAATGGTAATTCATAACATAAACTGTCAAAGGATTTCTTTTGCCAGCACGTCCTATGTAATCCTTACTTCTCAAAGGAAAATTTCAATTGTGATTCAGTATAATGGAATGGTGATAGACTCACCATCTGTGATATGCTTAGAGTCCTGGTGAAGGACAATTAATGACAGCTCCAGCACATTGCAGTTGAGCTGTGGGTCTGACAGCTTGTCAGGGACATGGATTTTTTCAATTCTGGCAAGGCTGAAGTCAAATATAGCAATGATAGGAAATAGCAATATTTAATTTTTTTTTTTTTTGAATAAATAAATTATGTGAGTGGTTGGACCTAAAGTCCTTGCAAATTTGATGCCCAACCATAAGGTGAATAATTCCATTTTCAAAACTGTATGCCATTAATATGAATCATTCAGGTCCTGTAGTAGGAAGGGGGGCAGCATGTCCCAACTTTTCTTTTTGCCACATTGTTAAAACTGGAACTGATTATATAATGTCTTTTTATATACTGAGACTAAGCATCAATAAAATATAAACACATGGTTTCAGTTACCTTTACCCCAGCAATGTAATTATTGTAATGCCAAAAAAGGTGTTATTTCCACCTCCCACCTTTTTAATACCTATTATGAATGATCAATATTGGTATTCACAGTGTGAGGGATGCAAAAGGATCGTAAATTTTGGTATCTACAATGATCTTGCAGTTAATTTCAGCAATAAATGCCAGTTTTTTCAACTCAGTACCGGTGGGGAGGAATGCATTAACATTGTCAAATGTGAAATCCAACTCTAAAAATGTAGCCTTAGTGAGCTTAGTGTTAATGAACCTGACTTCACAATTGTGTCCACAATAGGATTTCCACATGGTGAACCTGCTTCTGCAAGTTCTTACAGCTGGCATTTTTTTTGTCCTTCTTTTTGACAGCAGGTTGTACATTGTCATTGTCATGCTCTGAAAAGGCTTCACTAGTTATTGTTAGTACTGACCTTTCTGCAGTCTGTCCACCAGGTGCCAGATGAGAGAATGGCTTTCAGATGGTCTCGCTCCACTTGCCATTTTCCTCACTGCCAGCATATGGATTTTTGTGTGTGTGCATGTTTGTTTTCATCCATCTTCTCTTTCTATTCTCTTCTCTGTATGTGTGTGTACTCATGTATGCATACACGTAGATGCCCTCCTCTGGTCACTGGCTGTCTCTCATTAGCGTGTGTATGTGTGTGTGTGTGTGTGTGTGTGTGTTCATGCTTTGATTCCACGGCTCTCTCTCTCATGTGCACTACATTATGAATTCTCTCTGCCCATCACACTCATTTTCTCCTCTTCTGCCTGTCTTCATGTTTATGTGTGTGTATTCTCCTCATTCCTCTCTCTCCTTATGCATTTAGTTGAAATATCTCTCCCATCACTCTTTCTGTGTGTGTGTGGATGTGCAAGAGTGAGAGAGAGATTACTCCGTGTTCTGTCTCTTCTCTGTGTGCATGTATCTTCAGGTTTCTCTTTGATCTCTGTCTGCTGTGTGTGTATGTGTGTGTACATGTGTGTGTGGGTGTGCACGTATTTACATGTGCATGCATATGTATACATGTGTGTAAGGCTATGTATGTGCCTATTCTCCATCTCATCTCTCTGCCATGACTTCCTCTCATTAAGACCCAGCTCCTCACCTCATGAGATCTCATGCAGAAGATTTTGGGGTGTGTTTAATTACAGCATCAGCGAAAGCTTAGTCACTCAGTCCTTACATCTGTGGCAGATTCGATTTTTTTTCTTCCCTCAAAGCTTGTAAATCCACAGGAGTGATATTCCAAAGCATTCGGCCGGTTTTGTCCTACCTCGTAATCAGCACTTACAGAGATCTGTTGTTTCACGTGGGTTTTACGACTAGGGCTGGGTATTGGCACAGATGCCCTGATTCGATTCGATTCAGATTCACAAGCTAACGATTCAATTCAATCCGATTCGATTCCGATTCGATAAGAATAAGATATGAAATACTATATAGCAGCTTTCCATATTTGGAGATATGTTTAAAAAGCTCTAAAGGGAACACACATTTACAAATGCAGAGTCACTGGAAATTGTGAAAATCACTAAAGAAAAGGCCAGGCTTGTACAGTCATGCACCGCTTAATGTCCATTCGGACAACGTCCGTTCGCATACACGCCCGTAGTCCCATAAGGTTATAATAAAGTTTAAAAATTCCGATCGCAGAACGGGACGTAGCAGACGTAACCGGACGTAGTGAAGGCAACGCTTCCCGCACGCAACACGTCTATCTCATGTCTCATGGAAATAAAGCGATTCTGCTGCAAGGCGTATAATGGTACAGTACATAGTATACTGTATAATACATATGTCTTGATAGTCATAATAAACGCCTATGCTGATGTCTTATGTAGCCTGTGTACTGTACTGTACTTTCTATTGTTGTTTGAATGTGAATTAAAAAGTTTACCGTATAGTATGCTTCGACTCATAAGCAGCAGCATCCAATCTCGTGCCCATTCCATATAGGTTTGCTAAGTATACAATATGGTGTTTGCACAGCATCCAAATCACATAACGTCCTATTTCACAGAACGTATCGTGGACGTTAAGCGATGCATGGCTGTATACCAAAATCTTTTTATTGGAAGAAAACATGGGCATAGTTCCTTAAAAATAAAACCAACCTGTATCATTGCCTACTTATTAATGACCCGAAGCAGCAATGTGTTTGCATCAGTTAGCTCAGGGAAAGCTGGTATGTAAGGTAGCTACAATGACTGGCAAAACAGTAGCTAGTTAGGTAGCTAGGTAGTGGTTGGGCACTGTATTAAAGTTAAAGCTAAAAAGCTGTGACTGCAGTGCACATATATATGAATATGTATGTATACCAGGCATCTCCACGATTTCGGACACCCTTCTCCATGCATCTTTTTTTTTTATCTCTGGACGTATCAAGAGACAAATTGTAGAGTATGGGGAAACCCGACACAGCCACGACAAGCTTCTCCTCCATGTTTGACTGGAACCAAAATGTTGGATCATTTGTTTCAGCAACGTGTGTCACGCTGCCTTCACCGTGTCACATCGCTCAGTATTTGCATTTAACCAGACCTTGAGTCTAGTCTAATTTAGCCCCACCTAGCTGGCTTTGCTGAGCTGACAGGGTGGGGAGAGACAAGAGCTGATGAGGTGACAGGTTTCTGTGACAGGTTTGAATAAAATGATTACCAGCCAGTGAGAAATCAGCTCCGTTAACTCTGTCGATTAAAGAGTTGCCACAGAGCGCCACATATGGTCTTTTTCCTGTAGAGCCGTCTTCGATTTACTCAGCAGCCCAAATCATGCTGCTATCCAAACTGTGCCAGAGCACCTGAATTTTTTTGTTTGCTAGTGAAGGCTGTGGTTCAGGAGCAGAAAGCAGACAGAGGTTTCCTATGGCTGAATAATAAGCTGTGAGTGATGCTCAGCATTCATGAACATGGAGCTGTCAGTCACACAGTGTCAGACTTATTCAGACTGTGTTGGAATAGCGCTGGACTATGTTTAGACTCCAGCCAGCAATTGTCTTCTCGCCAGGTGCTGGGCAAGAATGATCTCCTCAAAGGGTGCAAGCCTTTAGAATGTGCTCAGCAATATAGGTTTGCCTCCAAAATTAAATTAGCAAGCCTATATATTTCTTCACAGAGAGGGAGAATGCTAATGCCTTGCTAATTCCCTGCCTAAATCTCACTGGGCTCTGGGAATTCTGTGCTGACTGGCTTACATCGCATTAGTCTCCAGTTTCTACTTCTTCCAGCCTCAGGCCCTAAATTGAAAGTCTCCTCTTTCATTGTTCTTTTCCTCTGCACTCCCCTTCATGAAGGGAAGACCATTGGAATAACAATCACATTTAAATCGGACAGAAGAAGCTCTAGGCTGTGCATATTCTCTAAGCTGACACCAATGTTTTTAACATGGCTAAAATGCTCAGTGACATAGAGCCTGTTGTGATGAGGAAATGTTCTTATATGAAAGCACAGCACAGATACTGTGCTTATGCGATTGTTTATGCATTACATCATTCTGTTGTGGTAGAAACACCTTTGTTCTGTTCTTAATTGTAGTGCAGCTGATGGAGGCTGACACATGTGTTTCTAATTTCAGCTGTAATTAACCATGGTTAAGGTTAAACCATGCACATAAGTCACATAAATAAAACAAGCTGTTTAAGTGGCAGGTCACATTAAAAGTGGATTATCTTCCTGATGTAAATATCCACGCTAATTTTCATCAAAGTGTCTGGGATGTGCGGCCTGAACCATCATTAGCAAGGTCAGTGTTGTGTGGAGATTTGCCTGCCCAGGCAGGGGGGTCGCTGGTTGCAGTGGGGGAGAGATCCAAACATGGTATGAAATGTTACAAGGTATCACTCATGCTGAATGAGCGGCACAGATCCACAGAAACCTTTGACATCATCTGACATTTGACATCATCATTCCCTCAGTGGGACAAGCTGAACAAACACATGTGCACAGTGTGACTGTGTGTGTGTATGTGTGTGTGTGTGTGTATGCGTGTCTATACCCGTGTGTGAATCAGTGTGTGAGTATGTGTGTGTGAAAAAACTGTCAATGTGAATGGTGCAGGGTGTGTACATCTGAGACTTCTTCTGCGTGATGGGTATTTGTTAGTGTGTTAGCGCATGTGTGCCTGGGCTTGCCTGTTTGTGTGCAACTCCCGGTGTCTGCACAGTCTGTGTGTCCATGTATGGTAGGAAGGGTGCTGCTTTAGCATTACCATCAGTCAGGGATTGCACATATGACTCTCAGTGGAGCTGCTACATGATCAAGGGCTACATGGGCTTTAGCGGTGCATCATAGCTACTCTGTCATTATATTATTGTATGTCTGCCTGTGGTGTTTAAATGAATGTATAGTAATATCTCTTCCAAAGTAATGTCTAAAGTTGTACCCATAAGTGGGCTTAACCCCTCCCTCATTGTCAGTTCTCTGATTCTCCAGCTCACTTGTTTTTAAGAAGCTGTTAAGCAACAGGAAGCTGTCATTTCTTCACTTTGCACTCCCTGCTAAGTAATTATACTGTGCCTTCTCTTGGCAGCCGTCATGAAAATCTCATTTATAGGACTTTCCAAATTATCCACCAGCAACGTTGCGCAGAAGAACAGGCAAAAAAATGCCATTCAGTGAGAAAAATTATTGCAAATGGGGGTAAGTAACAAAACCAACCTACACTAGTTTCCCAAGTACCAATATCCTTGTTCAAAAGACTACATTATATTGTCAGAATGTTGGCTGTCATTCAGGCTAGAGCTGGAAACCTGGAGTAGAAACTACAGCCAACATCAGTCCTGTTCCACTGTCTGACTTTGAAGTAATGAAACAATAATCAGGCCCTGTAAATCCTGTCCTTGCCAGTTCTGCATGGACACAACACATTTTCCCATACTGTATGGAATGTCCCTTTTTCCTATTTGCTTTCTAAACCAATCATAACAATCTACTATACGTTATTGTGCTACAACCCTCACACCCCCACTACCCCTACACACATACCTCAGCATGACTGAAGTGTGTTTCCTCACTAGTGTAAACAGGGATAAAGGACATGCTTTATGAGGGCTGCTTTCTTCAGAGAAACTCAAATGAAATTCAGGCTCCAGCAAGATACAGTCATCTGTTACATGACCAACAAGAGATCAATACACATGATGCTGAGAGTTTCTGGAGGTGCCCTTCAAACTGCTAAGATGCCCTCATTGAGACAAAGCGCAACAACAATGCCCTGCTTGTGTCATCACCCAAGCATTTCGTCTCTATGTGCTTCCTGTCTGTCTGTCCGCAGGATGCAGATCACGGATGGACGGATTCAGTGTACATCTGCAGCACGGATCTCTGCCAGCCAGCGACAGGGTTTAAAGAGAGAGCCTTCAGCTTTCAGCTTGTGTCGAATGACTCACATTTTCAAGCGGCTCCCAAAAAACAGGGCACAGCCCCATCGGTGCTGTAGCTAAAAGTGATTTAATTGCAGAGTAAAGTGTGACACTGGTGATAATTTGAGTCTGAGATATGATCGTTCACATTTTGAAATTCGTGCCCGGCTGCCAAGGCGCAAATCGCAGCCCTGCCTCCCAGCCGCCCACGTGACCATATGTGGAAGTGCAAATTGTTCCAGTCCCGCTGCCTCAGTGAATTGCTCTGCATTACAGGACATTTTACATGAGCTGTGTGCATTAATATGGTGCATGCCTGTATTTATGCAACTGATCCACAGCTTTGTTTTCTAACAGTTCAAATAGGTTTCAGTAAATGATTTACAGCTGTGTGGGTCCCACATGAGGGTGCTGTGGTTTGCTGTGTTGCTGGATTGTCTGGAAGGCAAAAGAGATCAACGTTGTCATTGATGAGCACTGAAAATGTTTATCCAGACCACTGGTCCTTGTTCAACATCTTAGGTTGAAATGGTCTTACACTAATGAACATATATCTTCATTATCTCAAAACCAAGACCTTTCCTCTCTCAGTACAGACAGCCCTCCACTCTCAGTACAGACAGCCCTCCACTCTCAGTACAGATGCTCTTCTCTTCCCCTCTCAGTGCACACACCTCTCCTCTCTCAGTACAGATTCTCTTCCTCTCAGTACACAAACCGCTCCACTCTCAGCATAGACACCACTTCTTCTCTCAGCATCAACAACCCACCCAATATTACCATTCTTACGCTCTCAGAGACAGACACCCATTTCCCTCTAAATTGTAACCTCCTCCCCAGTGACAGAAGCTCACTGTGTGTCCCACAGCAGTGCAGTTGTAGATTGTCTGTGTCTATGAGTTCACATACCTGTCCCAACACAAGGACCTGTTCCCTTTGAAGGTAATGTCAGAACTAACCACATGAAAAACAGACAAGGGAGTGAAATGCTGATGCCATTGCCTTTGAGGATGATTGCCTCTGCATGCTGTATCAGTGGTGGCAGTGGTGGGAGCCTTAGGGTTGGCTATGGGGATGACCGTGTCTTATATGAGTTTCAGAGAAGAAACACAGATAGGTGAACTCCAACCTGTAGAGCTGGTTGCTTGTAGTGAAGATGACATGGTGCGCTGTATGTCAGTTTGGGATGAAGCACGAGTGAAATGAGACTTGAGGGTGACTTGTTATGATAGCTTCTCACGCTATGCGCAGTGATCATGTAGAGATCATGTAGATAGGAAATAAGTGGGCTGGACAGTCAGGACACTCGTCAGCCCTCTGTGCAGTGGTGTTGACCGAGCACTCTCACATTGCTGTTGACCATAAACGGGGACAGATGTTCACCCTTAGAATTTACATAGCAACCGTTCCACAGTGCAGGTAGGATGACTCATGCGTATGTGTGGAGGCTGAGCCAATTAGGTGACGCACACACACACACACACACACATGCATACACCCACACAATCACAATTACAATCAAGCACACACGCAGTCAAATGTAAGCACATGGTGACATGCTGGCATGCACATATGCGCAGAGCTGTACGCACCAGTGGCGGTGGGTGAGCTGGAAACAGGGGAAGCCCGAACACTACCTTTAAATCTGTCATTACTTTCAACCTGTTCCCCTTTATCCTCCTTGACATAGGGGGATCGTAAAACGGCGCAGATTGTCTGTAGTTTGTGTGCTTGTGAAAGCTACAACTTGAGATTGTTTAATTAAGGATGGCATTTATCAATTTTAATTACGTTAAATGCTCATGACACATCTCAGCTTTTGTGAGGTCTGTGTTCTAAACGTTATCGTTCATTGCACTCAACCTAACCTAAAAGTTTATTCTCAATAATTTAAATCGATTTAACTAAGTTTAGCATTTTGTAATTTGAATTTTGTAACACAAGAAAGCTATATGTGAAACATTTAAGAGAAAGCTTTGGGATTACTTGTCACTTAATTATTCAAATTGCCATCCTTGTTAATTAAACAATCTCATGCTGTAGCTTTCGCAATAGCACACAAATTTCAGACAATCTGCAGTGTTTTGCAAGCGTAATCATTTATTCTATTTACTAGGGCTGGGTATTGGCACAGATGCCCCAATTCACAAGCTAACGATTCGATTCAATCCGATTCGATTTGATATCGGTTCGATAAGAATGAGATATGAAATACTCTAAAGCAGCTTTCCATATTTGGAGATATGTTTAAAAAGCTCTAAAGGGAACACACATTTACAAATGCAGAGTCACTGGAAATTGTGAAAATCACTAAAGAAAAGGCCAGGCTTGTACAGTCATGCACCGCTTAATGTCCATTCGGACAACGTCCGTTCGCATACACGCCCGTAGTCCCATAAGGTTATAATAAAGTTTAAAAATTCCGATCGCAGAACGGGACGTAGCAGACGTAACCGGACGTAGTGAAGGCAACGCTTCCCGCACGCAACACGTCTATCTCATGTCTCATGGAAATAAAGCGATTCTGCCGCAAGGCGTATAATGGTACAGTACATAGTATACTGTATAATACATATGTCTTGGTAGTCATAATAAACGCCTATGCTGATGTCTTATGTAGCCTGTGTACTGTACTGTACTTTCTATTGTTGTTTGAATGTGAATTAAAAAGTTTACCGTATAGTATGCTTCGACTCATAAGCAGCAGCATCCAATCTCGTGCCCATTCCATATAGGTTTGCTAAGTATACAATATGGTGTTTGCACAGCATCCAAATCACATAACGTCCTATTTCACAGAACGTATCGTGGACGTTAAGCGATGCATGGCTGTATACCAAAATCTTTTTATTGGAAGAAAACATGGGCATAGTTCCTTAAAAATAAAACCAACCTGTATCATTGCCTACTTATTAATGACCCGAAGCAGCAATGTGTTTGCATCAGTTAGCTCAGGGAAAGCTGGTATGTAAGGTAGCTACAATGACTGGCAAAACAGTAGCTAGTTAGGTAGCTAGGTAGTGGTTGGGCACTGTATTAAAGTTAAAGCTAAAAAGCTGTGACTGCAGTGCACATATATATGAATATGTATGTATACCAGGCATCTCCACGACTTCTCCATGCATCTTTTTTTTATCTCTGTACGTTTCAAAAGACAAATTGTTGAGTATGGGGAAACCTGACACAGCCACGACAACCTTCTCCTCCATGTTTGACTGGAACCAAAATGTTGGATCATTTGTTTCAGCAACGTGTGTCACGCTGCCTTCGCCTTTTCGCATCGCTCAGTATTTGCATTTAACCAGACCTTGAGTCTAGTCTAATTTAGCCCCACCTAGCTGGCTTTGCAATGGCCACTTGTCTCTTGTCGCTGTAAATTGCCAAATTGCCACGGTGAACACTGAGAGGTCGTAAAAAATTGATGTAACCGGTTTTCCTCAATGCGTTCGCAGGACGTTAAATGTTAAAAGTTAAACGAGAGAGCGACATATAATGCAGGGGGGAGGGGGGGGTTTCAAAAAACGATTAATCGAAAAAACAATATTTTTCCACACCCCTAGTAATTACCAGATTGGTGTCGATTATTCTGTGAATTTGTTTTATTGTTAATCAAGGAGGATAAAGGGGGACAGGTTGAAAGTAATGATAGATTTAAAGGTAGTGTTCAGGCTTCCCCTGTTTCCAGCTCATCTGCCGCCACTGGTACGCACCCAGAGAGAATTGTGCATATTATAATGAACCCGCGTGAGGCTACCACTGATTGAAATTTCAGCTGCCCCCACTTTCAGTCAAACCAGAGGTTGCACACACATACACCTGGAAACAGATGGCATGGATTATTTAAAAAAATATACTTTATTGATAGTTCATAAGCCAGATCCTCTGTTTGCAAGATACAGAGTACAGGACCAAATAACAGGGACGGGATACCCCACTCAGTGTCTTAAGAAAAAGGCTACCACACTTAATAAATAGGCACAACACAGCAAAACCACCACAAAGTCACAGTCAATATAAGGCACTCCTGCAAATTACAGCCCACCCCACACAACCGCCCGGCTAGATGCCCCCCCCCCCCCCCCCCCCCCCAGTAATATCCAGACCCTCCCTCGGGTCATGGCATTTGTGGACTGCACCTCAGAGATGGGAGCTTTGTCAGGTGTATGAACAGGGGGAGAGATCGCTAAACTTATACCACAGCGAGACGAAGCAGGGCGAGTAATCACTAAGCAGTGTGGCGCTCCTATCCCGACCCCACTACCTAAACTACATTCCCATTTATGTCCCTACCCTAGCTAACTATCTTCATCGGCGGCGGCTCTAGCAACCACAGCCGACTTCGAACGACTCCAAAACCCCTCCAGCGCCACACACTCATCCCGACACACCTGCCGTTCCCTTATCTCTCCCCCATTAAAACCACCTCTCAGGTGCGCCTCCTTACTCTGATTGCCCCCCTGCCACTGTTCAGCACCCCCCATACCATGTCCACAATCAGTCGGCTTGTTCACAGTTCACCACAATATTAACATAGGGCTGACATGTTTTGGGACCTGGGCTTTCCCCTTTCCTGGGACAGTGAGATTCATTGATCAGATGATGAAATTGAAAAGTCCCATCTTTCAGACAGCTGCCACGGTGAATAAATGGTAGTCAATAGTAGGGTTGTTGACATGCTGTGTCTGTTCAGATTAAAGGCACACAATGACGACCGGATGGTGGGAGGCTGCTGCCAGGGCAGCCTTGAGCCCATTCCACATGCTGGCACCGCAGCGTGCTTGTCCTGTCCGCCACGTCTGCCAGCTCTGCGGGTACCTCTCCTCGGCCCATGGTCGCTTCTCTCTGTCGTTGCCGTCTGGTGGCTGTCACCCCGGCCCCTGCTGCGCCAGCGCCCAGATGGCCAGGTGGCTCTCCCCCATGAAACTCTGTGACAGACTGCAGGAACTGGGCTGCAATCCGGAATTGGGTCTCCATCAGTGCTGTGCATGAACGCGTTAAAAGAGCCCTTTCATTGAACACGCTCATTTTTTCTGTGAACGGTGAACTAACCGTTTGCAACTAAAGACCTTGAACTTGAGCTCGTTCAGGTTAGCGAGAGATTCAGAATTCTTGGGTGTGTTGAAGTTACTGCTTGATGAATAAACACAGACAGTGTTATTCCATACTTGAGATGTTTTTATTAATGCAACTCGTCATCAGATAGACTGTTCGACAGCTCACAACCATCTGCCCATATCCCGCGTAACAATTACTGCGCATGTAGATGTACACATAAAATCCCTGGAGCAGCTCATTTAAAAAATGGGAGAAATGAACTGGGACTGTGAACTTGTTCAAAATTCAAAATTGTGAACTATGAATGTGAACTTTTTCATTTTAATCTGTGTGAACTGAACTTTGAGCTAGCTCTTGTGAAGTGTGAACTTGCACAACACTGGTCTCCGTGGTGTTGCCTGTGTGATGTCCTGAATGCGGGCCCCCCTGGAGCTGAACTGTGGACAGAACTTTGGGTTCATGGAAGAGATATCTGGTTCTCCGTGCTGGATGACCCCTTTCTCAATGCTGAAACAGTTCAAACTGAATAGCCTAAATATACACACACTGTTCCAAGCACCCTTCCCCCTCTTTGCAAGCATTCCAAGTGACCAACTGTCACCCTGAGGGGGAGCAATAGGCAGCTGTCACTCATTTCAGTGCTGGCCTTGAGGGTTTGTTTGTCGGTTTTGAGGGCTGTTTTGGTCAGGAACGGCTTTGCAAGGTTGGGGATTACATTCAAGCATCAAACTCTGAGTACCTGGGACCTGAAAAACTCCAGAAGACAGGCACTCAGTCCTGCTGTTCTCCCCTGTGTTACAGTGGAAACATCACAGTTATGTTCATTCTGCTCCAGGTCTTCTGACTTGCGCTAAAACCCCCCAAACGCCTCCTGAGTGATATCAGGTGTCAGCCTTTTGTGTCTTGTAGGGGCAGGAGATGGCTGACCATCTGTGCCACTTTGTCTTCTTGGTTTCAGGTAATGAGCCCCTAGACTTTTGTTCTGTGAGTGGTTGGTTGACAGATGCTCTGTGATGAGTGAACCTTTTGTCAGACTCTGTATACCTGTCAGGAGAGGACAGCACTGAAATGAATATTATGCAATATGTAGGCATGAACGCAGGCATGCATGCGCAGAAGGTGAGACTTTACAGGGTGGGGCTTTACTGTGCGCGGGATGAAGTAACCCCCCCACACACACAAGCAAACACGCATGGCAGGCACACACACTGCCAGATCTTGGGAGTAAACGTCTTGGAGAGTCTGAAATCTCTGCTCAGAGCTGATACAGCATAGGTGAAGGACTGAACTACTGTCAGCCCTGGGTTCAGTTTTCATCCAGTTCACATCGGCTAAAGGTCCCCTCCCCCAAGGAGGAGCTCTGTGCTATAAGTACACATTGTGATTCCACTGAATTTCCACACATCTCCTTCTGTTCAGTCTGTGTTGCACACCAGCAGGGGTTTATTACATAATATAGAAGGCGCTACATTTCCAAAAACATCAGAGCTCCATCATCAGGCATATGGTACCGGACGTAAAGGTGGGTAGTCTCTGACAATGATATTTTAGGCTCAGACCTGGTTGTGGGTAACAGCTGAAGCCCACATAAAATCTAAAATTGTGAACAGCCATTGACTGCATCTCTTTGACCTGCTTTTAAGTGGGAGGAGAGCCCACAGCATTAGTATGTCATGCAGATTCTGGTGGTGAGTGCTCTACCTCAGGATCTCAATAAGTGCTTCATTAACACATTCCAGGCACGATGTGATATGCTTCACATTTCTGCACAATTAAGAAAGTCACAATGTGAGGAGGGGGACACAAAAAGAGAAATGTATGGAAATGTGTATTGATATAATACACACAGACGATTAAAACGGACTCAAACATAAAACGTATTACGTACAAAACATTGCGGCTTCCTTGGCTAACAGGTACATTGATCAAATAAGGATGTCACATTCTATATTAATTGAGGGTGCATAATTTCTTTCAAATCCATGTAGTAGAGAGGGGTGTTCCTATTCAATTATTTCTGATTAGGTCTATATATAGAGGAAGCCTTGGTATGAAAGATGAGCTCAGAGCAGACCCACCATCCAAACTGTGAGCAGAGGAATGCCTTCTCAAATCTTGTTATTTTGTGAGGTTGTGAGGGAGAGAGACTGTAGGTGAGTGCATGTGTGTGAATGAATCTACACATATCATTTTATGTTTGAGGCATGTGGTTTAACTGGAGTGACTAGACTGTGGGCATGCCTGGTGTAGGTTTTAAGTGTTACACCCTACTGTGAAATGACTTCAGGAATGACTTCACCCCTTTAAGTCAAGGAAATATCTTCCACAGCATATGTGTATGGTGCTTGCTCTAAAGCCCCTCATATTATGACAGAATATTACTAGAAGATATTCAATGCATATTTCTATATTAAATGAATACGAATTGTGGCATAAACAGGCCAATTATGAAGCAAAATGTAAAGGAAGGTTGTTATCACAAAAGATGACTGACTGCTAAACAAATGAGGCTGAAAGAGGCTACATTCAAAAAGATGTTGTTCCATTAAATTGATTGAGTTGGAACATACATTAATGAAATATTTACTGACAGTAATTGTTTTGACTGTGTGGTATGGATATTGTTTTAACTTTGTGCAGTACCTTCACCTTGTGAAGGAATCAATCAGATGCTGTTTTAAATTGAATTCTCTATCTTGCTCCTGAAAGAAATAAAACATTTGCCACATCTTATTAATGTTCTAAGTATGATTCACCCCTCTATGAATTTTGTGCAAGCAAAATCAATCTAATGTTAATATTCATCATGTAACAAGCTAGTTGTGCTTTGTATAAATGTTTTCATTCATTTTCATTTCATTTCACTGACATCTTGGGCTGGATGCAACAGTAACAGGCAACAACTCAAACTGAACATTGACAAGACTGAGATAGTCTATGTCCCAGCATACATGACCCCTCCAAGGAACCTATCAATTAGCATTGATAACTCAAAGGTAATGGCAACCACAGCTGCCAAAAACCTAGGGGTTACTTTGGACAGCAATCTATGCTTCAAAGAGCATATTGTAGCCACAACTAGGATCTGCAGATTCCTGTTATTCAACATTAGGAAGATCAGACCTCTCCAAATATACACACAGCTCAAGTGGTGATCCAGACTCTCATCCTGTCACGTCTGGACTACTGCAACTCACTGCTTGCTGGCCTCCCAGCGTATATCATTCCACTGCTTATACAGAACGCAGCAGCCCGATTGATGTTCAACCTCCCCAAGCAGGTTCATGTGACACCTCTCTTTGAGTCCCTCCACTGGCTACCAGTTGCAGTGAGGATGAAGTTCAAGACCTTGCTACTAACTTTTAAGGGACTTAACAGATCAGCCACCCAATACATACGGGACATGATTAAGGCCTACAATCCAGCAAGAGTGCTGTAGTCTGCTACATTGGGTCGCCTCTGTGTCCCGAAATACAAGGGCAGCATCTCTCGAACCTGCCTCTTCTCAGTACTGGCTCCACACTGGTGAAATGAGCCTCCTGCTGAGATTCGGACAACAGACCCCCTGGGCGCCTTCAAGAGAAAACTTAAAATTCATCTTTTCAAGCTGTATCTCTCGTCTACCTTCCTTTCTATCTATCTCTATCTATCCTATCTCTCCCTATTCTCAAAAAAAGAAAAGCACTCTACACTAGCTTAGCACTTAACTTAATATCTTACTGACCTCTTGTAATACTTCGCCATAACTACTCTTAGCATATGCACTTATTTGGAAGTCGCTCTGGGTAAGAGCATCTGCTAAAGGAAGTAATGTAATGTAATGTAAACTCTGTCTGGTAGAGGGGACCGTTTCTTCATTTACAAAACCAATCAATCAGCATGACCTCTGACATCAGCTATTACCGGACCCTCTGAACTCCACAAGAACAGCCAATGCCAGTGAAAATTGCAAGAAGTATAGATGTTGACCAGGTAAACCACAAACCATGAGGTTCCAGACACCTGTGTTACTTTCAATTCAATTCAATTCAATTCATATATACATATACACATACAATATTATTTTATTTACATTTATGCAGTAACAGATGCATGCTTCCCAACCATTGTCTCAGGCTGTGGCACTCTGTGCTGCTAAATTTTCTTTAATTTTTCTTCATCTTTGCTTAAATGTGGGTAGGTGTAATTCAAAATATGTAAACAATTTTTTCTGTAATTGTTTTCAAGTTATTACACTGTAGGAAAAAGTGTAATATTACACTGTCGCGTCAGGAAGATACGGAAGCTGAGAACGGCCATGCTTGCAATTATTCTTTTAATGCCATTATCTCGAGATCACGAGTTAATTGTTTCGTTATCTCGAGAAAACAAAAGGCCGACATCTTGAGAAAACGACTTTTGTTTTCTGGAGATCACGGGATAATTATGGAGAACTCGAAAATGGGTGTCTGGTTCATTTGATTTGATCACACCTGATTTCAGCCTTCAAGATCGCTGTCATGACTGTCGGGAAGGATCTGAATGTTATCTCTAACAGAAAGACACAATGCAATTTCTGCCTGTGTTAGACCTTGACTGACGTACAGTCTGATGCCTTGATCAATAATGGGTACTCCTGACATTTTCAGCTTAAATCAGTTGCTACAGTTGTCAAGATGCCATCTATGCATGCTGGTATCGTACTCGTGATCTCTGATAAACATTATAGTAGGATGACCTTTTGTTTTCTCGTGATAACGAAATAATTTACTCGTTATCAAGAGAAAACGAGCTTTGTTATTTTGAGATAATGAGGTAAATTAACCCGTTATCTTGATAAAACGAGCTTTGTTTTCTCGAGATAACGAAATAATTAACTCGTGATCTCGACATAACGGCATTAAAAAAAATTGCAAGCATGGCCGTTCTCGGCTTCCGTAAGAAGAAACGCAACAATAGCCTACCATGAAATATTTAAAGTCGATATTTAGATTAGCCTATATGCATTGAACAATTTCGTAAACGAAGCAAAGCATCGCACATAATCATAGCCTACTATAAAATTCAGCACAAACTTTAAGTGATATTTAACTGTTTATTTGATCCTTTATTTGTGATGGATTCTGTCGATCGCTGTACACCTGAGGTTTAACACGTGATTACTTGTGTAACCACGTGTTAATCCTATCCCACGTCCATGCACTTTAACCGCTACATTCACCTGAATGGGGTCCAACACAGATTGTGTAGAACAGTGTTTCTCAACCCTCTCCTGGAGGCCCCCCTGCCCTGCATGTTTTAGATCTCTCCCTGCTCCAACACAGCTGATTCAAATGATCAACTCGTTATGAACTCCTGAAGCTGCTTAATAACAAACTGATCATTTGAATCAGCTGTGTTGAAGCAGGGAGAGATCTAAAACATGCAGGGCAGGGCCCCCCCCCCAGGAGAGGGTTGAGAAACACTGGTGTAGAATGTTACCATGTGTTTTTGTTGCTAGAGTCTGACGGGGGCATTTGCGGTGAGAAAGGGCTGCGCAGTGTCATTCCGCAAACGCAGCACTTAGCCTACGCAACGCTCTGTCCCCATGGGCAATACGTTGTCCAGGTACTGGCACAAGGAGTCCGAAGGATAATGTAATTAGGGTGTTTGCTGTTCTGTCACCCAGGCGCGCACAGGTGCAAGGAGGAGGGTAGCAAAGTCAGTTTCACCGACTCCTCGTCCTCCAATTAGAGAAAGCTTACATTATCACGTGAACAAAGCCGTGGTCTAAACCAGTTGAGGGGAAGCGGAGAGACAGAGACAGGGACTGACTTGACTGGAGGTAACACTAGCAGGAACTGGAGCAGCTCGGCCACGGTAATTAAATGCGCATAATACTTTTAACTATTAAATGCAGAGCAAGTGCCGCTAAAACAGCGAGATGGCTGGGTTATTTGCAGTTTGTAAAATCTGCAATACACTGGCCTGTTAGCTAGCGAAAATCTATCTGCTAGCAGTGATTCGGTCATTGCCAGTTCGATGTACAGTAGCAAGCTAGCAAGCTATTAGGTAACATAGATTGCCAGCTAGCATCAGTAGCTAGCACTCTAGCTACACCACTGACTTGCAAGGTAGCTAATGCATGTGTACATACGCCGACTTTCTCTTAACAGACGATTACTGTACACTTGATTGCGAATTCGAGTTGATGGGTTGATTCAACTTCGGTTATACCACTGTATTTTAATTGATTTTTCCTCTGCAATCATGGGAACATCTTCTCTGGTGCAGCCTGCTATACTTGAATTATTTATAAGGCGGTTAGACCGAAAGAAAAATGCTGCCTTCGGCTGAGTGGTGAAACCATTTCATATGCGGAAAACGCATGAAAATGCTTATACTAGATAAACTTTGTTTTAATTCAAAATAACGTCAGCGAGCTAGTCAGGTAGCAAGCCTCGCCTTAGAAGTTTTTGGTCTGAATTTAAATTTAATGTGACAGATATATATGTTACTCTCAGTAAAGAATCCACCTTTGTTGTCGGTGTTGTCATCCATTGTTCGCGTAAGTTACAGCGGCCCGCATGTTCCTTCTCCCACCCGCCCCCATCCCCAGCCAAAAAGCCAAATAATCAAATAGTGGTCCATCGGTGCGAATGCCGAATTGCTATGGTGCTGTGTGTGCGCGCCTGCGCACTTTTAATCAGCTCCTGAACTGTGACCAGCAGGCGGCTCAGGTTAGAACCTAGGGGGGGGGGGGTTGGGGGGCGCACATAGCACAATGTAATAGAAACTTTCATCGGATAGCTAGCAGTAGCTCCTCTAAATAACACTGTAATTTCAAAATTGTTGGACTTCCATCGTAAAGACTGGATCTCTGTAAGTAGCGAGACAGCTCTATGTATTTTGACACGATTCTGACTTCTCATAGAATGTCTGGTGGAAAGTAAGGGGTGCCGTGTCAATCATCGTGTTGCTATTGATGCGAAACGCATGTCATTTAGCTACCACGCTGGATGGATCACTAACGAGCTGGCAAGTACGAGGCAACGTACTTTGCCAATGTTTTAGCTGTCTTTACTTTCAGTTATCTACAAATAAGCATTGCTATAATCAAATTGAAACCCACAAGCTAATCTTCACTAGTGTTAGCTTGCTAGCAAGCTAGTAAGCTAGCTGTCAAGAGAAAAGTACATTTTTGCTGCTGTTAAAAGTACCAATGTTATTACACGGTAGTAGCGATGCAACTAGCTAATTGTTGCGTTTTAAAAAGTAAAATGATTTCGTTTATCGATATGTTTATTGCGGGGTAGATAAGTTGAGCTAGTTGGCTATCCTCACCCTGCGAGAGAACTGAAAAACTGGAATGAATCAACAAACTGCCTATCCAGCTAGACTATATAGACATTGTTAGCTAATTCACTGAACAGAATGGAAATTCATCGTGTCCCGTTTCGTCTTTGTTGGAAGTTGAAGTTTTGAGAAAAAAATATCTTGAGTAACATTAACTTATTGGAGAACTCGAAATTTGCAGCCAGTCACCTGAACCACTCTCCTAGACAATTTGGAGAAGACTAATAGTTACGTGTCCAAATAGTAAACCTTTATAAATTTTCGTTTTTGTAAGGAAGTTGCGTGGTTCTTCTCTGTAGTAGCTTGCTAACTGGGTGAGTGAGGTAGATTTTGGAGGAAGTTCAAACTCTTTGTGTCTGTGTAATTCCTCCCAGCACTCCAAGGCAGGTGCTTCTCCAACGCATACTTCCGCAGTGTACAGTTTTATCATGAATTTTATTACATGTGCTCGTTAGCAAGTAATTTGTCGTGTATGTTTAGTAACTGATTGCGATCTTTTCCTTGATGTACATTTTGTGTAAGAAAGTGATTCTTTCAGCTGCGTGTTGCATGTGAATCTTATGGCCGTGATCCTATTTTGTCGCGACGACAACGCAATAGCTACCAAGCTACGCTGACAAAATATTTTAAAATATTTTATTAGCCATTAGCGCCCATTTATTATTATTTTTTGTTTGTTTTTGACATTATAGGTATCTAGTGGGCTTTGTTTTGAAGTGATTATTTGTTGTATACTATGTTATGTGTTCAACACATTGTCCTTAAAACGCAGGGCACTTTCAGGTCGAGGTTTAAGACACCTTGCAGTTTAAAAATAGTCAACACGTTAGGTTGCATGGACGAAATTACGGTTTCGTCCGTAAGAAAACAGATTTTAGGGTGATACTTTATTCTGCCAGCCAATTGTGAAAGCGGTTGAATTTGTAATCGGAGCTGCTGTTAAACACACCACAACTGACGCAATATGATGTGTATTTATTTCAAGTCCCTTTTGAGACTTCCGTTAAGGCATTGTGTCTCTTCTTTTTTTTGCCCGAAGTGGAATGGCTTGTTCATCAAGTTTCATCCTCTTTGCTGTTTATATGTGCTTTTCATATTCTGGAAGCATTATCTGATGTGGGTGTTGAACAAAGAGAGAAGATGCAACGAGCAGGATCCTTCATGGTGAAGCTCAGGCGAATCGTCTGTCTCGCACTACAGCTCCTTGTGTCCTCTATTTTGTGTGTGTGTGTATGTGTGTGAGTGGTGCCTCAGAACAATCAACATCTGGTTTAGATGGTTTGCAAATTGCTCTCCACTCTGGCCGAGAAACTGCTTGCAGGCACTGTTGTGTTTCAGGCTGAAATGCAGACGATTGTGTGCAGTTTGCAACAAGCAAATTCTGGCAGAAACATTTCTGTGTATGCCGAATTTAACTTGAAGCGTATTTGTGCCCAGCATAGACGGATTATCATGACCACGGGCCCTGGACACAAACTTGCCATGGGCCTCTACCTACACACGCAAATAGTACACGCACACTTCGTGTGGCCTCCCCAAGCACACAGAGTTTGGTTGCACAGTAGCACAGGGCAACCCACAACCACACAGCATGTATTACTTTGAAATTTATATTCATTATTTTGACATGTTAAATTACTGCCATTTTAAATCTGTTTTGTTCTATACATGCCACGTACATCACAGTATACACATCTTTAGGAGTCAAACACACATCTTAATTTAAATAAAACTGCAGTGAAAAATATCCTACGTAAACCACCGGCTTTCTCTGGCCTTTGAAGAGAAGTCATTGATCAAGTCGTCAAAGTCCAACTCCCGGACGACAAAGCGGCATCTTAAGCTTCTTTATGCTTCGCCGACCAGCTAAACGCACATTTATCCATGTTGACCGCGAAATTGACATTTGACCTTTAGCTTGCGTCTTTACGACATTATGTGATGTAATCGGCTAATTTACAAAACATTCAAACCATTTCATAATCATACTACATTTTCAAAATGATATTTGTTCCAATATTTTAAAAGCAACAATACTTTACGTAACGGGTGTGGACTGCATTGTGTGTTTTAACTAGATGCTGCATGCGAGCAAGTGAGTTTTGAACCTGGGTTTTCACAGCTCACTGCCAACCTCTTACTGCCAGCGTCGTTGCCAGTTGAGCTAAAAGCAAATTGCCCTTAACCTGTCGGCAACAATGCTAGTTAACCAGGTCTCAGGGAGTGACGTAACCACTGCAACCGCTCCGTTACCTGCTACCTGCTACCCCACAGGTTTTACGCTGGACTCGCACGAGCTACTCACTTCAGCTCTGCCACACTTACACATTAAAAAAAGATAAATCTTAAGGTCAAGGGCCCCCATTGGCTCCAGCGCCCTGGGCACGTGCCCACTTTGCCCATGCAGTAATCTGTCTATGATGCCCAGGCTCATCTGAATTGTGTGAATGCCAAGCCCCTCTGTAAGTGTCATACCATTGACACTGCAGTTGATTGGCACTGTTCGCATGCTCCTTTGTGGGGACTCAGTGCATTCCCACACAACGCTTTCCCTGAACAAACTGGTTTCAGTTCCATGTTAATTATTTGTAATGTTGACCCATAACTAGTGATGGACCGATCTGTGTTTTGTGAGGCCGATCCTGATTGCAGATTTTCTGTGAGCAGAATCGGCCGATCTAGATCCTGATCCCGATCCTGATCACCCGGGGGGGTTGTGAAAAGGACCAAAAGGCGGTATAATTTTAAAATTAATAATAATAATAATAATAATAATAATATTATTATTATTAGCAAGCAATACAACGATTGTTGCAACCAATTCACACAATGAAAAAGGCAGTAGCTGCAGTTTAACAGTTCTTTTATCTTATTAAGGTGCTAGTATGACCAAACGCAATAGCTATTAACACAAAAATAGCCTAAATGTGCAGCATATTTGTAACTGGTTAAAATGACTAACATCTTAAATGAGCTTTATCAGTCTTCACTAGCTCCGCTACCTTCTGATAATCCCTGTACTCGGTCGGATGATGTACTCTTACGTGCCGTATCAAGTTAGTGAAATTTTTTTGTCTTGTTTCCCCCACGAGATACATTAGTTTTACATTTACACTTAAACACATTTAAACATTGCAAATGGCATTACTTTGATCTGTATCAGATATTTTAAAAAACTGCCAGATGGACAACATTTTTTTTTCCATTCCAACCCTCGTGGCGAAATTTGGCTCACATATTTTGCGTCATAGATTGGGTCTCAGTATCGACCAAATGAACGGAAGATTGGTCGATCGCCGATCACATATTTAGAACGGAAATCGGCCGATTCCAATTTACAGCCGATCGATCGTTCCATCCCTACCCATAACCTTTGGAAATCGAGGAGTTCACTTGTGGATTGGAAGGTAATTGAATGCAGTTGGAATGGTAATTTGATCCATGGTGCTTCAGTCCTGTGTGTCTGTGTGTGTGTTTGTGTCTGCTTTTAAATGTTCTCGTGTACCATGGATCACTTTTGTTTAACGAGCAGTTTCCAGTGTGACTCACAGTTCCAGCATTTGGCTGTGGGTGGGACTGGTGGATAAGTAAACAGATTGATAGATGGAAGAGCAGATCACACGGGCAAGATGAAATGACATCCCTCTCTCTCTCCATCCAACTGAAAGTATGGAATCCATTGCTGTCACTCTTCCTGTCTGCGATGCCGTGTTGTCCCTGTACTCCTCACAGGAACAGACAATTCTGGGGACAGTTTTTCAAGTGGAGAGTTGCAGCCTCCTTAGGGGCCTGGGATCAGACCTCATGAGCAGGTTGGCCAGAGAAGGAGAGCAGCCATTGGGAGACCAGGAAGGGATTTACCAAATTCTGTTTTTACATGACAAAGGAACTGTGCTTTCTGTTGTAGATGTTGCAGAGAGAGGCGGGAGAGAGGCTGTCTGAGTTAGCAGGTCATAACTGCCCTTTTTTATTGCCAGACAACTCTTGTGCACTTTGGCCAGTACTGTATGTATGGTGTTATGTATTCTGTGCGTTGCCATATACTGCTTAGCGGATTATGCTACTGAGAGCAGAGTCACAGAAATTTGTGGAGGGGCAGCTAAGATGGTTTCATACAAGGTTTGTTTTTAAAGGTCCTGTTGGTATTTCACCCTCTACCATACTTCTGCAGGAGAGCAGAAGGCACATAAAGCACAGCTTGCGAATTCAGCACACATGATGTACAAGCAAAAGAACGTGATGCAGGGCCACTGAGTGGGCTATTTTGAGTAACTTGGACCTCATTGATGTTTTTCAGGCGGGGGTCCTGTGAATCGTGCTGTGTTCTTAGGGTCCTGGTAATGGCTTGTGGTATTGAGTGACCGCAAATCAGGCTGCAGGCGGATGGGGCTTGCGGGGGCATGGGGAAGAGTTAACAAGGGGTCCGGTCTGGTGGGGAGGAGGAATGCAGAGCGTGGCAGCCCCTGGCTTCACTGCAAGACAGCGACATCAGACAGCAATGGAAAGTACTCTTGTGTAAACACTGTATAAATGCCGAGGAGCTGACAGGGAAGCAACAGTAACGGATATACATCTGCAGGAACCAGATCTTAAGCAGGCTTGCACAGGAATGGCCATTTAAGGTAGTGGAGATGGGCAGAGGGACAGCAGCAAATCAGAGCTCGAACTGTTTTTCAGTGACAGAAATGGAACCCACAGAATATGGTGGAATGCGTTCCAAGCCAAACAGGACAACTGCATGTGTAATAGTGTGTATTGACATGCAGAGGTGATGGTTCCTTAATTTTGTATCCATAGGGCTTTATTCAGTATCCATAGGGCTTTATTCAGAGGGATTTGTTTTAATGTAGACATGCGTTTTTGTGGTGTGTCCACTTGATAATGGATTTGGACATCCATTCATCCATTTCTCACCTGTTCACAGGTGCATTTCTTCTCCAGCGGTGCAAAGCACTTACATACACTATATGGCCAAAAGTATGTGGACACCTGATCATCACACCTATATGAGCTTATTGGACATCCCATTCCAAAACCATGGGCAGCTATAACACTGACACTTTGCAGCTATAACACCTCCACTCTTCTGGGAAGGCTTTCCACAAGATTTTGGAGTGTGTCTGTGAGTTGTGCCCATTCAGCCAAAAGAGCATTTGTGAGGTCAGGCACTGATGTTGGACGAGAAGGCCTGGCTCACAATCGGCATTCTAATTCATCCCAAAGGTGTTCAGTGGGGTTGAGGTCAGGGCTCTGTGCAGGCCACTGGAGTTCCTCCGCACCAAACTCGTCAAACCATGTCTTTATGGACGTTGGGGGGGTGTTTAAATCACGATGCTGGCTCAACATCGTGATGTCTGTCAGCCATCTGTGATGGGTGATGGCATCGTCCATCGGCCCAACCCTATTGTGCACAGGGGCACAGTCATGCTGGAACAAGAAAGGGCCTTACCCAAACTGTTGCCACAAAAGTTGGAAGCATACAATTGTCTAAAATGTCTTTGCATGCTGTAGCATTAATGTTACCCTTCACTGGAACTAAGGGGCCTAGCCCAAACCCTGAAAAACAGTCCCATACCATTATCCCTCCTCCACCAATCTTTACAGTAGGCACTGTATATTTCGGTAGGTAGCGCTCTCCTGGCATCCACCAAACCCAGATTCGTCCATCAGACTGCCAGATGAAGCGTGATTCATCACTCCAGAGAATGCGTTTCCACTGCTGCAGAGCCCAGTGGCGGCGTGCTTTGCACCACTCCAGCCGTCGCTTGGCATTACACATAGTGATGTTGGGCTTGTGTGCAGCTGCTCGGCCATGGAAACCCATTTCATGAAGCTCCTGATACACAGTTCTTGTGCTGATGTTGCAGCCAGAGACAGTTTGGAACTCTGAAGTGAATGATTCAACAGAGGATAGGCGGTTTTTACGTGCTACGTGCTCCAGCAGCCCCATTCTGTAAGTTTGTGTGGTCTACTGAGCTGTTGGTGCTCCTAGATGCTTCCACTTGACAATAATAGCACTTACAGTTGACCAGGGCAGATCTGGCAGGGCAGAAATTTCGCAAACTGACTTGTGGCAAAGATGGCATCCTATGACAGCGCCACGTTTAAAGTCACTGAGCTCTCCAGTATGACCCATTCTACTTCCAAGGTTTGTCTATGGAGATTGCATGGCCATGTGCTTGATTTTATGCACCTGTTAACAATCGGTGTGGCTGAAACACTTGAACTGAGTTAATTAGGAGGGGTGTCCACATACTTTTGGCCATATAGTGTATATAAAGAATCAGAAAAAAGCTATTTAAGCAAATGCTATCTAGCACTAGCTCTCCTTCCCTGTTTTTTTTTTTTTAACCGTATCAGGTTCTGTATTTATTTGCCAGTTTGTTAGCTGGTTATAACAGAGGCTGAAAAGGTGAGTGATCAGTCACCCTTTGGAGTTGTCCAAACTGGAAGGGCTTTTGGTGCAGTGTATTTGGCCTATTCTTATAGGAAACAGTGAAACGCTGACAGTAATGACTACATCATCAAGATCATTTGGTAAATAATAGAGGCATTAAAAATCATTTTCTTCTTATTCTTAGCAGGCCGTTCATGTCCTTTCCTGTCAGCAGGTGAGTACAGCTGAGGATGGACTTTAACATCTGTCTCCAGACCATACAAAGAAATCACACAATTATAAACAACTGCTCAGAGTTTAGTCATTACAGTTACAACATGCTTTGTGAGAGCTCCTGTTTTTTGGGCTGATGTAGTAGGCTCATGCAAAACTACAGGTGCATCAGCGCCAATATGCAAAGAGTCAAAGCCCATGTCAGTGTCATCGCTTTGCTTTCTGACTGCTTTGCGTGTACTCACTGTGTTTCCCCACATTTTCTTTGAACCCAACAGTAGTTTTGCGGGCTGTAAACAGCCCTCAAATGGTTGATAAACGTACCCATCAGTTTAATTACACAATGTTGAAAATGAAATGTGTTTTCCAAATGTCAAGGCTGGGGGAACCTTTTTAGCATACCATTCCCAGATTGCAGCAGGCAAAGTTTTCATAGCTGTCACACTGTATTAACTTGTGCCTGTGTGTATTTTTCTTTCCCCAGACATCTACTCTTTGACCATTGTTGAATGATTAATCTCTATTTACCGTACATAATGAAATTACCGTAATTGCAACTTTAGGTAATCAATCAGATAGCGCACGCCACAGCACTGAGCACTGCTCCATCAGATAGTCTTCTTAATTTAATAAAGGGATTCTGCTGCTCCAGTATTGCCGTCGCTGATTGTTGAGAGATGGGGCCCTTTTTCAGTAAAATATTGTTCACTTCTGTGTTCACTGAGAGAATTAGCCAATTAGGCCTCGACTGTCTGATCACCTGTTGCTGGTTATGCTATTAGAAGGATGAAAGGACAACTCCTGTGCCTCGAATGAGTGTGGTGGATATTGATAAAGGCGACAGGTGTTATCTGTGCTCATTGCAGCCTTTGTGCTCAGAACTGAAGGAGGCGGCTGAGCAAACGGCTAATGGTACATCCGGTAATGGTACATCCATGCAATGTGGGAACCTGGGAATACAGAACCAGTTATCAGCATTAACAAACCTGAACCTTTACAGCCACCGCAGGGCCCACCGTGGCTATTGATGCCAGTGTGTTCAGTGGAAGTATTCACCTGATGTGGAAAACTGCTTTTGAACCACAGCTAGGAAAGGTTGTGGAAACAAGCCAACCCTCCTGCAGAGAGCTGCAGTCCTGCAGAGGAAAAAAGCCAATAAACCCCATCCCTGTTAATCGTTTCATTCTGATTGCAGCCCCCGAAAAAAAAATACTGACATTGTCTCAGCATAATAACTTGACTTGTGTTAGTGCCAGGTTTTTCTCAGGGACGTTGGTAGCACAGGCCACATTTCTCCAGGGGGCTCGGACAGGCCCGGCTGTCTCACTCCAGCACCCGTGTTACTGGCAGCATCTTTCATCCTGCAAACTGTAGCTCTGTTACATCCCGCCGAGCTGTTTCTCCCCCCATTTTGTGCAAAGTGGAACATTTATTTTGGGTTTTCATGGGCAAACGCTTCAGATGGACTAGAATTATAGATCTGGTTTTGTGGCACTTAACTGAAAATGAGTAATTTAACTTCTATTTTGATGGAATCATTTTAAATTTCATATTTAGTTTTTATTACTTAGTCTGCATGTACAAAATGAGCTGTTTTTGAAGTGCTCTATTTAAATCGGGCTGTATCATAGTTTGCAAAGTATCACTGTTACAGACCAACCTGTAAAATCCCTCGGTGTGTAATAACCCTTAACCCAGGGGTGTGCCTAGGCCCTGGCTGTTGGCCTGTAGCCTTGGGTATCTTTTTAATGCCAAAGTATTATTGTGTGATGAATTATGTGCGTTGTGGATGCAAAATATACAACCATGAAGACTGCTCACTAAGAGTCTGTGAAATGTAGCGTCAGCGTAAATACCCCACCCCACCCAGCCCCCTTTCTACTCTTTTTCAAAAAAGCCCACTCATGAGACAATGCTTGGTACAGTACAGTGATGCAGTAACAGTGAAAGGTAACGTTAAGATTACAAGATACAATGTTATAGCTACACAGCAAAAATATTGTCTGTTGATATTTGTGTTCAGACTTTGAACTGATGAAACTTCGTCCAGTGACTAGCTGGGCCGTGTGTATACTTTAGCTGTCAATACTAACCAGCTAATCTAGCCACCGCACCACAGTCAAGCAGGACTTTGAGCTTTCAAGCCTTTAGCTAGCGGCTAGCGTAATTACTTGTTGACGCATCACTGTTCAATAAGTCCAAGCCTGCAGTCAGAAGTCCAAAAACACTCTGTCTTGGGAGTGCCTTGATGACCTTGTAAAACATTACAAAATCCAGTTACATTTGGCAGAGCTAGTGGTCGGCAGAAATTACCTGTCATGTGAAAATGAGACTGAGGCCATTCCCGATACAAGCTGTGTACAACCTGTTGGATCCTCTGATGTGTCCATCTCTGAAAAAGGCTGCCCAGGCTTCACTAACAATACCAGTGAGCAGCTGTAATTGTGAACGCTCTTTTACTGAGGCGCCTCCACACATGGTTATGCCATGCCTTTGATGGTGGAGATGGTCTTTAGAAATGTAGGTAGGTTTTTGGAAATGTAGCCCACTCACTCACTTATTTTTGAACAATAGTTTGTTAGACAGTAAAGTAGCTAGAAAGATAGCTGGTTACTATCTAATGTTTCTCTGTTGTATGTCTACACATTTGACATATTATGTGATATTTACATTTATGTGACTGTGTGGTCACACTGGTTGCATTTTCTCATGACTGTCTACACTATTGAAATATGCTACCAGTCGTTTTATGATGATATAATTTTCTTGGTATGGTATAAAGGTCATTTTAGTCTATTTTTTGTCATTTTAGATATTTTAAATATAAATATAATATCATGTTGGTAGCATTTAGGGCTGCCCCCTAATAGTCAACCAAACCATTAGTCGATAAGAAGAGTCTTAGTCGACCAAGTTTTCATTGGTTGGTTAGTCGCAGAAAAAAAAAACCCCTCAAACTCCATTGGGGAGCTGCGCCTTGTCTTTAAAAAATTACTACATTTTGTCAGGCAGGAAATCATCCAAAGTGTGGGATCATTTTGAGCGTGTAAAGGACGACCCCAAGAAGGTGGCAGGCAAACTCTGCATGCAAAGATTCGCCTATCATTCGTCGACCTCAAACATGATTTATCATCTGAAACATGTAGGGGAGAGCCGGTACGAAAGTAACACGGGACGAAAGTAACATGGCGATTTTCTCCAAGCCCATACAAGTGTGATATGCCTGACTGTGTCAGCATATACTGCATGCAACAGATCCACGAAAAATCTGTGTGAATATGTCATACTTTCGCAGAGTTATACCCGAGAAGCTGTTTTCGATCACAGAAAGTAAACTCAGTTAAGCGGTAAATTTTTTTGAACAAGTTGTGTCTATTGTTTCATGTGTCATAGTCATGATCATTTGACAGATTAATTAGTACTTTAATACATCCTGAAGTTTGCCATGTCAGAGTTTCTCAGTTTACAAGCAAATCAGGTTTAACTGTCAGAGGAGTCATTGTCGGGACAATTGTAACAGTTGTTTCTTTCATCCCTCTACAGTAACAACGACACTTATTATACTGAAGTCGTTCCACATTTGTACAGAATAGTGCCTGGTATTGATAGAACACACACGTGAGTTGTTGATAACAACGGAAATTAGGTTCTGTCTGTAACGTCATCTTTTAAAATGACGTTTATCTGAAAAGTGTTACTCTCGTCCCGGCTCTTCCCTAAGTAGCCTAATTTCATTATCCCTTTCGCACATAACTTGCTATGTAGCGTGCATGTTATATTACATGGTTCGTTATGTTTTCATTAGCGTTATTAAGCTAAGCTTAAGCTAGTTTTCAGTTAGCATTTGCTATATTTTTTAACATTAAATCACTGTTTCCTCAAAGCTAAAATTGGCTACAATTTTTCCAATCTAGTGTTCTAATTGCAGTGGTTTTAGCATACGCGCTAAACGGCTAATCACACCGATGTGACCATACGCGCGATAAGGTTATTCCATCATGCTAAATGATTAATGGCCTAATTAACATGAATTGCAAAGTTAAGGCTATATGCAGCTAAATAAATATAAATATTCTCATATACGCAAATAGGCTTATCCTATGTTTGTGGGGACTGGGAAAGCTAAATCACCTCGCTTAAAGCATGTTTAACTTCATGTTCTGTGTTTTACTGATCATTTGTTTTATAAGTTATTGTATTGGTGTTACAAGTGTAACGGGTGGTATCTTGCGTTGTGTTTAATTCGATGTTACGTGGGTCAGTGAGTGAGCAAGTTTCGAACCGAGGTTCTTACTGCTTGCTGCAAACCCCTTAAAGCCAGCGTCGTTGCCAGTTGAGCTAAAGGCAAATTGCCCTTTGTAGCCTGTTGGCAACAACGCTACTTAACCAGGTCTCGGGGGAGTGACGTAGCCGCTGCAACTGCTCGGCTACCTGCTACCTAAGGCCTTACGCAGGACTCACACGAGCTAATCACTTCAGCTCTGCTACACAAGTTCATAAGTTGTGTTATGTTACACTGTGTTGGAATAAATGTTCAGTCTCCTTGCTGGTTGTTCTGACACATTCAGAATCATTACCGCTTTTGCCGTTAGCATTGTCGTTAACAGGTGGCTCACTTCATGTGTGCGCTTGTAAAATTTATATTTTAAAGGCTCATTATCAGGGTTTGTATTTTTCTGTAACATAGCAAAGTGTTAATGTTACTTATAGGCTAACATTCTTCCTCAGCCCTGGAACTCAAACCATTCTGATGGCCCAAAAATATATATTTAAATAATTAAATTAATATCATAAACGTGCAACGACTAGTCGACTAATGGCTTGAACTACCGACTACTAGTCGACTAGGAAAATCTTTGGTCGTGGGCAGCCTTAGTAGCATTTTCTGACAAGATCCATTTGTTACCTATTGAAAATGGTACGTAACCCAGGGTAGGCTACCTGCGGTAATATTTCAACTTAGGGTAGCAAAGATCGATGGCTGCAGATAGCACATTTCAACAAGGAAGGACAAAACGACAAACCACCCAAAATTATTTATGAAATTATGAAATAGTCCTACCGATCGTTACCAAGCCTTCTGTTTTTTTTGGGAAGGGGGGGGGGGTTGCAAATAGGCAAATACAGTTACTAAGGAGATGTGAATTTATCAATTTTTAAAACGGCAGTGGGGCGGCAGTGTAGCATAGTGGTTAAGGAGCAGGACTCGTAACCGAAAGGTTGCCGGTTCAGTCCCCGCTGGGACATTGCTGCTGTACCCTTGGGCAAGGTACTTAACCCACAGTTGCCTCAGTAAATATCCAGCTGTACAAATGGATAACATTGTAAAGAACTGTAACTGATGTAAGTCACTTTGGATAAAAGCGTCTGCCAAATGAATAAATGTAAATGTAAATGTAAAACTGAGGTTACATTATGGGCTGAGCATGTCTAGACATGCCCCTGAATCAGGCCTGTTCTATGTGTGCACATGCTTACGCCCCCACCTAGAAAACGTCCTCAATTAGGTGAACTAATGCTTTTATTTGTAAAACATTTATTTGACTTCGTCATTGTGAAATACTGTTAGCCAGTACAATGTGTTTGATTTAAGGATGGAAATGAAGTTTCTGAAGAAGTTAGAATCTGAAAATGTGCCACGTAAATGACACGTAAGATTAAGACTGGAATTTGGCAACAGATTACAAAAACGTGCTGCCATTTTTCCACTTCAGTGGAGCACCGGACACTCGGAGGCTGGGAAGAAAGGTTTAGTTTTTAAGTTGGATACAAGAAAATTTAACATTGCTCCACAAAGGGGGAGATGGGGTTGAAGCGAGCTGTCAGTTGTCATAGCCGCATGTGACACTCATGTGTGCTCCCTGAGACGGGCCAGTCTGGGCCTTTAACGGCTACAGCAAGTACAGGCCGTGTTTGCATCTGGGATATTCGGCCAGGCACATCACGTTTCCATTCATCCAAAAGGAAATGCGCAATTGATGAACAGCCAATGCCTGCTCACGCAGACCACCCCAGAAACGCTTAGACAGAAGATTTTCAGCATTCTTCACTTCCCCATACTTGACCAAATTAGTACAGGTGAAAAACTACTTGACTGCTTTTCCCCTACTTGGAAGAAAGGGGACCGTAAGTGACTGTTGGATTTGTGCTAGTATGTGCGTAAGCATTATGCTCAACATTACAGACTAGAGGGCTAACATGGCTGGCCAGCTAGCTAACAAAATGCAGTACCTGTAATGAAATGTGCAAAAGAGTCTGCTCACTTAATTTTAAATACAGCATAAAGAGAGGAAAAAAGGTATTTTTATTCTCTTACAGGATAGAGTGGTGTATTATAACTGATCATTTGGTTAGAAAAGCTTACAATTTTAGTGCATTTGTGAAAAAAGGTTTCTGCACAGGGTGTGGTTGAGGTCATACACAGTTTAAGATTTTATGTGTTTGCACAGTTGAATGATGTTCCTAGACACAACAAACCCTGCAGGTTATATACGGAGGTAAGGCTTTGTATTATGTAGCTCGATTGTGACAAAGTTAGGTTCTCATGGTTTGCCATGAAGCTGTTTTTTGTAGTGCAGATAAAATGGTGCGACAACAGTATTCTTAAGTTCTGTTTGGAGATGAGTGAAATGTACTTGTGTGCTTGGGAGACTGTAGTACTGGTATAAGACTGCACACAAAATATGTCTGAATGTGCTGGTATGCAAGGCCTGATATGGAGCATGGTTGTCATGGTTATGACAAGTGTAATTAGTAGGGGTCGAACGATAAGGTTTGTTTTTTTTTTTTTTTTCAGGGCCGATACCGATACCAATTTATTAGTAATCAAGGAGACCGATAACCGATATTTGGAACTGATACACATTTGCAGGAAAAATGAAAATCTTGGTGTTAAAATTTAGAATAAAACAAACTCCAACACAAAACTTTGTTGAAATGCCTTTAAGCATATGTTTAATTAAAAGAGAACTTTTCAATATTATCTTAAAACAAAATGTGCAGGGAGCTCCCAGCAGTATTTCTTAAAATGTTAACTGAAAATGTAAATGAATAAATAAATAACTCCCTGAAATTATATAAAGTAATAAAGTAAATAAAGTAAAATTAAATAAAACTAGTAAAACTTGAACTGAAAAATTTGTACTGAAATTTGAGTCTCAATTCGTAGTCCCAATTCAGCAGCACCAGATTGTGGCGCAGAAAGAAGAGAAACAGTCAGAGAGTCAGAGACCGCTTCAGGACACACTTCAGTAACGTTACTAGTAGTCGTGGGTTGAGACTGAGAGTATGACCGGCCCTGGTAAGTGACATGCAAGAAATAACGTTAAAGCCTATCAATTTTGCTAGTCAGCTGGCTAAATTATGGATCAACAAATGAACTGGTTGATGTTATTATGACCATCGGCTACCTATAACATGTAAAAACACCAACTCATACGGGTGAGTAATGTTACATTTGCAAAATGGTAGCTAAAATAAGTTCCAGTTGTACTGGCACCAACGTTACTCAAAGATATAGCTATCGCTACATAAATAAACTCTATTATCTTGTTATAGTTAACTGTATGTCACTGCAACAAAGTGCATTATTTGGGCATTTTCAGTGTAACTGGGAAACTGGGCATGCTTGTCATCATAGAAACAGATCATAAGATTGTGGTGTTTTTGCAACTTCAACGTAGACGGTTGTGATGTTTATTGCAACTTCAGCAATATCTGCTGCCTTACCTTCGAGAAACAGCTCCGCTCGCTCACCGGAGCTGCTCCAGTCTGCAAATGCATTCCTCTGTGCCCATCTGTGGCACAGTAGCCTTCAGTCTTGATATGCTATTACTCGTGATGTGTAACCAATCAGATAGTGCTGTGGGCAGGATATTGCCTGAGACCACAGAGTGGTGACTACAGACAGAGAGGGATGGCTGCATCAGAGCCAAAGTAGCACATTTTTAAATTAATTTATTTTATGGGCAATTGGATTAAAAAAATAACGATTCCGATAGTCTGCTGAATAGAATAGATAGATAGAATGATAGAATGCTGAATATCGGATCCGATAATCGGCCAGGCCGATAATCAGTCGACCCCTAGTAATTAGCCATTCTTAAGAGCTGTGTTGGTCTATTTCCTCAAGCTTGGCAACAGTATCTGAACAAGATTGCAATGTGTGCCTGCACTTTACTCATATTCATGTATGACCCATCACATTCACCATGTAGTTGATGTTAATTCACGGAGGGAAGCTGTGTTTCTTGCTGGTTCTGTACTCTCCTCACGGTGTAAGAGCCTGAGCTCCTAAAGCTGCCTGCGTTTGGAGGTGTGCGTCTTTCGCTCTGCAGTAAAACTTCCTCTGCTCCTGTGTCCCTCATTTGTGTTGTTGGCTGACTTTGAGCTTATGTCTTTTCTCCCCTTGGATGGAGGTAACTCGGAGGTCTTTCTGGATGCGTTGGGGTGGGAAATTGTGTTTGGGAAATTTTCAGGCCAAGGTGAGCGGATTGGCCGAAGGACATGTGCCAGTGCCTGCTGGCTGCTCTTCACAGGGTGCACTGGAGAGGTCTGTGCGTGCGTTCCCCCCTGAGTTATTTCAGGACCAAGGAGGCTCGGTCCCTCCACAATCCCCACACCCCCTGTCCTCCTGTTTGCATTGAAGGTGAATCTGTGGGTTCTTCTGGGAGGTGCACACCCTGACGCATTTACAACAAGGGCACTCGCGAGGCAAGCTCCTTGTGATTGGTCAATAGATTGTGTCTAAATTGCAATGGCCTCATTTGATTTTGGAGGATCTCTTGTCACCACAGGGAAGATGGGTTCTGTTTGAAATTTTCTTCTCAGTTGATGCCTTACTCCTCATTGCATCACATTATAGTCATCTTACTGTACGGCCCTTGCACACCTACTGGGAGTCTCTGGTGGGCTTTTCTTTTGGCAGACGCTGTTCGCTTTAGGAACTAAATGTGTGAACTTTCACACTGCTACAACAAAATGAAAGCCATAGAAATGCAGCAACCTACTGCAGCGGGGCAGTGGAAGCATCAATTAGGAGTCAGAATGCTGCAGAAGGAAGGCATCTGTTGGGTGTGGCATAAATGTGCCTATTTCCATATTTTTCAGCTTTTGCTACACTACTGAAGGACTTCAGTGTGAAATCTGTGCTCTGTGTTCTTTAGCGTAGTGTGTTTACTTGGAGTGTGTATGTCTGTGTTTACAGTTCTGAGGGAAGAGGGAAGAAGCTGCTGCTGGTTTTGCTGTGGTAGTTCACACTTTTGCAATTTTAATGAGATTAAGATGACTTTAGAAGATGAAAACTTCCCAGTTTGCACATCACAAAAGTGTCCTTGGTCAGCTTGCATTATTCTTTGAAAAGAAGCGCATTACTCTGTGTAACATTTTATTATGTGTCCACACTAAAGGGTGGGTAGCGTAGGTGCACACCACCCCTGCTAATGTGTTTGTCATGGTCTGCCAAGAGGTCCGGTCAAAGTGCAAAGGGCTCTAAGGCTCCCTGTTGTCAGCTCTCTGTCTCCAAATTGCTTGTATCCAACAGATTCATACCCATTTAGCCCATAAAGGCACACACCCGGTGCATGGTCTGACACCTCCTCGGCACACATGGGCATGAAACCTGTGCCGGAGCGTCAGTGTGTTGACGGGTGTCTGAGGCGCAGCTCTGGAGTCAGAACTCAGCCCAGCCCTCGGCACAGAGCTCAGCTGGCTCTCCTAAGCAGGTCCAGAGAAGAGAACCGGAGTGAGAGATAAGCCGTGCCGGCGTTGTGCAGCTTGGCAGGGCAACGCTGGGAATTCTCTGACCCAGTTTCCAGTTATTTTTACATATTCCGGAGTGAGACAATGCCTGTCCTCTTCACATCCCCCCTGCACTCTGTAGAGGTGGTCTGGGTGGGAATCAACCCCCGTGATGAGTAATCAGCCCCCCTCCGGATAAGTTGTGCATGTTTGGGGTGGTGGGGGGGCACTGATGTTGCGCACCAAGATACCTGGCTCATCAGCCACCTGCTGTTGTTGCAGGCAGCACCTCATCCCTGCCTTCTGCGCGGTGGGTGACGCCCCTTCTCACGCATACAATGGAGCAGGAGGTACGGGAACATCTCCCTCCACCACCCTCTCCTATTGGCTGTTGGGAGCCCCCCCCCCAGATCGGGAGTTATCAGTGTTGCGACATATTCAAAAATCCTCCCTCTTCACCCCTCCCCCTATCTCACTGTCTCAACCGCACAGCAATGAAAGAATTAGCAACTTCACCTACCTTTGTTATCAGAACTAACGAAGGTAGAACCGGCAGAGCCCCTCAGTTGCTCCCCAAGGGCACGGTTACTGTTTATTTATTTTTTTTTGTGATCCTTTTTCACAATGATCCTCGTTCCAGCAGTCTGATATTCCTTTCTCCAAAGACTTCCCACAGCCTGTGGGCTATAGATGTAATACCCGGACTCCAGCTGCATGAAAGCTTATGGTATATGCAGAAGAGCACCACACGACCGGAGATTCATTTTTACGGCTTCGAAGGCCTAAGAGATGTTGGTGGTAGCCATGGCAACAGAAAGATGGCATAGCCCAAATTTTACCAGACTGATTTGCTGTACGCTCCATTTTTAATCTCTTTCCTAATCTACCCATTTTAGGAGTGGTGTAATGGATGTTTTGGCCAGGTGAAAACTTTGTAAATCCCACAGATGTGTCCTACATGGCAGGATTATTCCCATTAATCTCCCCCACCCACCACTGTGCACCTGGCCCTCTCTTTCCTTATTTTAATTTCTGTCATTTCATTTTATTTTGCTAATGAAAGCAACGCAGCTGTAGTGTCTTGCATGTTCTCGACACTGACTAGGCGTCTGAGATATGACCACGTTCTTGGCTCCTCCCACCTTTGAAGGTGGTCTCAATCACTCCAGCTGTAGGAAGAAGAAATCGCCTAAAGAAGATATTTTTGCCCCCAGGTCTTGATGTTCTGTAAACCATGTGCCCTAAGCACTCATAGGTGGGGTGGTTTTCAGCCCCTGCGGGTAGTGTGGTTCTGGTCATGTTTTTGGAAGTCAAACCGAGGGGACTTTGTCTCTCCACGCTTCCGGAAGTTTCCAGTTTCCGGAAGAATGGTTTATGGAACTTTGGTTTAATTCCCAGATGAAATTAGGAGCTTGAGTAATGGCTAAAGGAGTCCCCCGCCAGCTGATTATTCAATGAATTGGAAGGAGAGGAGGACCGTGTTTACTCGATGTTTAGACCTGTGAGCTTTCACTCTTAATGGAAAAACCCGAATGCCAACTCATTTATAGAGCAAATATTACAACCTCTCTGTCCATTTGAGCGCAGAAGAGGCAGTCCTGCCCAGTTGATCCTTGTCTCAGCATTCTCTCTCAGTCTGAGATTTTTTTGTCGTTTAGCATTCCAAATATCTGCAGTTGGATATAGATGAATTGGTGTGGGAGTTCACTCATATTTGGAGGACCATGTTAGGAAAAAAATGAGCATGCTGCACTTAATTGTATCCATTATGCTGGACATTAAGGTGTTTCTTAGAAGCAAATAAATGACAATGAAAGGGAAACACATGCAGATAGTCTACAGAGCGTGCTGGATTTCATTTACTGGTGACATTTGATATTATTGCATATAGTCAAATGATAGATTTTGTCTTGGGAAAAAATTAATCCAGATATAATTTGATTCCTTTCTGGTATGGTATGTACATCCACAGTCCTCTCTTCTGAGGTTCATTTTGTGAATTTCTGTGATCAGAATGGGGCTACCCATAATAGACATATAAGAGCAATGTGTGTTAGTGACCTTGTACTGCACTTTGTAACTTGTCCTCAATTAAACGTCATTTGTCATTCTTTGCAGCACACCCTTCAACCCCCATAAAAGCAGTCGAAATCAAGATAAGGGTAATCTCTTTAAAAAGGAGACGAAACTGAGCAGAGGTTTGGCACTGTTGCAGAATGACTGGCAGTGGCAAAAAACACCTCCGCTCAATTTTTAGACCGTAAATGGTTTTAATTTCAAGGTGCTAGGAAGAGCTGGAAATGATCCCTTTGTCAGTCGCTTTCAGCATAGTCTCTGCATGAGGAGGAAAAAGCGCGGTGGAAACCACCGGATTCAGGTGTGAGTCACAGCGACGGATCCACAGGGCTGGTTCCACCATTTGAACCCGGTGCTGATGAGTTGATGACATGGGGTAGTCACGGTGATGAAAGGAGGGCCTCCTCTCATGCAGCTGACTCCGGAGGGGCAGGGGGACTGGCACGGTAGGGGTCAGGCTTCCGGGTAACTGGAGAATGGCACCTTTGGCAAAAGGCCCTCTCACTGGGTGCCAGTGTCCATCTACAGCTGGGGGGCTTTGTCTTGGTCCTTGTGTCCACTGGGATAGAATAGCAGGGGAAGAGTCACGTCCCTCATCCCTCTGCTGCCTTTCTGATTTCTGAGAAGGAGAGTTTTGACTGGAGCTGTGTTCTTTAGTCCCTGACTGGAGGAGGGGTTTGAGCATTTCTATAACCTCTCCTTACACTGGGCCATCAGACTGGTTTTAAACACACCTCCTGTACACCACAGGTAATGTGAGAGGTGCACTTTCAGCAGATGGATTTCCCCCCCCATTTATCGTTAATGCTCATCATCCTGCAGGACAGAACAGGTGTTTCCTGTTTCCTCAGGAAGGCGTGGCTTGTGATCCCTTTATGCTGGACTGGTTCATCCTGCTTTTGGATAACTAGGGTGTGGTTCTGCTTCAAGAGCTTCTGCGACAGCCAATTGGGACAAGCTGTGTACCCTTTCACAAAGAGAATGTGCTTTGTGAAAGACAACCACTTCTGTGTCCTGGAGACCTGTTTGTGAAATAGCGATCAGAAAGTGGGGATTGAATTTTGTCAGGTATTAACTGTTCGTAGGGCAACACCGGCTCTCTATTCTGCCTGTTTGACTGCCTTGTCAAGCTTTACTTCATTCTGCATTTGCATATTTCCTTATATGCAGATTAAGACTATGTATGAGGAAGTGAGAAACTGGTTGCCTATTAAACTAGATTCTCTAACTGAGGAAGTGATATGCATGTCAGGAAGAGGTAATGCTTGGAGATAACTAACCTCTTTTTGGGCATTTGTGACTGTGACTGTTCATAACACAGATAAGACAGATAACTCAGATTTCCTAAATGTTGTTTAAAGTGCACTTCCTGCAATCTGAGGACCTGTGGAGTGCATACCTGTTAGTGTGGGTTAAACATGTGACACTTTTGTTGTTCAGTCCTCTGTAAATCACTGTGGCTTTCCCTGTTGTTTCAGTGACACTTAAGCCTCATTTGATCATGGGCACAGACATCGTGCCAGCTCCACTTCTGTCTTTTTGTCATTTTTCACCCACCTCATCAGTTCTGTGGTACTAAATCTCCTCAGTTCTTTCCAAGGGTGGAGGAGCAGCAGTGCAGTCTCAGGGATGCAAATTAATTTCCCTTTCAGAAAGATTACAGATGCACCCATGTCACTGTGTCCTTGGCAAAACCATTTTCCCCGCCTTATTTGTCATGAAACAATTGTGTGTGTCAAACGTGGATGGTGTGTGAGTGGCACCAGGAGGGAGAAAAAAAGACCCCCCGATCCCAATAACTAAGTGGCGCCGTGCCAGCTGAAAGAGACATGATCTGTGCAATTAGCATGTTTTAAAATGTGTATGGGTTACAGCTCCACTGCAGCCCTGCAGCAGCAAAGAGTTTGGTTCTCTGTTCCTGAACTGTGACCCCCTGCAAAGTTTAAAGGATCATCTGGAAATCCTTCATAGACCCTCATCTATATTGAAGTAGACTGGATGAATCACTACACACATTTATCAATAACTGTGAAAAATATATACATGTACATACACAGGGTTTTGGATTGAGTGTCATGAAAATTGCATTCTTTTAGTACAGTTTCTTTTTTTTATCATGAACCTCTGGTAATTGAGTTCCAAAACTGGACAGAGTGCCCCTGCCTGAAGATATTAAAGAACATCTGTTGAATCGCTAGCAATGCTACTATACTATACTGTAATATATATACTTGCTTCCTGGGCCAGGGACATGTTTTGCTTCTCTGGGTTGTCTAAAAATGGCAACAGCATATTTGACCATCGCAAGATACATTCCTGTAAATAACTTTGCTAGGAAATATTTGCATCTCCTAGAAAAACTCATGCTTTTTGGGAGAGTGCACGTCCGCACTTTGTGGACTAAGCTTTTACCCAGGTAGCACAAATGCCGTTTAATTAAATGGCTAAATGAATAAAAGTAGCAGAGCCCTTTCGAAGCCCTTACAGTGTTGTATAGTTGGACCTGTTTGAACAGAAATACTCGATGCACTCTATTTTACGTGCCACTTTACAAAAAAATTTCATTTCTTCCAATAATTTTGAATGGCCACTTTAATCAGTATTGCTATTGCTTGTATCTCTGAGTGGCACAATCAGTGAAAGAATAATAGAGTAATACTGAAGTGATTAAACATTTACTGGATTTACAGCACAGACATTATTACCAATAGAAAATACTCAGACAATAGAGGAGATCACTCTGAACAAGCACCAAGTCTGCATTTCGTTCCATTTGCGTTATTAATTTGGATTTTAATATTCAGGAAGTTGATCTGGAGCATGCTACCAACATGGGAAAAGCTTTTTTTCCTAAAATGATAGGCAAAATAGTCCTGTGGAAATGCTTTGTAAGAGTACTGTTATAGCCTAGGGCATTGCTGAACTGAGGTGTGACCATTGCACAGATTTTATCATGTGCTGATGGACTGGGCTGCTGTTTGCATCTCTCAGGTGTGAATATAACTGTGAATATGTGATGATGTGTGAAGTGGTGAAGTAATCCATGAGTATGTGGTGTACCTAGTATGCAATATAGTGCTGGCATTTCTACCATTGGTCCCGCACTGTGCATAGGAAATACTTCATTTGGGCACTGTGGTTGCTGTAGAATCAAACTGGCAACATTTGAGTTACACAGCCTGCCCCATGTAACTGTGCTTAGAACACAGGTTAGCCAACGAGGTGTGGATGCATTTTTTGAACATTTAAACACATGCCATTTACCTTCAACATTACGGTATTTCACCAAACATTATAATGTAGGAGCAAGAGGCCATTTTCTAAAAAGTGGTGTTTTTGGCACATGGAGATGGGAGAAGTAATCTACTGACAAAGTTGTCTAGATAGAATTGTGACTAGCTTATCGTGTTCCTTCCCTACACACTGCGTAGAGATGGGTGACTGTAAATATCTGATTTGGTGTCAGCAGATTCGCCTAGACTAGGGAGGTTTATTGAAGCAGAAATGACCCACCCACATTGTGCTTTATTTACCACATACAGTTTCTTCTTGTTTCCAGTATGCACTAGCCTGTGTTTGAATGGTGTGTGTGTGTCTCATTGTGTGGTTTCCTGTTAGGTTTAGCAAGGACATCTGTGGACCTTTGGAGAGCCTCTTAGACCTCTGTGTGGCTATCAGTCTCTACACAGCGGGGCTTGTTGTAACTGGCGACAGAAATGAGAGCCCCTAGAGGAGTCCTTTTCACTCACAATTCACTGTGTGTTTCAGAGAGGAGCAGTAGCTGGCAGGTTTTACCAGTGCGCTGTTTGGTTTACTGGCTGCAGTGTCAGATTAAGACCAAGACACATTTTATCTGATAAAACTCCAGGTGAACTAACTTAGCTGGGTTCGTGGAGGTCTACAGTGCAGTTTAACTAGAAATTCACTTGCTACAAGTACTTTAGATAACAGGCTACATTAATGTGTTATCTTTTTGTGTAGGCTAGTTCACCAAGGTGTTTTTATCTCTGATGTCTTATGCTTGTGTGTTTGTTCTTTGAGACGACTCTGCACAGTCTCTGCCTGGTCTCCATGTAGTCTCTGCCCTTTTTTAATTAAGGTGTACTTCTGAATTGAGAGTGGGGAGATGGCGGTTGAAAGGGTTTAGGCCACATGCTCTCCTTCTGTATGCCTCCATGTTTAAACCAGTCCCCAGTTAGTTAAGTCTTCTCTGCAGCAGTTTCCTGTGCTTTAAGGACTGGGCAAGCCTGGAGCTGGAGTTAGGCAGCCTTCCACCCCCAGCTCCGATCATGTTTCCTGCAGCCATAGAGGGGCCCAGTGGAGAAGGGCCGGGTGTCGAGCAGGGCACATAACAGTTTATGGCCGTCTCCCTCGACCCTCTCGGAGTCACAAACACATGGGCAGGCAGAACTCCTGACCAATTACTGTAGAGAACATTGGTGTGTTCACCATGCTGTGTTCACCATGTGTTGCCTCATTGCCATCTGTCAGGCTTCGTGGCAGCAGCGCACTGCACACCGCAGCACTCCTCTCAGTGCACTGAACATCACTGAGCTCCTCTCAGCGAACTGAACACTGTAGCTCTTCTATCAGTGCACTGAACACTGCAGACCTCCTCTACGTCCTGGACACTGTGCCACATCCAAATCCTTGTTCTGCTCTGATTATCCGGACATGTACTGGTAGTAGAGGCATGAGCATTTGATGTTAAAGGCTTATTCTGGTGAATGCTTCAGCATGCTTCATTCGATTGGTGGATTTGCGTGGATGCGTATATATACAGTGCTGACCCCTGCCATTTCTGCATTCCCAGGTGCTCAGAGGTTCACCTGTCCTGAGAGACGGACACTGCGGTGGAGACAGGGTGGACGCCAGAGCAGCAGGTAAGGAGTCCATGATGCAGCCATGTCACTGGTTGGTTCTGCCCTGTAAGAACTGCTCATCTCATCCAGTTTAAAGGGGTGTTTGGCTCCTCTCTAAGTAGGTTTCCCCACAGGAAAAGCTGCTGGGGCTGGGGATCTCTTCACAGAGAGCGTACAGGCTCTCCTTGTATGGAGATGTTAATGGGAACATTACAGAATCCTGCCGTAGAGCATGCATTAGTGATGCAATCACCATCCATAAGGCTCTCTAAGTTGGTGTGGTGTAACAGAATGGGCTGGACACTTAGCTGGGCAAGGCCCTTTTCATTGGTTAATATCCTTGCATGAGCTGAACGAACAGAGAGGGTTTTGGGGGGTTGAGGGTGAGACAGCAGTATTTCAGAGCTCTTTCTGTCACAGTGTGAGCGTGTGGAAGAACGGGGTGACTCGCAACAACGAGTTCTACATCTGTTTGCGACCGTCGGATCCCCCACCATTATGCTGCCGTGAGAACTGCTCAGCCGCACCAAGAAAGTTTACTCAGCTAAGTGTCACCTCAGAAGACAGGTGGTGGGGCAGTGGCGGTGGCCCATCACAATGGCCTTGTTACGTCCCTCAGAGGCACAGTGCTAGAAGGTGGAGGTGGGGGGTTACTCCACAGTCTGAGTTGTGCTGGAGAGCCTGGTTAACAGCTGCTTGTTTCCATTCACTCCATCAATCTCCAAACTGCAGATTGGTTCCTGCTGACGGCCTCTTTGGGGGGTGTGAGGGGGGAGCCCAGGGGAGTGCAGGCGTTTGCACTCTCAGCTTTATTAATGTGTAAACAGAGGGACAGCTCTGGCACATGGCAGGCAGAACTCTCAGCTGCACTCGGCCCATGCAGGACGGCAGGGTCTGGCTCATTGTTCTCCTCTCTCTGTTCCAGGGCTGGAGACAGCTTCAGACAGTGTGTGTGTGCACTGACACACACACACTACGACACCCAAGTACTAAAGCATCCACATATGCACACATACATACATACACACACACTAGAGCATGCACACTGACACACACACTCACACACACATACACTCACATGCACTAGTTTGCTCATACTGGGTTGCTCATGCACACACTCGCAGATATACATAGCACCTCCTCAGAGCTTCTGCTGTGGTACAAGGACGGGTCTCTTTTCTTGTTTGTAAGTGATGTGTCGCAGATGGGCAAGTACTGTGACAGAAAGCTCAATAGCACTGTGATTTATGAGTAAGGTGCTGGGACTGATGGAAAGCAGTGGTTTTAAATGCCTCATAACATAAACACACAAAGGCTTGTGTTCACACAGCGCCGCTGCGCTTTATGTGGATGCTGACCTTTGCTTTTTGAAATCTGTACCGAGCCACTCGGATGGCCTGGGGCTCCGTGCATATTCATTTGTGCAGGCTGGGTTCTTTGGGCACAGAGTGTGCTCCACAGGACTGGTGTGATGTGCTGCCATCCTTTACACGCAGAGCGTGTCCCCAGGGAGGTTGTGCAGCCTTGGCCAGCACCTGAGAACCCGTTAGCATGGCTACCTTGTCTGCTTGGTCCGCAGCCCAGCTCAACCACAGGCCCCCCACGTTTCTACTCCGGTGGCATGGGAGATGGGAGTTCCCACCATGTTGCTGTTTTTTCTCTCTCTCTCTCTCTCTCTCTCTCTCTATCTCTATCTCCTCCTCTCGCCGCAGTGTCCTTGAGAAATCAATGACTTTGGCAGCCAGAGCTCCTCATGCTCAGCTCTCTCTCCAGGTAGTGGCCGGTCGCTTGGCAGGATGAGGTGAAGTGTACTCATCAAGAGGGACTTTCCATAGTGGTAGCTGATCTTTAAAAATTGTGGAAACTGATAAGTGTAAATGGATGTGTGAAACCATCTAGTTGCACTGATGCTGTCCTTTGAAATCTGAATGTGTGTGTGTTTATGCACTTCAGAATGCTTGGCTCATTTAGGATCAATGTGCTATGCAGTGATATCATTCATTGTTTGTACCTTTTGGGCTCTTTTGTCTGTTGTCTATGATTAGTTTCTCCAGTCGTTTGTGTTAACGAGGTCGATAATTATCGGTACTTGCCTCCTGTGTGAGCAATTACACCTTGATTTGAATCAGTTACACAACAAAGAGGATAAAACAACAACACCAACTTGTGGGTCGCCCTCTGACCAAATGCCCTTTTGTGCTTTCACATTTTCCAATTAGCACTTTCTCTCGAACATCAAAAAAGGGAAAATGAAAGTGACTTTTGCTAAATCCTGAAGTGTCTGCGTAGATGTGTCCATTTATAATTTATTCTTCATTGACGACTTGAGGAATGAAGGGTTCAACCTTAGTGAACTCATTTAGCTTGCTTGCTAACATGAAAAAATATCTACCGCTTGTCATGTTTGGTATTAATCTCATCATTGATGCAATTACAGCACACAGGTACTGCACCTGTGCTTTGTTTGATACACAGTGGATAAATTTAGTGTTGCTGTTGATAGCTATAGCTGTTAGGCAGGTGTATTGCTAGAAAGGACGAGAATAAATATTGGATAAGGACGTTACAGGGTGATGTAAATATTCTTTCCATTGCTAAATGAGTGATAAGTGATATGCTTCTAGGAGTATCAACCACAGCCTCCCTCTTGCCAGTAATTTCAGCACTGGCTCGTGGAATGTCACTGAATGTCACTGCATGGCGCTTACCCTGCCCGACTGTGACCGGGCCAGCGTAGATGGGGTTTGGGGTCATAATTTCAGGACCCGCTTGGCTCAATCAGGCAAAAATTGGCATGGAAAAACAGGCAGAGCCATATCGGGGGCATCCTCCCTGGATCTGGCACTACAGTGGAAAAAGGGATGTAACGTGATTAGGGCTGCCACAGACCAAAGATTTTCCTAGCTGTTACGGCCCGGTCTAGGGTCAGACCGTAACAGGGAAAAAGAGGGGAGACCACGGTCGCGAACACTGGGGAAAGTGTAACAGAATTTATTACACTAACATTTAAAGACAAATAAAACATATAACATAAATCAAGTGGGTAACCGGGAACACAAACTCAGGAGTCAACAAGCCAAAATAACAAACAAAACACAATCTAACTAACGAGAGAGGGAAACTAACTGACCTAACAAAATGAATCTCAAAACAAAAGATACAGTAAAAACTTCCCTTTCTCCCTTCCTAACGAAACCAACGTGAAAAAGAGATGGAAAAGAAAATGGCATCGACTCCCTACTTCCCACACCCAACCACAGTGTCACGAAGACCAAAAGCAATACTCACAGATACATAAAGATGAGAACCTAAGCATACGCACAGCGATGTACAATCAATAATAACAAAATGCAGAAACGACAAGTGGTCTCTTCCCTTGCGCGGACTGAGCCTCTTTGAAGGGAGCGGGCCGGCCAGGAAATGAGGGAAGGCTCCAATCACGGGCGAGGGGAGGAGACACCCAGCGAAGGACACACCTCGGGGAAGGGATGAGACGGACCTGGGGAAAACATAAAACGACGCACGCACGCAGCCGGAGCAAAACGCATACATCGGGGAAAACGAACAAACACGAACACAAACAGTAACGACCATGGTCGTAACACTAGCCGACTAGTAGTCGTTAGTTCATGCCATTAGTTGACTAGTCGTCGCACGTTTATGACATTAATTTACTTATTTAAATATGTATGTTTTTTGGGGCATCAGAAAATGGTTTGAGTTTCAGGGCTGAGGAAGAATGTTGAAAGTAACATTAACACGGTGCTATGTTACAGAGAAATACAAAACAGTGATAATGAGCTTTTAAAATATAAATTTTACAAGCGCACGCACGAAGCGAGCCGCCTGTTAATGACAATGCTAACGGCAAAAGCAACAACCAGCAAGGAGACTGAACATTTTCTTAATTTATTTCAACAGAGTAGGCCTATAACATAATACAACTTATACACTTGTAACACCAACACAATAACTTATAAAACAAATAAGTAAAAAAACAGAACATGAAGTTAAACATGCAGTAGCCTAAGTGAGGTAATTTAGCTTCCCAGTCCCCACGAACACTTGGATAAGCCTAATAGCGCATATGACAGTATATTTAGCTGCATATAGCCTTAACTTTGCGATTCGTTAATGTTAATTAGGCCATTAATTATTTAGCATAATGGAATAATCCTTTCATGTGTACGGCCACACAGTGTGATTAGCCGTTTGGCGCGTATGCTAAAACCGTTGCTATTAGAACACTAGATTGGAAATATTCTAGCTAATTTTAGCTTTGAGGAAACGGTGATTTAACGTTTAAAAAATATAGCAGATGCTAACTGAAAACTATGAGAAGCTTAATAACACTAATAAAAAATAACGAACCACGTAACGTAACAGCGCGCTACATTGCATAAAAATAAGTTATGTGCGAAAGGGATAATAAAGTTAGGCTACTCAGGGAAGAGCCGGGAAGAAAGTAACACTTTTCAGATAAACGTCATTCACGTCAAACGTCAAACTCTGAAATGGCAAACTTCAGGATGTGTTACAGTACTAATTAATCTGTCAAATGATCATGACTATGACACATGAAACAATAGACACAACTTGTCATTCAAAAAAATTTACCGCTTGACTGAGTTTACTTTCTGTGATCGAAAACAGCTTCTGGTATAACTCCGCGAAAGTATGACGTATCCACACGATTTGTTGGGGTTCTGGTAGGTGTTGCATGCTGTACATGCTGACACAATCAGGCATATGAGACTTGTATGGGCTCGGAGAAAATCACTGTGTTACTTTCGTCCCGTGTTACTTTCGTACCGGCTCTCCCCTACATGTTTCAGATGATAAGTCATGTTTGAGGTCGACGAATGATAGGCGAATCTTTGCATGCAGAGTTTGCCTGCCACCTTCTTGGGGTCATCCTTTACATGCTCGAAATGATCCCACACTTTGGATGATTTCCTGCCTGACATAATGTAATAATTTTTAATGACAAGGCGCAGCTCCTGAATGGAGTTTGAGGGGTTTTTTACTGCGACTAACCGACCAATAAAAACTTGGTCGACTAAGACTCTTCTCATCGACTGACGTTTGGTCAACTATTAGGGGGCAGCCCTAAACACGATCCATGTGTTTGTGGCAAGCCCTGCCCATCATGACAAACTGGCAACATATGAGGATGACTTTTAATGGCCACTTTTCCATCTTCAATTGACAGGTTGCAGTTCCATGTGGAAAAGATTTTAAAGTGAATTGTAACCACAGAGGCACCATTAAAAATGGTATGATTCACTTTAAAATCTTTTCAGGGCACTGGTTTAAAAAAATCAAAATGTGGGCTGTTTAAAGAAAGGATAACACGACAACTGTTCGAACTTTGGAAGATACGCACTTTCAGTAATAAATGCAACATTAAGTAACTATGTATAAACGGTCATTAATGAGTTTTTAATCACTTTCTCCTGGGCACAAACCTTTACAAGGTTTTAGGAGGAGAAGGAACTGTTACCCATGATCACCCAGCTGCTGTTCCTCACTCTGGTTAGGCTCTCAACAGTTCCCAAAATGAAGGCTCAGTGGCAGTTGCACCAGTGCGGAAGGTAGTTATGCCCCAAGCACAGAAACAGACTGTGTCAGTTAATTTGATCTTCCTTCGTAGCGTAGCTAAATGTCATTCAGTATGCCTACCTCCTCCCATTTATTTTATTGGTTAAAACAATTGAACAATGCTCAATGAACAATGTAACTCATTATGCTAGCAGCTGTGTCACTGTGGAATTATGATTCCCTTTAGAAATACCTGATTCCACTCTGAAATGTCCACTCCTATTAGAAAATGAAAATTCCTCTAGTGTTTGAGATGAGTGTTCAAGACTCGTGCACCTGGTATCAAGTAACACGCTTTAATTGTTAAACCATATTCTTTAAAATAATACAATTAATGTAACAAGTCTAGATGGTGAGAGGCTTATGGTTATAAATATTTATGTCAGTATTAGTAACCAACCTATTTGAGTGAGGCCTCCATTTTCATTAAAAGCTATATTCAAGATAGAGTAGGCCTAGACTCTGACTCTCGCTTGTGTGTCTCAGTATCCTCTCTGAAATATTCATGGGAGCAGGTGGAGCGCAGTGTATTGTTCTTCTGAAAGCAGATACTTTAGTCACATTGTCTCTGGACCTTTTTCCGTCCATGCTTTGTTTTATATATCTAAGCGGAGAACATCGGTACTTGGGAAGTTACTTAGCTCCTACATGCCTCTGAGTAAGCACTGAGACCTGTGTGGGATTGTGTCATCATCAAGCCCTGTTATGAGGATTACTTCACTGCTGCTGCCCCACCCAGGGTGTCCAGAATTCTGTGCTACATAAGCCTGGCCCTTTCTTGAGCCTTTCTTTCAGTTTTTAATGCCATTTAGCATGCTTAAAATGTATTCACCAGGATAACTTTACAGATGTAGAGAGAAGCATGAATAAAAATGCAACATAAATACTACACATACACTATATGGACAAAAGTATTCGGACGCCTGACCATTACACCAACAGGGACTGTAATGACATTGTATTCAACTACATATACTTTAATATGGAGTTGGTCCCCCTTTTGCAGCTATAACAGCTTCCACTCTTCTTGGAAGGCTTTCCACAAGATTTTGGAGTGTTTCTCTGGGAATTTTTGCCCATTCATTCTGTAGAGCATTTATGAGGTCAGGCACTGATGTTGGATGAGAAGGCCTGGCTCGATGGGGTTGAGGTCAGGGCTCTGTGCGGGCCAGTCAAGTTCTTCCACACCGAACTCATCAAACCATGTCTTTATAGTCCTTGCTTTGTGCACTGGGGCACAGTCATGTTGGAATAGAAAAGGGCCTTCCCCAAACTGTTGCCACAAAGTTGGAAGCATAGCATTGTCCAAAATATCTTGGTATGCTGAAGCATTAAGATTGCCCTTCACTGGAGATAAGGGGCTTAGCCCAAACCCTGAAAAACAGGTGTGGCCAAATACTTTTGTCCATATAGTGTATATCTCCTCTGGGACTAGTTATTGTTTTTTTCAGCAGATACCTACTCAGGTGCCCTTTCTTTACATTAGAATATTTACCTGGTTAGATTCAGCTATCAATCAGTGTAGGTTTCTTCAGTGACACACTGGGACTCCTACCTGTATTGTCAGATGTTTTGTGTCCGTGTGTCACGGCTGAACCCTTGTTTCTGCAAGCTGGAGGCAGGGAATTGTGGGGTTGTTTCTGATAAGCTCCCCAGTCGAGGATTGCACTGACTGTTTTGTAGCTGCGTTAATGTGCAGCCCTGTGCTTGGCCTGGCTATCTGTGATCTCCTTGGAACAGAAAGCTGTCAATACGTGGATGGTGTATCGGGGCTGGCACAGCTGCGCCGCAGCCACAGCTTCCCAGCAATGGGGAGCACAAGGTGCTGGAGGAGAGTAGCCATGACAATGATTCCTGCGGGACAGCTGTCAAGAGGCTGGAATTGTGTCATCCTCCTACTTACAAGAAAAGGCGGCTCACATCACCACAGAGAGAGGGACAACTGAGTGACAAATGGAAGGTAGAGGGGGTCAAGGGTGCCATCTGCGTGGAGCGCGGGGATTGGGGTGGATTCTCTATACCCCACATGCCTGAGAAAGCCAGTGCCACCTCTGTCAACTGCCCCGTGCCTCACTTGCGATTCGGGGCAGAGCTGTGGCAGGCCAGAGCCCACCTCATTTTACTCCTTTGTGTCCCCTCTCCCCAACAGCAACATGTGAGCCCCCTGCCCCCTGGTGAGGAGCAGCGCAACAGCACTTGCGAACAGAATTGAATCTCCAGCCTTTCACAAAGCAAGCTTCATTGCATCAGCCCAGAGTTCTCTCCTCCTTGCCTTCCTTATGTCTAGATAGTCAAATTCAAACCCCGCTTGCCATCCTCATGATTTAAGGGTGAGATATCACCCAACCATGTGGCCTCCCTGCCAGATCTGCACGTTAATAGGGATGTAGAGTAGAGCACCCTTAAGGTTTCTCTCTGAACTCATTGTAGCTTGGTGATTAAGACTTAGATTGGTGCGGAGCTGAACTAATCTGTGCTGCTGGGAAAGGGAGCTATCTAGGTATGGTGGTGGGTGCAAGTTTCATTAAAGAGCCGAGTATAACCTCAGGGTGCCCCAGGCTCTGCCAGGCTCCTGGCAGAAAGAGTGCCGACCAGCAGCGAGGAGCAATGACTGGCACAATGTCCCCTCTCCCAAGGTTGCAGTGCAAGAAACTAGATCATTGTAATCAAGGATTTTTTCCTTTATTTTTACCAAGCCAGCACTACATTATCTCCTTGGATGGGTTTTTGCGTGCGCTGAAATATTCATGCTTCAGATCCAGAAGATCTGTCACCATTTCCAATATATCTGGAGTAGAGCCACAGCGAGCAGCAGTGATCCTGTCTCTGAAAAATTTATGTGCGCACCACTCAGGTTGGCCGTGCGAGACATGGTTGAGCCATCCCTGTGCTTGCTGGATCAGGAGCTGTCTGAGAAGAGGGGAATGGATTGGGCTGATGAGTTTGGGGAGGAAGGCGAGTCCCGCTGGCACGTGGTGAAGCCGCTGCGCAGATGTCAGGGAGAGGAAGTTGGGGACAGTTGTGGTTGCATCGTTGTCTCTGGAAGCTGGTTTCTCTGGTGCCTCCATGTTCCAGGACATCACTAATGAATTGCTCTTGTTGAGCTGAGCTTCCAAATTGATCTGGAATGAACAGATCCACTGCAGTTCTGGCAGATGAACATACACATGCACACATGCATATATATATACACAGACACACACACACACACACACACACACATTCAAATGCACAGGCACAGGCCCACATGCATGCACGTTCTAGAACTCATACAGATGTACATGCACACACATATCAACCCTTTCTAAAACTGCCACACGGACATGCATGCGGGCATTTAATCGTACATACTAGGACTCCTGCAAATGCACATACACGTACACACAAACAAGCAAACAACCCTTACACACATATATACACACACACACACACAAGTGCAGGTAAGTTTAGGGGGGCATGTGGTGCTGAATTGAGCAGGAACAGAAGGTACTGCAGGGTGTTGTGAGACTGCTGCATGAGGTTAGGCTGCTGTGTAAGTATATGCGCGACTCTGCATGTAAATCCCTCTTCTCCTCTCCTCTCCCCTCCCCTCCCCTCCTCTCCTCTCCTGCCCCTCTCCTTCTCTCCTCTCCTCTCCACTCCCTTCATCTTGTTTCCACTCCTCTTCCCTCCCCTCCTCTCCTCACTTCTCCTTACTTGAGAGTTTGTCAATTCTGCTATGCAATTCACACACAGCAGACTGTTCTCTGCACCACCACTATCTTTTTATGTCTTGTTTTTATGTTTTTTTCCTGCATGGAAGTTTTCCCTCCTCCAGTAGACATGAAAGGAGCGAGATGCCAGCACTCAGACACAAGAGACAGGGGTGGGCGGTGAACTCTGACCCCGTGTGGAGACAGTCCACATCTCACCCACACTTTCTATTCAGCTACTGAACACTGTGGCCCTGCAGCACTGCATTGATTAATCAGCAGGAGCTGACGCAAAGCGCCCAGTCAGCTGGACCCGGGCTCCGATCAGGCTCCAAAGAGTGAGCGGAGGAGACGGCTCAGCTCTGATATACGGAGCATTTTCCCCTTCCAGTTGAAAAATTAATATATGCTCTAATCCCTTCAGAAAAGGGCTTCCCTTTAAGCTGATGTGCCGTAATTGAGGCTGCTGTGCTGGCCCCTTGTAGTAGTGTTATTTACCGACACACTTCAGGGGCCAGCAGAATAGCAGCGTTCCTCCACAGCATCTATATTGGCACGGGTAACAGCGTGCAGACCCAATACCATGTACTTTCCTCCCTCTCGCCATAAACACAGACAGCAAGAGCAAAACACCACTGTTGTCCTTGAGTATTGGACTCTGTTTCAACCTTTTCAGAGTAAAAAAAGGAAACGGAAGGCCCTTTCTGTGATTCAGGGAGCCTGTGCTGCGTTTGGGGGCTCAGAGCAGAGCCCAGGAGGCAGGGACAGGTGACACGGCTGGCAGATTGCACTGTGCACGGTAGAGAGAGTGATTCAATCTCGTGTCACTGTTGCACACTGTTGGAATGGAATCTGTCCAGGTGGTAAAGTAATCTCATCGTGTGACGTGTATGCCATGTGACTCATGTTACCAAAGTGGGTAAAAAAAAAACCCAGGGCTCTTCAAGGTACTCTTCTCTGTCACTCAGTGCTGACCTGCTGACCAGAACATAAGGGACGGAGACTTGAAGTCTGCCCATATCCCCCTGGTCTTTGTTAGGGACATGTTAAATTAAGAGCACTCTGGGAGATTAGAGGGGTTTTTTGGACAGAGGGGGGTATTTTCCTTTTATTGTTATGTACTCACTTGTTTGTCCAAAAAATGAACCAAAACAAAAAAAAATCTCTTGGACCGGCTTCTAAAAAGCTTGAGTTAATCTCCCATTTAAAAGCCCTCTCCCCAGCTCCTATCAAGGCCTTCACCCAGCTGTGGCCTCATTCTGTAATAGGCTTTTGGGTCTGTTACAGGGACAAGGGAATTCAGAGAGCAGACTCCAGTCAAATTAAAATATTCATTCTTTTTTTAATAGAGAGCAATTTTCATTCATTTTGTGCAATATCTGTAGAGATGCGGGGTTAATACTCAGGTTGGATTGCAGGCCGGCTTTAATGGAATGACATCAGAAGCCAGAGACCTGACAGCTTTTGTACTGCACTGAACCAGGTGATGGAAAGCCACTGAAATCTGACCCAGTGTGCACCAAGGGTCACCGGCCTGTCACCACACATACCTGTAGAAAGGCAGAGAAGCAGCGAGATCCTCAGACGCTGGATCCATCACACTAATTGCATTGTCTCTGTTTGCTTGGTCTGGCCTGTGGGGTCCTGTGGGGAATGCTGAAAACAACAGTGTGGCCATTAACAGCAGCATGCGCTAGATTTAATTAGGCTGCCGTGCTGCTGTCGCTCGTTACACCATCTGAAGATTGCCCTCTTCTCTGAAGAAGCTGAGTGCTCTCGTTTGTGTGTGTGTGTGTGTGTGTGTGTGTGTGTGTGTGTGTGTGTGTGTGTGTGTGTGTGTGTGTGTGTGTTTGTATGTGTGAGAGAGTGTGTGGTGCAAGTGAGTGTGCATGTTTATGTATTTGAGTGTGTGAATGTGTGTGTTTTTAATAGGTGTGTCTGTGTTCATGCATGCCTGTTTGTGTGTGTGTGTGTGTGTGTGTGTGTGCGTGTGCGCACACATGTGCGCTTGTATACATATTTGTGGCCAACCACAGTATTAAAGGCAGTGTATGAGCAGCGTGTGGTTAAAGGGGCTAAAACTCTAACTGGAGTTTTACACATTGGTGAACCTCTGTGATGTTAGCCTGTGTCGTCTTCAGCCCCTCCTCCTGTCATCCCCCTGCCCCAAAATACAGTTTGCCCCTCCCACCTCTCTGTGCCCAACCTCAAGGCTGAAAACTACCTGTTTGTCCCTCTCCATCCTAATTACTGCCAGTGCGACTGTCTGTTTGACATGATCCGATTCTCCAAAAAGCTCAGTCAGCATTTTCCAAATTGTGCCAGAATGCCAATATGCACATATCATTCCAATATTTTTAAAGGGGCATTTCTGACAGATGGAAATTTAACAGATTATGGCAGCACTTTATCCCCCTGAGATATTCAAAATCAGCCAGCGATTTCAATGAGAGGGGCTTTTTAAAGATTAATAATAATTGTGGAGGAAAATAACATTGCTCTTTCCTAAACAGCAGTACGTAGGCAGCTTGGTTGTATAATTGGAGATGTTCAAAGAGTTTGCTAGTGCCGTGATCCATTTCTATTTTTGTGAATATGTAAAAAAGCTGAGAGGGTATTCAGGAAAGTCACCTACATTTCCATACGCACCTGCTGTGTGCTGTCTCCCATGGGTGAGCTGTGAGATTAAGGCACTCTGCTTCCTCAGTTCTGTCAGACACACATCCATCCTGAAACACCTGCATTCCAGCTCTCTGCTGTTGCAGTCGCTGTTGTTAATGATATGTAATAATTATGCCATTGCCGTCTACTCATCAAAAACATCTGCATTTCTTTTTAATAGAGATTTCACACAGGTGAGTGTATGTAGCATAGGTGCATGAGTGTATGTAGCATAGGTGCAAGCAACTTTAAGCGGGTAGATGGAATGCCTTAAATGGTATTTGTGCAAAAATACAAATTAAAATGGAGACAAGAAATGGCATTGAATCAGAAATAAAAAAGGATGGGGTATGCTGTGGAAAAGGTCCCCCTCTGTGTTTGCTTTTGCTCAGAGCGGCAAGGAATGGCCGTGGAGAGGTTGGTCGAGAGTGTGGGGGTTCAGAAGAGACCCCAGTGGTCCTGCCGGGCGATGGGGCTGAGCTCCTACAGTATTCAGGCATGCTGTTCTCCTCCCCCATCTTATCCACAGTGGATTAACAAAAGCAGGGGTGGAGCTGACAGCTGAGTCCTGTTGGCAAATGGGTTGAGGGAGCCAAGCCTCATTGGTAGATGCACAGATTTAGGATGTGTTTGATGCTCAAGTTCCAACTTTTAACCAATCACATTTATCCGAAAACCTTTACACAACAGAAGGGAGGACTAGTCTAAATGCAGAGGCTCAGTGTAAAATGAGCTGTAGTCCTTTTCTTCTATGTTTGCTGCTCTTGTCCTTTTTCTGATAATTAGTGAGTTTGTGCTTTTGAGATGTGTGTAACGGTTGTGGGGAAACATGGTGGATGAAAGCAGGCTCCTCTGTCCAGGCCCCACCGAGCAACCCTGATAGCATTCATCATTCATATTTGCCCATTTTCACTCTCCCTTGAAGCTCTCCCCTCTGCAGAGATACAGCCCTGCATGCACATGGACCACAGAATAAACCTCTGACTGTTTATAAGTAATGCACTCTCCAAGGTATTGAAGGAATGGAGAGCATCCCACTGGGCAAGACGGATGGAGAGAAGGAATAGCACATGGGATGAGAAGGATGGAGAGAATGAATAACTCATTGGGAAAGAGGTACAGAGGAGTAAGAGCTGACCGGATGAGAGGAATGGGGGGAAAAAAGAATAACTCATGGTGTGGGAACCACTTTCAGGGTTTGGAGACCACCCCGGAGCACACATCACAACCAAAGAAAGTAAATTCTCGAGCTCCTGGTCACACAGAGCCCTGGAACAACATGTGAGTGAATGTGGATGCCAGGAAAAACGTCAGAAAAACGTCATGCAAAAGCACAGAGTTTCCTGCTATATACTGGCCTGTATCCACATGCAGCTCTGTGCTGAAGAGTAGGCTCTAGCAGGGGTGATGCCTGTGCATCCACAGCACTCTCCTGCTGCTTCTTACCAGTACCCCCCCGCACGTGCTCAGTCTAACAGGTGCCTGGTGGATGTACTCGACGCCCCCCTTCAGCTGTGGCTACGTTTATCTCTCTTGGAGTAAACACTAATTTCCTTCCCTCTTTGCCAGGTGTGGCCTGCCACAAGATGTATGCAGAATAATTGAAAAGCGAGATGGAATGGGAAAGGGCAATGGCTCTGCATCCCGGTGTTTTGAAGAGCATAGCTACAGAGCTTTAGACTAATGAGAAGCCAGTCAGGGCTCAGTCGCCTGGAGGCAAGTGCTTTTTAATTCTGCTGGAAAAACAAAAGTCAGTCATTAGGAACGGAATATAAATTTGATTTAATTCTCAATAATGGTAGCTAAAAGTTTAATTTGATGATACTCTGTTCAAAGGTGCCCTTGGGAGATGGGTTTATTCCCCTGGTGTAGCGATGTGCTTTTGAGGCAGTTGAGAGTCCATTTCTGGTTAGAGTATGGATGTAGAGGCATCATAAGTTTGAGAATATGTAAACCTGCACTTTCCATCATATACTGCAGCTAGGAAACAGCCATTTCCCCTGTGAATGCCAGCTTCTTCGAATACTTGGCTGTGGCCAGCCAGCTCTTGTCTGTCCTGAAGTCAAAGGAGAGTGACTTTTTGGGAGCTGTGTTAGAAGGTCCTAAGAAATCGTGTCTCACTCTTTGTTTTCTGCAGCACACACAAAAAATCTTGGACAGGAAAATTATGGTGGTGTTGAAACTTCAGTGCTGTAATATTTACTGTGAAAATAAGAAGCAACAGAGATTTATGATGCACATTCTCGTGCCTAGGTGGTAATGTGAAAAAATGCAGCCTGAAGTATATCATTCCCGTGCAAAGCTGACACTGGCCACTCCTGTTTGACTCCACATGATGGCCTGTCCCCTCTCTTGCCAGGCAACAAGAATCCAAATGGGGAGCCGACCTCCTCGCGGTTCACCCCCATCCCCCGGAGTGGGGCCGTGTGAGACAAGGCCATGTCCCCCCCGACCCCTGCTGATGAGCCCCCACCAGAGGCGGGAGATTGCAGGGCTTGGAGTGGTGTCAGAGTGGACGCTGGTGGCAGGGGCGATGGGGCTGTCTGATAGAAAACCCTGCCTTTGTCAAGAATGCTAGAGATCTTGTCGCCCGATGTTTTTGATCCAGGGATACTTTAAACACACTGCCATCACCTGCATTTGTAGCAGTTCTCTCAACCCTAATCAAAAACATCTATCTTGAACTGAGAGGGGATAGTTTTGTACAGTGGGGGGTTAAAACAAGGCCAGAAACATTTAGTGGCTCCACAGCGAGAGAGTGAGAGATTGAGATTGAGCCACACTAAGTTTCCCTCTTCATTCAGCCTACACGCTAGTGGGGGGAGGGAGAAATCCCTTATGAAGAACTGAAGTTGTTTTTTATGACTTCTAATAGGGCTCGGCGATGAAACGATAACAATAATTATCGCGATATAATTTTCCTCAATAGAAATATAACAGATGTTTGATATAATTAATTTCCATGCTTAGATAGCATGCACAGAAATGAATCACGAACTGCCAGTCATGTGGCAGGAGTAGAGGTATGCATTGCGCAAGTTAGGTTGCACAGTGAGAGGTATAAATTCCGCCCAGCACATGGTATTGTTTATAGATATAGTGGCTGACAGGCTTGTAGATGGAGCGGAATAAGCAAAATAAGTGAATTGAGCAACACCGAAGAAAAAGCAGTGCCCATGACCAGCTTGAAGGATGAAGACACCGTCGACACGAAAGGTCACTCAACTTCAGCAGTTCAGTAGATATTTTGGCTATTTACAATCCAACAAAAAACAGAGCAGTGTGCACTGCAAACTGTGCCGAAGACACGTGCCATCAAGACAGGCAACACCACAAACCTGTTTCTTCATCTGAAACAATATCACCCGTTGGAACACGCAGAAAGTAAGAAATTAGTCCCAAATGAGTGTTGTTAGTGGACCCTTGACAAGCACCAGGCCACTACCCAGTGCAACCACCCAGTAGCAATATCAGCATTTTCCAGCACCGTGCCTTACGACAAAAAAAAAAAACGAAAAGACACAAAGACATCACAACTGCAATTGCATATTGCATTGCAGAAGACATGCTTCCCATTAGCACTGTCGAAAATGAGGGATTCAAGAACTGTCTGTACAAAGAGTTTGGCATGCTGGCCAGAATTAAGATTTCTTTGTCTATTTATTGTTTTATTTATTGACATTATCCTTTAAAATACTTTTAAACTTTACAGTCTGAGCCATCTTAAATGTGTGCTCTATCAGGCTGGAGCCACACCAGTTGCGTCTCGTGTGCGTGCGTTCGCGCAACGTCTTGATTTTCATTTTGGCGCCCATGTTAACGAGTTAGAGCAGCCACACAACCTGCGTGAGACGCGCTTCTCAGACGCGGCTCGAGCCTCGCTGTAGCTGCGAGTCATCTAGACTTTCGGCGTGGAGCCTATTTTTTCCGCGTGACACGCACAGTTCTCAGCAAAAATAGACAGTAAAAACAATCTGTTGATACTCATATTGACATCATACCAGCAACATTACATAACTGACACCTTTCACTGTAGTTTCAATGCTATGTGTCACAGACATGAAAAAAATTTTTTTTTAACCATTTTAGCAATCGCATGTTATCAGTATGTGATTTGTTAATTTTTGGTAATTTTGTTAATTTTTAACAGGGGGGATGGCAGATGCACACTCATCACTCTCTCTGCTACTAACTAGGGGATGGAGAGGGAGGGATGGAAGGTTAACAAGGGGGATGGATTTTGGTGATTTTGCTAACGGGGGATAGCATTCCCCCTCAAATCGCCTACTGCACGTAATTAAAGGGCAAAGTGGAGGCTACATGTGTACTATACAGTCAAGGAAAGAAGACGATCCATTTGCTCAGTGCTCATTCTGAAATATTTCAGGTGTTTGTCCTTATCAAGATGCAGTTCAGCAGCAAGATGGTGAAAAGCTCCAAGTTGCCTCCTCCTCTGGTTTATCACGTGAACCCGCATTCTTTGCTGGTTTCTCCTCCGGAGCATTCGGAGCAAAAGATAAAGCGCAATGGCTTTCCTTCTGTCTATAACTCGCACTAAAAACCAACGAAAAAATGAATTAACCATGTTAATATTATTTTGGAAATGTGAGTAGACAGGTAGCATAATAAAAAAACCTAAAGTAACATTAAATACAAAAAAGAAGAAAATAGATAAGTTGTCCTAGGCAGTCTATTTTCTTCATGATCAACATGCAGTTTACAAAATATTTTTCAATTAAATAAGAGGAGCCATTTGTAAGGGGAAAAAAAGTCAAACTTGAAGCAAGATATAGTGGCAAGACAAATGCACAGCACTTCTGATTCAACAGAGACTGAACCCAGAACATCTGCTTATACAATTTCAGATTTGGATTGGTGCCTATAATGTAAATTAAGGGCCCGCGACACTTCTCGATAAGCCCACCCCTGGAAACCTGTAGAACAGAACCCTGAAACTCCCATTGAAATGGCATTTAAACTGGGCCAGGCCAAGTGAAGAGGGATTGTTGTATATATATTTTTATTTATTTATTTTTATTTTTATTATTTTTTACAATTGAGCACACACTTCTTAACCTTTGTCTGTCTAACCAAAATATAAATTAAATTTATAATGAAATTAAATCAAACATTCTGGCCATTGTCAATGGCAAACTCAATGTAGAAAGGTAGGGCTGGCAGTAGCAGCGCTGCAGCAGCAACGCTAGCGGTGTTGACAAACACACACACATGCGAACTGCAGCAGTTCAGCGACGTAGCCGTTCAGCACACGCGACGCAACTGGTGTGGGCCTGGCCTCATACTGCAGCAATTAATTTTTCAATTAGGATATTTATTTTGTTGAGGAAAAAGGGCTGAAAAAGGATTTTACTTAATTTTTCTCATGCATATTTTGATGTTGAAAAAAGATTTTATCATTATAAGAGTTTTCAATGTTCTACCTCAGAGTTGTGAAATGTTTCGCTGTTTGGCGAAGTGTTTGTCATGTTCTAACCATAAAGAATAGGTTAAATCACAATTAACCTTCTGGTTTCTTCAACTTTTCACTCAGGAGCAAAAATCAGCCTTTAAACTTGAAAGAAATAATGATTTTGATATGTATTGATGAGACGGACATCGACACGCTGTTCAACTTCTTTACTGAGCCCGCTTCAGGGTCAAAGAACAATGCGCATGCGTGCTACACCAACGCTCACTGAGCTCACATAGATCCTGGTAACATAGATCCTTAAGTCTAAATAAACTGTTGTCATACAAGAATTATGTGGTTAATCAATACACCACATTATCCCCCTTTTTAGCTGAGAATAACAGTCAACTAAAACAAGTCAACAAGAACAATTCCACATACCACTGGGGAGTAACCATGGAAATAGATATAACAAATTTTCTTTTCCCTTTGTTTTATGTTAGTGAACCGCAAACGTCAGATGACACATTACCACATTTAGCTTCAATTAACTCAAAGAACATTTTGGCATTATGCCATTATAACATCATAGAGGGTAAGTGCTCTGTATATTGAAAACAAATGAACATTATCATGTATACAGTGTAAGTTCACAGACTCATTGCATATATCTCTTAGGTGGTTTACTCACTCGCGTTGAGCGCCTCAGAGCCACAGTTTCAGGCTCCAGGAGCTCTGGTGACTGTACAGTGGAGGCAACAATGTCCTGCAACCCACCACAGTCCTTATCACCTAACTGTTCAACTTGAGAGTCAGTAACCACTGTGTCGGATTCAGCTGTGGCACGAGCTCGCAGCTGATCTCCGTGGCGACGGTGTACTGTGTCACCATCCCTCTCTCTGACCACATACGACACAGGGCCCGTCTGTCTCACCACCAACCCTGGAATCCACCTGTGGTCTCCTCCCACCGTGCTACGCAGGTACACGGCGTCGTCCACACTGAAAGATCGGTCTGCAGCACTGCTGTCATGGCGGTCTTTTTGTTGATACTGTTTTTTGCGCACTGTCTCCTTGGTGCAAGGTTTCAGGAAATCCAGCCTTGTGCGGACGTGCCTGTGTAAAAACAGATCAGCAGGAGACTGTCCCGTTGTGCAGTTAGGTGTTGTCTGATACTGCAACAGGAACAGGGACAGCCTGTCATCAACGTTCATGGTAGTGTTTGCAAGTTTTTTCATACCTGTCTTGAATGTCTGGACATATCTCTCTGCCAGACCGTTTGTTGCCGGATGACCTGGTGCACTTGTTGTGTGCAGAATCCCATTCTGCTTAACAAAGGTCTGGAACTCTTCAGAAGTGAAAGTGGTGGCATTGTCTGTCACAATTTGCTCAGGCAACCCATAGGAGGCAAACAGTCTCCTCAGCCTTGAAACCGTAGCCTGTGACGTGATCTGTGACATACGAAACACTTCCAACCATTTAGTGTAAGAATCCACCACAATCATGAACATGTTGTTGAGGAAAGGACCGGCGAAATCAATGTGTATCCTTTTCCAGGATTCACCTGGAAACTCCCACGGATGTAGTGGGACGTGCTGCGGCTTTTTCTGCTCCAGCTGACACGTTTCACATTCCCTGCACATTTGCTCCACATCTGAGTCAAGCCCTGGCCACCACACAAATTTACGAGCAAGAGCTTTAGTTTTGACTATACCTTGGTGTCCTGAGTGAATTTCCTTTAACACTGCTTTTCTCAGTTTTTGGGGTACAATGACTCTGGTTCCCCATAGTACACAACCTAGCTCTGTGGTTAAGTCATTCCTTTTTGTGAAAAACACCTTTAAACGTCCCTCTACTTGACTTGGCCAGCCCTCCATAACATACTTGTAGACCCTTTGCGAGCTCACTGTCAGTGCGTGTCATCTGGGCAACTTGTGTAGCATTGAGCGGTGCCTCTTGCAGATGCTCTGCCAACAGTGAGTGAACTGTCGCCGATGCTGCAGCAGTTCCTGTGTCGCTGGTTTCAGGTAAGGGGCAACGGGAGAGTCCATCAGCATTACTGTGTTCTTCTGACTTCCGGTAGACAATGTTGTAGTCATAAGCCGATAATATAATTGCCCACCGCTGAATGCGTGCGGCAGCCATTGTAGGTAGACACTTGTGCTCGCCAAAAAGTGTCAACAGGGGGCGATGGTCAGTCACTAAAGTAAAATGTCTACCCCACAAATACTGGTGAAATTTCTTAACACCATAAATCAGTCCAAGAGCTTCCTTATCTATTTGAGAATATTTTTTCTCCGCTGGAGACAATGTGCGGGAAGCATAAGCAATTGGTCTCTCCTCTCCATTGGGCATGGTGTGTTGTATCACTGCTCCAATGCCGTACGCAGAGGCATCACATGCCAAGGTGAGTGGCAAGGTGGGGTCATAGTGTGCTAAAACCTGGTCACTCGTCAAAAGGTTTTTACACTTCACAAAAGCAGACTGTTCTGCCTCTGTCCACCTCCACGTAACATTTTCTCTGAGCAGTTTGTACAGTGGTGCCAAAACTGTGCTTTGTTGTGGCACAAATCTTCCATAATAATTAAAAAGTCCCAGAAAAGCCTGGAGCTCTTTAACGTTGGTAGGAGCAGGAGCCTCCTGAATGGCTCTCACTTTATCCTCAGCAGGATGAATGCCACGCTCATCCAGTACGTGGCCCAGGTACTCTAGCTGAGTTTTTCCAAACTCACACTTTGAGCGTTTAACTCGCAGTCCGTTTTCCTTCAAGCGTTGAAGGACTCTTTGAAGGTTGAGGAGGTGGTCTTCCTCTGAGCATCCCATAATCAGGAGGTCGTCCAGGAAAACTACAACTGGTAAGTCCTTCATAATGTTTTCCATTACCCTCTGGAAGATGGAGGGGGCGGAGCTGATCCCAAAAGGAAGTCTATTATACACAAACAGTCCTCTGTGGGTGTTAATGGTTGTGTATTTCTTTGAGTCGTCATCTAACAAAACTTGCTGATAAGCTGCTGCTAAGTCGATCTTAGAGAAGATCTTACCCCCACTAAGGGTTGCTAACAGCTCCTCTAAACGTGGTAAGGGGTAACTGTCTGTTTCAAGTGCCTGGTTAACTGACACCTTATAATCGCCACACAGGCGGAGTGACTTATCCTTTTTTTCCACCGGGACTATCGGTGCCGCCCACTCACTATGCTTAACTGGAGATATAATGTTAGCTTCCTCCAGCCTTTTTAGCTCTTTTTCAACTCTCTCCTTCATTGCAAATGGGAGGGGCCTGTGTTTGCAAAATCTAGGAGGCACATCAGCTTGGACTATGATTGAGGCTTTAACATCTTTGAGTGTCCCTAACTCATCATTAAACACCTCAGAATATTTACTGAGCATCTCCTCAAGTGAGCTACACTTGGGTTCATTTAAATACTTGATCTCTTCCCAGTTCAGCCTAATTTGCTTTAACCAATCTCTACCACATAATGTGGCTCCATGTCCTTTGACAACGATGAGTGGCAAAACGGCTGACTGACCCTGATAACCCACTGTCGCTGTGATCTGCCCTAAAACAGGGATGTGACCTCCGTTGTACGCTCTGAGTTTAACCTTAGCTTTTTCCAGTGGCATGTGTGAAAACTGCCTTCTGTAGGTTATCTCTGAAATGACACTCCTCCTGGCCCCAGTATCAATCTCCATTTCTAAGTCTACATCATTGAATGAGAATGTTGCTTTGTACGTATCAGCATCTTCACTTGTGACAGAAAAAACAGTTAACATTTCCAGGTCTGAATCTTCTTCAGCTGTCACATATTTTGTGTTTTTCTTTTGCTGACCAATTCCTCTTGGTTTTGTGCACTCTGCACTTGCCTTTGAACGACATGCCTTTTTGATGTGTCCTATTTTTCCACAATTATGGCATTTGGTCTCTTTGAAATGGCACTCATTTGCATTGTGATTTTTTCCTTTGCACCTGTAGCAGTTCCTGGCCCCCTGCAGCTTCACCTTGTGGACGCTGGCAACTCCCGCCTTCTCGCTCTCCATTCCTCTCAACTGACGTGCGTCTCTGTCGGCCGTCTCCATGTTGAGGGCGATCTCAAACGCTTTGGCAAACGTGAGATCATTTTCGGCGAGTAGTCTCCTCTGGCAGGCTTCGTTCCGTATTCCACTGACGAACCGATCTCGTAGTGATGCGTCCAGGTTCGCGCCGAACTCGCAGTTGGCGGCGCACTGCTTCAACTCCGCCACGTATTGTGCAACTGGCTGGTTAGCTTTTTGATTACACCGGTTGAAACGGAACCTTTCTGCTACCAACAGCGGCTTTGGCTCAAAATGTAACTTTAAAACCGTCACTATCTCATCAAACGTCTTGTCTTTTGGCTTATCGGGCTGCACTAAATTTCTCAAAAGTCCGTATGTAGTTGCGCCCATTACACTCAACAGCGTAGCCACTTGCTTGTCTTCGGCTACGGAGTTAGCTTCGAAAAACTGTCCTAGCCGCTCCACATACGCCGACCACGGCTCATTTTCCGGCTGAAACTCGCCCGTTCCTCCAAACAGGGCCATTGTACTCACTAGTACCGACACCGTGTGTCTCTCCTTCCCCGTCAAGAAAACTTGTATTTGTCCTCGTCGCCAATGATATGTATTGATGAGACGGACATCGACACGCTGTTCAACTTCTTTACTGAGCCCGCTTCAGGGTCAAAGAACAATGCGCATGCGTGCTACACCAACGCTCACTGAGCTCACATAGATCCTGGTAACATAGATCCTTAAGTCTAAATAAACTGTTGTCATACAAGAATTATGTGGTTAATCAATACACCACAGATTTGACATTTATCGCGATAATTATCTATATCGACTGATTTGAAAGTTTTTATCGTGATAGCATTTTTGGCCATACCGCCCGGCCCTAACTTCTAAACTGACCCATGTGTTGTGGCCCAGGAGTGTCCTAACTGTTACTGTTCAAAGTATTTAATACTACCTAATAGCTTTTGGAAAATAGCTTTTTTAATTGTGCCCCTGTTTACAAAAGATGAGAATGCTAAGTAATATCTGTTAAGGGATGAAATAAATGAGTATTATGAATGTGAAATTACAAGATCCCAAGCAGCCTTATCTTATCGGGGAAAGCCAAGCAAATGTTATTTCGAGGAAACCAAACCAAATAATTGTATGCTCTGAACCATTGTATCACACTGATAGCAGTATCTGTGCGTGCACACAATCCTATGAGAGAACACGTGCCACTATTTCTCATTGGGTGGGGCGAGAGGTCAAAGGCCATTCTCTCACTCCACAAGTGGACTTTTACTTTATGGTGGTTATATTCTTACTGTGGTGCCCATGTGAAAGCTGTGACTTGTGCTGTCCAGTAGAGATCCATTTGAGGGCAGTCACAAAAAGGTCAAAGATCTCACTGCACAAGGCACTGATCAGTCTGAGGTGGGGATTTTTGTTTTCTGCTTGTTATTCTCCCATGAGATTGTTTCTTGTGTTTTCTGGGTTAAGTGGAGGAGGGACACTTTCTGTTGTCGTGCATGGGTTTCTTACTGTTTAATTGTTTAACTCTACTGTATAAGTGCAGTCCACATTTGTGTAAGGCAAAAACTTGAAAAGAGAACAACAAGCGTGCTGGGACTGCCAGTGTAAGAATCGTGTTGCTCCCATTCTGTCCAGTCGTGTCTCAGAATATGCACTCACAAGGAAGGTGTGGTTAGTGCATCTCACAGTGGTTATTATATATCATGATGCCACTCACAGATGGCAGATTTAAGCCTAGTAAAGATCACTGCACTCTTCATAACATGTTGTTAGTGCTAGGGGGGGGGGGGGGGGGGGCGGGGTCTGTGTTCAATGACCCTTGGCCTCTCCCTTTGCCTGCTCCATGTGAATAAGTTTGGTGCTTGACCAGCTGAAGCCTAATCACAGTGGTATTAAATGGTACTCAAGGGAAATTACATCAAAAATCTATTGGATTAATAGACATGATGGGTTGAATTCCCAGCTACTTCACATCACCTTTGATATGTATTACTCCAAACAAAAGGCCTGAACCTGTATTGTTGGCATTGTAAGCTAATGCAGAACTTGACCCGTTGTTTGACATGGTTGTTTAGGCTGAGAGCAACAACGTGGGTCTCCCACAGACCACAATGAGAATTGGGCAACATCTGCACCACACAGCTTCCACCTGACGATAACTCCGCCCACATCATAAAAAATGCATGAGATGGCAGCTAGAGAGCTGCAGGGGGCTGGCCCACTCAAACGGCAACAAAGAGGGAGCTGGAAAGCTAGCTGAAAAAGCAAGTGGGTGCGGGGCAAGGGATGATAAGGGGGGGGAGTGGGGGTCGGAAGTGGGTGGGTTATAGGGACGGGGTCACAGAAGGCAGAGCAGGTTGCCAGCCTCGTGGCTGCCACTCTCCTCTCTTCTTCCTAGTAAGCCCAGGCACTGCCAGTCCAGCATCCTGAAGAGCTGGGGCAGAGGGATCGGGGTTCCCCAGGCGTCTTACCTCTGTGCTCCTCCTCCCTGCAGGTGACGGCAGCAGGACACAACGTACTTGTGTGGCTTGGCAGGGGGTTTGTGGTGAGCGCATGAGGAGACTGGCCACAACTCGACTAACATCCAAAAGTGGGACGGAAGCGTGTGTGCTGTCTCTACACCTGCTGCAGTCATGGTAACCCCACGTGTGTGTTTGTCCGTGTGTCTGTGCGCATATGTTTCAACTGTTCTGTTCAAAATCATGAGTCATGTCCTTTGCATCCTGCATTGTGTGACATCCTGAATCTTGCTGATGGCATGCACAGATGACAGCGGGGGGGTGTGGCCCTTGCTGGGGGTGCAGGTTTTTTCGGGGCGGTGGTGGTGTTGAGCACAGATCGCTGTGTGTGATTGGGGGGTGATGCAGGGACTACCTGATGATATAGCACTGTGTCAGCGGCTCTGAGAAGAGAGAGATCAGGGCGTGATTAATGACCCTCACCTCCAGCTGGGGGAGCAAAGCCTCCAGAGACTGCAGCACATGAATTATTAAAGCCAAAAAGGGGGGATGTTCATAAATAACCCTCGGTAATGAGCGCAGCGCTAACACTGTGCAGGGAGGGAAGGGTGACCTTGGATTGCATGCGCCACTCTCTGCCACGCTCACAATAGGACTGCTGAGCGTCTCCCACCTCTCTTCTCCTCCCCCTGTGCTCGTTTTCCTCAAATGAGTCAATGTAGACATGGATGTCCATACCCACGAGCTGTGCCTCTCTCTTCATTTGCTTGTGGACCTGAGTATTGTTGTTGCTTTCTCGTCTTGGCTTTTCCTTGTCTGGCGGTCTGTCCCATCTGTCACCCCGTGCACATCCCTGAGTGCTCCACGTCTGCTGATTTGGCGAATATTGGCCTGGAATCCTTTTACACTGCATCCTAAATGTTAATGTTGAACACATTAAGCACATCGAATTATATGGTTAATATTGCCTTTAAGATTGCTGGCTATTGGAATACTAATTTGTTAAGATCACAGATGGTGTTAAGTCAACTCATGTTGTCTCATTAAGGAAACCTCTATTGCAGCACTCCGCATTGTTTATTTGATTTTTATTTAACCATAAGGAGGGGTGTAATTGCACTACACACCTTGCACATCTACCCCTGACACACAAATGCACATCTCACACACTCTGCATACAGGGAGTGTGTTTTTGCTGGAGTTATTGGACATGAGCTTTTGCGGATGAAGCAGATGCCTCACAAGTGCTCATGTGATGTGGCTGACTAGATGTTTTGCACCAGTAAATATGGTAGCAATTGGTGCTGTGTTAAGGGCTGAGTCAAGACCCAGACTCCTTCAGATTGTACAAAGATCCCTCTGTCCAAATAAAGCTCCTGATCACATCCTATAGATGTTGCTTTGCTGTCTTTGCTACTGCTGTTGAAATGCTTTCCTCAGCCCATCTATGGAACGCGGCTGTTGTGATGCAATGCAATGTCCTAGATAAGGCAGTCCCATATGTGCTATACACTGTGTAGCCTTACTCGGTTATGCCGCACAATAAAGCCACTAATTTGGTTTCCTATCCCAGCTGTGCCTTAGAAGCATTCAGAATGCATGTCTTCTAGAAGTGGTGCTCTCTAGTTCAGAGAAGATGCTGTTAGTGAGAACAACACCGTCAGATAGGGCCATCACAATTTGCATTCAGTGGATTTGTGTCATTGAAGATGTCTCATGAGTAGGTTCACATTGCCTTTGTACCATTCATGTTTAAAGACTACGCATTCAAGGTGCATAGTGTAGGCCTGAATCTGTTGTTCGGAAACATTCTCGGTCCCTGTCCACGTGGTCGCTGGAGACATTTTCATGATTCAGCACCCTGAAGGACGAAATGAGAACCTGTCTCTTACTGTTAGCCACATCCATAATTATATAAATGTTGACGTCCACTAGATGTTGTGTGCTGTGTAACAGCTGCACCTAGGTGACACACAGCAGTCAGAGCAGAAACGTGGCCTGCCACTATCTCCATTATGGAGTGTCAGTCACGAGGCCAGCTCAGTAGTCCCTTCTCCTCCTGTGGTATCATTTTGCCTCGCTGGTTGTGACTCAGTCCTGTTGCGTGGAGCAGCCAGGGTCGGTCTTGTGCTGCAGAAATCTTGATCTCTACAACAGATGCATGATTTGCCACAGGATTTTGGCCTGAAAGCTGCCTCCATGGGTGTTTTACACATCTCAGTCTGTTTTATAGTAACACACGAGCACATTAGTAACAGCTGATAAACTTTACTTGTGCCTGTGAAGTATGGCACAGGGAAGTGTTTCCCACAGTGATGTAACTGCACACTAGATGTGCAGCATTAGAGGTTATACAGAGTGATGTCCACACAATCAGAAGGCAAATACATTACGTTATTATCATTTAGCAGACAGTCTTAGAAGAGTGACTTACATAGGTTACACTTTTACTCATTTATACAGCTGGATATTTACTGAGGCAATTTTAGGTTAAGTACCTTACCCAAGGAGGCCACTGCAATGTCCCAGCAGGAAATTGAACCAGCAACCTTTTTGTATATAATCTCTGCTTCTTACACACTATGTGTATATATTCTATTCCCCAGCAAAGGAAAAATGTTAGCGTACTGGACTCCCTCCTGCTCAGACACACTTACTCATCCCCTTCTGTCTGATACACAGCTCTGACAGCTGTCACATTTGAAATATGCAGGCAAACATACAGCATCTGACAGGTGTGTCAGTAAACATTGTAAAGGTTAGGAACTGTGATTAGAGGGACCCTGTAGAACACAGCAAAAATCTGAAATTTTAGTGTAAAATATAGTGCATGGCTGCTCAAGGTGAAGGCATGTGAATAATGTTGAAATGAGTTTTTAAATTAGAGATTTGAAACCCTGCATCCGTTAACATTCTGAAAAGGTAATTTGTGTTTCATGATGTGAGTAAAATTTATAAATGTTATCTTGGTAATTATCACAATAAGAAGACTGGAAAATGTAATCAGTTTTAAAACCAAAAACTTTTTGACTGAATATTTTTGTTGTAACTAAACACTTCAACATTGATATAAGTTGTGATAAGTAGTGTTTACTGAGAGCTCTGGAAATTTTCAGCAGAGTGCTATTAGTGTCAGAAGAACTTATATTTGAAAGATTATATGGCTTTAAATTCAAAGTAGTTTCAAACTATAGTCACATGTTTGTGGAAATGCTTTAATGCTAGTAATAACTAAAACTAAAACATTAAATGTTGTAGATCAATTGTCACGTGAAATGAAAACCAGAAGAAAGGAGGAACAAAAGCATGTAGAAGAAGGTTAGGCTCTCAGTCCCTTGTGGTTTGAAAGGCTTCTAATGGAAGCTTTATTTCAGGTAGTGCTTGCATTATTGGGGCGTTGTTAAGGCCCCTGAATGTGTGCCATATTTTCAGGGCAAAGCGGGACAGTTCTCTGGCTCAGACTGCCATCCTTTGGGCCGGGTGTCCTTTGCTGTTTTCCCCCCGCTCTCCAGGCATTGATCCAGAACAGAGCAGGAAGATGCTGGCTCTGCACAGGGGCTCATAAGGAAGTCAGAGGAGGGGGTGCAGGGTGCTCATTGAGGCAGTCACACACACAGACCACTCTGTAAGCAGGTGTGTTTGCTCTGTGTGTACTTCCTGCCCTTAGTGATGGGGGATTGAGTCTGGACAGCAGGAAGTTTGGGATAAACAAAATCCTGGTAGAGACACAGCCTCCAAAGAAGATTGCTGTGGTAACAACTGATGATTGATTAGCAGATAATAGTGTGGGGAAAGCCATACCTTATGGTGTAGAATAGCAACTTATTGTATTACCCTGATTATCTTGCAAAATGGATGAAATTACTTTTTTTTTTGGTTTCTGTAGCAATTTTGCTAATTATTTTGTAAATTATATCATAAATGATCTTCAGCAACCAACTTAATACTAAAATGCAGAATTGAATTTTGATGAAAAGAAGCTAGTGGGAATTTTCCCTCTTGTGACTCTTGTGTACTTTAACAGATGAACATAAATAACATATTCAGTCCAATATCCAATTCTGAAACTGCTCGGAAACGAGCAAACTGCTGGTGTCATGCACAGAGCAGAACATGGTATTTCTGTGCTCTCTGTACGCGGTTCCGCTTCTCTCTGCTAGGCCTCTTTGTGGAAGTGCAGGGGATGTACACTGCATTTTAACACTTGCATTACAGTCTGACTCGAGCTGCCATGTGATGTTATCAACTTCCATCCTTATAGCCATGTACCTGTGTGCGCTGTGTGTGTTACATTGTAACACATTAGGCAGTATGGTGTGTGTTAGGTTCATGTGTAGCACTGTGTGTGTGACAGTGTAATGTCTGAGGCAGTATGGAGTGTGTTAGGGAAGGAAAAAAGTATGACAGGCTTTTTCTCACCGGGCTACTGCTGTCACTCAGAGGTCCATCCGATCGTTCGGCAATGATGACCGCCATGTCATGGCTAAGCACTCCACCATCTATCCGTCATCGGAAGACTTGGAGGCTGTGCAGACGCTAGTGTCCACCGTGGAGTGCGCCCTCAAGCATGTGTCCGACTGGTTGGACGACCTCAATCAGACTGACACAGAAGAGGAGGCCGCCAAGACGGAAGACTCAGCTGAGGGCAGCTCCAAGTGAGTCATACTAGATTGCTCTGGACAGAAGATGTGCATGTGCATGCATGTGTCTGTGTGTGGCGTAATTAATTTAAGTGGGAGATTGCTGGTGGGAGAGGCTTTGTGTGGGCTGATAGATCTATGATAGGAAGTTGATGGTGGAATAAAGAGTGTGTGTGTGTGTGTGTGTGTGTGTGTGTGTGTGTGTGTGTGTGTGTGTGTGTGGTGATAAATCAGGAGATTGTTAGTGGGAGAGGCAGCATGTGGGCAGGCAGATCTATGATTTGAAGTTGCTAGTGGGAGGGGGGGTGTGTGATGTGTGCATGATGCGTGACCCTGCTCTCCCTGCCCAGGGAGCAGAGTGGGGGTGCTCTCTGTGGAGTGATGCGCATCGGCCTGGTGGCCAAGGGCCTCCTCATCAAGGACGACATGGACCTGGAGCTGGTGCTGATGTGTCGAGAGAAACCCACAGAGACACTGCTCTGCACCGTCTGCGACAACCTGCCCCTGCAGATCCAGGTGAGGAGGATATCTCAGTCTGCACCCACTGTCTCAATCTACATCTGGGATCATTTCTCTGTGTACCTTGGATTGCCTCTGTCCACACAGCATTGTCCCTCTCTCATTAAATAACTGGGATCAGTTTTCTGTGTGTCTGTGATTGTCTGTCTGTGCACAGGATTGTCTGTTTTCTGTGTAAATACCTGGGATCATCTCAATCAGTGTATTTGTATTTGTCTCTCTGTGTACCTGAGATTGTCCCTCTCTAGATACCTAGGATCATCTCATTCTCTGTATCTGTAATTATCTCACTCTGTGTACCTGGGATCATCTCTCTGTGCACCTGGGATTGTCTCTTTCTGTGCACACAACAACCAGTGTTGCTAGAAATGGACATTTCAGCCCAGTGTGAAACAATGTATCGAATGACTAAGTGACAAGCATGTCTCTACTGAGGCTTAGATACTCACAGCTGGAGACCCTCCTTCCTGTTCACAGGCCTCCATTCAAAGCAGGTACTGCACAGATCCACTACTTAAAAAGAGTAATGCCTGTGTGAATGGACACCAGATCTCAAAGCTCCTGCCTTTATCCTGTATCTGTGCTAACGCAGTGCAGGTAACATGGGCAAGAACACGCTGTAGTGATCTACATTACAGTGACTAATAATTTCTTAGTTATTTTGGATACATAACTCAGTGTAACTCCTTGTTTGTAAAAATAACCTTTAAATAAATAAGTGACATACAGTGACCTGTATGCTCTGAAGGCCCACAGTTTATCATGAATTTCACCCCAGCTGGTTGATTGCATGGATGCTTACTTCTGCCTGTGTGCATTTTCAGGTCATACAAATAAGCTTATACTTCACAGTTTTTGCACTGCACCTTTAACATGCTGCACATTTGAAGCAACTCAACTTTTAAGAGCAAGGTCTGATTCCTGCACTATCGTGCGCTGGGGCCATTCCTCTGTCCCGCAGGTCATGTGTGACACACTCATGTCGGAGGGCGTAGGCCAGCTATGGGAAGTAGCATGAAGGGATGTCTGAATTACCAAGGTTAAGGTTCAGTGCAGTCTCTGGCCATGCTTATAGTCAGTATATTCTTCTTCTAAATGGTCGTGGTTACTTTAAACACTGAGATATAGGGAACAGGGTCAACAGCAAAAACAGGGACCATTATAACTACGTAGATTCTGAAAAATCTGTTAAACGCAGCTTGCTGTCTAGTTCCAAATATAGAGCCCCATTAAAACAGATACAGGCATGGTTTCCTTCTGAATGAAACAGAGTAGCTCAATGGTGTGTGGAAAAGCCAGATTTGGCAGCACTGCTTCGAATGTTTCCCATACGCTGAAGAGTCTCCCTCACCGTGCACTTGGGACTTGCTCTCAATGCCTGGGAGTGCCTTCCAGCATTCTGACGCAGATGTAGAAAAGAAATGCATGTGATCAGAATGCAGACAGGAGAGCAATAATGGGGTCAGTTTGGGGGAAAGGACCATGCTGGGAAGGCCAGCATGATTGGGCTGGAAGCAGAGGTCAATGGTAGAACCCACCTCTATTTATAAGCAGTGTAGGTAATGAAAACCCATAGGGTTGTCTGATTTTCTAACTGGGAGTATCTCACAGTGTCTCTGTGAGGGATTGAGAGTGTGCGTGTGTGGTGTGTGTAGATCAGAGGACCCATCAGTTCTGCGGCTTCAAACATCCACTGGATGCACTGCTTGCATTCGCTCAGCCATCAAACAGTCAAAGGATCTCATCTGCAGCCATCATCTGTCTCAGTCACTCACACACAGACCCTGACTTTGCATTGCAGATTGCTTCCGCGTATCTCGGCTCCTCCAGCACCACCTGCAATCTAATAGGGAGAGCTGATCGTCTGCAATCTGACCTGCCTGCCGTTAATTTGGGGTGATGGTGACATGTTTGTCAGGTGTCCAAACAAGCACGAGACCCGTGCCTTCCCTGCTGGCATGCGGGAATGTGTACCGTCTCTTTAAGCTGCCTGATGAAGAATAAGGCAGAGGGTATCCCCATGCCACCAAGGAGCCCCAGCGCGAGCTGCAATTGTGTGGCTAGAATTAATGTAATGGATTACAGTGAGAACTAATACCCAACCCCGTGCATAAAATAAGATTAATGTTTTAAAATGATTTTTACTTATTTTTTGTCCTCTCCTAATCTTTTGGGTAAATTCACTGTGTGTGTGTGTGTGTGTGTGTGTGTGTGTGTGTGTGTGTGCGCGCGCGCACGCGCACGTGTGTGTATGAGATTGGCTAACATGTCACAGCCACTGGAGGTGTGTGGGCTGAGTGCACCTTGATGCCAGTTGGATGGGCGTGTGCCATCACTGGTAGACCTGCACCCCTGACCTTCGGTCCCTGCATCTCTGACCCTCGGTGTCTCTGCCTCGCAGAAACTGACGGAGGACAGGTACGAGGTGCAGCGCTGCATCCCTGAAGCGGCCATCCTGGTGCACAAGACCAAAGAGCCAAGGCTCACCCTGAAGGTCACCCTCACCTCCCTGCAAATGAGGGATGAATACGGCAAGGGAGACGAAGGTACCTGGGGCAATCCACTCACCCAGTCCTCCAAATCTGCTGCTCTGTCTGCGTGGCAGCCTTCACTCTGCCTCCCTGTGCCGGAGCTAGCAGGAGTCAGAGGGGGTGGAGACTGCAGGAGATGGAGAGAGGCACGGTGGGAGATGGAGTCTGCATATATTACTGCAGGAGATGGAGAGAGGCGTGGTGGGAGATGAAGTCCGTGTGTACTACTGCAGGAGAGAGAGAGGCATGGTGGGAGATGAAGGCCTTCTGTTGTACTACAAGAGAGAGCAGCAGCAGCAAGGAAGCTTTGATCTGTAAAGCAGTCTGTGTTCCTATTAGTCTCCAGGCCAAAAGCAAAACATAAGCAGGGCTCCATCTTTCCTCCATCTCCATCTCTTCTTGTCTTCTCACACACACACACACACACACACACACACTCTAATACATTCATATAATGGGCACTACCTTTCCTCTACCTCTCCCTCCCTCCCCTCAGATCGGAAAAATGCACATGCAAACAGGCTTTTCCTGTCCTGCTCTTACTCTCTCTCTATATATTTGTTTCAGTCCCACTGGGAGCTGAAAACAGTAGAAGTTGGTCTGTATGGGGCCGCACTGCAGTATTATAGAGTGCTTTTCCCCCCAACAAGAGTAATGGGATGCCAGCCCTTCTCCAAAAAATGCAGACACCATGGAAACTGACACCTAGTCAGTAACTGTGCACAAATACTATAAAAAAGAGAACAGACCATCTCCAGCACAAGGTGGGTACGAAAGGCAGAAAACACACTTCCTCTTGGTGTCGGTCGAGCCTCAGTGCACAGCAGTAGGGCTGTCTCTGACCCTCCGACCTCCTGCTCTCCAAGTGGGCTAAAGCTTGTTAAAGCTCCAGTGTCAGCCCTTAAATAAATCAAAGGGGCTTGGGGTTGGCAGTGCCGTACGAAAACTGTCTTTGGTCACAGGGGAGGGAGAGGAAGGACAGCTAACGCTTCTCACAGAACACTGTGTGCTCACAGCCCCTTCTGCTTCAGCTCCCTGGCCTGTCCCTGGCCATTCGCCAGGGTGGACTCCCTCAGACTCTTGACCAACTGGCCCCTTTCTGTCAAGGGAGCTCCGAAACAGCCCTCACAGGGGGGAGCAGTGAGATTACCCAGCCCCTCCCCCCACTACCCCACTCCAATCCACTTTCCACAGAGATTTACTCCAGTGCACTTCTCTCGGGGTTACCAAATGCTAAAACCCATGGTCCATGCCATTTCTGAGAAGAGTAGAAGAGAAGAGCCAAAATACTGCCCTGTGAGGACTGTACTCTAATTCCATCAGATGTTTAGCACCACTCCTGTTCTTCTTTAAGGCTTCCTGCTCAAAATGACATGACAAAATGATATTGATTTGACTGATGTGTCATTAATCAAGGCCAAAAGTAATGACGTGGAGTAGTCCTTAAATTTTTGGTTTTAATTGTACATTTCTCAGTAGTGAGCTGGTTCCTTCATACCCTGCTTGCAGTTGAGACCTCATGGAGGTGAGGAGGTGTGGCTTATTTTCCCAGAATAATACCACAGAGATGCTGGAGGATCAATAGTGTTCTCGTTCCATAGTCCTCCTCCCACTCTTTGGTGTGGTACGGGGAATGTCTGCTCTTGTACATTTATGCACGTGTATCACAGACCCATTGAGATTCCCTCAGGGGAATTTTCAGCTTATAAGCAGCAGTCTGTGGAAATACAGTCTAGTCACTGTAAGCAATGGAGGTTTGAAGTTTGAAGATGCTATTTTTTCCCCCAGCTCTTCATATTTAAAAGGCTGATCCCCTCCTATAAGATTAGTCACTTAAGTTGGTGTTGGCCCCAAGGTAGTCCTTACAATCAGAAGTGGACTGACAGTGATCATGAAGAAAAGATGTTCAATTAAAACTACAATTTCTATCTCTCTTTATGCACTTATGTGTCAGTACTACATTTCCCACCATGTCCTGGGGCAGAACATGAAGGTCTTTGGTACAATGCTGAATGATCCTGTTGCAAAATAAACACTGCCTGATTTTTCTGTCTTCCACATCTCCCATTGAATAGAATCTGTATAAAGTGGCAGAAAACTGCAGAGCAGTACGCTTGCTATAGCAGCCAACACAAGGCGTACAGTCTTAGCCTATAACCAAAATCAAATGTGCTGTGGATAACCAGTTAGCCACAGCATTGATATTACGTTATGGACTGTGACTTGGCACATGGCAAAAATGGGTTTGTATAATGCAAATCAGTAATGAAAGTTGTAAAAACCAGTATTATGTGATTATTGTCGCAGGAAAATGGAGAGTGACTGCACCACACATGTGCATTCTGCAGCCTGACACTTTGTCCACCATCTGCCCTTCCCCTTGAGTGGTGAATTCCTCCAGCCATTCATCCGCGGGGGACATCCTCCACCCTCTCTCCAGTGTGATGTTATCACCATCAGACGCCTATGTTGTCCCGCTCGCGCTCACAGAGGCAGGGCGGGGCCCTGACCCTGCCGGACAACATAAGCATCTGCCGCACCTGCGGAACATGGACTAATGGGATGGCAGCATACGCTCAGACACTCTGCGGGAGTGTGAGACTAGGGGGCCTGGGGCTGAGACGCAGGGTGGAATTTTCCACTCCCCTCTGGTGCAGGCTTGGTGTGATGCGGCACTTCAGGGCCATGTGTAAGATGAGCAATGGTTCCGCAGGGCTGTAGATCATCAGGAGGCCCCTCATATTCCGCCTGACGGGCCAAGGGTCCTGTTGGGGTGAGGAACGGCTCAATCTCGCCCTACCCAAACTGGTATTATAGGAATTCATGACTTGAATTGGTACATTGTCAAAACTGATCCATGTCCGGAAGAGAATGTTTGAGTCGTTTTCTGTCTATAATTTAGATAAGTCTATAAAATATACAAGGTCTAATCATTTAATAATGTGCACCTAGATGTTAAATACAAAGCTGTAAATACCAACAGCTATTAAGTTGAAACAATGTAACAAACAAAAATGATACAATTAATACCAAGCCTAGACAACTTGGAAATTGAATAGAAATTGGAAGATGAATGTAAATAAAAAGGTAAATCATGTACCTTCTATTCTAATTTAAAAAGGTGACGAGGAGAAGGGTCTAACCCATGCAACGTAAATAGCTGTTTGCATAGCCGTGGGTCTGTTTTCCCCTACATAAAAGCATGAGTACACCTCCTTTCATGCGGGCCTTGTGTATATGAGGCAGTAATCTCTTACTGAAACAGGCACAGTTATCTTGAACAAATGTTGGTATTTCATAATTTTAAAAGCTTTTAGTAAATACATGAGGACATACATCAAGATCATCTAAAATAGTCTAAAAAATCTGGTTAGCAGTAGATTACCCCGACTTCTGCGGTCTTAAGCTTGTGTTGAAAATGACTGTTCTTAACTGCATCGATGTGCATCAGTTCATAACACCTCTTTATACGCTATAGTACATGGGATAAGTAGTTCCATTGGGAGGTGGGTCCAGCAGTATCTGTTTGCCTGAGCTGTTTAACACACATACCGGAGATGCTGCAGTGGCGGTCGAAGCACCAGAAGTGGCTTTGCACATATTTCACAAGTTTATCTGGGCTGTGTTGTTAATCAACTTATCTACATTTTTTTGGTAGCACAAAAATGTATCGGATCAAAAATGTATTGATGCAAAGTTGTGAGGTTGCTCTAGAGAGCCGTTCTGTTAGTGGCAGGCATTGAAAGGGACAGTTCTGTCTCTCAGCCCCATGTTCCCAGGGTCGCTTGATCCCTAGAGTGACGAGTGCGCTGCTTCCCTCGCCCCTTGCACTGTGTAAATGCTCTAATCTGGTCAGCCGCAGCTGTGGCCACATCGCCAAAATAAAATCATCTCAAAGATTGTCTCAAGATCTTAAAATGGGAGCACATAGGATTAATTTTCTGAGCCTTTTCCTTATTATATTACCAATGGTTGTACATCAGGAATCCTGCAGTTTTTTCCATCAAAATGAGCAAAAAAAAACTTGAAAAGAAAAAGTAGATGCTGTAAATGTTTCTCATAATAAGGAAATAATTCAGAATATTAATCTGATCATCTTATTTTAAGATCAGATCTTAATATGGAATGGAAAATCTTTCCTTGGATCTGTAGGTGAAAGGGAGGGGCTGTCTGGCTGCAGCTGCAGTCACAGTACTCCTGTGGTAACTACAGCATGTGAGAAATCACTGATAATGAGAGACTGACGGGCCCCCTCTGACATCCTGGCACTCTCATGAGTGGGTGTAAATTTGAAGCGCTGTGCCCGGCTGCCTCTGTCCCTGTGCTCTGACAGAATCCCCGTTGGTCAAATTGTGTCTGTCTTTTTTTTCTTTGTTTTTTTTTTTTATCCCATTCTTTTCATCAGTAGAGAATGTTGAGCTGAAAGATCCACCCGACGTGCTGGACCGGCAGAGATGCCTGTTCGCGCTGGCGTCTCTGCGACATGCCAAATGGTTCCAGGTTGGCTCTCTATTCTTACCTTATTGTTATTGTAGCCTTATGAAATGGAGCCGCCAAGACCTCCCTGAGTGAGAGCCCAAAATGTCTCTATTCCACCTCTGTTCAGCGCTGTATCCACCGCGCATAAAAGTGCACCCTGTCCCTCCATGCTACAACAGAGGGAGAAGCTGTCATGAGGCTACAAAAGCAATTCTTTGACACTTTTATTTTGGCTTTTCCTTTAAACCTGCTTCTATAAAAAGATTATGTATGCTCTCTGTGACTGTTTTGTCTCCTGCCTCCCCAACCTTCTCCCTGCAGATGTAGTTCTTGCATGATCTGGCCATTCAGTCCATAAGACATACTAAGGCTGCAGAAAGAACATTTATGTTGTCCTTGTGCCAGGAGTAGTGGTCCCTCAGACTTCAGTTCACCTCTCACCACTCCCCCACAGGCCAGAGTGAACGGGTTGAAGTCCTGTGTGATTGTGCTACGTATTCTCAGAGACATGTGCAATCGTCTGCCGGTCTGGGAGCCGCTGAAGGGCTGGGTGAGTGTTGCAGCGGAAGGTGATGGTACCGTTGATGATGGGAGGAGATGAGAGGCAGTGAGATTTGATGGCTTTGGTGGGATTGTGGCTGGGAGCGAGACATGACTATCAGTGTGTAGGTGAGGGGTCAGCGGTATCAATGTGCACCGGTGGGAGGTGGGCACGTGGGGGTAGAGCTGTCAGTGTGTAATACTACATTTATTATAATGCACAAGGGAACTAACACTTCTGAATGATTCCATTGCCACCTGTTTTCAATCTCTCTGATTCACGCACTTGCTCCTGACATCACCACTTGACATAGAGTAAATTTTGTCATTGAATTGTGTAAGAGGCAAACAGCGCATGCCACACACAGTTATGGTTATGACTGTCAGTGGACAGGGCCTTAGTGTGCATGGTTCCTCTGAACCTACCTCATCCCGAAGCCCGTCTCTTCCCCCACAGCCCCTGGAGCTGATCTGTGAGAAGGCCATTGCCACGTGTAACCGGCCATTGGGGGCGGGTGAGGCACTCAGAAGGGTAATGGAGTGCCTGGCCTCTGGAATCCTGCTCCCAGGTGAGTGTGAGGACTGGATCACTCTTCTGTCCCAGCTCTCTCTCTGTACTCCTCACCTTTCAGTGGATCTGAGGGTCTCATGCTGTTGTGAGAGTTTATTTCAACATCAGACATCAGTTTCAGAGTTTCTTCATGAGATCAAGGGGATGTAATGAGAGGGGGCCAGTGTCTGTCAACACCTTATGTCACCTTCCATCAGCCTGTAAGGTCTGGGCTTCACTTGGGACCAGGCATTAACAGGTTTACTGGCTGTCTCCCTGCAAGGTCGTCAGGTGAAGATAAATATTGCAGACGCTTTTAACGGGGATTGTCTCTGCTGTGTTTGTCTGCTTTTGGCTGTCCCCTCCTGGCCTCACAGGACATGCTTAGTCTCTGTTCCTCAGCGCCGGAGTTTATGTCCGTTAAACCTGTTCCCCATTCGGGACCAGCTTTAGCATCCTCATAACTGATGCTGTTTTCAAGGATGTTGTAGAATGCAGGACACAATGTTGTACTTTGCTGAAGCTGCTTTGAAGGACAGGAAACGCTGCCTGACCAATAGGCTTAGGAAATACAGGAAGTCACATTTGTGACTGGCATTGTTTTGAAGGAAAGTAAGTAATGCTACACTGTGTGAAGTGAAATGAATGTAATGCAAAGAAGGGCAGGAAGTGTATTTCACTGATGCCGCTTCGAAGGACAGGAGGTGATGTTATATTTGCTCAACAGCACTTTTATTTAATGGAGGCTGTCCTGACAGAGGAATTAATGTCTTGTTTGACTTGCTCCTCTCCAGGTGGTCCGGGATTGCATGACCCCTGCGAGAAGGAGCCAACAGATACGCTGGCGGGCATGACAGACGAGGAGGCGGAAGCCATCACGTTCAGCGCGCAGGTAAGAGACTGTTCCCCCACTCTTCATTGCCTGAATGCTGGCTGTGCAGCCCGTTTTATCTCATCTCTGCTTAGCAGATTAAAGGAGCGGCTGACACAGGAGCTCTTTAAAATGCGACACCCTTATCTCTGAGCCCAGCGCCGTGTTAAGAGTAGCAGTAGCATTGCTGTCGGCAGGCGTCATTACCGCCTCCGACTTGAAGAAAGAGTTTAAAGAGTGTCTTCCCTCCGCCCCTCCCAGCCTGGAGCAGTGTGGGAAATGACCATGCTTGGTGCTGCCAAGTCAGCCCTCGTGCAGGGATCAGCCACAGCGATGGTGAACCGTGCTTATTACACACTGCCACACAGTGGGAACTATGCTGATTTGAACACATTGCAAACCCAGCCAGTTGAGCACAGAGTGAACCTTAGTGAAACACTGCAAACAGAAGGAAACATTAGATTACATTACATTATTGGCATTTAGCAGATGCTCTTATCCAGAGCGACATCAATTACAGGTTTTTACAATGCTATCAATTTAAACAGCTGGATATTGTATGGATATGGGATGTTGCGGCGCAGCATAAAGCAGCGCTGCAGTGGATTCTCTGTTAAATAACAAGCAGGAGGCACTATGAGCCTGCCACACATTCACATCCAGCACTTTATAGATAATAGATGCATGTATCTGCTCAAGCGTGTGTCCCCATCAGTGCATCTGTAACTACGGCTGAGAGTTGGCTCCAGGGTGATGTGTGGGCACAGCGCCCTGCTGGGGGCACTCGCTTGACAGCTGGGACCTCTTGGAATGCTGCAGCAACAGTTGCTAAGTTACCACCTCCTCCTGTAACTTTTGTACTCTTGCACGGATTCAGATGCAGAAAACCTGCTACAGAAAGTAGCGGTTCCACAAGAGCAGTGATACAGTGTGAAAAATGTTTACCGCACACACTGTGGAACCTCAGTGAAAACAGCTGATGCTGCTCAGAAACTGTTCTGGCCACCAACAACAATATGTGCGTGTAAGGATCGGATCTGGATTTGTGTGAAAAATTTTGTGTAAAATAAAAAGAAAATAAAAATATTGGTAGTATAGTGATGGGCATCTGTGCTATTGTCTTTTAGGTTTCCTATCAAAGGAATGAAGATTCAGTCTCTTTTTTGTGGGCTTTTTGGGCTAGAGTTTACATGAGGTAATAATCAGGCATGGCAAATGTTGGGAGAATTGTGAGGAATTTCAGTAGGATTCACTGAAAGTTAATAGGTATGGCTAATATTAGCATTAAACTTTCATTATTTATTTTTACAGATGGAAAAGCTTAGGATCTTTTTTAGTAGAGTGCCTCTTCTCATTTACAAAAAAGATAAATTGTGCGGTGTCTCAGGGCAAAAATAAGGGGACCTATGCAGAGCAGACCCCTGGAAACTCACTTAAATTCAGGAAAAAGTGCATATTCATAGCATGTTCAGCAGTCCATTGATGGAGTGAACATCTCCATTTGATTGTATGGCATCATGAGCAGATTAAAAAAAAGAAACTCTGGGTTACCGGGTCTCACCAGGACAGCCCTCAGATGTGAAATTGTCCGTGTAGTTACGGTACCTCAGAAGGGTGGTGGCTGGGTGCTGACTTCATGTATTAACACTGGAGGCGTTTGACCAGCCTGGAGCCAAGCCCAGTGTGGTCTCAGTCCCTCTGCCACTGCGAGGTCAGCCTAGACACCCCTTGGAGTCTTACTGAAAGATCCTCCCCCACCCTCTCTCTCCCTCTCTCTCTTGCAGCATGCCCTGCGGCTCCTCGCATTTGGGCAGATCTACAAGGTTCTGGAGATGGATCCCATCCCCTCCAGCAAACCCTCCCAGAAGTACATGTGGTCTGACAAAGAAGGTGAGTGTGCGTGCATCTGTCAATGTATCCCTTCGGTTTGGAGGATCCCATGTATGTCTGTCATTCTGTGGGATGTGTGTGTGTATGTATGTGTGTGTGAGAGAGAGGCGCGGAGAGCCAATAACAAAAGAGCGTGGGCTTGGGGGAGACATCTTGGAAATGGACCTGCTCATGCCTTTCCTGTGTGCCTTACAGGAACAGGGCTGAAGAGGCCTTATGAGGATGGAGCCATGGACGACAAAGACCTCATCAAGAAGATGAAGCGCAACTTGAGAAAAGGTGAGCTACGCCGCTGTGGCAAGCCATCCAGCCGTCCATCTGCCCGTGCCCCCATCACAGCTGTAATAATATCCCACAATTCCAGATGGGCATTTTCATTTCCTTTTGTCTCCAAACAACACCACTTGGGCTGCTTCATGAACCATTGAGCAGCGTGTTGCTTATGCAGATTGAGAGGAGATTGTCCCCACCTCCTTGTCCCAGTCTCTCCTGCCTCACCTCTCTCCTGTCATGGATAGACTGCAGCGGCAGGTCTCTAAACATTGACAGCAATATAGACATCCAGCTGCTGGAAGAAAATGTTTTTTTAAGAAGATGCTCAGTTTGAATATATTGACATTTTCAGACATCACGCTGTGTGTATTTTTTGGACACGGACAACTATTGAATTTTAGATGAAAAAAAACTGTTCAAATCAAGATTGTAAATATAAGCAAGAAATGCACTACTGTAATGCCAAGAAAAAAAAAAAAACATATGTTTGATATACATCTAGAACTGCCTGTTCCCCCATCTCTGTCTCTGTGTCTCTCTCTTACGCAAACACACACACACACACACACACACACACAGATACAAATAACCATTAAGAAATCAATGTCATTGATTAAGCCTTTTTCCCCAAAGACAATAAATCAGTTTAAAAAAGCAGGCTAGTTCTGCAGTCAGCACTTTGGACCCCTCCTTCACCCTCCCCGTCCCTTTCTCCACCTCACCTCTCTAGTCTTCCACCCAGAAAAGGAGGAAATGGCATACTTTTAGGAGGAATTAAGTTGCTCCTCACAGAAGGTGTACAAATGCCTGGCTGCCAGCTCTCCAGTTTCAAAGCAGGTGAAGAGGTGAGAGAGAGGCAGCTTTGTGGATGCAGCCTCGATGGGAATTCAGCAGTGTTTAATTCCTCCTAGTTGATTTCCCACAATCCTTTCTGCTAACCTCGAGAACTTCTCTCATCTCTCCAGTTCTGGACAGCAAAGCAATAGACTGCAACCAACCAATGAACGCTCTGATGCGGCTGAACCAGATCCGGCCGGGCCTGCAGTACAAGCTACTGTCCCAGTCTGGCCCGGTCCATGCACCCGTCTTCACCATGTCTGTCGATGTGGACGGCGCGGTCTATGAAGCATCAGGGTCCTCCAAGAAGACGGCCAAGCTGCACGTGGCAGTGAAGGTACCAGCAGGAGGGAGCGGGGTCAGCAAGATTGGTAGGGTCAACGATGTCAGGTTACAGAGGAGTCAGTGACTGCATTGGCGCAGCTAATAGAACAGGGTGGAGCAGGAGGGCCTGGCATGTTTTAGTGTTGCAGTGCAAAAAGGGGGCAAGGTGCATCCCCCAGGGGCGTATGGTGCTGGGAGGCAAAGTCCATGTAATCCCAGAGTGGTTTGGAACAAAGAGGTACTCCCAAACACAAGCTGGAATAATCGGCTTTTCCCTCCAATTTCCTTAAAAGACATGCTCTCCAGACCACAGCACAATCACCAATTTGGGTCAGTGAGCCCTGTTCCTGTTGGCTCTGCTGACATTTCAGTTCAGATAAGACTGTGTGGTAGCCTTGCAGGAGGACACGAGGTTTTCAGTTCCATTAGCTCAAAGGAGTGCTTGCTAAGAGTTAAAGGCTGAACCTGCTGCCTCGCAAAGCGAGCATGATTGAAGGCGGAGCCTATTTTAGGAACCTATATCAGAGGTCACATGATTGGTGAGAAAGGCATATTTACTTCTGTGAGATCGCTCAGGCTGTCCCTCCCTCCCACCAGGTCCTGCAGGCCATGGGATACCCCACAGGGTTTGACACAGACCTGGACTCCATGAGCGCCGATGAGAAGTCAGACAGCGAGGGCAAGATTGAGATGTCCACCAATTCAAGCAATAACATGACAAACTCCACCACAGAAGGCTCAAACGCACTGGAGGTATGAAGATAGATTCAACTGAATAAGAACACACACACACACACACACACACACACTGTAGCGAAGGGCGAGAGCAGTCACCCCACCCAGCCTCGAACCCGGGGTCTACAGGGTACCAACCATGCGACTTTGACCGCGACACCAAAGAGCCAGGCTCGTTGGTATGGCAGTCAGAGCATATACTCAACCATAGTGACGGCACTCCGGAATAAGAGCACGCACGCACGCACGCACGCACGCACGCACGCACGCACGCACGCACGCACGCACACACACACACACACACAGTCCACCACAGTAGCTCAAACACACTGGAGGTTTTGAGGTGAATAATGGCATACACACACTCTTACACAAAAGAAATAAAAAATCTCCCTCTGTGCCAGGTGGCCATTGGAAGTGCAGCATTTGTGTTTTAAATAAACACAAATGAACTGATTTGTTAGTGTTACCAGTTTGTAGAGTTGAGAGTAACAGGGAGTATCAGTACTAACCAGCAGTCCTTTGACATGTTGTATGCGGTAAAGAGAGTTTGCCCTGATGTTTTTACTCCTACTGGAATGCCTTTCCTTCCTGTTTGAATGACTTTCATGCAATATTCAGCTCTGCTCTGAAGACTTGGAAGGACAGTGCAGAATGGGAGACTCTGGTTCTCTGGTTCCTGTATACCTTCAGATCACATCTGTCCTCTTGTAATCAACCCAAAGTAGTCTTTTAACATTTTCAGCCAGTGGTTTTTCACTACTGTTTAATGAATAATAACACAGCAAATGCAGTGTAGATAGTACCCTCCTCAGTCAGCAATGAACAGTGGTCTATACAGATACTAAAATGAATTGCAGGTATGCACTAAATGCAAATCCACTACTGCTGCTCCTACAGGACACTGAAGTATGTGAGTATGCTGTACCACTAATTTCTATGGACTAAAGGGGTTAAAATTGCTCTGAGTGCATCCGTTTCTCATTCACAATCTCATTGATCCAAACATGCTAGTACAATACTAGCTGCATTGGAATTTCATTAAAGACAATACAGTGATGGGAGTGACCTTAAGTTAGAATAGTATAAGCTGGTACTACAAAAAATCCACAGCTCCAAGCCATGAAGCACACTCATCACAATATGGCTTAATTGGCTTTTGTTAAAGATTACCTGGGACAATATGTGACTTATTCTGTGTGAGTATATTGGTCCTGTTCCTTGGTGTCCCACACTCACCATTCTGTGAGTGTTACTGAAAGCAAAGTGGACCAATCTAGCTGCATGTGTGTCTATGAGCTATGTTTGTGTATGGTTCCAGAGATAGTGCTTGACTCACGTGTGTGATCTCGTGGAAACAGGTGCGAGCTCAGGGTCCTATACTCACTGCTAGCGGCAAAAACCCGGTGATGGAATTGAATGAGAAGCGGCGGGGGCTTAAGTATGAGCTCATATCGGAAAGCGGCGGTAGCCACGACAAGCGTTTCGTCATGGAGGTGAGTGCAGGCATGTCCAGTCACCGGGGCACGGTCAGGTGACAAAGTTCAATTAATCAGAATTACTCTATTGACTCACTAGAGTCATTCCTTCAACTCACCATTGTCACTCCAATGGCTAACCTGATTAACACCAAGGACTCACCTGAGTCACTGAGGCCTATCACATGCCTTTGTTGCTTAGGTGGAAGTGGATGGGCAGAAGTTCCGGGGGGCGGGGCCCAACAAGAAGGTGGCCAAGGCCAGCGCAGCTCTAGCTGCTCTCGAGAAGCTCTTCTCCGGACCCAACGCTGTCGGCAACAAGAAGAAGAAGATCATCCCTCAGGTGGGTGATCATCCCTGCCAATGGGAGACATGAATCAGTACCTCCACTCTCACACTGGCTTTGTCTGAAAGACCCCAGAGCATAGTGGTGCTGCAGAGCCTGGGCATGTACAGATGGGAACTGTGACATCCAGCATCACCCACCAAATGTATTTCAAATGGGGAAAAAAGGGCTGACGTATGTCCGCAGACGAAAGGGGCCATCGCTGCCGCTGCGTCCATTGCTGCCCAGGCTGCCAGGGGTCGAGGACGGGGGGCTCTGACCAGAGGGGCGTTCGTCAGCACCGCCACAGCGCCCGGATATGTCACACCAGGTATGGCCATGTGTCTCTGTGCATGTACACATATTTCTCATTTCATGTATGCACACTGCCTGTGTGTTATATGTCTGTGTGTGTGTATGCACCGCCTGTATCTAGACTATACTCTGTCTTCTGTGAGAGAAGCAGTGGTTGGGCATTATTTTTAGCGGTACTCTGGCAGTGAAGTCCCTCTCTTAATGTCTGCCTGCAGGGTACGGGACCCCTTACGGGTACAGCGCTGCTGCCGCCCCAGCCTACGGTATGTACCCCCCCCCCCCCCCCCCAATCCCCCTCTCCGCCCCAAGAACATAGTCCCCCAAATTACTGCCACAACTCTCTGACAGGTGTAAGAGGTGGTAGCAGAAACAACAGTCTCACTGAAACTGAAAAGTCGAAATTTAGAATCGGGTGCCTCAGCCGCGAAAAAAACAAAACAAATCATAACCTTTTGGTTCTTACTGTGGTTGGAGCAAGCCTCGCTGCGCTTCGCCTGAGTGTTCAAATGCTGCTCGTCACTCTGCCTGCTCCCTCCATCCTGACTCTGGACCTGGTGCCTCAGTGTGATCCTGCTGTGCACAGCCAATAGAAATACCACATTCAAAGTAGCCCTGGTAGCAAGCACCGCTGGGGGCTGGGGCTCCAATGCCATCACGCAGACAGAGAGCACACTACACATGCCCCATACACACACCCCCCAAAAACTGACCTCACTGTCCTGAACACACCTCCTCAAGCTCCAGACCCATGGCTGAGCAGGCCTCAGGCAGGCTTGAAAGCTCCCAGTCTGCTCCAGAGCAGCTCATCACAGCAGCATAGAGAGCTCAGCTGGCCAGGTGGAGAGAATGATCATGTGTTTCTGATAGAGTCCTGACTTGTTGGCTGCACTGCCATGGAATCCTCTGGCAAAAAGTCAGATACGCAACACAGCGCAACAATGTCAGGTAGAGCAAACTCCATTGAACCTGAACATCATGCAGAACACTGAGAAACAAGCTAGGGCCCAGCACTATAACACTGGTGTTCTGAATGGCATTGGATTTCCGTTCTTCCTGGATGCTTTGAATGTGTCTTATGTGCAGAAGGTGACCAGGCTGGAACATTTCTGCTGTCTCATGCAGAGAGACTAAAGCAAGACTTTCTGGCTCTAGACCCTCTCCGCCATATGGCTGGGTCCTTGTGTTTTGTGTTTTTCCCCCCTGGAGGGGATTGAAGGGGCACGTGACCCCCGTGCCCTGGTCTCGTCCTGTCACATAAAGACGGTTCCTTTAGTGCCCCATGTGTCACTCAGCGATGAAGGAAGTCTGGTATTTGGCTGTAAGATAATGTGTCTTATTGCTTCTAAAAGCTGTTGCATGTCGGTAATCCCACTACAGTCATCCAATGCTGTAAAGGTTGTGCCTCCTGTTGCTGCTTTGTGATTTCTTTATGGGAAAAGATGCAGGGGGGTGGGGGGTGTCCCCCCAAGGAGAAATGCTGCAGTCAGACTGCAAACCAGACCACGCACACAACACCCAAGCCACAAGAATGCCACACCCCACATGCCACACGCCAAACCAGCCAACAGCAGCCGCATCCAGCCCCTCCTCCCCCACCTTCTACAACTGTACCAGCAGCCTCTCAGTGCCACCTACTTCTGCTGCATTATGCAAAGAGTCATCACACAGCCAGCGAATATGTGTGCCAGAGCTTCAGAGGTCTCAATCAAACACACTGCAAAAGCAACGTTACCCACTCATTATTATCTAAATAAGAATGTTTAAGATTCTTTTTTCTTAGGTTCTTCTGAAAGGAAAACATTTTTCTGACCGCACCATTATTTTTTTTTAACAGCATCCATATTATTCAAGAGCACATGTCTTCAAGCAAAAAAAAAAGGCAACAAAAAACATTCATTCGGACAAAGTAACATTAGTACTAATATAGTAATAAAGGTTTGCTTCAGAAAACACTTTAAATGTTAAACATTCTTATTCTTGCATATAATGTTTTATTATATATTGTTTGATGCACAAATACAAGACCACAGAGTATTGCTTTATTAAGTAATTTTTCTAGCAAAAATTTGGAATAGAGCAGTTCTTCACAGGGAGTAATGATAATGATGTATAACATACTGTTTTATTATTTGAAAGGTTCCATAGAAAATGAATTTTTTAAGTGATCAAAATCTGCAAGCTGTAATGACGAAGGTGAAAGTCACTCAGTTTTCTATTGCATGTCTTTTACTAATCTGAGTGATTCATCTGAGAGTAATGTCAGGTGTTTGATACAACTGATATAAGTGGACAGGTAGGGAGAGAGATCAATAGACGTGTAAACTGAAGTGATTCTGTTTCACTGTCATGAATAACAGTGGTTTGAATCAAATTCACTAATCCTGCCACTCTAGTACAACTCGTTTCATTTTCTTCCTCCTTTCATTTCTCTCTCTCCTTCTCCTCAATTCTCTTTCCCTACTCGCCCCCCCCCCCCCCCCAATCTTCTTTTGCATCATTCTCTGGTCTCATTAGAACTGTAGAGATTTGGCTCAGTTAGATGATATTTAACAAAACACTGAAGGTTTTTTGACCTGATTGGCTGGACCCTTCAACTTATATGGAGTCCTCTCTTCATTTCTCCTCTCTAGGTTTGCCCAAGAGAATGCTTCTGTTGCCTGTCATGAAAGTGCCCACCTACCCCGTCCCTCACTACTCCTTTTTTTAGAGCAGGGGCCCACCCAACCCACACTCATTCAACTTAATAAACTGTACAGAATTTTAGAAGGGAAAAATAATTTTTTTTTCCTCCAAACTCAACATGGAGGAGTAAGGACTTGAGCAGTGGATTATTTGTAAAGTGCGTTTTTTTTTTTTTTGCTTTCATACTACTTTAATCTTTTACTGATTAAAAAGTTTAAATGCAGGTTTAAGGTCTTTGAAACTGCAGGTTTAAGTTCTTTGAAACTTGAAGGATTTTTACTGTGAAGCATTACCTCATTCTTTGAATATAAATTATACCAGCCTTTTTGTTGTTGGTGTTTTCTGTAGGTTAAGATTTACAGGCCATGAGATTTGGCACAGACACATTCTGTAAGGGGGATAAAAGCAATGCGAAGGATGTATAGATAATTATACTGTTGATAACAAATAAAAATCTCCTACAACAGCTGAGTGGTGTACTGCCTGCCTGTGCTAGCTCCTTAGTTAGACTCCTGAGGCTGTAGCATTGAGTCTCCTGCTTTGAATGCCATAGATTTTAGTGAGTAGAAGAGCTCTGGGTGATTCCTGCAGTGAAACAGGAAGTTAGATGGTGTGTACAGGCAATGGTGCTGGTGTATACAGAAAGCAGAGTGTAGTAGTGCTATTGGTGGCTTTGTGCATCTTTAGTAGTACTCTTCATTACCTGCCTTTGGGGTCCTTCACTTAGCTGTTGCAGCAACATAGTTTCTTCTTAGAGGTACAGCACATATGAAAAAGAAAAACAGAAGAGTGTAACTGGTGTAAGTCAGTCTTTCTGACTCCCATGTCCGCTTTTGTCATGTCATGTAATTTTTACATTAAATTAGGTAGCATTCCTTCTGCTGATTTAAAATAATTTGAATTGATTTTAAATTGATTTGATTTTGTACATTTAATTAATGTTATGTGCATATGTTGGGTCTAACAAGCTAGCACAAAACTCACAGGCATCAATGAATTACCCACACAAAGCCTACGGGCTAGCTAGCTAACATTATCTGTGTCTACAGTGTCAGCTCACTATTGTAAATGTTGGTACAGCATTACATGTTAGCTAGCTAGCTACATTTGCAAACTAACTAGCCATTTATCCATCACTCATCGAACAAGCGTTCCAATAACTTCAGCTGGTCAATTTGGTAGCTAGCGACAAATGCGACCTAATCTGATGTGAAATGACATGATACAACAGAAGAAGAAATTGAAGACAGAAGCACCTGAGTAAATTTTCGAGCCCAAGTAAATTTTGTCATTATAGCAGGCCAACTCTTGAGATTTTAGCTTGCAGTTCAGCTCATTTGGTTGTCTATACCAAGCTACAACCAATGAGGTGAAAGCATACTGAAGAAGACATTACTGGCATGGAAATTCTCCATAACAGTGACCACTGGAACAACACGACCACAAACAGGGCTTGTCCTTAATCCCAACAAGATGAAGGTTCATACTAACCATAGCAGTAATAGTTATGGTTATGATTATTGTTAAAGAGTAGACATTAGATTGCCCCTCATTTGACCTGGTGTTTTCCTCAGGCTTGACTCCTGGTCCTGCTCCTGATAACTGACTGCACATTGGGTTCTTGTGGCCTGCATTCACTTGTCAGTCAAATGTGGCTGGTTGGTTGGCTGGTTCCCCCAATATCCTCCCACGATGGTCTGAAATGCACTTGCACACTGGAGATTCAGAGCACACTGACACAATGGAGAATCACGGCACGTCAACACAACAGAGAATTACAACACAAGTACACAACAGACAACTGCAGCACATTTCCACAATGTAGAATCTGAACACAACTACATGGTAGATAATCAAAGTGTATCTACACAGTGGAAAATGGCAACACAACTACACACTTGAGGTTCAGACCACTCCTATGCACCACAGAATCAAAACAAACCTATCCACTGGTGAACCAAAGCATACCTGCCCCCTGGAGACTGGGAGGGAACCGACACACCTGCTCCCAACTGCATGCAGATCTGAGAATGGAAGCAGACCGTCACTCCAGAGAGTGGAAATGCTCCTACGCAATGGAGAGTCAGAGCACACCTACATGCAGGGAATTGCAGCTTGGCTGCACACGGAACGATCAAAACACTCCCACCACCTACACAATGGAGAATCGAAAGCAGCAACAAGGGACCCATGGAGACTTGCTACCTAATTGTCCCAGTTCTCGTTGTTTTTTTTTTCTGTGAGTGTCAGTGTGAGCTGTGGGCCTGTCCTCTCCCATGGGCCAGCACAGGTGTCTCACAGCGTGCCCACACGCTCCCCCTGTCCTCTCATCCTCCAGCACCTCCAGGCTGACCGCACAAGTTCACCTCCCTCTGTACTTCCAAACATAGCGAGTATTACACGTGTTTTGATGCTTCTAATATGATTACTGCAAATTAGGAGTAACAAATTATGCTCCATCCCCCCACCAGCTCCAGTCTTGTCATCTTTAGCTTGGGGTCAGTTGAGGTGTGGACTCCCTGTTGTGGGTGGGTGAAGGGTGTAGGGTCCAGGGTTATGTTTGGAACAGAGGGTCAAGGTCAGGGGAAAATTTGTGCTGGCCCGTGGCTGGGACAGGGTCATTGCTGACGAGAGAAGGCGCCGTAGCTTATTTTTTCTCATTTGAACAACAGACATTCCTGTAGACCAGCTACCATAACTTCAGCTTGACCACAGGGTCAAGGTTTGCATTCAAGCATTCAAGGTTTGGGAAGGGGGGAAAGGGGTGGGAGTTTCACAGGAAACACTGCACCAGTTCACAGATCCATAAGCGGGCCCTTCTCTCGTTGCGATGGCAGTCATTGTACTATACCTCTCTTCAGAACCACCTTTAAGTTATGTCTGTTCAGAGTTACTAACCACATTGTCTGAACTCCAAAGTTGCTGCATATTTTTATTACATTTCTCTGCTTTATCTCAAATGAATGAGCTCCAAGTTTTTTGTTTTGATTTGATTTTTTTTGTTTGATTTTGTCAGAAGTGGTAACCGTGCAACTTCAGTTGTTGATGTCTTTATTAACCTGATATGCCCCGGTGCAATGAAAACCCCACATACAGCTGAAAGAGCAGAGACATCCAACCTGGAGTGTGTAACGCTGCCTCCTGCAGGTCCGGACATTAATCGCAGTCTCTCTGCTCTTCTCCTCACTGTAGGTGGTCTTTTCATTGACAATCCCTTTTACCAGCCGCGGACCATCGCACCTTTTATTATTCACTTGGGTCCTCAAGATCTCTTCTCTGACTTCTAGAACCATCAGGTTGTGTGGCTCAAAATGCTCTTACTGCTCTCGGCCCAACCGGGCTGTCTCCACTGCACAGAACAGTCAAACCCGACTCACTTGCCACATAAAGCATATATCCTATCAAAGGAAAAAGCAATACTTTATTTGACTTCGGCCGAAACGAGACGCCGATCTTGGTCTTTATTATATAGCAATACACCTGATCTTTTAGCTTAAAGCTTACTTGAAACAATATGAATGTTTGAGTCTTACCCAACACAGCACTGCAATATTACATTTCAGTTGTATATTCACTATGTGTGTGTATGTGTGGTTATACTATAAATATATACATATATATTTATGGTATATGTTACTATAAATGTATATGTATAGAAATATATTATGTACGTATGTATATATATATAATTGGTATAAATTATTTTAGAATTGCAAAGTGAAATGTAAGCATAATCCTATGGCTTTCTTCCAATTTTATATTCAGTAAGCAATTTAACTGCGTATTCTGTGTACATGTGATATGAAACTTTTATGAATCTATCTGTAGTCATAGTTACAATAGTTTAGCTGCGCTTCCTTTTGTTTGCCTCGAGCAACATTTTGAGGTGTCTTATCACTCAAATGGTCCCATACAGTCCTCTCGGCTGGTGCATTTTCGGGTGGGGAGAGGTGTTCCTCCAACTCCTGACCCTTTAATGACACACTTCTTGTTTATCTTCCTCTTGGAAAGCACACTTCTCAGTGCACCTTGCACTGTTTACCTATTTTACATGAAACTGTGGTGTTCACTTGGTTTGTGAGCAGGCTGTATTGGGCAGCTAGTGTACTGAATCGCCTTGGATGTCAGCCCTCTCTGTTCAGCCAGAGAGAAGGGAAGCACAGTGTCTCTGCTTTGAAGCTGGCACCTTGACCACTCCACCACCCCTCCCCCCAACACCTGCACCTCCCAGTCCATCATCAATAGCTCTCATTCTAATAGCTCAATCTATCCCAGCAGGCCGCTACATGGCTTACAAAATGTAAACAAAGACAAACAGGCTTGTTTCACTGGAAGGGCAAATCACAGGGAAACACAACCAAAATGTGAACATTTGTAACATTTTGTTTCTTATTTTGAATATTCTATTGATGTTAACATTTTCTGGAAGAAGTGTCTAGGTTTGGCCAATTATACATCTGCTTGTTAGCATGACTTGGTAGCAAATTATCTGTGAAAACATGGCAATTCAGTATCAGATGTGTTCTCTCTCTTCATTTCAATGCCTAGGCTATACCTCTCTAAAATAGACTGGCCTCGATCTACCCTGGCACTGCCAAGCTCTTCTTACAGTGTTGTGATCCTGTCCAACATAGAGTACATTTTTGGCTTTCTGTTGAATCATCGCATGTCTCCTCTGTATGTTAGTGTTTTCATCATTAGTTGCTCAGCTTAATAATAATAATGTTTTCTCCCCTTCTTGCTTGTGTCATTATGCCTGTGAATAATTTGCTCCTAAATCTTTCTGCTAAAGTTGTGCTATTTAAAGATCAACTCAGAATTGTCAGTCTGGCAAATGCATTGTGTGCCCTTCACTTTGAAAATGTCTGCGTGTGCTTCCTGCCTGCCATGTCTTATTCCTTGTTTCAGTTCTGTTTTCCTCACGCCCTACTCTAGTGTGTTTGGCCTGTTGCTGGCTCTTTCAGTTTGAAGATCCAGTAAAATTCCAGTAAAAAAATGAAAGGCATTTGGGTAAAAAAAAAAAAGTCACTTAGCAGAACCTCTAATGTTAAGATAGCTGCATGGTTACTTTTTAGCTTGCAATGATTTTCGGTGGTTTAGACTACACTGAATATGACGTGAGGTTAGCTTACCCCTCACACTAGAGCAAATGACCAACCAGTGTTGGCCATACAAGTCATGGTTCTTTGCATGAAATAGGTGTAAAAACCGATATGGCTTGTACACATAATTCTAAGATGAGCATGCAAACAGGCTTGGGTAATAACGGAATACATGTAACGGCGTTACGTAATTACGATACAAAAAAAGGTAACTGTATTCCATTACAGTTACAGAAAAAAAAGACGTAATCAGATTACCGATACATTTAGTAAAAATGGGACACTCTAGTCTCACAACACCACTCCGGTCTCGAGTGAAACCGTAGCCAATCTTACTGTTGCCAATTCATTATCATGGCCTCTAGTGAAATGAAATGAAATCATGGAAGGAGGGGTTGGGGGGGGGGGGGATGCGTTGGATAGTAAATAAATAAATGTATGTAGTGTGTGGATTGTGTGTGTAGATTGGGTTTCACAGACGATCTGGCAACTTGGGTAACGTCAGACAAACATACAAAATTTATGGATCCGTGTATGACGATTATTCATAATAAAGCTTGCCATGGAAATTACGGAGTTTCCCGGGAGAAACAACAGAACGGGAGGGCGCTGGGAGATGGATTTTGACTCATTGCAGTGAAAAGCAAATACAACATTTTGTGTTTATTTTTCGTACAAAGTGGGATGTAATATCAGCTCTGTGTTGAAGACAATGCAGAAATTTGCTGTGATTTCAAAACCGGATTACTCGACAACGCTTTGTCGCACAGAGAAACAACTAGTATCATCGAAAAGGGTATAAGTCCTGCTGTTTATTTTGTATGCGGTACATTCGTGACTTATTCAACCGAGAAGCAGGCGTGTGAAAATGGGTGAAGAAATTAGTAAAGATATTACTTTGCAGAAGTTTGATCTGTCTTTATAACGTGATTACTTCGGTATGTACAAATATGTGACTAGCATCATTACAAAGCTCCGGTTCTGCTCTTTCTTGTGATATGTGTTCCATGTCTATGCAATGGAGTTCGAGTAATTCAAACAAGAATAATGGGTGTGGAGATGGACGCAGAGCTGTATACAGATTGTAAATATGATTAAATTTTATGTAAATTCAAAATTATTTTTCTTGAGAACATTACGTGGCATAGACAAGCAACTAGCATCGTTAGCGATGCATAGGCCTACTTCGTGATCAATTCAACCCAGAAGAAGGGATGTGAATTTGGACGCAGGCTGCGTCTGTTGGGCTTTAAGGGTTAAAATACATTTTTAGTGACAATTGCAAGGGACAAATTGCTGTTGAGGCTTTCAGGGGGTCTTAAGTGTCAATCAAGGAGTCTCGGACCCCAAGACCCCTGTATTTCGCACCCTGGTCACCGCTATTAATCACATTCTCGCATAACAAAGGAAGGAATACCTAGACAAACAATTAATAAACCTAACAAGGAACATAAAACATTATATTGGGCTAAACAATTTCACCAGCACATCCAATCCAATCCAAAAGTAACGGAAAGTAATCAAGTTACGTTACTTAAATATTGTGATACTTGGATTAGGTTACTGATTACATTTTTTAACAGGTGATCAGTAATTGTATTGGAATACATTTTTAAAGTAACCCTCCCAACCCTGCATGCAAACCAGTAGAAAAACCAACAAACAACATTTGCCAACCAGCACGATCAGTGTAGCCCCACTCAATATTTTGCTCATCAGAATAATAAATGTGCTATTTGTAATTTCCACCCAAATTCGATGTTTGTGTAATGTTGTAGAATCATAAAATCGGAAAATCATGAAAAATATGAAAAATCATTTTCATATACCCCTTTCATCCAAATACCAAGGTAGGATTAAATTCCTTCATTATAGGCCAAAACATTCAGATATAAATGAAAATCCAGGGGACTGTTCTCCCCCTTGTTTCATTGCTGAGCAAACTGGACAATTTTCATCAAAATCTGAGTATTTTACTGGTAAAAACTATTAAATTGTAGACTATTGGTGGCGTTCACCTTCAATTTCACATTTTATCTTTTATCTCCCAGAGTGTGTGTAATGCAGCTATTAGAAACAGTTGTAAATTTTTACTTTTTTTCCATAGAATTTTCAGGCAGATCAGTAAATGTAAAGACACCAAGGGCTGTTCTCTGAAGACATGATCTGTAGTTTACTTTACAAGTATAAAATTAATATGAACCACTAATCGGAACTTGAAATACATTTCATGGAAGAAGTTCAGGAGACTTGCTACACTACAGCATTTGCTTGGATCTGAAGAATATATCTGTAAATCTAGAAATCCACAAACACTACCAGGTATGCATGTGCAAAGGTAGATGTGATACCAACATGCACATATTAATGTAATAATGCAATAAGTAATTGGACAATATGTGTATTTATATAATAATAGAAAATAGGTACACCTCAGTTAACAAGCCCCTCAGAATGAAGCTTTTTTTATAATTAATATTTTTCTATGATTAAACATTATATATTTGTTTGCAAATTTTGCTGAAAGCAAATAAAAGTTTTAACAGTAAATGGGTGTTGTGTATAGTGCAGAAATGCCAAAGTGGGGAAGCTTGCCTTTTAAATGAAGCTTTTAAATGCTAATGGAATGGTGGCATACAAATGGCCATCTAGTGCAACTGCGAATGGCCATCAGCGATAAACGATGAAACCAAATTAAATCAAATTCTGTTGATGCCAGAATAGTTGGAGCTTAAGCGTGGCGATATGTGAGTGTTATGTGATTGTCATTTGTTTAATAAGTGTGTCTTGATTTATGCATATTCAGACACAATTCTTAAATAAATGTGCACTTTATGTTTAAGGTGGATTTGATTTTATTTGTTTAATATTTAACAATATTTTAGAAATTACAGTCCTGGAACTCATCTTATTATATGTTGATATGGTGTGGAACCTTATGTGGCAGATGTAAAAGCGAATAAAGAAATAAATATGTAAGAATATAGGTGTGGAGATGCTCCCTAGGACCACAGAGTGAAACTGGGAGCACAGAGTGTTGCCTTGCATGAATACTCAGAACCATAAAGAATCTCTGACAAGGGTCTCCTCCTGTATTTCAAATGTCTCGGTATGTCTGAAGTCTAAGAACACCTGTTTTAAGAAAAACTGTACTTTCTTGTATCACTATAAATTCAGTCCAACTGTACCAGGTTTTTTAAATTATTTTTTAGGTTCAGTACTCTAAAGCCTTAAAATAGCTTAAATGATACTGTTAGATGGCTTGCATACTTAAATACTTGACTTCTGTCAGTCATTTTGAATGTTATTCTATTCTGATTGTAATTTACGGAAAACAATACCAAAAAACCTGCAAAATATAGCCTTTCAAGATGAATGGCTTGAAACGTATAAGAATGGTTCATAGGTAAGTCCAATATTGGTAAGTCTTCATTTTTCTCAATTTAGGATGGGAGATTGTAACCTCAGTAAGTCATGCATTTTTCCCTTTCGTGAGTAGTCCCATCTTTTCTGTACATAAAAACCTTGTTTTGATTTTCTGATGGAGGTATTTTCATTTTTAGACATGATTCTTACAGTTGCATGATTTGCTCCATGAATACCTGATAGACAGCTGTCAGTCAAAGGCCACTAGAGTCTTGTTATTGCTCCAGAAACAGCTCCATTTCAGAGTTTTTTTTCCTCTACAAAGGGTAAAAGGGGTGCAAGGTCAGCATTACTTTCTTTTGAATATTGAAAAACAATACCACTTATTAAACCATCCTCAGTGAATGTATTCTCCAGGTCTTCCATGGATCCAAGACAATGATTTTTTTAACAGTAAACATCTTCACTTCTCATATAGTAGTGTTCTGTTTGGTTTTCAAAGTTGAATGTTAAGTTCATTTTTAAATGAAAATACATCTATGAATGTCAGGAAATCTTTGCTGTTGACGTTTTCCTACATTCCAAAGTCAACGTGTGCACAAAGATGTTTAACATTCTCTACCAAAGTTGTTCATGGAGAGCCTGCTAACAGGAATTAATAGGGATTCACAGGGACATTAATGGTCCAGAGAAATCCCCATCTCTGCCAACTCCTTGCTTTCCTTTGTTGAAAGCCATAGAGTGCTATGCAGTGCTCAGTGCAGTGACAGTGATGCGGCAGGCCTCTTCAGGGGCCCATTGATTGGTACTGAGAAAGGCTGGTCTAGTCACCTGGTGCCAAAGCAGTGTGTAGTGCAGTTAAAACCACCCTCATTTGCACAGCGGCCTGTGGAGACAGTTCAGCCAGATGCTGTTCTGCAGACCACAAATAATATATGAGGCTGAGAGATATGCACTTGCTTGTATAGATTTTAACTGACAGATTTTAATTGCTTTCAAAATAAAGGGTCTCAAGCTAATGTTATTTTTGCTGTTGTGCACCCGTGGCTTGGCAGACCAGGTTTAAAAGCAGCAATATTGGAGACTTTAGGCTAAGAGTAAAGAAGAAATGACAAATGATGCACACTAACACTTGTATTATTACTGTGCCCCGTGGTTTTGTGTGCATTTAAATGGAATATAATGGTGCATCCATGGTGGCACTTCGTGGACAGCCCTCTCCAAGGAGAGCCTGTCACGTGTCCTGCCAGACAGCTCCAACTGACAGATGTCTTCCAGGACTTTTGAGACACAAGCACAAAGCCACACTAGCAATACCTACCTCAGGGCCACCGAGCACACAGGTCACTACATACACCTCCATGAAGCCAGAGGTCAAATGTGCAACACACCAATTCACTCTTACAGATGTGTTCAGGTGGTGTTGGAGGTAGCCACATGAAGAGGGCCTTCATGTTTTCATGATTTAATTGTATTAGTGTGTTTATTTAATGGGGAAGTTTAGAATTACTTTTTTACTATTTTTTACACTTGATGCATTGTACCCTGATTTAGCTGTAGGCCAGTTTTCACCGGCAGTCCTTGAGCAGTTGCCACTTCAGGTAAGAGATTTTAGACTACATTTCTCAGAACCACCTGACCTTCTCAGAATGGAACTGTGTCCTTGAACCTGCAATGATGCAAGCACTCACCCTGGCGCATGTTCTCTTGGCCCTGCAGTTATATGCACAAGACCTGTGTCCCACATACTGTCAAGCCTGCAAATTAGCCATAGAAAGAATAAAAGAATAGAAAAAATAAATAAGGCCTGTGCCTCTCTGAGGTGTGGCACATGAACTGAAACTCATGTTGAGAAGTAACGTTTTCTGTCTGGGATTGCCATTTCAGAGATCATTCTTTGGGCTTATAGGTTTTGCTCTAAACCATACACTAGTAGAAAAAAGAGATGGAACAGTAGGTACCTCTACTGTTCCACGTCTTTTCTTTCTTACTGTCCAAAGGCAAGTAAACACCACACACCGATTTGAAATTCTTTCGGCTTTTCTGTTGTGTTTCAAGCGGTTTATAATGGAATGTCACACCACAACTAAGCATGCACCGAGTGAGGAGGAGACGGTCAAAGCACTAAGCGAGACTTGGGGACTAGAAAGCTGGAAATTCAATTTGAGCTGAGCTGAAATAGAACAGGATCCAGTTTCCTGAGGAGCAAGGCTCGCACAATTAATTGCTGAACATCACATTTTCCTCATGTTTGCGCTGTAAGCAGTGCATGAATTGGAATATGGGGGAGGGGGGAGGGGGGGTGGTGAGGATGTAATCAGGTATGTCAAAAGTAGATACATACAGGAAATATGAAGCATGCCAATGAGGCTTGGACTGGGGCCCCTGGTCCTTGATGCACAACATAGGACTGACTGAAGCTTGCTGGTTTGGAATGTACACTGTCCTAGTAGAATGTATAACCATAGAAGAGCTACTTGCATTTTATAGACATATATATATATATATACACACACACACACACACACATATATCCACAAAATAAATGTACTGTGTGTGTGTGTGTGTGTGTGTGTGTGTATATATATATATATATATATACACACACATATCTTTTTACTATTTGTGTGACTGTTGGGCTCCTATGTCCCTTTGTTTACATTTTTGTTTCTCTTATTTCAACTCCACAAAGGTGGAGTCTTTTGTGCGAGGGTCTCTTCCTTCATGCTGTAAATATTGTTCCTTACAGTTCGACTGTAGGTGAAAGCTGCCCAGACCCTCTGCACTACATGTCTCGCAGCTTTAACATCATGTTGCATTAAACAAACACAATACCAAGGAAAGTTCCTACTGAGATTTTAGTTTGAAGTATAAAGAGTAAAATCAAATGTAAAATGGTGATTGTGCACTACTAGAAGCTGATTGAAACCACTGCATTAGATGTTTGCTAGTTCTGTGTTATGAAATTTAATAAATCACCATGGTGATTTGTTTGTCACTGTATCTGCCATAATTTATGCCTGAGAATAAAGTACTGAATCGCTTATGTGTCAACCTTTTCTTAAAATGAGATAATAAATGCATAATGTTACTTCTTTTTGCCTTCTGGTGTCTTTATGGTGGTGTTTTGACACTGGGTACATGTAAGCTGTAGATGGTCTACAGTTATATGTGTGGGGTCAGGAGCAGGTCTGTGTTTGACACTGAGGAACAGAGGTGTTTGGGTATACACATCTGCCAGTTACAGCAAGTTGTGAGGACTGCATGTGAGGACTGAATGACAGCAGGGCTATTATTTGTCACCTTTTGTATCTGTAAACTGTCAGTCCTGCCCCACTGCTTACAGTAACCTGCTTGCTAAACATTTGTTGGGTGAGCTGTAGTTACCCTAAAAGATAATCACTGGAACATCAACTCTGACTCCTGTAGCTACAGCTTATGGATGACAGTGCAAACCTGACCCTATGCAGGTATATGGCTTAGCAGCATACACAGCCGTCACTTGACATCATTAGCAGAGGCTCACAACCATGGTGAGGGAGCAAGCACTAGAGTTTGCCAGTGGGCCAGTGACCTGGTCTTGGGGAACAAAAGGAATCTGGGGCCCCATTTAGAAAACGTTCTTACGCACAAGGCTACGCTCAAATCCACGCCAAAGTTCAGATTTATAAAAAACGGTCTTTGACGTGGAAAAGTACTTAGCTCCACGTCAGGTTCCAACTTGGCATACGCACGTTTACTTGTAGCAATGTTACTTCAGGTATTCGGAAATCTAAGAGCGCCAACCAGGGTTTCCGCTAGGATTTTTTCTTGCTGGTCCGGTGTCACGAAAGAATTTATTTTACCGGACAAATTCGAAACTTACCGGTCACGTTTCAGTAACAGTCTATGTTACAAACGCAAATATAATGTATACCTAGGTTGACGAAAGAATGACAACGACCTCAAATCAGTTTGACGATTTAATGAACAGTAACGATTGAGCAAAAGCTCAACATTAGCCGCTAAAATGTAAGATACGTTTTGTATGAGCATTATTTCCGGACATTTTGACCGGCAAGTTTTTTTAATTCATCTTTTTTTTTTTATGAATTCTACCAGCCAAAAACTGGTAATTGCCAGCTAACGGAAACCCTGGCGCCAACATGTCGTCTGCTGGCCAGTTGTTTCCTCCTCCTCATTATCATTATTATTATTATTATTATTATTAGTAGTAGTAGTAGTAGTAGTAGTAAGTAGTGGTGGTGGTGGTAGAAGATGATGCTGTTGTTGTTGTATTGCCAGATTGAACACATTGCTTAGGCTACACGAAGGCTAATGTTTGTGCAATAAAGTTATCAATTAATTAAAACAACATAAGCTAGGCTACTTGTGGAAAACAAAACAACCCCTATTAGCATAATTGACACATCCGTGAAGGACATTTATTTAATATACACATTATGGTTACACACGTGTAAAACATTTCGGTCGATCGGCTATAAAATGTCCAATAATGCAGTGGTTTGCAAGACGAAGAATGGCAGCATTGGCACTTGTCGAAGATACCGCCAACCCGGCAATAGGAATGGAACGAGTTTTTACAGATCGGGAAGACGCCTTTGCGCATGATGACGCGTGGCTGATAAGCAGGTATCATTTGCCGAGAGCTACGCTGTTAGAATTTTGTGCCCGGATGGCACGTACTTAGTTTTAGTGGTAACGTCACTGGAAAGGCTCCCAAACAGCGTCCCTGCAAGCATCTCCGCCTCCGCCAACAGGACCTCGATTTAGGACTCGCTAATTTTTTTTTTTCTTGCAGGTCGCCGTTATCAAGTAGAGGATTTGGGTTTTGATTCGAGCTCCTTTATATGCTAATGAAATTAATTAGGGGGCGTTTACAAGGCGGGGATCTAAAACCATTCAGCTGCGCACAATTTGAAGATCATTTTGTGATTTATAGATTTTCACATCTCGGAGAGTGGCGTACGCACGTTTTTTGTGCGTACGTTCATTTTCTCTGAATCACACGTGCGCACATTTCAGAAATAATCTTAGATCAAATGTAGGATCGTTTCTACACAACTTTTTTTTTTTTTTATAAATGAGGCCCCTGGACCTTGTGATGTCATCAGTTCCACAGACAGCACCTTCTGGTTGGTGCCCTTGTGAGTTAGAGGAGCTGTCCATTTAGTAATTTGAGAAACAGTCAGACAGCGGTGCGCTTGACAGGAGCCGCAATGCAAGACGGCCAAGCTGTTTCCAGAATGCTTACATGTGGGAAAGCAATCTGGAGCAACTGGAGTAAATAGGGCTCCGCCGAGTGAGTTCAGCCCTATTTTGGCCAGGAGTGACAGAGAGGATGCAATCCTTCTCCTTGCCTCAGCCCAGCGGGTGGTGTACACTTGGACCGTGGTTGCCATGAACCCATCCGCTCCTCCTCCGCTCCAATTTAGCAACTCAACCTCTGTGTGCATTCCCCCCCACACCCTGCGCCTGCCACATGCTGAGCTGTGGGTATTTTTAGCTGTGTGAGAAGCACACCGGGTGTAGGATTGTGTAATGCTGACACCCGCCACTTTTTGCCGGCTGTAGCAGGTTTCCCACAGCTCCCGCAGGCATGCGTCTGGGGTGATAATTTTATGGGCTTTTTACCAAGCAGGCCCGCCTTCCGAAGGACAGAGCAGGGGTACAGCAGGAGGGCGGGGCCAGCTATGTGACCAGAGAGGGGAAGGGAGGGCTGTGTTCACATGGTTACCTAGCTTTCTGGGATCGGCACACTCCAAATATTTGAATTTTTTTTAGCTCACTGAAGGTTTGCACTGCAGAGTGTAAGAAAACTATAAAGTGTATCTTTCTGGATCTTTACTAATTTCATGGGAATATCTGAAATAGTTAACTGCTTTTTCGTCCATATCCATATCCACTGGTTCAAATTACATTAGGTGAAGAAATCATTAAAAACATACTCTGACTTTTTTCCCCCCACAAAGAATTGCCATACGTAAAAATCCATACTTACTGTACATTGAACAACTTCTTGAGCTTGACTGCACCAATGATTTGAAGGTTATCCTTAAGTTAGCGCAGGCAGAAAATATTAGAGGCAAAAGATAATACTATCCTGCTACAGCAGCAGTGTGAAGATGTGGCCCGAACAAGGGGGAATAGAGGTTATGAACTGGGCAAGTGCCTCAAGAACCTCTGGAACCAAACTGAGGAACTTGAGCAGAAGATTCTGGGAGATCTGGACTGAGCTGTTGGACATTTCCAGACCTCCTTGAAAACATACCAAGAAGATGGGCAGCAATATATTAAACTTGGGGGGATCTCTTAGATGGCAGCTAATGTTTGTTGCTCTGTATTTTACATTCTGCACCATTGTCTTCCACTTTTCCATGATCAAAAGATCTTTCAGCTGCGTAATTCTTAATTACTATCAGTACGTAGATAGATGCTGCTCCAGGGCTGCTGGTTGTTTTCAACTTCACATCAGAAAGGACTCAATCCCCCTTGATAGAAATGTGTTCCACTGCATAGCACCCTCAATGCAGAAAACTGCAGTGGCTACTACTCCTGGCCTACATGCCTGAAAGCATGAGGGCATTGTAGTCATACTGTGCATTTTACAAAGAAATAATTAAACTAAGACTGTAGTCTAGTTCATAACATCACACACATTAATGTTACAGTGCTACAGTTTTAAAGTATTCTGTAGAAGTGTGTCTGTTACCACAAATAATCCCCCCCCCTCCGTAGATGCTGCTGCGTTACTGTTTACCGTGTCTGATTAGAAGCCATAGTCTTCAGGTGACTATTCAGAGTGTGAGGACACCCAGACTGGCCTGTGAGCATGACTGTGCATGCGCACGCACACAAGCCAGAAAAACAGTTCTGCTTCTGCATCACTGCGGCTCATTAGTGCTCGACTGGTTCTTCCTCTGCCAGTTACCATGGTTTCTCTTCTTCCTCCTTGGGCTTCCTCTATTGTGCTTTCTCCGGTTTTTGTGCGCTGTCCTTTCTCTTGGAGCCGACAAAGTTCATTGGGCTCCTGAGAGTTATGGCCCCCCATTCACCAGCCTGGGCTCTTGGAAAGTAAAGAGAAAGAGCTATGAGGCCAAGCACAAAAGGGGGTTGGGGGGGGGGTGGAGCTCGGCGTGAGGACCAGCTCTGGGGCCCTCTCAGGTAGCACAAACCCAGGCTTCAAAGGAATACTGCACCCACCAGGCAAAGCAGTGGCTGTGTCAGCTAAAGCTCTCTTCATTGAGAGAGAGCATATTTTTTGTTGTTTTTCAGAGATGCAGACACAACAACTTGCAAAGCAAACATGTCTAGACCAGATATTTATATTTGATAACAAGGAAGAAAAACAGAATGAAAATAGATAGCTTTTATCTAGGAGAGGAAGGGAATTGAGGATTTTAATGTGTGCAGAGTGAATGCACTTCCCATCTGAATAATGCAACAGTGGCAAGGACATTTGAGACTCCACTGCGTGCTCCCAGGGACTGTGACATTGTGGGCGAGTGTGACAGTGATGACTTTACAACACCCCCTTTCTCATGACAGTGCTCTGCCTGTGTTGAGAAAATGTTTGGCTACACACATCAGCAAACCATTTTCGTGGAGAGCTCTCCAAGAAACAGCAGCAATGCAAGGATTAATTATCCTTACACAACAGGTCCCAGCATGGTGACCCACTGGCCATCCACAAACAGTCAGCTCCTGTAGCCTAGCTGATACAGCTACACCGTACTCCTGCACATCGGAAGACATTCAGTATATATTAACAGCATGGTTCCAGGACCTATATCCAGATAATCAACAGACAGCCATTGCAGGCTGAGCAGATTGCTGATGCACAGGTCAGTCTGTCACTCAGGGAAAAAGTCACTTGGTCACCACATCTGAAACATTGACACAAGTCTAAAGAAAACCTGCTTGCTCACCCTCATGTGAGAACTGTACTGTTTCTTGGGGTGAGCCTTGGGGACAGACATGCCACCTGGTTTCTTTTTAAACTGTAGAAAAAAAGGCAATTTATTGCAGACAGCGAAAATCCTCAAACAGCTCCCAGTGTCCAGCATAAAGGGGGGGAGACCCAGGGAAGAGATTCCCAAGTTTACATCCACAAACTCCAGGAGAATGTGCACAAGGAAAAAGAATGAGACAAAGGCCAGTTTGTGCTGATAGCTTTTTCCAACTTTATATTTAAATGCATGAGGTATACACAATGCAACCTATACTAGTACAATGTCCACACTTTCATAATGCTTGGATGAAGGTACATTTTGGCATGTAATGGATGAGACAGCGGTTTGACATTTTAAGACAAGCTTTGAGCATAAACATGTCATAATTTGAAACATAGTACATTAGGCAACATTAGTACAGTTACCAAGGAAAGGAGAAATACAAAACAAACATATGCTTCTTATATACAACCCAGTGGAATGAATGCTTTTCTCAGCACGCAAAGGCTCTCCACTAACATCAACAATGACTTCAGCGAGCAAGAACCTATTATAAATATGAAAGACCTCCCCTCCCCCCTATGCAAAGATCTCCCCTCCCCTTTAAGAGAATGGCTGCAGAGAGACCTCCCCTCACGGATATGCCCCCCCAGGATTCAGATTTAGATGCAAACACTCAGCCTCACCCCCCACAGACTCAGCAGTGGGCTTCCTGCTGTCTGATGACCTCGACCTCCAGCTTTTCCCGTCTGGTCTGTAACCCGTCTATCTTCAGGAAGGGTGTGGCTGCTGAACGAGTCTAGCTAAATTAACCTGGCAAGGTGGAACCTACCTCTGGCCTGTCTGTGCTGCAGAACAGCTTATCTCAAAAGTCCAGTCTGAGGAACTTCCCCCAGGCCCACTTAACTTCACCTTGCACACACTCAACACATTCAGAGACCTGGGGGGGGGGGGGGGGGGGGGTGTATCGCTAACAGTCCAAACCAGTGGTCTGGTCATGAATGACCCTCAGAGTCACAACATCAGCAACTGTTGGCTACTTCTGCTCTCTTTGCCTCAGTCATCTCCAAGGTTTTGTCAAACTTTCTGTACCTTCCCCCTCGGTCAACAGTGCCAACCAATCACCTTTGATTCCTTTATCATAAAACTTTACTGGAGCACCACACACTCAACACACACGTAGCCACTCATACCCACACGCACACATCTATCGATATGCATTTATGTAGAAAACAAAAAGGTAGTATTAAACAGAAACAAATTAGAAAAGCCAACAAGTTTGAAAAGGAGGTGTTAGCACTCGTACCTAACTAAATTTCAATTTGAGTTTTGTGCAAGTAGTCTTGAGCAGGACAGTAGAGGGAGTATTTCATGTCCATGAGGACAGTTCAGACAACTTGGACTTCCTACCAGTTAAATATCAGTAGTATAAAGACTCCTGTAAAGTTAAAGCCTTTTTTATTTTAAGTATGTTTTGTTTGGGGTGGTTGTACCCAATGAACATTGTCCTTTTTAAAAACCCCGCTGAGTATTTGCTCTGGTCCCAGGAGTAGGCGGTACCTCTGACCAGTGTTGGGGAGAGGAGGAGGAAGGATGGGGGGGGGGGTCAGTCTCTTGCCCTGGCTCCAAGTTAGGTCGTCTCTTTGCCCTGGGCACCCGTCACAGTCTTGATGGAGCTTAATGTCCTGTTGAACCAGGTCTTCTTCGCTGCTTGGACTTCGTTCAGTGCCAGACCCAGGTGGTGCTCCAGGTCCTACAGGGATATACAGACATAGATGGGATGAAGTGGAGACGGGGTTGGGGGTTGGGTTGGGTTGGGTTGGGTTGGGTTGGGGGGGGGGGGGGGGGGGTGGAATGGAGCACCAGGGCAGCAGTGTGATTGGTTACTGATGTGGGTCAGTGTACAGGGTTTCAAGCGAGACCAAATGGATGAGGTTAAGGAGCAGAACAGTTGGACTGGGTTGGGGGAATGACCCCCCAGCTGTACCTGGATCTTACACTCTGCCTCCACCAGCTGCAGCTTGGTCTGGGCGAGCTCCAGCTCCATCTCTCTCAACTGGTTCTTCAGTGCCTCCTTCTCCTCGTCAGTGTCCTCCTCGCTGCCCTCCTTGTCAGCACTCACTACCTTCAGGCGGCCCTCCTTGTTGAAGAGCACGCTGCACTTCTCACAGCCCTCCACCTTTTGCTGCATAGAGGATCGGACACAGCATGTGGTTATGGACCAGAGTTTTCCTTGTATTAACGACAGGTCCTGCTGCATTCTGACCAGAGGGAGTTAACAACCCCAGACAGCTGCTCTCACCATGTGGGTGCTTTGGGGACGTCCGAGGGAGTCACTTGCTTTGGGTTTCAAAAGGGTGAGGTGGTTTGGATGGGTTCAGAGCTCTCTGTGACAACTACATCTGACCTCCTCTTCTCTGTCTGCTACAGCCACTCCTACTCTCCCATCCACCTCCATTCTTATCCTCTACCCTTCCTCCTCCCCACCACCCATGTTCCTGTTCTTCAGTGAGAGAGCCAGAGCTGTTGTTCTCTCTCAGCACCGAGGCAGAGAGCAAAGACTTTTGTTTAACCTTGTCTGACTCCTTCACATCCCACACATCGGTGCAATATATACAGTGCTGCTGTGAGTCAAGAATTCCCCCTGGGGACAGAGGGGGACAGAGAATGAAGGAAATCAGCTGAAGATGCACTGCACTAATGACCATTGTGCCTCTGATCTAGAGAGCTTGGAGTGGCAGATCAGTGACCCACATCTCTATGGAGGGGCAATCAGACGCTCTTCAGTGTCTCAAGACACCTGTCCAGCTCCCTTGTCTCGCTACGGTGCCACTGGGGATAATGGACGAGGATTCCAGATGGATTCTACCAATAATCATCCTCAACAACCAGCAAGGAGGAGCACTCAGAGCCCACTAGCCTATTCTGAGCTGTCTCCATGCCCCTGGGCTAGGAGACAGTTACTGGATCTCTTGGTCAACTACACCATGAGAGGACAGAATAACACAAGAGAGAATGGTGTGTGGAGAGAAGCCACCCCGGACGAGCCCCAGCAGACCGGTCTTTGGGTTGCGCTCATGTGACAAAGGGGCAGACCAGTGCACTCACCCGGATCTTCTCCAGCTCGCCCTTGTTGGCTGTCTGCTGCCTTTCCAGCCTCTCGCTGAGCTGAGAGCAGATCTGTGGGACAGAGATTTGGGGAGGGGTCAGAACTGTAATCAGAAGCACAGCAGTAAATGTCACACCTCCCAGAGATCAGCAAGGTGACACCACACAGGGTGAACTGAAGCCACCGTGCCTCAGTATCCCCACAGGATCCCTTCGGTCCCTCTCTCAGCCCTGGTTCTGTATAATCCCAGCTCCAAGCCCCTTCTGGACGCAGGCTCCACATCCTCTTACTGTAAGTGCATTAGCGCCACTTCACAGCTGAAGTCATTATAAGATCACTGGCCACACGCTTCCCTTCAAGGCCAGGTGGAAAAATCGATTATAATTAGGCACCCTAACAGAACATTTGATAAATCAACACAAGCAACATTCCATATTGATCACATGCTGACTGTCCCCATCACCACCCCACAATGCTTAAAAGCAAAGCAAAAATAATGTCTTATATGTTTATAACAGAAAACTGCTTTCTATCATTAAAACGAGAACCGGCGCATTTGACATAACGAAAACGCCATGACATATCTCTGAGAGATGAAAATGCATTGCTTTCACGGAATACGACCATGTCACAAATATCCTGCGAATGCTGCTAAGTTACTTTCAGTCTGGGCTTGCCCATAGAGCAACCTCAGCAGGAACGCTCTCATTTGTCTCACTAAAAACAGGACTGCTTTGAGGATGGACCTCCTGTTGCTTAAAGATAAAAGTCAGGTTGCACAGCTCTTTTTCCTTTCTGAGGGCATGGATGTGGGCACTTCTTCTATGGGAGCATTTTGTCATCTTTATCTTTTGCCTGAAAGAGGGAGAACAAATCAGATTTTCTCCTTTTTGCCAGGAGATAGTGCAATAGTGACGGCAAAAACTACTGCAAGACACTTTTAAGGCAACGATCAGCCCCTTGTGGCAGATTTTCCTTACACCGGCTTTCTCTGTCCCCAGAGGCCACCTTGTGGTCCGCCCCCCAACTTCTCTACCTGTCCTTCAGCTCACAGCTCTGCCACGAGTGTTGCTGACAGCCAGACACTGTTCCCAGAACAGAGCAAGAAACCATTATCAGGCACTGCAATAAATCAGGCTGTCAGCAGAACCATTAAAATGTGATCACCAGGGGAGAGGCTGAGACTATTTTTAAAGAAGCATCTTTTCACAGCCATCTGATTTAAGGACAATTCACATCAAGTGCCACATCAAAGCATCTGTGTCTGACATTAGTTACCTTTGCCTGGAACATGCTATTGCTAATTGTAACATTTGCATTATTAGTGCAGAGTGAAAGCTTGGGCGATAAAAATAGCTGCTTTTCTGCTTGTTTTCAAATGTCAGTGTCAGTATGCAAATGTGTATGCATTTATCATTTATAATTTCTTTATTACATTACATGTCCAATCTTAATGATTAGTTGCTTCTCCCAATTTAGCCACCTATGCTAGTATTGGTGGTAATTTTTAGAATTCAGTTTGGCTGAAAAAAAAATCCAGTTTTTGTATTCCTTCCCTCATGTCTTTAGCCACACCCCCCCACCCCCACAAGCGCAACCATCTGATAAACACCTGCATGTAGAAAATGGGCATTTTTCACAGTTTAAGTCCCTTACTGCACCACAGGGAGGTGAATGCCGATTAGAGAATAGGTGCTAGAGGGTGTATTGTAACCCAGGCCACCCCAGCAAAACAGAGTCTTTGATGGATAATGACCAGCCCAGCCCAGCCTCTTTAGGACTTCCAATGCCTGTGAGGAGTGCCTTTAAGATTTTAAACAGTGCAGCATGTGACAGGTTGCAGCTGATTACGTATATGTTCTTGCGTCTTCAACACTAATTTATCATATTATGGTAAAAATTTCAAAAAGTTTTCAAGTCATGTCAGATATAAAAATGTTAAGATTCAAACCGTGTACCAAAAATGCTGCCTGCCACAAACACAGAAAGGCTATACCAGGTATATCGGCACCAGGAACAAGACTTCAGTGGGTTCTTGTGACATGGCTGGCAGACTTGGCTCTGTCTCACAGAGCCCACATATCCATGTTTGTTTCATTGCCTACTTACACATTTCTGGATTGATTTGTTTTCTTCTCACCTTTAATAACTGACCTTTCATACTTTTGCAGAGAACACAAGGGAAAAAGCACAGACATGCTTTTTGTGTGGGAAAAGTATGTGCAAGATCAGTTTGACTTCATTGTATGTTTTCATGGAATGCAAGCCCAGCAGCAACACTGCTGTTGTGCATTAAAGGATAATACATAGCTGTGCTGACCTGCTTGTATTCACCAATGATGGAGCCGTTCTTCTTTATCTCAGACTCAGACTTGTCCAGCTCGCGACGGCACATCTCCTTGAGCTGAGAACAAGAAAGGGTTTTATATACACCTTCACCTACACCTACACACACACAGTGTGCTGACCAGCATGAGATGTCAAAGACTACTGTGTGACCTTCACTGCTCGCTTCACTGCAAGGAGGGTCCCACACATTGTTTGCCTTTGGCGCACTGGGAGAACAGACACTTCTTGTTTAGCTATCCTTTATTTAACCAGGTAGCTCCATGGGAAATAAAATCTCCCTTACAAGAGGCCTGGCAAGGCCTGGCAACTAGCCAGTCTCTGCTCCCCTGGAATACATGTCTTACAGGACAGTACAATGTACCATAGGATTCTACAAAACAGATATTTTTGTAAGGGTTCAAAATGCACTATAAGGTTTACAAATCAGTACCATATTCATGGAAGAACAGACCTGCCCTGACTCCACCTCCAGTCTCCTCTTCTCATCCTCAGACTCTATCAGCTTCTGCTTGGTCATCAGTAGCTCTTTGTTGAGGGCATCTGCCTTCTCCTCAGCCTGTCGGCACCAGAGCAATGTTAAAACAGGAGAAACAAAGTTAACACATGAAAAAAGAGGACAGTATTAGCATAGCAGAGACACAGTAAACACAGGAGAAAAACAGGGCAGTGTTAGTATATCAGAGACATAGTAAACACAGGGGAAAGACGGCAGTGTTATGGAAGGACAGACACAGCTAGGTCAGGCATGACAAATGGCAGGTTGAAAAAATGGAGAGACCCAGGGGCCAGGCAGGCACTGCAACAGACTGGGGACAGGTGGATGGAGGTGGGTTTGTCAATGGGGACCCACTGGCAAGTGAGGAGCGTGGGAGTGGGAGGCAATGGGAGCTGTGGCTGGAGGAGGACAAGGCCGAAAAGGAGGAATGGCCAGACTCACGTTGTCCAGGTCCTTCCGCAGTGCAATCTTGCTGCTGACCAGTTCGTGGGCGAGGTCGTCATTCTCCTGCTCCAGACGCATGTTGGCCTCCTGCAGCCGCCGGTTCTCCCTCTGCGAGCCAGAAACACACAGGATCAGACACCCCTCGCACCTCTCGCACCGTCAGCACTTCCTGTTTCCTCCAGGTGCTGTGACTGGCAGTGAAGTCGCATGACCCACTGCAACTCTGTGTAATGTTTAACAGTCCTTATAAAGAGAGCAGCCTTTGAAAAGTTTTCCAGAGCATCAATTAAAAATTTACCAGCTGCACGTTCATTTTCATCTATGTAGAAGATTCCACACAGGACATGTTCTGTCCCGCCACTGTAATGACCATTGCAGCTTTGTGTGGATGTTTTTATTGTGTCACCAAGCTGGCCTGTGCTCCTGCCAAAAAAGGTCTTAAAGTTCACCACAGCACAGTTGGACACACAAAGCTGACAACAAAAAAATATGAAATAAAAAAAAAAAACAACAGAAGGAAAAAGAAAAGAATGAAGAAAAGGTTTAGGAAGGACCAAGTAAAACTCCTGAGCAAATACTGCCCCCACTTGGCAAGCACACCCAATTTTAAATAGCTTCGACTAATTACCTAAGCTCTTTCAGCTGGGCACATTCCAATAAATGAATCGATTTATAGTGGAACTCACTTAAGCTCACCTGTATCACATTTAAGAAACTAAGCACGGGCTGCACACTGATGACTGGATTTATGCATGAGATTAATTAAGGCTTTATAACTGGATCATTTTGCCAAGGAGGATAAATAGGATAGACCTTGCAGCAAAAACCCAACAAAGCGCAGAAGCTTGTCTGTGTGACGGGTGTCTTGCTGTTCAATGCACTTTAACACACACAGATGCAAGTCTTCTCGCTGATAGCCATGGGCCTATGCATTGTTTGTGTGTGTGTGTGTGTGTGTGTGTGAGTGTGTGTGCGACAAGCCTCCTTCCATGGGCCAGTATTTAACAGTGCACAAGTACAGATGGGAGCCCTTTCAATCCCAGGGTGTTTATTCCTGTGTGGAATGTGCCTTGCAGCCGAGTGGCGAAAAGCAGCAACAGTGTGCTGCCAGAATGAGAGCAGTCCCAGCACCCTTTATCTTTCAGCCGTCTCTTCCTCATAGTAATGCCCCCATCACAACCGAGGGCTTCTCCCTACTCGCACTACGCCTCATTATGGCGTGACAATCTGAAAATCTCATACGGTAATTCTGCCAAGCCAGTCACTGCAAATGCATGGAAATGTATTCTGCCTGATCAAACACCAAACCTTGCCTGGTTAATAATGCAATTTCTCCTAATGATGATTCTCTGGCTGCAAAAAACCAACTCATTTCACATGCATGCGCAAAACAAATCTCCCCCTGGTAGCTACATGAGAGGGACAGAGGAAGAAGGAGAGGGAGAGCAATGGAACACTCTCCTCTGAATTCTGCTCAATAACACTTTCAGACATGCACTGAAAGGCAGAACTTATCTAGCCATTACCCAGAGGAGCTGTATGTGAGAACGCAAATGTCCGAATCAGTCAGACTGGACATGAGACAGACTTCACTCTGCCAGCTCCCTAGTACAAAGTCCGTCTAATGTCTTTTCGTGAACTCGTCGATACTTTTCACTCGTGAGAATGCAAGTGGCGTCTAACTGGAAAATACCACAAGGAAATCTGGACATTTCTAAACTAGCAATGATTTCATGCGACAATATAACATACTACGTAATCATTAATGGTCGCATACTGGGTACTACACTGAAAAACAGCATGCACTATACAGTATATATTTGTGTAGTATGCGGTACACAGTATGCAGTAGGCAGTTTCGAATACAGCCACTGCGATTTCTGCAGCATAGTTTTTGCGTCATGTCCTGCCTCCCGCACGCTCTACCCAGACACCACCCCTGGCCTAAACCAAATGGAGTATTTCCAGTAGGTGAGAACGCATCTGACACGGACAAGCTCCTGTTGTGTGCCACATGTGTGAAAGGGCAACTCCGGACAATGTGCAGACCTGATTCTGCGGAAATTGTCCGAAGTTCATATATGAAAACGGCTACTGACAGAGAGAAGTGCCTTAAGTCAATACCCGTGTAGTTCAAACACATGGAGAGATGAGAAGGCACACTGCACATATAGGTGCTCACATGGCTGTCCTGACACTGGGGAATGCAGAGAAAATACACACTCACATCTAACCCCCACCTCCCATACACACACATACACACATGCACGCACACACACGTGGGCACACACACACACACACACAATAACCCACATGCATGCATGCACACACGGACACACGCACACACACATGCATGCACTCCAGCGTGTACACACACATACCCACACACAAGCTCACATGTACATCTACATATACATATGCATGCAGGCAATCAAGATGTAAAACACACACATGCTCAAGCCCACATACACACACATTCGCGCATTCACACACAAACACACACACAGATGCACTCACACATGTGAACACATGCACACACAAGAGCAAACAAAGAAAAAAAATCAGAGACATCATTAAAACAGAACATGCCAACACACTGTACACACACAGCAGGTAATGTAGATGCATGATGTTAGCAGCTGCTGACGGGTTGGCCCTTGGCCATGTACCTCGTATCTCTCAATGGGGGCCTCCTGCTGGGCCTGCTGCTCCCTCATAGTGTAGTACTCCTTCTCAAACTTCTTCAGCTTCTTCTGGCTGATCTGGAACAGAGGAGCAACAACATGGCCTGGAGTCTGCACACCAGAGCACTTGAGCCCAATGCACAGTTCAGAACAGTTTTTACCACATTACCTTCTCAGTTCTGACCCGATTGTGGAGAGTGAGTGACAGAGGTTGTGCAGACCTTTCAAGAGTCCAAAACTTTAAGCTGCCAGATGTTTCTGGGAGTACAAAGCTGAGTAAACATTGCCGAAGGCATAATTAAACCATGCAGTTGCTGTTTGGGGGCAGAGTGGTGCCATTCAACATCACTGCTTTGGCTCTATCTGCTTAACTTTGAATAAGCAATGTAAACAGGTGTCTTCAATTATTACGCATCATTGTAAGTTTGCCAACCACCGAAATTAACCCAGAATATGGTGTCGGCATCAAAAAGGTAATATTGGTAACATTAAGGACCAGACCCCATAGAATGGCTCTTCCTCATGCTGAGGCTATGGGGAAAGGTGTAAGGGGTTCTAGGATCAGCTAACCCAATCCAAGTAACAATATTTCAGGGCAATGCAGCAGAAACTGTTCCAGGGTAAAGGCTTGGCAGCACCAATTATCTACATAGCCAGCTTTCATGGCTCATTAATGCAATCCCAGAATCCCCTGGGGTCAAGTACTCAAATGCTGATGATATAGCAGTAAACAAAGCAGAGATGTGAGAATCTGCTCCTGTGTGTTTGTGTTTACAATGTATTCTCTGCGCACCAGCTGGAGAACAAGAATCTGTCCCAGCCAAATGGGTTCAAAGTCCCAGTCACATGCTTCATACGTCATGTTCCAAACTTGGGCACTTGCAAAAAGCAACTGCAAAATAAATGTTGCAGTTTATAGTTATCAGTAAATGAACAAAACATTGTTAAAATGAAGCAAAATCAACACAATTATGAGGGAAAACACAACTTCCCTTTTAAAACTGACCATGAACGTTCAACGGCCTACTTTGGGAGCTCAGTGTCAAACACAGGGAAACACGTGGTCTTCAGAAAATACCTTGGTATTTCATTTTCAGATGTGTGTAGTACCATTGTGTTTTGTTCATGGTTATTCTCATAAATGCAGGCCATTTATTACAGATGGTGAGATAGTGGTCCAACAGTGAGCAGCTATATAGAAACACCCCTGTTAGCGGGACAGGGCTCACAATGCCCCTCTGATTGAGCAATTCCAGGATAGTGCCTCTTGGCACTCAATCTTACCTGAGTTCATCAGCCAAATGGCCCTTATTTTAGCCTCCCTGGAGGCTGCTGAAGCACGTCCCCTCCGAGCGGGGCTGAATAGGGCTTTTTCCACTGGGTGATAGATGTCTGAACTGACAACTCACAACTGGCATTTGTGTTCACACAAATAAATGGGAAGTGGAAATAAGGCCTTGCTCTGACTGGGTGATGTTGGGTGGTTGGAGGTGAGGAGTGTGGGCGGGCGGTAGAGGGGGCACCAGAAGCCTACACTGAGAGCGGTGAGCCCAGATTTATTCTCGAAATCTGAGGCCCGCAATGTCAGGGGTATGCATTACTGCACAGCCGCATCTCTTTTAAAAAAAATTACTTCAGAGGGGAAACTTTTCCTGGCAGCGCTGTCTCTATCCGTTGGGAGAAAGAAAAGCAGAGGACATTTTCCAAGCCACACACCAATGCACCATACAAACAGGGTATTCTGAAAGCAGTGGAGGCCACAGCAGATAAGTTCATCTCCATGTTTCTGCTGGTTGACCTAAAAACACTAACTGGCAGGACATGAGGTCTACAGAGCACCTTCACATCACCATCGTGAAGGGGTTGTGACTAACGCCTAATGCGCAACACCAAACCAACTATTTACCGATGGCAGCCGAACACCATGCTTAGAGATTTTGCACCTAGCTACCATACTCAGCAAGCTTGATCCGGAGAATGCCAGGGAGTCGTGTGATGGTGGAAAATGGCATGGCGCAGCTGAAGCTACCACTGGTAAGAGTGTTGGTGGTTTGTGTGGGGAGAAATGAGGAATAAGAGGGAGGAGTAGAGCAGAGAGGGGCGCAGGACAGAGGGAGACTATTTATCATGTTCTTAGTGCTGAGCTAACAGCTGTATGGCTATCGGAGCAGAATGGAAACACTGTGTTCTCTCTGCGCAGAACATAAAGCAGGTCCTGTCACAGTGAGATTGCAGAGACAGGGACCAGACCGCAACCGCTCGGGTGGGTCATGGATCAGAACCACATGTACTCCATGGGCTCATTAGGAAGAAACCCTCTCACTAGCAACATTCAGACAGCGGCATTATGACCTGTAAACGAGACTACCTGAGGAGTGTCCTGGAAAAAAGCCATAATCCACATAGGATTTATTCAATGAAAATTAAAGTTTTTTTTAGCAAAACTGAAGCCTATGAGGATAGCATTACATTTTTAGTTTGGTGTGCAGGTCATTATTTCAAAATTACTCTCATGTGCTCTGATGCTAAAATGGGATTAGCAAAAATAAAAATGTAAGTAATCCTGAATCTCTAGGACCCTCAGTTAGGCTAAAAAATCTTCAAATAGCAGTTTAAGTCTACTCTTAAGTAAGATAATTAACACTTGATTGAGAATCCTCAATTGCTCAAAATTGCTCATTTTATGTTTAGGCTAGTGATGCATTATTAAGAACAGTACACTAGTGTGTATTTATATCTGTGTGAAAAAAGTCTAACACCAGTGAAAAGATTTTACAGTCAGTCAGAGAGACACCAGAGCAGGTGATGTCACTATCACATGTCACACTCCATTGGTGAAATGGAAGTGAGGGCGGCGCCGGTGACAATGGGTGTGTGCATATGTATGTGTGTGTGTGTGTGCGTGCGCTCTATCTACAGCGAGCAGAAAGAGCTGCATTTTACACACCCCTAGGGTGGTCATCTGCTGTAGAAGTGGGTTGGGAGCCACCTCCTGGCTCAGACGCTTCACAGGGGACGCAAGATGGCGTAATACAGTCCAAGACAGGTGATGGCAGCATTCTGCCAGCACTGCATAAGCCGGTCTGCTTCCTGGTTCTGACCTGGGTCCTGATCCTGCCTCCTGCCGCTGTGCAGTGGAATTAGCGTGCTGCTGACAGCGCCAACACCCCAAGGACCTCGCACGAGCCACTCATCTCTTAATCTCCGTAATCCCGCTCTAAAATTTCATCACTGCTGCTGGACACTGTGTCCACAGCCCTGAAGGACTCCCTGGGAGAGGGTTTCAGGAATCAAGAGGCTGAAAGGACCACCCCTTCCCCCCCACCGCACCCATCCTCCTCCGTAAGGAGCCTCCCCAAGTCATGTGACCCCCGTCACATCTACGCTGACCTCCACACACACAGCGGGGCTTTCTCCCTTATAGGTATCAGTTGGCGGTGTTCATGTTAACCTTCCCAGGCCCGCTAACATTGCCTTGGCTGATCTTAAGAGAGAAAGGTGAGAATTAAGCTCAAGGGCCATCCTCCTGGGTCTGCTGTGGCTGTGTGATTCTCTACCATTCAGACTACTCTGCCACGAATAGCAGAATAGAATAGAAGCACACTGTGCTGAATTCCACTGTGTTTTGAATAGGGTAATTACTCATTACAATGCAAGTAATGGCAGCCTGACTTGTTGCTACAAAACTTTTAAAAGGTGTGACGTAATGCAAAAACTGCTTACAGTTATTTCAGTTGTTTAAGTGTATGTATCCACTCAGCTCTACACTCACATTGAGAGCAGCGGAGGTATAAAAATCCCAATGGAGGAGGGCCACACACAACCTGAGCCAGCAATTTGACCCAAACTGGATAAGCAATTGAGGTCATTCTCGCAACAGCATCTGATTCCGGAGTGTAACAACACTGCCCTCTAGTGGAAGACTTAATCAGAGAGCAAAGAGGATTCACTAGTCATCTAACGTGCCTTTGTCAACCTGCCAAAAAGTCACTGAAAGGCACCAGCCCTGTTGTGTATAAACAAAGTAAGACTACCTTTGCTGCTATCTTCAAACCAGTTAACAGTTCCTTGTGGGAGGCTTGCTTTCCTCGGTGATAAAAGTATTGCACATCCACACCTAAATATTGACTCCCCTCTGGCAGTGACAGCCCTAATCTCTCCCTTTGCATTTCTTAATATATGGAGGATTCTGCACTGAGTGTAACAGGATGCAGGCTCTAGCAGTAAGCCACTTTGAACAGATTGGGTGGGGAGAGGGGCTAAGATTGATTCTTAAGAAGTTATTAATCACCTTCATGCTGCAGGCCAGCTCCATCAACTTCTTGGCGTTCTCCTCTGATCGGTAGCGCTTCGGGACGGGAACCCGGAAGAACTTCAGTGCTCCTTCAAAGTCGGTCTGGAGCAGGTCGTCCTTCGAGGTCTGGGGAGAGACATTGGAGTAAAGAGCTACAGGCGCGGCAACGAAGGGAAACTAATGGACACCCCGTCCGGCCCCTGCCTGGATTCCTATCCCCACCCCCCCTTTGCAAGGCCAAGCTGGAGACAAAGCTGTTTCTTTGGAGTTGCAGCTCATGGGGAGTGCTGGGCGGCCCACTCGCGCTCTGGAGGGAAAACGCATGTGGGCCCGGAATGTGTGTGACATCACTGCTCCTTCCAGCGGCAGCCCAACTGTGCATCACCATGACAACCTAGTCCTGAAAGTGCTGCGCTGGCAGCAGTGTTGGTGCAGTATCTGGTTAGGCCTCCCCTGCTTTTAGCCAAGGGTCCTGTGCCCAGGCCTAAAATACACAGTAGAGGATGCAACACTCCAGGAGCTGCTGACTTACCTTCAGTAAGGCCAGGGCCACATTGAAGATGACACTGATGCCCTGAGAGACAACACAAATGAAGAAGACGAGAACAGAAGAAGAATTAGGCTGTGTTTGGAAGAGTAGCCCTCACTGCTGTAAAAATGGACCTGTTGTGGTCAAATATATATATATATATATCACAAGGAAATTCTCTCACATAATGACAATTATATCACCAAATACATACATGAAAATACACTACATGGACAAAAGTATTCGGACGCCTGACCATTACATTGTAATGACGTATTCAAATATATATACTTTAATATGGAGTTGGTCCCCCTTTTGCAGCTATAACAGCTTCCACTCTTCTTGGAAGGCTTTCCACAAGATTTTGGAGTGTTTCTCTGGGAATTTGTGCCCATTCATTCTGTAGAGCATTTATGAGGTCAGGCACTGATGTTGGACGAGAAGGCCTGGCTCGCAATCTCAGTTCCAGTTCATCCCAAAGGTGCTCGATGGGGTTGAGGTCAGGGCTCTGTGCGGGCCAGTCAAGTTCTTCCACACCGAACTCATAAAACCATGTCTTTATAGTCCTTGCTTTGTGCACTGGGGCACAGTCATGTTGGATTAGAAAAGGGCCTTCCCCAAACTGTTGCCACAAAGTTGGAAGCATAGCATTGTCCAAAATGTCTTGGTATGCTGAAGCATTAAGATTGCCCTTCACTGGAGATAAGGGGCCTAGCCCAAAAACTGAAAAACAGGTTTTTGTCCATATAGTGTATTTTTTTGCAATCCTTGACTTTTAATCCTTTTTGTTTAAATCATGACTGAATCATTTGATTAATATTAGCATGGCATTTAACCTCCATTGATGCATCTTTGTGGCGGGGGGGAGGCGGAGGGCTCACTGCACTCAGGCAGGAGAGCAGCAGGGGTAACTCCTTAACAGACTTTTGTGATGACGTTGCAAAGTGAATCCCATTTTCTCATTAAAAAAGCAAAAAGATATGTTTCTGTGGCCATCCATTCTGCGGGAGTATACTGTTCTGGTGTAGACTGTGGAACATTAACGAGCCTGCAGGAGTTATTCACAAATCCACAGCTGAAAGACTGGATGTCCACAATTCATTCATTATCCACCTTCATATGAAAGAACAAGGAGAGCGAGGGAGAAAGGAACACCCCAAAACTAACAAGGAGAGCGAGGGAAGAAGGAGTACCCCAAAACTAACAAGGAGAGTGAGGGAGGAAGGAGGGCCCAAAACTTAGAAGGAGAGTGAGGGAGGAAGGAGCGCCCCAAAACTGACAAGGAAAGCGAGAGAGCAAGGAGTGTGGAGAGGATTGGGGCGAGAGATGGGTGAAAGGGGAGGGGTGTGCAGGGAGAGAGATGATTTTGGGAGGGAGAAAGGAAGAGAAGACAAGATATATGGTCAAAGGGAAGGGGAGAGGAGTGTACAGGGAAAGAGGACAGATTTTGGGGGCGATGGGGAGGGAGACAGGAGAGGAGGGAGAGATGGGGTTAAGGAGAAGAGTGTACATGGAGTGAAATGATTTGGGGTGACAGAGTGAGAGAGGAGAGGGGGAGTAATGAAGTGAAAGGGGAGGGTTGTACAGGCAGAGGGGAGGATATGGTGATGGGGAGGAAGAGAGGACAAAATAGGGGGAGGGGAAGGGATAAGCTCCATCACAAAAGGACATTAATATTGGCTGTCTCATGCTGCTAAGTCTGTAGAGCATCAAGTGCTATTAGTAATGTATGAGGAATATCACCAGCCATTGTATTTAAGCATCTTTGATGAGGTGTGCTCTACAGAGAGAGGATTTTGTTGTCCATGGCAAACAGCTGAGATCCTCGGATCTCTTCATTCGTCAGCAAATCAATTAAATGATATGCCCCTTCTTCCTTTGCCTGTTAGTATATAATAGCCTATTTCTGCACTCTTTAGATCAATTTCCGCTACATATCACAACTCTGTCTGCTCATTAAGCCATAGTGGGAAACCTTCCAAAGCCTTGGTCCTGAATGGATGAGACCAGCACTGTGATGTCACGTGTGATGCCATAATTGTTTTGGATCATTTGTTTTAGTTTATAAGCATCTCAAAGAAAAGCTGTCAAGGAAGATCTACATGTGTCTGCGGGAGACGACAGCTGCTCTCCTCACAGTTTAATGGTACGCGGTCTTCAGATCTTTGCTGGTCTTCTACTGAAGCGATGGCAGGAGAATCGTGTGTGGTGTGTGAGCTCAGAGCATATTCACACTCGCAAGGTCTACTGTATCACCTCCTGCTCCACTCCAGCATGGAGCATGCTGTGTCACACTAAGCAAAACCTCAGGTCTCAATCACATGGTCACATCACACACTATTTAGCAGAAGTGATCTCTGTGTTTCATATTTACATATGATAAGCTTTTGTTGTTATGTCCACTCCATTAGACTGCATCAATTGTGTTAACATTCTACTTATACATTCTTTTCACTAAAAAATACTTGATTTGTTTAAAACATCCATTTGTTCTACACAGTAAACCTCAGTGAACCTCTTTCATTAGGTGTTCCGGGGCACAAATATGTGCCAGTAGAGCAAGTGGTCACATTAATGAGCAACCAGTGTACTAAACCAAAAAAAATTAAACTAAAATGGAAGAAACAATTTCCCTTAAATTTTTCCAGAAAAATACCAAATTTTTCCTAGTTCTTAGGAATCGATGAACAACACAGCATTCCTTTCAACTGCTCTTTTCAACTCAAAGAGATGCCATCTGGCAGTGGAGGGCGATGCCTCGGGGGTGATGGGGCACACCCGGGCTCTCTGGTTGGTGGAGGTGAGGAGCAGGTTGGAGGGGCCAGGGGTAGGCAGAGACGCAGTGGGGTACCTCACACAGAAGCAGGTCAATGATGTGGAAGACCATGTAGAGCGGGAACTTGGCGGTGAAGAGTGTGAGGAACCACTGGGATGCGTACATGTGCGCCTCCAGGCTGATGTTCAGGAAGTGATTGTACAGATCTGGAATGTATTCCTGAAACGGGGGAAAGAGAGGGAGAAAGCACAGTGTGTGGTCAGGCAAACACAAGCAGACAGCCAGTCAAACACATGTACACACACCTGTGTGCTGTGCAATACCTGGCCTTCTCTACATTGGCTTATGTGTTTTCAAAGAATCCTGTAAAGCACAGACTGCAAAAACTGCAGAAGGAGTGAACAGATTCCATAGATAATTTAGGACGTTCATATTCACTGCCCTGCCTGGCTTTGGAAACAAGCAGCCTGCCTGCTGGTAGAGCTGAAGTGTTTATTGCCCCTCTGGGGAGGGTGAATTCTGGTCTTCCCCACAGGGTAGGGGGTGGGGATGAGGGATGCTTCCTGTGAGAGTTAGTATGCAGGCTTTATGAGGCACAATGACCACTGAAGTGTGTGTGTCTGACAGTTGCCTACACACATTCCTGTATTAAAGCTATTTATATTCCATTGTTACATACCAGCCATTTTTATTCCACACACATTCCTGTGCATTCCTTTACAATATTTACAATCTGTCAGTTACAGAACATCCCCCATGAGTCTGTCAGTTACAGAAGTTCCTCCGTGAATCTGTCAGTTACATAACTTCCTGCATGAGTCTGTCAGGTCCACATCTCGTACCTGCATGAGTCGCTCCAGCTGGAAGAACTTGCAGTGCAGATCTTCAAAATTCTGCTTGAAGAGCTCCCTGAGTCCGTAATCAAACATGATTTTCACCAGCACGCTGAAGGCCTGCTCTTCAGGCATCTGTGATACGATAAAAACATCACTGAAAGCCAGCCTTTGTTTTGGGTTTAATCTATTCCTCTTGTAGAGGTGTAGCAGAGCTGAAGTGATTAGCTCGTGTGAGTCCTGCGTCAAGCCTTAGGTAGCGGGTAGCAGGTAGCAGGTAGCCGAGCGGTTGCAGAGGCTACGTCACTCCCCGAGACCTGGTTAAGTAGCGTTGTTGCCAACAGGCTAAGGGCAATTTGCCTTTAGCTCAACTGGTGATGACACTAGCTGTAAGGGGTTGGCAGCAAGCAGTGAGAACCTCGGTTCGAATCTGTTTACACCTTTCTTCCAAGTAGCACAGAGAGGAGACACATCCCTCCTTGCAGGAGGTGCAGCACATGCACAAATACCACACTTCTCTCTGAGGCTGCGGGAAAGGTTTTGCTCATCGACTCACGTGTAGTAGCAGAACCGCGGCGAGGAAAGACTGGCCCTGGCAGTAGCCGATCTCCTCATCATACACGGAATATGCCTGCAAGAGAGACCGAGCGCAGAGTCAGAGCACTCCACCTTGATCAATACACCACATCCGATTTCCCTGTAGAAACACATGGTATGTAATAACTGCTCATTAATATTTTAATTATGAGCACTTAGTGAAAAAGAGACTGAGCAAAGATTTCCTGGGTGGTAAATCAAGCAGGACTGTAGCACATGTAATCTCTCATCTGCATCTCTCTACACAGACACAAGTGAGGGAGTGACCTGAAACACAGTAAAGAGTTTCCAGGGATATTCTCTGAAAATGACTGATACTTACCTTGCTAAAAATCATTTTAAATGCATACCTAACTACAGCCTGAAATGAATCTGAAAATGAATATGGAAAATGTCAGCAAACTTGAACAGTAAATACAAGGGAAGGTTACAGTTGAACCTGTGTGCTTGTTTTGAGAGAACCCTGGGTGGCCTTCTGATGATTGCTGTGTGCTGAGTAGCCTGCATCTCGGCTCCAGAACCGCACCCTGAGCGCACCCTGAGTGCACCCTGCTGCGAGCCTGATGCAGCCGACCCCTGAGCCCTGCCCTTACCACATGAGCCATTGACCAGTGGCACATGGCACATCACAGCTTCAGCATCCCTGCAGTATGACCATTGTACCACAAAATAAAAAATACATCAGCAAAATGGATAACTATCCACATATTGCACTATACATTATTTTGAACATTTCACCTATTCCCCAAAACCACTAATGGCTTGTTTACTGTTTAACTGAGTTAGGAGAGTTAATTTCACAGCAAATGCACCTCACAGTGAGTTTCATGTTTTTTGTCTGTTTGTAACTGTCTGTCAGTAGTCATTGGTTAACAAGTGTTACCTGGCGAATCTGGTGTGAGGCTGTAGTGACAGGAGGCTCACTGAGTTTGGTTTTTGGTTGTTTGTTGGTTTTTAAACAATAAGTTACTGGCTTTTGAGTATTTGCTCAAAATTATTTCATAAGTGTTGGCCAGCTTCCCCACAATGATAGACTTTCAGCTTTAATTCAAGGGGTTTAAAAAAAATATCATATAAACCGTTAAGAATCACAGCAGTTTTTATACATAGTCCCCCCCCCCCCCCCCCCATTTTCAGGGGCTCAAAAGTAATTGGACAATTGACTGAGAAGCTGTTTCATGGCTCGGTGTGGGCTGTTCCCTCATTATTTCATTAACAATTAAGCAGTTAAAAGATCTGGAGTTGATTCCAAATGTGGAATTTGTATTTGGAAGCTGTTATTGTGAACTCTCAAAGAGCTGTCAATGCAAGTAAAGCAGGCTGTCATTAGGCTGAAAAAACAAAACAAACCCATCAGAGATATTAGAAATATGTGGCCAAAATCATCAATTCGGTACATTCTTAAAAAGAAGGAACCCACTGGTGAGCTCAGCAACACCAAAAGGAAGACAACTGTGGTGGATGATCGCAAAATTCTTTCCTTGGTGAAAAAAAAACCCCTTCACAACATCTAACCAAGTCAAGAACACTCTCTAGGAGGTAGGTTTATCATTGTCAAAGTCTACAATCAAGAAAAGACTTCATGAAAGTAAATACAGAGAGTTTACCACAAGGTGCAAACCACTGGTAAGCCTCAAGAATAGGAAAGATTAGACTTTGTCATAGGGCTGGGTATTGGCACAGATGCGCCGATTCAATTCGATTCCGATTCACAATCTTACGATTCGATTCAATCCGATTCGATATCGATTCGATAAGAATGAGATATGAAATACTATATAGCAGCTTTCCATATTTGGAGATATGTTTAAAAATCTCTAAAGGGAACACACATTTACAAATGCAGAGTCACTGGAAATTGTGAAAATCACTGAAGAAAAGGCCAAAGGCTTGTACAGTCATGCACGGTTTAACGTCCATTCGGACAACGTCCGTTCGCATATACGTCCGTAGTCCCATAAGGTTATAATAAAGTTTAAAAATTCGGATCGCAGAACGGGACGTAGCGGACGTAACCGGATATAGTGAAGGCAACGCTTCCCGCACGCAACACGTCTATCTCATGTCTCATGGAAATAAAGCGATTGCGCTGCCAGGCGTATAATGGTACAGTACATAGTATACCGTATAATACATATGTCTTGATAGTCATAATAAACACCTATGCTGATGTCTTACGTAGCCTGTGTACTGTACTTTCTATCGTTGTTTTAATGTGAATTAAAAAGTTTACCGTATAGTAAGCTTCGACTCGTAAGCAGCAGCATCCAATCTCGTGCCTATTCCATATAGGTTTGCTAAGTATACAGTATGGTGTTTGCACAGCATCCAAATCACATAACGTCCTATTTCACAGAATGTATCGTGGACGTTAAGCGACGCATGGCTGTATACCAACATCTTTTTATTTGAGGAACACATGGGCATAGTTCCTTAAAAACAAAACCAACCCGTATCATTGCCTACTTATTAATGACACGAAGCAGCAGTGTTTGCATCACTTAGCTCAGGGAAAGCTGGTTTGTAAGGTAGCTACAATGCCTGACAAAACGTTAGTTATTTAGGTAGCTAGGTAGTGGTTGGGCACTGTATTAAAGTTAAAGCTAAAAGGCTGTGACTGCAGTGCACATATATATGAATATGTATGTATATCAGGCATCTCCACGATTTCGGACACCCTTCTCCATGCATCTTTTTTTTTTTTTTTTTTTTAATCTCCGTACGTATCAAGAGACAAATTGTTGAGTATGGGGAAACCCGACACAGTCACGACAAGCTTCTCCTCCATGTTTGACTGGAACCAAAATGTTGGATCATTTGTTTCAGCAACGTGTGTCACGCTGCCTTCGCCGTGTCGCATCGCTCAGTATTTGCATTTAACCAGACCTCGAGTCTAGTCTAATTTAGCCTCACCTAGCTGGCTTTGCAACGGCCACTTGTCTCTTGTCGCTGTAAACTGCCAACTCTCATTGAAAATGAATGGCAGTCAGTCGCTTTGTCTCTCTCCTGTGTCGTCCGTGTGACCGTAGGGTTAGCCACGGTGAATACTGAGAGGTCGTATCTTAGTAAAAAAAAATTGATGTAATAGGTTTTCCTCTATGCGTTCGGAGGTCATTATACGGTAAAAGTTTCTGGCTTCCTTGCCAGAAAACATATAAAAAGCCTGCCCAGTTCTGGAACAATATTCTTTAGACAGATGAAACTAAGATCTACCTGTACCAGAATGATAGGAAGAGAAGAGTATGGAGAAGGGAAGGAACAGCTCATGATCCAAAGCATACCACATCATCTGTGAAACATGGTGGAGGCAGTGTTATGGCATGGGCATGTCACTAGTGTTTATTGATGATATGACTGCTGACAGAAGCAGCAGCATGAATTCTGAAGTGTATAGGGCTATAGTATCTGCTCAGATTCAGCCAAATGCTGCAAAACAGATAGGACAGCACTTCACAGTACAGATGGACAATGACCCAAAACATACTGTGAAAGCAACCAAAGAGATTTCAAGGCAAAGAAGTGGAATATTCTTCAATGGCCGAGTCAGTTACCTGACCTCAACCCAACTGAACATTCATTTCACCTGCTGAAGACAAAACTGAAGGCAGAAAGACCCACAAACAAACTTAGGACAGCTGCTGTAAAGGCCTGGCAAAGCATCACTAGGGAGTAAACCCAGAATCTGGTGATGTCCACTGGTTCCAGAATTCAGGCAGTCATTCAGTGCAAAGGAATTTCAACCAAGTATTAAAAATGATTATGTTAGTTTGTCCAATTACTTTTGAGCCCCTGAAAATGGGGGGGACTATGTATAAAAATTGCAAGTCTGCACTTCAATCACATCTTGATTGCTTCATTTCAAATCCATTGTGGTGGTGTAGAGAACCAAAATCATGAAAATTGTGTCACTGTCCAAATACTTATGGACCTAACTGTATGTCATAAATCAATACCATGTTACAGCACGATACCGGTACAGTAAAAAAACAGTGCCTCAGCTCCTTGCCCTGTTGCTGGTGCTTCCTTCTTTGAATAAAGTCATGTTTAGGGGTACAATTTCCACAATGCTCACGTGCCGTAACGATACGGAAATGCATGTGTATACGTGAAATGAGAAACCATTTTACATATGATTCAACAATTTACACATGCAACTATACACATGAAAGTGGCAACAATATATGTACTTTCATATTCAATATACTCTGAGATATATTATAACATATTAATACCTTCTTTACAATTCAGCACAAACTTTCATTTTAGCAGGATGTCATGAATGCATTTGAAAGAGACAATATGTCTTTTAGTGGACTAAGAGAAATGTGCTGAGAAAGAAATACAGGTGGAACACTTGCATTGACTGAAGCTTCATAATCCTCACCTTGCAGATCTTGTACAGCGAGTCTTGCCCGTCTCCTCCTGTGTCCTTAAAGTAATCATGTGCTGGAAATGTCCGGTTGATGTCTCTAGTTATGGCGCTGTCCTGGGGAGATTCCTAAGAAAGAGGGACAGAGAGGGAGAATGTCAAGAGGACAGCTCTTTATGACCTCACAGATCCAATGAGCAGCTCCCAATACCAGTTCGGGGTTCACTCCATCCCCAAAGACCAGCACTGACAGGAGATCAGTGTTGCTTGGGTCAGGGGTGGGGGCACGGAACACCGTACATGGCGGCAGTGTAACATGCACTGGCCCAAAGTTGTTAGCTAGTATGAACACCAGGGGGTGCTGCTCTCCCTGAACATCCTAAATCCACAGATTAAGCTGTGTGAGTCTGAGGTGGCACCTGGGCCCTGTGCAAGATGGTTTCAATAGAACCCTCCTCTACCTCTGACATCTGAGCCAGCAGAGTAAACGTACACGCGCACTGGGTCACAGTGTCGGAGGCACGCCCGCACAGCCACACACAGCATGTTGCGCCCATTCACTTCCCAGAGCCGTGACGGTGTGGCTGCAGAGATAACCATCTCTGCATTTAAAGTAATTACTGTGGAGCCAGTGCTGAACTTTGTTTTCTCTCCTTCATGGTTTAGCAGGCTTAACTTTCATTGGAAAATGATTAAATAGTGAAAACGAACAGCACACTCACACTGCCCTCTTTCAAACAGTATAATATGTGGTTCGGTCCATCTGAAGTCTTAAAATATGTAATGCAACCCAACAACAGGGGCTATTGTTGGTGGGGGCTCCAACCTGTGACTGTAGACCTTACCAGGTTTAAATGCCTGTAGCTCACAACCTAAACTGTAATTTACAAGATGTGTGAGTACCATATCCCACTAATCCACTAAGTCATCAGGGTGGAACAGATTCAGCTGCTGCAATAAACTGGAAAACAAAAATAAAGCAAGTTTCATATACTCTGTCTGTTCCCACTCTACAGGTGTTTTCACTCTGAAAGGGGGGGGGGGGGGTGTTGCAGGCTGGACGCGCTCACTCTCTAACCCTCTTTAGAACCAGTTAAGAAGATTCTGCAAAGGCCAGCTGACGTCACCAGAACGAATACTGGGACTCTTTGAGCATCACATGATGTGGAGACAAAAAGAACATTTCAAATGTCACAAACCAAACTGTGCCGCTTCCAGAGCACATCTACAAGCAGCCCTGGGGTCTTGGCACCGAAAGGCTCACAGGTCCAGAATGCACCGGTCACAGGAGAGGAGAGCAAACAAAACACCCATTCAGAACTGCCAAAAAAGAACAGCAATCACATGACCAGGAGCACAACAGACCTCCAACAAAAAATGTCCTATAGGAGTGGCAAACCAGTGGTGGGTTTATACTGTGCTGCATTGTGGCATCACGTGACAAATCTGATCCATCACATGACTGGTTTGTGTCCCTGGACTCGGGGCACTGAACCCTGTTTACCCCTTCATTGGGAGCTGGGTTGTGTGACCTCACCCTGCAGAGAGAGGACTGCGAGGGAGGGGCCACGGGCAGGGGAGAGAAAAATAGGCACACTCAGGCAATGGGTAGAGTCACATGGGGAAGCACGCTTTTAAACAGGGCTTGGGGTAGATCACAGATAAAAACAAAAAACTCCCTTCTCTCTCCGACTCTGCAGACAGTGGCACAGCTAAGATTTTTGTCATGAGGTCACAGGGGTTATGGAGCCCATGAAATTAGATGTGAGGCCCCCATGAAATCTTCAGAGTTCTGAACACAAGCAGAAACTTAAGTGGGACAAAAAAGAGATGCTTTCTTTATTTGACCTGGGCAGCAAAACAGCAAACCATTAAAAAAGACACACTAGGGTTTTCTGGGAGAATAATTTCTACACATTATAGGCTCACACTTGACAGCTAATCTAATATGTTTTGGCATACCTATCTTGAGGATGGTGCACATTAAAAAAAGAGGATACTGTCACCAAGCAGTAGACAAAACTCTCTCAGAAGACAAACTCTTATTGAATACTCAAAGGGAACATTTCATAGCAGTGATAGACTTATATTTTGTACAGCAAGCAAAGTCGATATTGATTACAAGTGAACACAAATATTCAACAAAACTTTGCAAATGCTTCCAATAAAGCCAACCGGGCAGGTTATAGTAACTCAGTAACCTGCTGGCAAAGGAAGCCCTTCAAAAATAGATAAAAATGAAACCTATCAAACTGGTTCTGATGTTGGAACCTACTGTCAGTTTTTCTAAAGTTTGCACAGTGTTTGATCCTAACCAGGCCAAACACCTTAAATCACAAAATAAAAAAGTCTATTCCTTTGTTTGAATTAAAACTGCCCTCAATAACTGAATATAGTATTCTTCATTCCAGTGAAGAGTTCAGACTGCCAGCCTTTCTAACCTTACTATCTACGATCTGATCTAATGATGACAAGAAACAGAATGTTACCATGTTGAGGTAAGGAGCAGGGCTCGTAACTGAAATGTTGCTGGTTCAATTCCCTCTTGGGGCACTGCTGTACCCTTAGGGAAGGTACTTAACCCATAATTTCTTCTGTAAATATCCAGTTGTACAAATGGATAACATGTAAAACCTGCAACCTATGTAAGTATCTACTAAACGAGTGACAACTGCCAATAATTACTGACAATGTTACTGAACAACATGCTGCTTCAGAGCAGAAGCAACTCTTCAGTGAGTGGGACAGCTTTTGACAGTAACAGAATTGACATTACTAGGATTAAAGCCATTTAAAAGAGATTTGTATTGATGTCATAAGAATTGCATCAAGGGTATGTATTTCCATGACTTATTGCATTAAGTGCTTATATTTCCGTAACTTATTGCTAATTGGCAGCATCCTGCCTGTAGAATTTACTAAAAATTCCCATGCTGAAATGGTAGCCCGATGCAGCTCTCTGCTTTTGCACAACACCGGGCTGGCACTCACCACAGTCTCCTCTCTCCTTGTCAGGGTGATTTAACACTCTGCACAGGCAGATTTAAAACTCCCCGCAGAGTAATTTTAAACTCCCGACATCCCGACATCCCATTACAGATTAATCACTGCTGCAGGACCACAGGGCCACGTGACCTCACTCACAATTAACCACAAATCCCATCCTGTAACTACCCATCATCTCAGGAGACTAATTGCAGAGTAAATACAGGCTTCCATGAATCCACGGCAAACTCAATTTAAAGCCACTTCTAATACACTGTATTCTGTTAACACGTATATTGTGTGTGTGCTGTTTGGCCAGGAGGAGGTTTAGTCTCCATGCCTTGGTGGGAGCCGAGAAGGAGAAGGCCAAAACCGCGAGGGTACAGTGGCAAATGGATGACAGAGACACACCCACCTGGGGACCCCTGTGGAGAGTGTGTTGCATGGATGCAAGCTTGCTCGCGGAGCAACATTAGAGCTTTCCTGTTGCTGCGTCCCACTGTCCCCTGAGGGCACAGTTTCAAATCCTGCAAAGCATGGAAACAAAGACCCCTTTCTGTTTCCTACTCAAACTTGAGCTTTAAATTATAAGCCATTTAATCATAATGAAGCTCTTATCCCGGGGGAAAAGCTGACTTTTCTTCTCCAAGCAGCTCTGTTTTAAAACGCTTAATTCACCATAAACCCGGAACCCATTGGCATCTCCATCTCCAAGGGAAAGTGACTGATGCCATGTATTACACTGTGGCACTAACAGACGCACTGTTCTAATGACATTACTCATTTGCTAAGCAGATGCTCTTGTGCCATGAGAGTAATTATACGCTTCCACATTCCCAGGACTCTTTTACACATCTGGATTTTTTACAGCACCAAATAAGGTTAAGACTCTTAAGACACTAAGACTCTCAGACACAGCAGTGAAACGCATCACACGCCATGCCAGCACGCCTTCCTTCCCACTCCTCTCTCTCTCCTTTCTCCCCCCTCTTTCCTCCTCTCTTTTCAGCTTTAAGAGAGTACACCTCTCTGCTGCCCTGGACTTACTCATTAACAGTGATTATCCACATTTAATCAGTATACCTCCGTGCTCTCTCCCTGTTCAGATCCAGTGCATTTGGAGGTGCTGTCCCATGTCATGCTCTAGTAGCTTGGCTTGAGCCATCCCTCCTGCAGAAGAACCTGCAGGTGTTATCACACACTCTGGGCCTCGCTGTAGTACAGGTGTAATGCAAATCTCCAGCGGACACATAATTGGAAGCTGGCTGTGAAAACCTCGGAGCATCCTCTAGTTTTAAAATGCTGCAGGACAGAGGAGACGGCAAACGGAACGCGCGCACAGGCAAACGACCGATGCAAAAGATTATCCACTTGGCAAGCCCCTTTTCAAAGTTTAATTACCCTTTCGTGCATTATTGATGCTTTGATTATCTGGAACAGAAAAAGCCTCTAAATAATAGATTTGTGAGAAGTCTGCTGAACGCAGGCAGGGAGTGGCAGTGCTAGCAGAGCCCAGCACATCAGGGCCTACAGCTGGGGAGAATGGCACGACACATACAACTAGCCCAGACATCACAAAGCTAACAGCAGACGCCTGAGCTCTCTGACATCAGATACCAGCTGTAATGTTCATTAAGCAGGTGTGCAGGCTTGTAGTGGGTGTTAGCAGGGAGGACTGTGGAGTAATGGTGGGCAGCAAGGCTTGGAAGCCAGAGGTTGCTGGTTAGATTCCCAGATGGGCCACTTCTGCTGCCGCCCATTGCCCAGGCCCTCAGTGGATAACACCTAGGCCGTGTTAGTCTCTGCGGATAGGAGCGTCTGCTAAGCAAATGTAATTGAAATTATAGATCAGTAACATATGTGACAAATGACCTTGCATGAAACGTACTGTCAGATGAAGCTATTCAGGGCCAACAAAAGGAACACAGTCAAAGACTGTGTCTCATGACCACTTTCAGGAGACAAACAGACATAACGTTCAGGAAGAGGTATGGTCAAAAGGCGCTGTAATTGTGCTGTTAGTCTGAGTGAAATCTCATATCAATGTAAATACCATTGTTATATGCATATACAATTAAAAAATATGTATCTGAAGAAGTGTTACTACATCTGGTAAAAAAAACATTTTCTTAAAAGCAAAATGAATTTACTCAACGTTTCTTGAAAGATTGTTGCTAACACTGAAGATAAGAACACAAGAACACTTTTTTTCCAACATAATCTTTATTAATATTTTCAAATTACTTCCAACAACAAAGAAACAAATAAGTTCTCATCCAGCAAGAGAGATATCAAAAGGCAAATAGACTATTGTCCAACATTAAAATTAGGCCTTCTCTTACATGGCAGACACTTGGAAGACAGATAATAACAGAATAACAGAATGCAAGAACAAAACAAAACAAAAAAGTAATAAAATAATAAAAAAATATATAAAAATAAAATAAAAACTAATAATTAAAATAAATAAAAGTAAATGAGTTTCTCTGCTTTCCACAAGGATTCCCCTATTGTTATATTCATATATTCATATATATTCATTATGTATTTCATTATTTGTACATCATTATCAAGCTCAAAGACACAGTTCACATAGAACAGAACAATCAAGTATTAAAAGGAATTAATTCAAGCAACTGCAGAGGACCACTTGCATTTATACCTCGTCTGCAGCATTCATCACATTACTTAGATCCACATTCTCCATATATTGTATAAAAGGACCCCAAATGTTTTCAAAGAGCGATTGTTTACCTTTAATAATGTAAGTAATCCTTTCCAGAGGTAAAGTTATGGACAATTCTTTAATCCAATTCATTTTTTGGTTTACTGGTCTTCTTCCAAGAAAGTGAAATAACTTTTTGCAAGCAGTAAACAAAGATCCAAGGCATCAATATCTTTACTAGGTGTATGATGTTTATTGGGGTGTAAACCTAAAATGAAAAATTTAGGGTCAAGTATTAAGTGTATGCCCAATATACTCTCCAGTGCTTGTTTAATCTCGCTCCAGAACTGTTTAACTTTATCGCATTCCCAAACACAGTGAAAAAAGGTCCCTTTCTCCTGTCCACACCTGATACACTTGTCCGGGATAGCACTATTATACTTGTTTAGCTTTTCTGGTGTCACATATGTCCTCATCAGCCAGTTACATTGCAAGAATATATATTCATAGTTTTTATTTGTGCTTCAGCACATGCTGCTTCCCAGTCCTCAGAAGGGAGATCCTCTCTCCAGGCATTAAGTTTTAGTAAAGAAGATTCAGAGGATGCATCAGCTAAAAGATTATATAATTTTGAGATAATACCCTTTCCAAAACAATCGTTTTGCATTTCTGTTTCCAAAATAGATAATGGGGGGATCGAAAAACACTGACCTTGAGATGATCTAATAAAGTTCTTCACCTGTAAGTATTTGAAGAAATGTTTGCGTGGGATATCATATCTGGCAATCAACTCCTCAAATTAAAGTCCCCTATTGTCTTTAGACCTTTTCCAGTCCACTTCATAAAACCTGCATCTGCTCTGCCTGGTGGGAAAAAATGGTTACCCCATATTGGGCTGAAGCATGAAAGAGAGAGGGTTTCACCCAAATATTTCTTTCTTTTGTATGTTTTTTCAATATTCTGACTTTTGCTGAGTATAAACAGTGAGGGAGAGGCAGTGTGACTGAGCAATTTTCAATATTCATCCAAGTTGGAAGGGATTTATCTGAAAAATAAAACATCATTGTCCTCAATTGGGCTGTCCAATAGTACCAAAGTGGATTGGGGCACTTAAGACCTCCTCAATCATAGGGTAGGTACAGGAGTGACAAATGTAGCCTGGGGCGTCTATTATTCCACAGAAATCTTACAAAAATTTTCCTTAAGTTTGAGAATAGATTAGTAGGATGTGGCAACGGGATGTTCTGAAACAGATACAGGAGTTTGGGCAGTATGTTGGATTTAAGAATTTTAATTCTTCCTATAATCGATAAGGGTAAGGAATACCATCTGTCTATGGAAGAGATAATTGAGTCTACCACAGGAGTATAATTAGCCCCAACAATGTCCCTAATACATGGCACTATCTTTATACCCAGGTATGTAAAACAGTCTACTATCTTGAATTGAGAAAAAAATTCAGTATTGTTTCCTTCTTCTGGATTAAGTAACATCAAGGAAGATTTGTCTTTGTTTACTTTATATCCTGATATCTTTCCAAATAAATTTAGCAGATCAAGCAAGGCTGGGATAGAATTTTCCAATTTTTCCAGAAAGAGAATAACATCATCAGCAAATAAAGCAATTCTGTCTTCCTGTTGGCCTGTATACACACCAGTTACGTTTTTGTGAGATCGTACAGCAATGGCAAACAGTTCAATTGCTAGTAAAAATAATAAAGGGGATAAAGGGCATCCCTGCTGACAGCCCCGTTGGATTTTAAATAGTTTGGATGTAATTCCATTTGTTAATATTTCTGCATACGGATCATTATATAAAAGTTTAACCCATCTACAGAAACTCAACTCCGTCAAAGATCTTTTCGGCATCTAATGACAGTAAAGCAGTGTCTGGCTTTCCCTCCTGATTATGAAGAATATTCAACACTCTTCTGACATTATGGAATCCTTGTCTGCCTAATATAAATCCATTCTGGTCTCTGTCAATTACTTCTGGCAATGTTCTTTCCAGCCTTCGAGCCAAAATTTTACAAAGTATCTTTAAATCCACATTCAGGAGACTTATTGGTCTTAGATTTTCACACTTATTACAAGGTTTACCAGGTTTGGGAAGTAATGTAATCAGAGCACCTCTTAATGAAGGAGGTAGGATTCCCCTTTCAAATGACTCTAAGAACATATCTAAAAGAGGGGGGAGCAATTTAGTTTTGAACTTCTTATAAATTTCCGCTGGCAGCCCATCTAGGCCCGGGTCAGGAAGACGACATCTGAATGCATAGATTTTAACCTGCTCATTTCTTGTTTTACCTTTTTCAGTTTTTCCTCTGCAGTTCCAAGAAGAAAATTTCATCGTTAGCCTCCCAAACATACCATACCACAGCCTTGAAGGGGCTTCCCAAAAAGATTAAAAAAATACAGAAAAAGAGAAACAAAACACAACTGGATGTTAAGAACTACCTCCATTATGGTGAACACTAAACAGTACCCCCCTTAACTTTTAACTTGGTTACCTGCTTCCCCCCCCCTATGTACAATGGTACCTACCTAACAGCTAGTGGCTGTTCCACACACCCGTGAGGATCAACCTGACTGCCGAAACACTTTCTCAGCTTACCCCAACTCCGCTACAAAGACAGGAATCTTGTTTATAGGTAAAGTCATGGCCAAAAAAGGTCAATATAGCTGTGAACCTCTGGGTCAAGTTAGCACATAATGAGCAAGCTATGTTCATTTTACACCCATCAAGCTCAATAATTATCCAAATCAGTACACTGTAAACAGTGACTGCATTATCTCACACCGGATCATTTTCTGATTTTAGCACCCTAATAAAGTTCTCTGCTTCACCTGGTTTGTTAAAGATGCGAGAGTGGCCATTGTGGGTCACCAGAAGCCGAGCGGGAGGGATCATACCGTACCGGATTCCCATGGAGCGGAGTTGTTGTCTCGCCGCATCAAACTCTTTTGTTTTTTGTGTACGCCGGTTGCCAGGTCTTCGTAGAATCTCACCAGGCGGTTCTTGTAAAGAATTTGTCCCTTCGCCCTGGCGGCTCTTATCACAGACATTTTATCCCTGCAATTTAGAAATTTCATGATAAGAGTCCTGGGTGGAGCGGTGTTAAATGTGCTCTTCTGAACGACCCGGTGTGCCCACTCCAGCGTCAAAGCAGCTTGTAGCGGTGCCAAGTTTAAAGCCTCCGGTAACCAGTTTTCCAGGAATTTGCAGGCGTCCTCCCCCTCCGCACCCTCTGGCAGATTAACGAGTCTCAGATTTGACCATCTTGATCTAGTCTCCAGATCCAGCACCTTTTCCTAAAGGTCTTTGTTTTTATTTTCGAGAGTCTGAACTTTAGCTTGTAGACAGGTAATGTTATCCTCTGCTGCAGATATCCGGATCTCTGCACAGTTGACCTGCTTGACACACTCATTAACATCTTTTTTCACGTTCTCTATTGCTGGCAAGTTCGCGATAGCAGCTAATATCACTTCTGATCCGTTGTGTAGCTCTTCCCCACCAGTGGATTCATTAACTTTTTTCTCCGCCGTGGCCTAACGTGTGCTAACTGTTATCTTCACAGTTAATATCAGGACTCAACTTGGAAGCGAAGTCAGACAACTTTGAGTGCAACGGCTTATTAGAGTTTTTACCAGGTTTCCTTTGCGAGAGAGGCATCGCTGCTATCAATCACACCCACAGAAGTCGTTGAATGTCCCATATAACGAGTATTGATCAAAATTTTTGCAGAAATGTAGCGGAGCCGGAGCGAGTGTATCCTCTCAGCAAGCCGCCATTACCGGAAGCCCAAGAACACTTTAATCCCTGTTAAAATTTCCTTGTACACTATCCAAATTCCACTGTCAGATGTCATGCATAAAATCATCCAACATGTCCCACAGGTGACGAAGGTAAACAAACACTGTACATTACACAGAAACATGCTTAAGTTCACTGTAAAAAATCTTTAAAAAAAAAAAAAAAAGTTTTACATTTATAGACTAGTTTTATCACTCCCAGACATAAACTCCACTGTCATTCTCTGTCAGGAACAGGAGACGGTGGCGGCAACATGGCAAGTGACTGTTACATCTGTTTATAAAGGTGGAAAATTCAGCTCTGCTTCAAAGTCAAACAGGAGATTACATGTTTTTTCCTCCTTTGGAGCAAATGCGTTTATAAGACAGAAAAGATTTATGCTTTCTCCCTGTTAAAACTGGTTATAATGTGCTAGCTAGCACATACATGCAAAAACAACAACTACAACAAAAACAAAACAGTACTAGCATTTAGCCACAATGGTAGGAAAAATACAGCAACTCATGCTTAATGATTTTTATGCATAATCATTGTACATTAGTGGTTTTGTAGTTCAATGTAATATAGCTAGCAAAACAGCTAGCTAATAACTATCCAGTAATGACAGAAAGTATTAAACATATTAACAGCTTTGCTGTTCAACCCTGCAGGATTGCAATAAAAGACTTACAAATGATATGCAATTGGCAAAGTTAAACCTAATTATTCCAAATAACAAAATGCCCCCACCTGAAACTTTGGCTGTATGTCAATGGAGGGCTTTTTACTGTATGTGGCTTCACTGTTTTTGAGGAACATGCAAAATGGAGTTGTAAAAGAACCTATAAACATATTTTAGACTGTTAACTGCAATTCATTGGACCTTGAATACTACAGAGGTGGAGCCATGGTATTCCACAATGGCAGAAAGTGACCACTCCTTCGTTCTCGGCTTTGTGTTTTAGATAGGGGAGCCCCTTTTTGGAATTGACCCCACCCTTGATATCCGACCGGTGAAGGACAGCCACATTCACTGTGTTTCTGGAACGGCACAGCTTTGGTTTTTCTCTCTCTCTCTCTCTCTCCCCCCCCCCCCAGCACTGTTTCTTACACAGCATTCCAAAAAGGAAATCAAAAACAAGAGAAAGAAAGCATGAAAAGAAAGGCAGGAAGAAAGAATAATAAACAGAGAGACGATGGTGGGGGGAGGCCATGAGAGAACCCATGGCTCCAGCAGCTCCAGGCAGCGTTTCCCATGGCCTGGCCCAGGACGGCCTCTGAGAGCACGCTGCACCAGCCCACCAGCCCCACTGATCCGATCATCAGCCTTTACCCTCTCCCTGCTTAGGAATCAAGTTATCGGGCTGCTAGACACACTGAAAGCTGGTCACCTTAGATCTGCATTTCCCAAACCTGTCCTGGAGGACCCCTGGTCCTGCATGTTTTAGATCTCTCCCTGCTCCAACACAGCTGGTTTAAATGATCAGTTTGTTATTAAGCAACTTCGGGAGTTCATAATGAGTTGATCATTTGAATCAGCTGTGTTGGAGCAGGGAGAAATCTAAAACATGCAGGACCAGGGGTCCTCCAGGAGAGGCTTGGGAAATGCTGCCTTATATCATTTACAGCACATCCGTGTCAACTTTTTTGCGTACGTGGGAAAAGAAAAACATAGAGCGAGAATACAGTCAGGATTTATTCTTTCACACAACAATGGTGAAATGCCATTTTGTTTTTCTTTTGGAGCTGATTCTCAAACCTCTAGCAGAGTGATGAAAGGCGTGTTTTTCACTCGTTATCGTCTCATTCTCCTACATGGTGAAAGAGACAGAGAGACAGCGAGAGAGAGAGAGAGAGAGATTGAGGGAGGAGGAGGGGGAGAAAGAGAGAAAGAGAGAGACAGAGAGGGGCAGAGAGAGGGAGGGAGCGGCTGCTTCCCCATCACAGTGCTCCTCCAGCATCAGCTCCAGGCACTAAGAATAACCAGCCGCATGAAAGGGTCTCTTGATTCGCAGCATTCTCACTGATTAAGGAGATAATGGAAGCTGCACACCCCACAAGTCCCTGTGCACAAACAGATGGGTGAGGAGCATCTCTTACATCAAACCACCCAGCTATTCCTGGAGTTACTGTCACTGCTTTACAGTGCACGCGTACACGCACACACACGCACACATGCGCACACACACACACACACACACACATACAAACACAGAAATATACAAACACAGACACACACACACGTACACAAGCATAAATCGAAACAGAAATACAAACACACACACAAATATACACGTATGCGCGTGTGCACACACAGATACATGCACGCATAAACACAAATGAACACACACAAATACACACACACACACACACATAAATATACAAACACACAGACACACAAGCATAAACAAAAACATACAAACATACACACACAGATACAATCACATTTATAATATACAACTGAACATACATACAAACACACACACGGCTCAATAACAAGAAATACTTGAAAACCGTTAAATATTTTCACATTTATTTACTCAGTGCAGATATGACCAGGATATAAATATATGATTGACAACTGTAATCCAAAATTTACCACCACATTTCAGAACTTAAGATATTTATGCACCTTATCTACACACTGCATATCGGAGGACATTTTGCAAAAAAAAAAAGCCAATTTCTCTAAATGGTGGGGAAAAATATCTCCTAAATCTCCATTCAGTTTCACAACAGACAGTTTAATCAAAACCTGCAATTATTAAACTTTTGCAGCTTATAACCTTGTTCCGGTGAAATCACTTTTTAAAAACATGTTTTGGGACATTTGAAGGCTAAAGTCAAAAGAGTCTTGGTATTTTTTTTTCCATCTGATACAATCAGACTTCTAAATTGTGTAGACCATGAGCATTCTATTAAGGGGTCAGTTGAAGAACTGAAAGGTTTAAGGATATATACAGCTCAAATTCAATAAAAGACACTGATACCAGGCAGCCGAAACAGTGGACCTTGTGGTGAGGGACGATGAAGGGGAGGTCTCCTCTAGCTGAAAGGGACAGGCTGTTCCAGTACAAACATACATGTTCCCCAGAATCAGGCCCCCGTCAGGTTTTTGCATCCTAATATGGCACATGCAGGCCAGAGTCCATAGAGACCACTGGCCCTTAACTCAGATTCTGAGAACAGTGCCGTTTTCCCACAGGAAATGTCCCAAAACATGCCTCAGTGAAACTTCTCTGTGCCCCCCTCGTCTCGGTAGCGTGGACCGAACCATGCTTAAAAACAGGACAGAGATGCAGAGGGGCCTAAATGTATCCTCCAATATCAGCTCACCCTAAAATATCACACCAAATAAAAATCTGCTTTCCTCTTCTTTTTGAGGTAAGAACTTTGGAGGGAAAACCTCCTCCATTTCCTCAAGTGGTCTAAAAGGCATCTAAAATCCAGTACATGTGGGGAAGGAAAATTAAACAGACTGTGTGAGTTTGAGAATACACACAAAACTGAGACTAGTAAGCCTGAAACAGTGAATGAGACCTTTTCTGAGGGATAAACCAGTTGTTCTGATTTCAGACATTAAGAGTGTGAATGAACTAGTAAAGATGCCAGGGGCTATGATCTGGGACTGCAGCGCACAACACATTATCAGCTCCATGAGGAATGATTTTACACACATCCATATATCCATGTATCAGAAGTCTGATAATACATTTTGATTGGAACTCCCCTTTAAATACACACAGGAAATATGTTTAAGAAGGAACATCTCCTCAATGTGTCAGACTTTGACTGGAATGAATCAGTGTAAGAATGAATGGGCTTCATGCAATATGCAGTCTTCATAAGGACATTCATAAGGACAGAAGAATCAGCCAAAACAGTCCATTGGCACATGGATTGGTCTCTTAAAACATCAGATTTTCTGTGAAGGCTCGGGTGGTCTGCTTTGAGTATGGAAGCACAAACGTCAGTTCTGCACACATCCACATACACACACGCGCGCGCGCGCGCACACACGCACACCCACACCCACACACCCTTACACCTATACGCATACACAGGCCGAGAGTCATGTGCGCTCAATAAAGTAGTGAGAGTTTCTTGACTCTGGCACTCCTGTGCCTCAGGTTCTGCTAGAGAGCTCCATCACGCAGTCCAGAAAAACAGCTTGCTGTTTTTGCTATTGTTTTCGACACACCGAAAATACTTTGTAACTGAAGGAGAACAAAAAGCCCTTTTCCAAAAAGTCTGTGATATGTTTTCATTGTCTTGAAATCTTTAAAACACTTTGCATGTGGAAAACACTAAATGTAAAAATATTGCACAGTCCCCTGTAACAGCATGGCAATAGAAAACAGTCCCCAAGCCTGTTATCAGCTCAAACCCACTTATGGTCCAAGGACTGACTCCAAACAAATTTCTGTTATCTGGTTCTGTATTCAGAACACAAATATAAGTATATGCATTTTAACACATGCTTAAGACAGATGTGACGAGTAAAAAAATAAATTAATTTTGAAAAGTCAACCCCCTCTCATATTCAAGCATATGTGAAGGGTGTCAGGGTCACCATTTCATATTAACTTGCAGATCAGACACAAAGGTGCAATAAAGTACACACCAAATACAACTTTCTTCAGGAAACCCTTTCTGAGAGGCAGAAGGTTCAAGCTCGTGGTCTGCAAAGCTGTTGCAATTCTGAGGCCTGAGAGATCGGCATGTTCAAAGTCCATATGTCACCACAAAGGACTTGCAGACACAGGTAACCTCCCATTTTCAAAAATCAAAACCGCCTCTATCTACGATACTTTTAAATTTTCACTTTTCAGCAAACTTAATACTAAATCAATGATTAACTTTCAACTAGGAAGACTAACGTTGTCTAAAAAATTACACTGTTCTAGGGTTTTTTTTTGTATTTTTATCTTTGCAAAGCGATCCACTTGAACCTGGCGACCAGACAAAGAGCAGGAAAAGGATGGCATTAAGAGCATGATAAAACCAGTCCATACATAATCCCGGGGGAAAAAGCCCAGACTCCTACAGGGATGCTGAGGTCTGTGATGGACCCAGCCAGGTCCAGAAATGCTTCGGTCACCTCTGCTTTGAGGTTTTGCGTATGCAGGTGCCACACCTGAAACCAGTTTGCTCTTATAGGAGCATGGAACTTAACAGGCCAGTGAGTATCAGAAGGCCTAGCCCCTGCCCATTGCATGGCCCAACAGGGAGGAGTACACCACCATTACAGATTTTACGTTCAACCCGCTGGCCCTGTCTGGCCATGGCGGATTCCACAGCTGTTCTCTTCACGACATCAACTGGGGCGGGCAGGGCAAACCGTAACATCAGCGGCCAAATTCCTTCAGCTACGGCTGCAGCTATGGCTCCCTCTCACCGCGCACACACCTACATCACCCACCCCTCTCACCAGACTCTCACTCCGACACCCACAGGAGTATAATTCACAGAGTGGTCTGATGCACAAAAAAGCAAATGGTCAAATCTGTGACCAATGCTACTGCACACTCCAGTGATACAAAATTCTGCAAAAAGTGCTACTATCCATATTTATGTCCATTCGGAGTTCCATGTTGGACGCAAAAATTGTAATGCATATCAAAAAGAACACTGCAACCAATGTGGTAATTCCATGTCCATGCATACACCTGACCCCCTTGCACAAGATAAGTGAAACTTTTTTTTTTAAGAAGAGAATGGTCTTCATTTTGACCCTAGCAAATTAAGACTTTTTGGCTGATGATTACTGAGGGAACTTAATCCAAAAGCAAAACCAAAAAAGAAATGATGCCGAGCTACTGAAGCAGATAATCTCTGTCCTTCTGCAATTACCCACAGAGAAATCAGTGATCTGAGAGAGCAGGGTGAGAGAATGTTTTAATTGCCTCTGTGGTCGTGCATGTACGTATGTCAAAACCAGCCTTACCAGAGGCAGACTTAACGCCATCCTCAGTACTGAATACAAACAGCTACATTAACAATAAAAACTTCAATTGAAAGCGCATCAAAATACAAAATGGCAATTGGATTCCTACGTTTACGGAAACCGAGGCGAAAGGTCCTTATTGCGTTACTCACTCCATCTGGGGTTTGATTTCTGGGCCTCAGCTGCCTGTTCTGCCCCACAGACAGTGCTGGTACAGGAGGAAAGAGGAACTCCAATGAAGAGAGAGAAACCTTGAAAAATAAACAAACACTTGTCTCTTCTCATTACAGAGATGCGTACGAGCAACCAGAACGCCATCACATATAAATAAGAGAATGGTTGCACTCCACGGTCAATCGCCCAAGACGTGCCGCTTCTGAAACACAGCCACCCATAAACAAACCAGGAGTCAACCACTGATGGCCAGCTTCCTGATGGAGCCATTCCTTTAAGTTTAGGTGAAATCCCACCCCCACCCCCACCGTGAGACGATACAGCGTCCCTTGTCCCCCTCCAAAACCACCAGCCACAAATTTACAGGGGAAACATCATGTGCTGGCTTTTCTTATCTGTGTGACTCAAACTCGCTTGTGAAAAGGCTCACAGAGCTTTGCCCTGAAAAGAAGAAAAGCCTCAAACAAACATGGCAGCTTGTAGAAAAACACGCAGCTAGAGTCCGTGGATAAACAAGTGGAAGCTCTCTAAATGAGTCAGCCTGAACAGGTCAGCTCACCATAAGTGCAGGTGGCTAGAAGGCAGCGCTCTGCACCTCCAGCACATAAATAATACATCAATTTTTTTGCATTCCCAGGCCTAACAGTTGCACGATATTACTTCACACAATGTTAGGATATGCAATGTTTTTCTCGTACGTTTCATACGATTTTTTTTTTGCAGTAGGATGTTATTTGGCAAAGACTAGTGAGTGTACATTATCCAAACAAGTGCTCAAAACAGCAGCTGCTCCGGACTCCATCCTAGATTCGGGCTACTCCCCCACACCTCTACCCTCCCCTTGGGTCACTGTTAACCCCTTAACAGGATGAGGAGGAGGCCAAGCCGGAGGTCCGCTCTCCTCACAAGGGAGCCGCGCCCGTATCTCAGGGCCACCATCAGGCCCTGTGTGGTGTCTGGGGGACAGGGCGGTGCTCTACACATGGCAGGCGGAACGTGCGCCCCCGGCCCCGCCCCCAACCCCCACAGGTTTCTTGCCATCAACACGGCGCACGCAGAAGGAGCAGAGGCGCTTGAGGCCCCTGCGGAAGGCGCTGTTGGACAGACTGTAGATGAGGCAGTTGCAGAAGCTGTTGCTGATGGCCAGCCAGGTGGTGAGAAAGGAGGCAGTGGGGTGGCGGTAGATGCCGGCGCTCTCCAGCAGGAAGTAGAGGATGTAGGGCAGCCAGAGGATGTAGAAGACGCTGGTGATACGGAAGAGCACCATGGCGTAGCGCTTGTCCGGACAGGCGGCGCTCTCACCCTGCTCGCCGTCCTGTGGCCCAAAGCGGGCACGGCGCTCGGTGATCTCGCGTGTGTGCTGCTGGCAGATGCGGAAGATGTTGCCATAGGTGAAGCAGACAGTGAGTGCGGCCGGCGCATATAACAGTGCCACGATGAAGGTGGTGAAGTGTGCCCGCGTGCCCCAGGACGCCGCACACCAGCGCATGATGTCACCGTGGTAGCCTGGCTTACCCCAGCCGAAGAAGGAGGGCAGGAAGACAAGAGCCGAGTAGGCCCAGATGAGCGCGATGCAGATGCGCAGCCGGCAAGCGGTCACTAGTGTGGTGTAGGAGAGTGGACGTGTGATGGCCACGTAGCGGTCCACGCTCACGCACGCCAGCGACGCCATGGACACGCTCTTCAGCACCGACACCATGTAACCAAACACCTTGCAGGTGAGCTCCTCGTCCAGGCTGCCCAGGTAGTGGAGCAGCGAGAGCGACGGGATGAGACAGCTCATGCCCACCAGAAGGTCGGCATAGGCCATGGTCTGGATGAAGGCGCTGGTGGTGTGGTGGTTGAGCAGGGGGGCACAGTGGAAGACAAAGATCACCACCAGATTGCCAGCAATGATGAGGATGGTGAGGAAGAGAATGATGGCCACCTCCAGGACACAGGTGTTGAGAGTCTGGGAGTAGCCCACGTCCAGGAGGCAGAAGGGTGGGCTGCTCTGGTTCATGTCCGAGGCGTTGCTCATGTTGAGGTGGCTTTTCAGTGCCACCCAGCACTCATCTCTGGCGATCGGGTGGAGGGGTTTAGTGCTCTCAGCCTTGGCCTCTACCTTGTCCTCCTCTCCTGTCTGGGAGGATGCGGGCCGGTGTCGCACCTCAGCGGGAGCCCGTGGATGCAGCTGATGGTAGCAGCTGCCATGTCAGCAGCCCAGCAAATCTGGGAGAGGGGGATGTCTACAGGACCAGTGCATTCCTGAGAGCACGCAGTGGGAGGTTGGGGGGTGGGGGGCTGTGCGTGTGCAAGCGTCAGCAATGAAGCGCTGCCAGTCTGCCTCCCTCCTCTTCCTGGAAGGCGCCGCTCCAGTCTGTGCGGCACTCAGATGCCAGCAGAAGTAGCTGGGGGGTGGGGGTGCGGGTAAGGGGGTGTCAGGGGGAAGAGGGAAGATCTGTCTTCAAGCGCTGTCAGATTCAATCAGAGGAATTCCAGTTCATCCCTCGAAATGAATGCGGCAATTACTCCAGCACCCGGGCACAGCCAGGGAGGCAGTCAGAGAAGACACTCGGCAAGAAACCGGTTGGAAGAGAGCGAACACCACAATCCTTTCCCGACGCAGATAACCTCCAGAGGAAAAAAACAGGAGCTGATCTCTCTCGTGCCAATTTAAGTGGGGTGGGGGGGTGGGGGGAAGTGGGATATATCCTCTCCCCTCACGGAAAACATGCAGCAGCAGGACCGAGGGTGACTGGTGTTTCAAAGAGAGCCCCGATGTCTCTGGTGAGATGGCGGCGTCTGGAATGTAAATTAGGGAGCAAGTGGTCCCACTGCAGTGAAACGGCGCCTCACTCCGCTGTGGCCCTGATGCAGTGCCTCTGCTCCTTCCCTCTCTCCCTCCCTCATGCTTCTCTCTCTCTTTTGCTTGTTCTCCCTCCCTCTGCAGCAGTGATAGCATAGAGCTCCTCCCTCCTCAGACACAGCCAGTAAGCAGCTGCAGCAAGTAAAACGAGCAGCACAGAGCCCCCACCCTCCCTCCTTTACAGGGCGTGCATGCGCATACACGCACGCACACATACACACGCACAGGGCTCAGCTGACCTCTGAGAATGCTACCTCTGTCTGTGCACTTCTGCACTAAACACAAACCTTGCATTCTTATGCATTCACAATGTATGCTGCTTTCTCCGATGCCAGTCTGTGGTTCTGTCGCATATCGGGCACCCTTTTAGCTGCAAGCCTTAGCAGCCACACCCACAGCGTCCTGGATGCATTGAGGCTGAGCACCACTCCTGTACCCATGCTTACTCTACCCATGGTTCCACCCCACTACCTGGCCTTGGGGTGATCTTTTACTGATGTCAGCCAGTTCATGCAGAACTGGACAAGAGAGTTTTCACCATGCCTCACAGGGATGGCTGCAGCAACAGCTTGCATGTTGGTCATATCTTGAAAGCAAGCTACATGTATACCCATTTGTTTTAATTTTAAATCCCTTGAAAAGTACTGTTTTCACAGTTTGCACACTGAGATGCTTCAGAAGAAGGTAAGTTACCTCACTGTGAATCATCTCATCCCTGCACATGTTTAAACTTTAAGCTTTGTTACCACAACAGCGTAAACCTGACCAAATGCAATTTGAAACAAGTAAAATGAAGATATACTGATCCAATAAGGTCTGACATCTTCACTGTATAGAGTGAGCAACAGTCAGCCTTCAGTTCAGTTGGCTTTTTTCATTATGTGTGTGTGTGTGTGTGTGTGTGTGTGTGTATGAACGCACACATAAAGTGTTTCGTGATTGTCTGAGATTCATCAAATCTGATAGATCCATATGTGTGCGTTAAAATGGGGCCAAGCGATGTCACAGTGCATACTTTAATGTTCATTTTCCCATTACCCACTAAAGACCGTTAACAAAGAAATAACAGGGCTAGCAATTAACCTAAATAATACACATTTTCCCATCCCTGTCACTACACCATTCAAGGTGAACGGAGTTTAATGAGTTGCCATAACAATAGATTGGGCGTTCAGTCATGGCACTCTACTCTACCATATGCTTCCAGTTCACTAGAACTCAAAGTCCTTCAGCTGGTTTCAGTTGGCAGCAAGATGCAGGATATCAGAAACAAGCCCAGACTGTTCCAGACTTCCAGAGTTCCAGACTGGGACTGAGGGAGCAACAGCAGGGGCTGAAGGATGAATAAACCTCCTTTGCTCACCCTCTTATGGACAAGGACAGCCCTCGAGTTGGAGACGGTTTAACTTCCAGCTCCCAAAATGAGGCTAAATGCCCCATGAAGTGAGGGGGCGGGGAGTGCTTGAGAAGGGCTGTATCTGTGGTCAAGTCCGGTCACGTTCTGCAGGTTGGGTGAGCCTTCACTCCTTTATTATTTAACACGCTTCAGAAGGTCCTGGAGGACAGCATGGCCCATGACCATCCCTGTCCTTGTGATTCTGAAATGACTCCCAATATTTTTCCTTCTTATTTATGACTAATCCGTTCTGACAGCAGTCTACAGGCACCAACCAGGAGTTCAGCCTGGGCCAGTGGATGGTGGCGGATATGGGGGATGGGTGGAGCTTGAGAAGGGCTGTATTAGCCCTTTTCACCTCGCGGCCTCGTTTTCATATTGAAAATGAAAACGAGGCTTGGTTGGGTAAACAAACAGTCCCCCCCAAGGTAATTTGACATTAGCTGGGCATGGCATGTGAAAGATGGACACAAAACCTACTGCTTGTGCCCAAAGGCAAAAGGGCACACCTTGCCCACACTTTGTGTACCCTGTATGTGTTAGTTTGATGGTCATTCTTGTTGAAATGTTGCCCATTCATATGTAAATTGTGTGTTGCTACTTTTATCTAGCTAGCTAACGTTACCTCGATCTCCCATCTCACAGTCATCTGGGTGACGCTGCCTAGCTAGCTCTTTTAGCTCGCTAAACACGGATTAAATATTAGCTAATAAAGTGTCCACCAGCTGGCTAACAGTTGGTGTACCCTGTATGTGTTAGTGGGATGTTAATTAGTATTCAAATGTTGTCCATTCATTGGTTAATCGTGTTTCGATACTGTTATCCAGCTAGCTCTCGCATCTGACAGTCATTTCGCAATCACTAAACACGGTTGAAATATGAATGAAGCTAAGTGGGTAGCTACGACCAACCTTAAATGCTCTGGTAATGCTAAATAACTGAGTAGAAAGTAGATTTGTAGTGTTGAGTGTCCAAAAGCTGGTTTAACTAGATTCATTTACCCACCCAAGCCTCGTTTTGAAATCAATATGGCGACGCATAATCAGGGTTATGCACTGACATCACTTTACCACCAGAATACGCCCCCTCAGTTGGACTGAGTGGCAAAACATCCTGCAACATGGCTGCCTTTAGTAGGGGAAACTAAGAAACCGGGAGTAAAACAAATGATTATCTGCTTAAATTAAAGACAGTTGGACTTGACAGTGATCCTAACAACTTACCACAGAACCAGTGGTCCATGGACATTGACATGTGGCCAGGAATCAGGTTTCCTGACATTTATATGTACCTGATTTTGATGCCGGGGAAATAGGCTATTCAAAGCAAAGCCTGAAGGCATACAAAAGCCAGGACATTCTGAAACGCTTAACGTGGCTTAATGTTACACAACTGCGATCAATGATCACCAAATTTCTCTTGGACATCTCTTGTCAGACACACTTCCTCCTGTCAAAAAATCAAAACTGAAATCCTAGGAGTAAGGTCATTATCTCACATTATGCGTTTTTCTCTCCATTGATGCCCATTATAAGGAAAAAGCTTAATGTGGCTTAATGTCCCAAAACAGCGATCACCAATGATCACCAAATTTGTCTGACATCTCACATGTCATAAACACTATCTCCTATCAAAAAAGCTAATCTCTCCATTGACACTCATTATAAGGAAAACGCTTCTTAGCTTAATTTTCCAAACAGTGATCAACTAACAAAAAAGAAAAAAAACTGAGAGGACAGCGCTTAACGTAACGTCGGCCTAACTACCATATTCCTTGGATTTTAGTTTTGCTTTTTTGATAGGAGATGGTGTTTATGACATGCGAGATGTCAGACAAATTTGGTGATCATTGGACGCTATTTTGGAACATTAAGCCACGTTAAGCCGTTTCACGTTAAGCGTTTTAGAATGTCCACAAAAGCTTGGTCGTACTTCAAGGTGGGATTTGTTAGTGAAATTAAAGTTACAAGGACACTAATGAATATTTTGGTTGTAGGTGGACAGGTTTGTACAAATATTTTTATTTTATTACAACTTTTATTTGGAAAGCTGTAAGCTACACGTTTCGGGGCCTGGATTCTAGGCGTTTCTGCGAATTGCAGCGGTCCATTTGCTTCTCTTTTCTTTAGCTTTCAGCAGTCTGTAAAAAGATAGCGTCGATTTCTTGTTGAATCTATTTGTACAGTCAATCACACAACAGCTTTCCCATTTTGCATGTGTTTTTTTCGCGGCATTCAAGCTGAACGCTAATGCTGCCACTCAGTAAGTCTTTCCGCCACTCAGTGGGTGTAACCTGCAGTAACTCCACCTACTGTGACGTCACATGCATAACTTTTATAAGTGAGTTTTGGACATGTAGAGGCTTGTATGGTGAGAGAGGACATGTACAGTGAGAGAGACCAATAAGGGCTTTTATTTGTAATGATATCACTAAACCTCAGTGTGGCCTGGAGGACATGGTGCCCATTATGACCATGCTGTGCTTGTGACTCCAGAATAGCTTGTAATGGCTTTCTTATTTACAACATATCCATGGTCATAATGTCCGCTGGCGCCAACCCTCGGGGTCATCTCGGCCCACAGTCTGCAGGACTGGAGGACCTGGTGGTGTGGTGGTGTAGGGCACATTGGTAGATGAGAGATGGGGAGGACTGTGAGGAGGAGGATGACAGACCAGCAGGTTGCTCTACTGCAGAGCAGAGGAGAGCTCCTCTTCAGACAGGTCTTTGTCTCTGCTCTGATCCAGACCCACCGCCTCCTAATGTCTCTATTAATGTGTCAGTGCCTCCTAGTGAGACATATGTGCAGTCAGTGCCATGGACTCTTCTGGTTTAAAATGTGTGTGTGTGTGTGTGTGTTCTCTGCTGGGCTGCATTGCACCTGTTCATCATTGCAATGCATCAGTAGAGGCTGCTGCCACATTCAACTTCCCCAGTGAGAGAGAGTCTTGCAGAGCCACACCACCGATCAGCACTGATGAGGATGGTGAGGATGGCAACAGCGCCGATCACCGCGCCCCCCGCCAGCCCAACACAACCGCACTCGCAGTTCTGCCTCATGCCGGGGAGGTGCCCAAAGCACCGCCCCTGCCAATCCTGTCAATCCTGCCGATCCCTCACTCCAGACACCTCCCCCTACTCTTGTGAATGCCCCATTGTGGAACACAAACGGCTAAAAATACAGTTAGCTGGCGAAGGAGTGGGGAGCCCCCGCTCGTTCATTACTAAGACAGAGAATGCTTTGCTTCAGCAGCCCTAGATTATTGCACTGATCTCCCTGGCAAAGGCCTGCAGATGCATGCCATCTGCAGAGGTTATACTAGATGCCCCATCTCCTTCACAAAACTAGCCAGAGCTGCCAAGCAGCCATCAGTCACACCATCTACACTGGCAACTCTCGGTTTACAACAATCTAAGTTAGGATATTTACTATGCTCATCATCCATTAAACTGACTGGCGTGGCAGTGTGCTGTGCTTCGTAACTCTAGCTAGCTTCGCTGCATCACATTCTTAACTATCTGCTGCATCTCTCAGAAAGGTCACTGCACTTTAAGCAGCAGCACCCAAAACACAGACACCGCTCTGGGACTTGTTGGCATGACACTGCTCTAAAAAAGGAAAAATGGGGGTCACAATCCCTCCAAAACTATCTATCACAACGCACAGCACTCCTGCTGCTGCCCCTATGGGCCCACACACCTGCACATTCTGTGATTTATATAAGTGTGACATTACCAATAGTAACGTTGTGTGCTGCATGGAAATACAGGGCCAACAGGCAGGCATTGTGGGGGCTGTTTGTTTTTCTTGACTGTATGGTGCAGTGTGTGGGGTGTGTTTGACCTCTGGGAAAGGCACATCTGGTGTCAGTATGGGCCCAGCCTGCAGAGTGCCTGCTGAGCTGTGACCTGCAGTAAAGCTGACTGCAGTAAAGCTAAAGATACGCTGCAGTAGTGCTGGAATAAAGCTTCCAAATGCTGAGAATGTTTGGATTGAATCCTTTTTCATTAGAAGTGCTACATTTCGTTAAATAATGAAATTGATTCTAATTTTTAGGGTTCAACTGTTTTCAACTTGAAAACTTGGAAATGGCTGAAATGTAAGGGATCTCTATCACATTCACAACGGCACTAGCTCTTCCATCACCGTATGATGGATTGACATGTGGTCACATGCAGCTAGTCATGTTATACAGTGTACAGTATACACCACTGTTATTTCTGAAATCTCATTTTTTATATTGCCACAGGCTCCACCCAGTAATACAATCACCAATCTCTGGCATCTAATGCTGCAAACACAGTACTGCTGTACCTAACTTAAAACACACGCTAATTAACTGTCAATTCTGTTGACCTATTTTATCTGCTGAGCACTGATTTAAAACCCCAACATCAAATGCATAGTTTTTGCTGTCTTTAGCATTCCAGTGCTCTCGCTCAAGGACAACAAACAAGCTGATTGTCCTGTCCATGTTGTTTTCGGTTTCATAAACTTCTGACAGCCATAAAGCCAAGTCACTTAGAGACCAAGTGTTGCTGTCACACCGTGGCCCTGCTGGGTGCTGCGTTTAGGGTGGAGTGAAAACATCTGCATTTGAGAAAAGGGCAGCAGCCCCAGCTGAGAGAATGTAATAAAATGTAATGTAGTGAGAGGTGACATTAGGCATCACTTTGATCCGTGTCCATCTGTCAAGCAGAGGTATGTTCTACGGGTTTAAACACGTGGCCGCAGGGGTGTGGCAGTCAGTCAATGGCCCCTTGAATGTGGAAGTGCCTGTGTTAAGGATACTAAGGCAGTGATTCATGATAAAGACACCCTTCCACCCCTTGGCAAACTGCCTCTGGTCAGCCTTATGTAATGTATGATGTGGAAGGGAGATGTAGGGCATCAAAGTCTTCACGAGTCTTCAGAAGTATACAGATGTTTGCAGGCTGCCAAACATGGACCATGGACTGCCAATACCATCTACTGAAATTTACACACAAATACTTGAATATATTGTCATATAATTCATTTTATTTCAGTTCATGCAGACACAGATATTTTTGTTAGATGCAACTTCCAAGCTTTCCAAGTCAGAGGATCATAGCAGGGATCCTTTAAATACAGTAATTTAATACAATGAGTCATTAGTAGCAAAACACTCAGACAGAATCACTTGGAAAAGCACTGCAGAGGGAGAGGAAAGCCAAGATGAATATATTTCAAAAGGAAAACCTTGGTGACTATGTGCCTGTGATGGGAGTGTGACAAGACAAAGGGCTTTGCACTGAATCTGCACTGAATCAGCTGTGAATGAAACCTGCCTTGTATTCACCTTGCTTCCCAATCAGAACCACAGCGTCCAAGGACAAGCTAATGAAGAGAGAACTGTGCCTGCTTTTCTGAGTGTTTTTAGGAGCCGGCGAAGCTCTAGAGCTTTATTTTTGATTGAGTGCCCTTTCCAAAGAAAAGCAGAAGCAAGCAGAGCCTCCCTCCACCGGACAATCTCAAAATCACCCCCACGGAATGATCAGAGAGGGCCTCGCTAAAATATCCACTGTAATAAAAAGCTCAGAAAAGAGGATAGGAAGTACTGATCATCTACACAACTGCCTGCTCTAAAAAGCTCCCTTGTCAGCTCATAAATCCATGTTCCCATGGTGTAATTAATCTACTGAGAGTACCTGACTTTAAATCCGATGCTTCTTGAGACAAAAGTGACAGAAGGGAATGACAGCCCTCCCTTTTCTGTTTAAGCACGAGTTAACACAATGCTGTCTGGAGTTTGTGTAAGATACATAATTACTGAGCATGAGCAAGCCTTTACCCTTCTAGCTGAGATATGCATTTACAACCTGTGGAAGAGCGAAATTTCACAAAGATGTTTTTGTCACTGTGTGTCACAGGTAGTAACACTTCCTGTGCTGTGGACAGAAACCTCACAAACTGAAAACAGAATGGAGTCTATTTGGACAAATTTTGAGAGGGGACGGAGGGGAGGGGGACAAGGGGGCAAACATCTTGCCACCACCTGGGACCCTGCTGCCTCAGGATTTTGACTTTACATAACGCTGGTCAGCATGGCGACTGCCCCAGGAGACATACCGCAGGCCCGCGAGATTGCGGACAGACTGACTCCAGAAACACACCGCCAAAGCTGTATGTCCCTGGCATGAAGGCACCGCCTTGGTCCCCTTTGTCACGGGAAGGGGTTCTCATGTTCTACTAGCATGTCTGCACCAGGCCTCTCTGTCGCCAGGGACGGCTGTGAATGCTGAGTGATGTCCAAACACGGTACATGCTTTTCAGTGCTGACTCAGCGATTTCTGTCCCTTTTGTTCCGGTTCATTTTAGAGCGGCATTGCAGCTTTGATCTAAATAAAATACCCCAGTAAACGTCTGGCTGCTTATTCACAACTTCACTCTTTGCATCACCATTGAGTGTCTTAATGCTCTGTTCCTCTGTCTCTTTAAACATAAATTTCCACCAGTTCAGATTTCCCTGTGATACTCCCTGTGATACTCTACCCTGGCTGTGTCCAATGAGGAAAGTTCTGCCCAAAGGTCAACAGAATGTGATTAACAAGGGATCAACTGGCAGTCACACACACAAAAACTGCACTCCTCTGAGAGAAAACATACTGATGACCACTAGGGCTAAATGATTAATCGATTTCAAATTGAAATCACAATTTGAAACAATGTGATTTGCAAATCGCAAAGGCTGTGATTTAGGATATACATTATGCAGCACATCTTACCCAGGGTTTAAACTGTCATGTCAATTGTTTTACAAATTCATGCCATCATCCTTGTGTGACAGTCATGCTCACCAATCAGAAGTGGACCAATGCGACTGCGTATATGCCCACCAACAACAAACACGTGAAACCCAAGGAAAATGTTACATTCGTGGTGCGGAAAAATGGCCTCTGCAGAGCCCGAAGCAACGTTGGACAATATTTTAGCCCGAAGAAAAGCAGCACTTCGGTGGTATGGGAGTATTTCGGGTTTGAGACGACGGATGTGCAACTGTGGTGAAGGGTGAGAGCAGTCACCCCACCCGTCCTCGAACCCGGGTCTACGGGGTACCAAACATGCGACTTTGACCGCGACGCCAAAGAGCCAGGCTCTTTGGTATGGCAGTCAGAGCACATACTCTGTCACACTGCCCTCCCCTTCGGGAAGCGCGCCCATGCGCTTCGCGCACCATGGCGTCCCTCACGCATTCTCTTGCCATACTTCTCCCATCCCAGGGTGCCCCACTCACCAGTGCTTCACCCATCTCTGGGGTCCCTCACACCGTGCTTCACCCATCTCTGGGGTCCCTCACACACCGGGGTGTCCCTCATACGGCTCACACACAGGGCACACCTCCGATGGCCTCACGGCAAGCCATCCTACCTGACACCATTTGTAGCAAAGGGCGAGAGCAGTCATCCCACCCAGCCTCGAACCCGGGTCTACGGGGCACCAAACATGCAACTTTGACCGGAACAGTCGCCACATCCAGAAGCAACACCACAAACCTATATCAGCACCTGAAAAAGCACCGCAGGCAGCTTTATGACGAGCGTACGGCCAAGAAGTCAAGTGAAACTAGTGATGCTTTAGCCCAGTCTAGTAAACAAACTACTATTTCAGAGTTGTTTGTGACGACTGTTTTACTCCATATGAAAAGGGCTCACGAAGACACTGTGAGGTAACGAACGCCATAACACACTACCTCGCTAAAGACATGGTGTCTATTAACTCTTTCGCGCATACAGTCACAGCAGTGTGATTAGCCATTTAGCGTGTATGCTAAAACTGGTGCGATTAGAACACGAGATTGGAAAAATTCTAGCTAATTCTAGCTTTGACGAAACAGCGATTTGACAGTAAAAAATACAGCAAATGTGGCGGTGAAAACTATGAGAAGCTTAATAACGCTAATGAAAACATAACAAACCATGTAAGGTAACATGCGGTACACAAAAAAAGTTCAAAAGTTAAATGCTGGTTATCAGCAAATAAATGTTTTAGTTGAATGTGCAATATTTAGATATTTTGTGTAACATTTATATTCCTATTTTTATTATTATATTTAGTGATCCCTTTTTTGATAATTATTCTGTGGTTTGTCATATATAATGATCATATGTAGATGCTGGTCCTGAGCCATAAGTGAATGACCTACCTATTGCAATGTCAGAGATTGTGTACAGAAAGGTCCTATTATTTTCTAATTGGATTTTTTTTTTTATTATTATTATTACTGTATTTATTTAACTTAACGCATTCACAGCTTTTGTGATAGTTATATGTTATATGTTATATGCCAATTAAAAAATGTAATAAATACATGTTGGAAGCAATTGATGTTTTTAATTTATCATCCTTGCACTGGAATATAGAGCAGTTAATATTTTGATGGTATCTCATGTGGAAATGTTTTAAATCTATTACACAGTGAAAACTGAACTGAAGCATGACTTAAAAAATTATACTGCAGATCAAATCGCAATCGCAATAACTGTCAGAAAAATCGCAATTAGATATTTTCCCCAAATCATTCAGCCCTAATGACCACAACCATTATCAATTATTCTGACAGAACAATTCAAAAGTGACAGATCATCTGGGTCCATCTACAGTACACTACCACACTGTCGTAGTGAATGCTCGTTTTATCTCTCATCCCACATCCTGTTAGCAGATAAATCATCATTAACCACCACCATATCGGGTGTGAATGGGATGTCATGATCACCCATGTGCTGGTCTATCTTTCATTAAGATAACTGAAAAGGCTATACAGAGATATGGATAAAGATCCCTCACATGACTGCCTTTGGGAGCGAAATCACAAGCAGCAATAATTACACTCCTGGGCTGCTATAGCAGCTGTGGAGGGTGGTGGACATTTACTCTGTACCACCAACAAAATAAAGCTCACCAGTGAACACTCAGAGAGCAAGAGAGAAAGAGAGAGAGTGCAAGAGACTGCAGGAAAGAACATAAGAGGAACAGAAACATTCTGCCTCTACTGTCACTAGGGCTGTGACGATAACCGCATTAACGCTCATTCGCCATTAATCTGGAAACTTTAACGCGTTAATGTTTTAACGCAAATGAATCATATTATCAAGTTTGACCGCAACGTCCTTCCGTAATTCCAGTGTGGATATTCACCTGGCTGAATTACTGAAAGGCATGGCAAACGCAGATGTGCTGAACGGCAAATTTCGTTTTAACCCTTTCTCATGTAACTTATTTGTTATGGTATGTAGCGCGCACGTTACCTTATATGGTTCGTTATGTTTTCATTTGCGTTAAGTTTCTTATAGATTTCAGTTAGCATTTGCTATATTTTTAGAGTTAAATCGCTAAAATTAGCTAGAATTTCTCCAATCTAGTGTTCTAATCGCCCCTGTATCTTTAGCTAAACCTATATCTGTAAGGCATTATACATATCTCAATCTGTTTGATGGATCATAAACACTCGTCTACATCAGTTTTGTCTGAAACATAACATGTGTTGCACCACAGTAACTCACATAACATCCAGAAAGCATCTCTGTCAGAACTGTTAGGATCTTCATTCTAATCTCTACTGTACTTATTGAGTCTTCTATTCATTTTATTATTGACTTATCCTTCCATCTAGTGCACATTTATCTACTTGCTCAAACCATTGCAAATACAGAGCTATAAGGTCTGTCTGGTCTACATCAAATGACCCACAGGAACTGTCCTGGAACAAAGTCATCACCAAAGAAATGCAAATCACATCAAAGTCATCACCAAAGCAATGCAAATCACATCAAATGGTCCATAGGAACTGTCTTAGAACAAAGGGTCATCACCATATCAACGCTTGTAATTCACTGTCATGTCACTCTGTCTAAATGCAATCAACAACTGTTGAGGTGTGGCTTAATCACACTTGGGTGTTTATGTGAGTGTGCATCTGAGCCTAGGTAGTCTTAGTTTGGGCACTGTTTGTGTGTGAATCTTTGGCTCCTGGGGAATAAACCTAATTTTATCTGATTCATCTGACTGTCTGTTCCATGAAGTAGAACCTAATAGAACTATGCAGAATTAAGATGCAACCTATAATGGACTGATTCTGGTCTTGATGCAATTCAATTCAATACAATTTTATTTGCATAGTCCTTTTTACAACACAAGTTGTCACAAAACAGCTTTACATTGTTACCAGGCCTGAGACCCCCTGAGAACAAGCCTAAGGCAACAGTGGCAAGGAAAAACTCCATAATTAACAAGAAGAAACCTTGAGTAGAACCCAGCACAGAGGGGGAGCCCATCTGCTTCTGGCTGATGGCACAGTGAAAAAGATTTTTGTTTAAGCCTCCATGTACCGCTCACTAGCCTGTGTGTAGACACAAAAGGGAGGGTATTACAGTCCAAGCAGGCAGAGAGGGTGGCCATTTTGCCAAGTAGTACAGTAGAGATCTGGGGATAGGCCAACGCCTCCCGGCAGAGCATCAAACACCCAAACGTATAAAACCGTGACTTTGGAATGATTCGGCATTCGTCCACCAAGTCTAGATGAATCAACGGACATGTGACCACACCCAGAAAGCACTGTGTGCAGTGGCCACTGGGAACAGGAACATGGAGGAAGCAGGCCCACGCTAAAGTAATGTGACAGAAGAGACCGATCTCGGGGGTTCTGCTCGCCTGTTTAACAAGCGGTTTTGCCCTCCCGGGCCGAAGCTGTGAGTAGCACAAGGGATCGCTGCCAATGCTGTTTAAGGAGCTGCTTCTGCTCCCCTCCCTCTCTCTGCTTCTACTGGCCTGTGCTAGCCACAAGCTCACCCTGAACGCTCCTCTCAAATATCCATCAGGCCGAGTGCTTTCCTAGAGAGAGGACACGCTGACTGAACAGCAACACTGCTGCGCCTCTGAGAAAGAGGCAGCTCCAAGCTGCCTCTGTCACAGTGATAACACAGCTATCAATGTTCTGAAGGGAATGTGAAGGAGCAAACAAAGGCCTGGTGCAGCTAGGGGGGTAGGGGTGAGGCAGGTGAATCTACTGGGAGAGGTATCAACAGATTCTGCCCCCACGCACTGAATGTGAACCAGTACTTATTTTGTGCTGTATTTTTGGAGTTAGGATAAGGAGTGCATAGCCCGATTCTGATTAAGTATCTCAGCACATTTTGCCCCTGAGCAGAGGGCAGAGAGAGGCTGGGCTGAGCTCTGAGGAATGAAGGATGTGGCTGACGATAGCCGTGCAGATGACTCCACGGAGACACAAAGCAGTGTTCTCAGGGATTGGAGGCGGAAAGGCCGAGGAGGAGAACGGGGTCTATCCAGTCTTTCTCAATATGGGACTGTCACTGTTAACGGACGCAAACACAAAGGCAAAGACAAATCATTCATCATTGGTCACAAGCCACGTTTGCTCACCACGCTCAACACATCTCTGAAAACCGGATTTACCCTCCCCTCAGACCTGACAGGTTACACACTGGCTTCACCAAAGGAACAGAACAGGGAGCGAGGGAGAAAGCCACACCGCCCTAAAAGCGAGACACGTGGTGGTTTCTTTGCTTCTCCATGGGGAAATCTAAATCGTATCCCAAGAGTGACCACGCCTTCTGAAACCAGCTGGGTAGGGGGCCTAAATCTCCAGTGCCCCCCAGGCTTCCTCGGAATGGGACAAAACACATGACGCACGGAGCTGGAGTGTAAACACATCAAGGCAAAGGCCAAAGAGAAGCCGAATTTAAGCAGCACAACAAAAACTCTGCCCTTTTGGGAAGGGATCCAAAGCATTCCAGTCAGTATTCTTTTTTAAAGATGGCAATAAATTACAATTAAATAGATGCTACTCAAATGAAACCATTAAATATAGACATGAACATTTCTCACTCTGTCCCTGGAAATCCAGGTCAACCAGTGCATGTACATTTTTATAATCCGTTCTGTACCCACAGATGTCCTGAATAATCACAGCTATCTGTCATAGTAATGCCAAGCAGGTCTGAACCACAGAAACCCTGTCCAATCACAGCAGAGCTCATCAGAGCCCACATCAGGGGTCAGGGGTCAGGAGTCAAGGGTTAGAGGTCAGGAGTTGACAAGCAGGGACATACCTTTGTGATGAGCGTCCGATACTCTTCCACCTGGTGGTCGTTGTTATGGCAGCCAGCTAGGAGCTGCCACACCTCACCCCTGAGGGCCTCCGGGACACCGCTGCGGACCAGTGCAGACAGCTGCTTTGGCCGCACAGCCAGGTTCAGATGCCTGCAAAAAGACATATGGCACCGCATTACCATGGCGACAGGACACGTGCCGCCATGTTACCATGGTGATAGGACACACCGCCGCATTGCCACAGTAACAGAACGTACAACGCAACATTAACATGGCACCCTGCCACGTTACCATGACAACAGGATGCACACCGCCAATTCCGGTGTCGGGGTGCAGTGGGAGCGTGGCGTGCGATCTGACAAATAAGAGGATCAGATGGGCCTGGCAAGATCCAACCTGACTTCTCTTCAGACAAGGATGACTGCTTGACTAACTGGAACCCTGATCACAGTGTACTGACAATACTGTTTGATAAAAGTTCCAAGCTGCCTCTGTCACAGTGATAACACAGCTATCAATGGTCTGAAGAGAAATAAGCACTCAGTTCTACCAAGTACTTTATGGTGTCGCGAGAAGCTGTCTGTGCTGGATTATATTCTGAAAAACTATCATCAAAGGACAATTTCCTCAGATTTGGGAATCTGATAACATTCTGCCACTAGGATCTGTCTTTCACAGGTCTGTTGATCTACAAGTGCTACACACATAGCCTGACTATAAATGAAATGTATCCAGGTTAGACTGAAAGTACATATTCAACTGAGGTTAACCAGATTGTAATGAATGCTTTGGTTTTTTAAAACTGCATGGTGCTAGAGCAACAACATTGTGACCTATGCAACTTACATTACATTACATTATTGGCATTTAGCAGATGCTCTTATCCACAGTGACTTACATCGGTTACAGTTTCTTACATTGTTAGTCACTTATACAGCTGTATATTTACGAGTCCTGCTCCTTAATTACTATGATACACTGCGACCCCAACTTGAACAGTATAATGTGAGGACTTTCGAAATTGTTAAAAACAGTTTAAAAAAGAACACAGCAGTAAGCAGTGATAATGTACTACATTACTACAGTATGTGGGAAGCTCTTTACACACTGGAATCTCTCCACAAGCCAAGAAAAAGATTCTAGGAAAGTCTGCAAACTCAATTATTTAATTTAATTTTTTTTCTTTTTGCCCAACCCCCCTCCCCCCCCCCCCCCCCCCCCCTTCATTGGAGGACCTCTTTATTAAGCTTAATTACTGAATTACAGCAAGCAGATGAAGGTGAAGACACAAAAAAGAGGAAAAAAAGGATAATAACAGAATAAAATAAATAAAGACAACAGAAAAAATAGATACAATATTTATCAGCAGTCTTTTGTCTCACCACTAGCAAGTGAATGTCCTCCACCTATCCTCCACCAAAAACCAATGGTCAGTATTCCAACCTCTTCTGTAGTTACCGCCCCCACCCCATTATTTTTCTTTCCCCTTATCTTTTTTATTATTATTATTATTATTATTATTATTATTATTATATCTATATATAGATCTGTACAAAACAAAACAAAACATACATTTTAAGGACAAGAGAAACAAAAAAAGGAAAGAAATACATTAATCATTATTTTTTTTGATTTCCTTCTTTCATTATGCCCTAGTCCCCTCCCCTTCACTTCACAGACCATCATTATCCAACCCCCCCCTTACAAGGACAACTCAACCATATTTCCTGTAGCTGTTCACTTCTTTGCTACTTGACATATTTGGTTATCTATGCGATCCACTCATGACACCTTTTCCATTTTGTGCTAATAATTTACACATTTCATTCTATTATATTTTTTTTACAGTAAGTACATTTATCCAAATCACATATCAATATTCACACATATCTACATATGTCTATGTTATTCTTTATTCCCAGCCTACTGTCACTCTCAGTGCCTTCCATCTGTCCTTATATACAATTAGCCTACTGTTTTCTTGTGCCATGTAACCCTCAATTGTGCTGTGATGTTTTATAAAGAGTTTGAATCTCTCTGTCCTCAAGGCCTCCACAGATTTTGACTTAAAAATAAAGATTTCCCCCAAAAGTATTATAACGTTAACTATTATTTGGGTGCCATTTCTTAGATCGCCCAACAGCACGGTGGGCAAGTCTAGTGAAAACTGACTACAGTATGGAGACAACCACCGCTGAACCCCTGTCCAGAACAGTGCCACAAAGGGGCAGTACCAAAATAAATGATCTACCGACTCAACCTCTTCTTGACAGAATCTACACAAGGGTGACTCTTCAATTCCCCAAGTATGAAGCATCTTTTTAGTGGCCACAAATTTATATATTAGTTTAAACTGAAAGAATCTTATAGATGAGTCAATTGTTGCTTTGTAAATTAAATTAAACACCTGATTCCATGGAATCGGACAGTCTATCATATACTCCCAAGAGTGTAAAATATTATATTGAGCAGCTATTAGATTTTTTGATTTTAGATGAAACTGATATAATATTCTATTTAGTCCAATTAAATTTTTTCATATGTGGTCGGCAGACTAGCTCCTGGCCACTTCCTTTACCAATGCTTCTTTTCCATTTTTGTGGTATGGCTGCAATCAGTTGATTAAAATTTTGTAAAGGGCAAACCTTACCATAAATATTGGTGAACTCTTCATAGGACATTAGTTTACCTTCCTTATTTACTATATCATTTATAAAAATAATGCTCAAAAATAAAATAATGTCAAACAAGTTTTTCCAAAAAATAAACCCTCTCCCTATCAGGATATTGGAATTAAGCCATAAGATCTGTTGTAAGATTTGTTCTGTGTTTTCTGGAGGGTGGAATTGGAATTGCAGCCAGCTTTGTATGGTTTCTTTCAAAAAGGGGGATACGTTGCAGAGAATATCATCATTAAGCTGTGAGAACGGGGGTTTTCTTTCTGTAGGGAGGGAAACAGTCCCTTTCTGAACATTGAGTGGGCATTCTCTAATAGTCTTCTGGAGAACCATTTTGGGTTTAAAAAAATTTTTGGAATCAAGGACGCTTTAAGTGAGAGGTTCAAGGCCCTTAGATTTAACAATTTTAGGCCACCTGATCCATATTCATTGTATAGATACATACGTTTAACTTTATCCGGTTTACCATTCCATATAAATTTGAAGATTTTTTGCTCATATAGTTTGAAGAATGATTCACTTGGGGTAGGTAATGTCATAAACAAATACGGAAATTGAGATACGACTAAGGAATTAATCAAGGTGATCTTGCCATAAATATTTCCCTCTCCATGGATGCAGTATTTTGTCTATTTTAATGAGTTTGTTATTGAAATTAACTTCTGAGAGATTACTTGTATTTTCAGGAATGTGAATACCAAGTATATCAACGGATCCATCCTTCCATTTTATGGGTAAATTACATGGTAAGGCGAATGCTGTATCTTTCAGAGACCCAATCCTAAGTATTGTACATTTGTCATAATTTGGCTTCAGACCTGACAAATTGGAGAAGTAATCAAGGTCTTGTGTTAGACTTTGCAAGGAAGAACACTGGGGGGCCAACAGGAAACTGGTATTATCAGCATACATTGAAACCTTTGTATGTAGTCCCTGGAATTCTGAACCTATGATTTTATTATTGATCTTATCTTTAATGCAAGTATTTCAAACAGGTACGGCGATAAAGGACAACCTTGTTTTACCCCTCTTGATAATGAAATATTACATGAAATATGACCATTATTTATAATTTTACATGTGAGGTTGCTATACATAACTTTCACCCATTTTATTAGAGATTTGCCAATGAGATTAGAGATTTACCAATGATTCTTTTCCATTTTTGTGGTATGGCTGCAATCAGTTGATTAAATTCTTGATTAAATAAGCAAGTTTACCTTGCTTATTTACTATATCATTTATAAAAATAATACCAGTGTCAAACAAGTTTTTCCGAAATATAAACTTTCTCCCTATCAGAATATTAGAATTAAGCCATATGATTTGTTGTAAGATTTGTTCTGTGTTTTCTGGAGGGTGGAATTGGAATTGCAGCCAGCTTTGTATGGCTTCTTTCAAAAAGGGGGATACGCTGCAGAGAATATCATCATTAAGCTGTGAGAACTGGGAGTGTTTTATCGGTAGAAAGGGAAACAGTCCCTTTCTGAACATTGGGTGGGCATTCTCTAATAGTCTTCTGGAGAACCAATTTGCAAACTCAATTATGGTGAAATGAAGGAGCCCTTATTACAGAGACATGGGCCCAGAGCACAGAGGAGGCATAAAGGACTCTTTGAGAGGTGCAGGGGGACACAGTCAGACAAAACATTGTTGTCCAGAGAATTAACATCGCCAAGGACAAGTGTGGACATACACTGAGTATTCACCACCATCTACTCATGGCCATTAGACACTCACTGTGGAAATATCAAGCCTCCCCTAAGTGTGTTATTTCAGGCTAAGCTGGCGTTTTTGTTCTTTTTTTTTTATACAGACTACATGGTAATATGTTTTTTTCCAGAGAGGTCTTGTGTGACTAATATCAGCCCACTCCCTCCAGTAACTCTCCGTGGATCCTAAACCCGAGATCTGACTTACAGGGCTCTTAAAGTGTGTCTATCCCAGAATAATACGCACAGCGCCTGTGTGTTTCAGTAAGGGTCTACAACCCGCAAAACCTTCTGCAGGCCAGGGGTAGCTGGGAGCACAGTATGCTACAGTACTAAACAGCTATGAAAATATTTAGGCTGAGACATACCAGGGCATAGTGTGTTATTCCCAGATCTAATCATGATTTGCTACTCATAGTACATTAAGGTCTGTGTTGTCATATGTAGCTAAATAAAAACATGAACACTCTCACTCTTAGTCAGCTGATACAGAGCAGCTAAGGGCAATGACAGTAACTTTTGCTTAAGCTGCTGTGTGTTCTCAGATGTGGGTCAGAACCTCCCCTTTCTGATTAGGGTTGCATGCAGTAAGGTCCCATCCTCAAACGCTGTCTGGCGGGTATGAAAGTGGGTACAAAGTAGTATGAGAGAGTAGTGCATGCCGGAATCAGCCCCTCTGTCAGAGGAACATGCAACAACCCACACTGCAACTCCTTACAACCAGCTGTTACGAAACAAGTTGCAGATGTAAATGTAGGTTAAGCTCAAAAATCACTCTTAAGTGAGACTTAGAGTGAAGAAATGCCAAAAAAACACAGGGAATTGGAACAAAGGCCTGACAGCTTTACTTGACCAAAGCTGAGGTTTTCTTGCATGCACCACTGTGCTAAATGGTACAACGCTATATGTGGGTTCACTTGTATTCACCCATCAAATACAACAGTTCAATATATTTTCTGAGCTTTTTAATTCACCCAAAGGCTTTAATTTAGAGCAACATGTGGGTCATCAGAGCTGAAATGGAAATATGATTTTAATAACATTATGTGGATTTCCAAATCCTTGTTGGTTTACCCCTCTGCTTTGACATATTAAAAATATCAATCGGCAGTTTAATTTTCCTCACATGAGTGAGCTTTCCAGTTAGCAAGGAGCATGTGTATGTGTGTGTGTGTGTGTGTGTGTGTGTGTTCAGGCAAGAACATTCCTCTTGATTCTGTTTGAGAGGCACAGAGGCTCTACCCCATGCATGTGGGATCCTAGATGAGGACCTCATTGCTGCTCCATCAAGCATGTGGCTGTGTGTGAAACAGGACATGCAGGCTTGCTCAAAAGAGAGGAGACAGACTCAGCCTGCCCACATCACATCTGATGAGATGTGTGAGAGACTGCAGCTGTATGATCGTGGGAGACTTTTTTTAGCATCTAGCAGTGCATCACAGGTGGTAGGCTGAGCAGCCATAAGGAAAATCTGCTGTTTGAACTTGTCAGGTCACTGCAAAGGTATCAGCCAAAGACACACTCCCATAATCAGACATCTACTTCCTTGCAGTGACAAGAACTTTATTTCTGATTTTAAGACAAGATGATTGCTGACCCTCCAAAGGCTGTGTGCTTCAGCTAAAAATATATCTTTTTGGCTGTTTGGATTCGGTGTGGACGTCGCTGAAGAGAACAGCTCTCCCATCCTGACTTTGAGCAAGCAGGCTTTTACACACACTGATGGTCCTCAGAGAGGGAGAAAGAGAAACCATGTTGTGCGTTTCTTTATTCTGCCTTAAAAGGTAAAGACAGGGCTCTGCTACACTTCAAGGACTTTGCCATTTCTGTGTATCAGCAAGGATGGACAGGATGCCTTAGTTCCTTACAGGCTTTTACTCTGAAGGTCAATGCAGCGGCTCAATGTCACCATCACCCCATCCACATCAGCATTCAGAAACACTACCCTATTCTGCGCTGCCAAAATCTGTGCGCAGACACACAAACACACACAAACACACACACATATACACACCCCACACAAACACACACATACAGACACTTACAAGCAAGCACACACACAATCAACAAATATACACACAAGCAAAACAAGCAAAAAATGGTGCAGAGGTGGACATTGTGGAGGATTACAAATACCATTGTGGAGGATTAAAAATACCTGGGTGTCCATAGTGACAACAAACTTGACTGGACTAAGAACACTGCTGCTCTGTACAGGAAGGGTCAGAGGTGCTTGTATTTTCTCAGGAGGCTCAGATCCTTCAATGTGTGCAGAACCATGCTGCAGATGTTTTACCACTCGGTGGTGGCCAGTGTGATCTTTTACACTGTAGTGTGCTAGGGTGGCAGGGTGAAGGCAGCTGACGCCAGTAGACTCAACGAGCTCATCAGGAAAGCTGCATCTGTCCTGGGATTGGAACTGGAGTCTCTGGCGGAGGTTTTGGAGAGGCAGATGCTGCAGAAACTATACAGGATTATGGACAATGCCACTCGCCCCCCTGTATGCCACACTGCACTCGTATCAGAGCACCTTCAGCTGCAGGCTGAGACCATCGAGACGCACTACGGAACGCCACAGGAAGTCATTTCTTCCTGCGGCCATCAAACTGTACAACTCCTCCCCCTTCTGCAGGAAGAACTGCTGAACCAATGAAAAATGGACAGTACATGCTACCAAAACGGTTCCCCTACCATTTACCAATATGTCCAACAGGTATATGTATATGTTCATATCAGCATCTTCCTGTGCAATATGTACATGTCCATCAACATCTACCTGGTGCAATATAAATACGCAACAGAAACATAATACTGTACAATATGCGAGGCAATATGGTTGTGCAATACTCATATACAGCTAATGGTTGTGCCTCACCCCATGCTCCTAGTTGTTTCTATGACGACAAGCTTAAATGTATAACTAGCAACTACTAAAACAGATAAAAACAGGGAAAAGGAAAAATATACCAGAAGCCAATGAAAGAACACAGAGTTCCTCAAACTCCTTCAGGAGGTGGGAGTTACACTAGCAGGGGATACCCACAACCTGGCAACCAATACCAAATGCTTCGGTGTAATTCCCAACAGCTGCAAACAATCATCAAGACTTGGCTACCAAGGGGTACAATCTGCACAAAACCAAATTAAGGCTGTGAAGAATGTGATGATACTGCCACTAAAGACTTTCTTCAAAGCGCAAGTACACAAACAGGACTTCAAAGATCATAACTCCCGCAATGTTGCGGCCTTCAAAAAGAGGCTAAAATAAGCGACCAGAAAGCCCAGTTGCGGTAATCATGGATGAGGTTGTCAGTTGTATTCAGCATTTTGCGGTAAATGCTCTGGTTATTCCACTTCAGTGCAGGGGGCATCAAACCATCTAACTACTGTGCTGTCAGCCGCTCAGACAGTGTCAATGCTGTAAACACATTATTACATTACATTATTGGCATTTAGCAGGTGCTCTTACCCAGAGCAACTTACATCAGTTACAAAGTTATCCATTTATACAGCTGGATATTTACTGAGGAAATTTGGGGTTAAGTGGGTACAACAGCAGTGCCCCGGCAGGGAATCAAACCAGCAACCTTTTGGTCACGAGTCCTGCTCCTTAACCACTATGCTACACTGCTGCCAAACACTATGGAAAAGACAATGCCTACGATATGAAAAGTGCACTTGGTTTTCATAGCCCTTTCTCATATGGCGTACCTCACAATAGTCTCCTGTGCAATTTGTACATTTCAGTAACCATTCCCACAGGCCTCAAAGTGTTCGTCTCAGTGGCACAGCAACTTTTAAGCTTTGCTTCCCAAATAAGTCACACAAGAGAATTTTTAGAATAAAAGTTAAATTAAATTTCAAAAATTGTAAGAAATATAAAAAACTGATTTTGTTCTGAATTCAGAATGTTTAAACTGCAATAGTGTAGAAGTTATAAACCGTAGTATAAACAGTCCTAAATTGTATAATAAATGAAATGTAAAAGTAATAAATATTCCCAACACACACATCAGTGTTGAAAGGGTGGGGACCCTAGGCAGTGTGGAACACAGGAGATTGGGCCTCTCCACTCACCACTTGGACAGCAGGTCCCCCCAGGTCTCCAGGATCTTCTCGGCACATTCCTTGGACACATCCCCTGAGCCGCTCAGCAGTGGCTCGTCATTGTCTGAGGGAAGAGAGGAAGGGACAGTGGTGAGACAGACAAACAAACGAACATACAGACAAACACTGTGGGATGTGGGAGAACAGATATTCAGAGGCCAGGGTCTCGAAGCCCACCTTCCTCGTCGTCGTCCTCGGGGGGTGAGGGCACCATGGAGCCGTGGGAAGCTGACTGCGGGATGCTGGGGCTGGCTGTGGTCTTCTTCTTCTCCCTCTCTGTCTCACTCTCCAGGCTCACCACCTCATACAGCGTGTCCGTGTTACTCTTTCGGTCCTTCCTCTCCATCTGGCGGCAAAGCCAAAGCGACAGGGGACGAGACAAGCCATGTTCCAGCTCATCACATGACAGGATCTCACTCTAGCCAAGTATATTTTTACTGCACTAGTTTTTAGTGCACAAGCACCATGAAGCAGTTACTGGTGGGGGCTCTCTCACCTGTGTAAGCTAAAGGAAGGGGCTCTCTCACCTGCTTGAGTTTCAGGTAGAAGGTCTCCGTGTAGCTGCGCTTGCTGAAGGGCCAGAAGAGCCTCTCGTTGGGCGAGCACACTCGTACCCGTGTTTCCAGCAGAAACCGCACCGGCTCCTCCACTTCCGTGATGACCAAGTCCACGGCTGTTGTCATGTACATGAACTTATCTAGACAAGGAAACTCACATGAACACTTTCTTGGCACAAATTAAGAAATCAGACTAACACAACCCCATCAGAAAAAAGGAAATTAGACAAGCACAATCCCATCACATGACAGGAATTCAGACCAACAATGCCATGACGTTGCAGGAAGTCATACCAACATGACAACATCACAAGAAAGGAAATCAGGCCAACGCAACCAAATCACATGACAGGATGGCAGACCATCCAGTTTTGGTCTACCCCACTCCAGGCTATGAGATGGTTAGCCACATCCCAGTTACAAGCTGCCTACCGTACCTTTGGGCGTCTCCTCATTGACAGCCTGGAACTGAGGCGTGTTGGGATTCCAGCTCCCTGTGATGATGTAGGACTTCCCATCTGAGCTTTTCCCCATTGACTCCTGCAGAAAGAGCAGGCAGACTTATAAGCACTGGGCTGCAGCGGGGACGGGGGACAGGGGGTGTTGAGCACAGCTGACCACTCACCAGGTCCAACAGGTGCATGTCACTATTCTTCACATCTCTACCTGGGCTCAGCAACAGACCAAAGCACCTGGAGCACAAGAGAGAGCACACTTGATGCGGAAAGCTCTATACACAGAATGTGAACCACTGTGTGAAACAGCCTAGAGCACCCTCACATGGAGAGCAGGCTGACATAGAATCTGTTAATGAGCTGACACAACTCAATTCAGGAATACAGTAGCTGTCAATCCAAACAACACTGCAGAGTGACTACGTGACACAAAGAGCCAATAAATTACATAAAGGGAGTTTCTACCAAAGGAAAACACACTGGCCACACACACATCAATAAGGCATTTGAAAGCAGTTTTTACTTTAATTCATGTTCATTATATGAGGCACAGTTTCTCAGAAAAAGCCAAACATATGGCAGACCAGTGGGTCAGCCATCCTGCTGATGTGATACACAACAGCTCCTACTCTTTGTCATTTACAATCGAGTTAAGCTGTGATATGAATAGATGGCTGTTAAACAGCTGAAATGTCTCCCCGGTGTCTGGACATAGAAATATAAAACAAGCCTGCATTACCTCTCGATGGCCAGCTCTTTATTGGATGTCTGTTGGACATAAATGACAATCTTCTTGTCCATCCCAGGGCGCAGCTTGAAGCTCTGCTTGTCTTTGTCTTTTGATACGGCACTGTTACAAGAAAACAAGAGAATGGGGTGGGGTGGGGGGGGGGGGGGTTATATTCGGTTATAGGTTCCTCCACACAAACGTACAGTGTTCACACCACAGTAACAGGGCATTTTAACAAAGACATATATTCAATGGACTATGGATGGACCATCATAACTCCCTTCCTCATAGCCATAAATTGCCCCCTAGGCCTTCGATGCATACTTAAATAAATACAATTACACACAATGGACTTTCTTTGAAGGAATAACATAAACTTGCTCATGGTTAGGAAATGCAAATGAGAGCCCTGCGATGACCTCATATGGCATCACATCATATGTTGCAGCCCACGGGCTCGAGTTCGGCCTGAACTCTCAGGGACAGCCACGGCACAGCACACAGGCTCCCAACAACAGTGTCAACGCTTGTGATAATGCTTTCTAACACATACACTGTGACAACGCTTTCTAACGCACAGGCTCCCAACAACTGTGCTTGAAGTGACTATTAAGATACGTAGGTGGTGTTAAGATGTTTCCCTTCTATACTTCATCAAAAAAGAGAACACATTTGACTATAATGTAGCACAAATACCACACTTATGCGTGGGACAATCAGGACCCGTCCTTACAGGGTCAGAATGTCCATTTCCCCAAATTATGGTGTGAAACAAAAGCACTGATGGGGACATCTTATCCAGGCAGTCACGCGCATCCTGGTGTTCACACACAGCTGTGTTTTTGCTGGAAGAGCAAGTCGTTTGTGCAAAGACACAACAGCGGTGCCCCGTCCCATAACCAAAGCTGATATTTTTTTGCTCCAGCACGATTACCTCCACTCAACACCGCCACTGCACTTCCTGTTATACTCTGCAAAAATGGAGACCATGATTCCAATCAGCCCGGTTTGTTCTGAGGCTCTGAAGGCTCTAAACATACATCCGTTTTGTTTTCTAAACAATTCAGAATTGGTAAAGAAAGGGAAACGTGCACTTTGGTTCTTTGGTTGAAAGACAAGCAGGGCACAGGGTAGGGTGGGGTGGCGGAGGGAACGGCTGGCTGGAGATTAGACACAGGTCTCTCAGTACAAACGAGAAGACCTGATCAGGCCCTCAGCTGGCCGGGGCGACTGTGCTAACGCGAGGAGGAGGCTGTTCTGGGGTCAGTGGCCTCCTCTGCTGCATTATCCTAGCTGCTTTCACACTCACTGGAAGCCTAAATAACCCTCTTTGTGGATAAAAGCAGAGGAGAGAGATGTGCAAAATGATAAATTAGAGCAAGCACGTGTTTTCACATCCAAGAAGAGTGGCTTCCTGCTATTTTTATCACTTTCTTGTATAATAAAGGGCATATTCCCTCCAAGGGTTCCGAAAATGGCCACAAGCCATAAATCTGAGAAAGTTAATTTACAAAACAGGAAAGACCTGAAGCTACACCTGGCCAAGATGAACTGCAGAGCAGGAAGATCACTAATTCGACATCCCAAGTATTTACATGCTGTCTAAATTTAGTGGCTTGGGAGGATTTCTCCTATGGATTGATGAAACAAACCAACGCACTCTCACCTGGCCCGGTGACTCACCTGAAGGTGCCCTTCCCATCATCCTCCTTGATCTCCAGACAGACGGTGAAGGTGAAGACATCACTATCAGGCGTCAGGGGAGGGGGCTGGGCCGCCAGAGGGGTCTTGTTGGCTGACCGCCGGAAGGCGGTCGCAAAGCTGTACAGTATCCGGCTGACCTGCAGCAGGAAAACACAAGGGGTCAACGTGTGGCTCCCGATATCCCGGGGAGAAGGTCACAGCGTAGACCCAAACAGTGGTTCTGCTGGGCTGCATAAGCACAGAGCTGGAATACGCTATCCCAATAAACATCCTCTTATGTCATGCAAACTGCTGAATTGCACCCTGGTGTGTATTGTTCTAGGAAACTGGTTTATTCTGATGGTAAATAAACTGAAGGGAGTGTCCCTGATGACGGTGAGGGCGTAATCTGTGTGTTTGGCCAGGTTTTGCTCGTCCTTAATGGGGCCGACTCAGCCCCCGCACGCTGAGAGTGCACGGCTCTGAGCCCTTACGCATCACACAGCTGTCCCTGAGGGAGGGAGAGCTGCCTGTATGGGATCCACAATCAAAAAGCACACCTCACAGGGTCTGGCTACAATTGGGAGTGATGTCATGCCAAAGCCCTGCTTTTATTACCATGGCTGAGTAATTCATAGCATAACACCGGCTCACCCCCCTGCACATCCTGCCACAGGGGACCATCCCCAGTGATCAGGTCACCCGCCCAAAAGGTGACAGCAGGAGCATTTCATGTGTGGTCTAGAACCAGTCACACTGAGGTAGGGCTGCCCCCTAATAGTCCACCAAACGTTAGTCAGTGAGAAGAGTCTTAGTTGACCAAGTTTTCATTTGTCGGTTAGTCACAGGAAAAAACCCCTCAAACTCCTTTCGGGAGCTGCGCCTTGTCATTAAAAAGTTATTAGACTATGTTGGGCAGGAAATCATCCAAAGTGTGGGATCATTTCGAGTGTGTAAAGGATGACCCCAAGAAAGTGACATGCAAATTCTGCATACAAAGATTCACCTATCATTCGTCGACCTCAAACAAGACTTATCATCTGAAACATGTAGGGGAGAGCCGTTACGAAAGTAACATGGGACGAAAGTAACATGGCGATTTTCTCCGAGCCCAAACAAGTCTGATATGCCTGACTGCGTCAGCATGTACAGCATGCAACACTTACCAAAACCCCGAAAAATCACGTGGATACATCATACTTTCGCGGAGTTATAAAGGCTATAGCAGCTGTTTTCAATCACGGAAAGTAAATTCATTCAAGCTGTAATTTTTTTTGAATGACAAGTTGTGTCTTTTGTTTCATGTGTCATAGTCGTGATCATTTGACAGATTAATTAGTACTTTAACACATCCTGAAGTTTGCCATGTCAGAGTTTCTCAGTTTAGAGGCAAGTCAGGTTTAACTGTCAGGAGTCATTGTCGGGACGATTGTAACAGTTGTTTTTGTGAGTGTTCATGTGAGTTTCCTTGTCCAGTAACAACGATAGGCAGCATACTTATATTATTACACTGAAGTCATTCCACATTTTTACAAAATAGTACCTGGTATGGATAGAACACACACATAAGTTGTTGATCAAAACGAAAATTAGTTTCTGTCTGTAATGTTATCTTTTAAAATGATGTTTATCTGAAAAGTGTTACTTTCGTCCCAGCTCTCCCCTAAGTAGCCTAACGTTATTATCCCTTTTGCATGTAACTTATTTTTATGCAATGTAGTGCACTGTTACATTGCATGTTTCGTTATGTTTTCATTAGTAGGAATAACCCTTTTCTGGATCTGACTCATTCAGAATCATTACCACTTTTGCCATTAGCACTGTCAATAACAAGCGGCTCCCTTCGTGCGTGTGCTTGTAAAATTTATATTTTAAAGGCTCATTATAATAAGGTTTTGTATTTCTCTGTAACATAGCACAGCATTAACAATGTTACTTATAGCATTCTTCCTCAGCCCTGGAACTCAAACCATTTTCTGATGCCCCAAAAATATATATTTAAATAATTAATGTCATATATGTGGGACGACTAGACGACTAGGAAAATCTTTGGTCGGGGGCAGCCCTACACTGAGGAGACAAGATCTTAACACTGGAGAGTGGCTCCCTCACGAACACAGGCACACACACACTCACAGTACTTATATATATACGCTCACATAGACATGGGCAACCATATCATGACAGCCTAGCAAGGCTTCAGCAAAATCCACATCAAAATAGAAGAAAAAAATGAGATTCTGAACAAATGAATAAAAGACATTAACACTTCTTGAATTCTTTATAAAGATGTGTTTTTACTTATAAAGAGTGGGAGGAGTTTTTGTTTTTTCAATGCAATGCCCCAATTTTGTGGGCTTTTATGTTTTATCTTTGCTGAGGCTGGGGCTTCTTGGCAGCACTAAAAAACATGGACTTGACAAGATTTGACAATGATTGAAAACTCCTGCTCCATGTCGTTACAGATGAAAAAGTGTAAGTGGAAGCCCTGACACATGTATGCACCCAAACACACACAAGAAAGTATGTCTAACCAGCTGAAGTGGGCATATGTGACAGCTGAGCTCTGTGCTCAGTGCACCCCCTGCAGGTGACGGCTGAACTGCAGACAGAGAGGGAACGTTCTGTGACGGGTCCCTGGTCGCTTACCGCTTCCTGGATCTCACAGCGGAAGACATGGATGCGGAAGATCTCTGCATTGTAGTGGCTCTCAGTGAAGGCGAAGCAATCACTCTCGGGTGTGCTGTCATGGCCGCGGACGCAGAACAGGATCTTGTAGATGGGATAGTTGGCAATCTCCATGCTAGTCTGAGGGTCCAGCAGCCTGTTTATGATGAAAGAAAAGCTTGATCAATTGAGCAGACAGGGGCGTACACTGCAGAGACACAGAACAAGCAAGATGAGCTGCTCTGCATCACCAGATACACTCAGCTCAACGCCATGTTCTCCAGCTTGTGTGAGCTATGAAGGCTCACATTTTGGCAGATTTTGCACACACTTCTGACTGAAGCCATGTCTTCACCTTTTATGGCTGCAATACTTGTATCTTGTTTCTTGTTAAACTGGCAGCAATGAAGTCACCTAGTAATATGCATTAAATTATAATTCGGCAATAAGCTCATCTGAAATGTGTTTAAGCCTGTACCTTCATGTAATTTAAGGAATTAGCAACACGAATCATTTTTAGAAAGCCCTGAGCAAACCCTTTTCTGCTCAGTCTTCTTGTTGCATCTGGCTTGGTGGTGGAGAGTGAACTTAACCCATACCCTAACTCTAACCCAGGCCTAGCCACTCCAAGGTGCAGGCTAACCCTAAAACTAGACGTAGCCAGACCTTAGCCTAGTCTAACCCTAACCTTAACCTAGACCTAGTCACTCTGAGGTATAACCAAGGCCAGGCTTGTGTAGCCACGGCGCACCTCCCAGTCCCCCATAGCCCTGCACCCAGCAACCCCCCCACCCCTCCCCCTGCCCTCTTCAGCCCGCTCCCTGTCACCTGACAGTTCCTTCGGAAACCCCGGGCACAGAAAGCGTGACGTCCAGGGGCACCTGGCACTGCCCACGCAGGATGCTGATCATGCGTAGGGCCTCCACCTCGCTGCGGGGGGCGTTGACCGAGGCGCAGCCCAAGTATGTCAGCTTGCTGAACACCACACTGTCCTCATCCGGCACCGGAGTGCTGGGGCTTGGCTCTGACGAGTCATCTGAGGAAAGCTCATCATTACGTGGGAGTCACATACTGCAGCACATGGTGTGTATGCACTGATGCAACTACTAATCTTCCTACTACCAACAGATCAGACAGGTATGCCCTCTGAATACCAGCACACAGGCTTATCACAAACCCCAGCCAATGGGAGGCATTCCACTGCAGGACCTCTATTGGAGAGGTGAATCTGCATAAAGCGCACTCTGAGCTAGAAGTCATGTAGTTGATACTCCACCCAGTAGATATCATGTCAAATTTTAGATCTTGATAAAAATCAATTGAAAAGAAAGCTGCAGCTGCAGAGAAAGCTCTTGTGGTTTCTCTGGTCCTCCCAATACCTGCAGTTAAACTATTAAAGGTTTCTATCAGGAACAATTATGTTATTTCTCTGTTTTTTTACCGTTCAGTTTTTGTACATTAAATATTTAATAAAAGATAAAAAAACATCTGGTAATCATGGTTTGTTGAACTGGCCAAGAATTTCTTTTGTTCAGGTTTGAGGAGTTATACATTTAACACTGCATGGGGTTATGACTGAAACTAGTAGCATCGCGTTGGCCCTATATACAGAGCACAGCAAGCACAGAGGGTAATTGTAGCTGTGATTCCTCTATTTAGCAAGGCTTTGGAAGTATGAATCAGCCTTTAGGGAGTGGAGCACTAACAAGGGTTATGTAATTCACAGCTATGTATTTGAATGCTGGGAACTGTAGTTCAATACAGAAAGTATCCATGCATTTCTAGGGCTGTAAACACATAAATAGTAACCAATGTGAAACATGTCGCATCTCATTTCACACCTAACGGAAACATGATAAAATATGGATAGGCTAGAATCAGAATTCAAAACATGGAAGGGGTCTATGAGCTCAGTACTAGAACTGTACCATTTCAAGGAGTGGTACTCACCATGTTGAGTGTGGCCACCTCTTTGGATGCATTGGGAGGGCTCATGCAGAAACTATTTGCAATTTTAAGAGGGGTCTCAAGTAAAAAAGTTTGACTACCACTGATTTGAATGTCCCTTAGTTGTGCATTTGGCCACAAGAGAGCAGCAGAGATACAGGTACAGAGAGTATGTTCACTGAGCTGTGTCTTCACATTCTCAGAAACACATCATTCACTCACCTCTGTACACGAACTCACTGTCCTGTGCCAACTGCACAGGCAGCTCCAGTTTGGGAAGGGTGCCGGGAGGGGCAGGGCATGCCTCTGGGGGTGCGGCCGTGGTGGGGTACCCCAGGCTGTCACCATTGTTGCCTCCGCCCACCTGGTCCACATTGCCCGCCTGCTCGGCCACAGATGGGTCCATCAGAACATCCTCCAGCTCCCGCTGCAACTGCTGCTCACTGCCGTTCCCTACGATCTGCCAACACACACACATGCACGAGCACACACACACGCACGCACGCATGCACGCATGCACGCACACACACACACACACACACAAACATGCATACATGAGCGCACACACACATTCACACGCAGACATAGGGTCAAAAGGTCAGGAAGATTCAAGGCAAAAAAAGTACTCATTCTCATATACTCTGAGGCTGAAAAGTTGTGATCTGCAACTTCCAGGATAAATAAAACCACTGTTATTAGTGGAGTAATAATATATGCTTTCATAGTCTCAGCTTCTTATGAACTTTTCATTACCTCAACACAAACCTGCTTGAAATTAAATCTGTTATTAAAGCCTTGTATTTGCAAAAAAAAGTACTGGAAACATAATCATCAGTTGTAAAAAATGAAAACAAGAAGAAAGGAGAGAAAGGAACATATCCTGAGTGTTTACAGTGTATACAAGTAAAGGCCAGAGGGCATTTGCAGAAATATACTGGATTGTAAGATCTGTATCAGCATACTTGGCATGAATCATACAACACTTCACTGTAGTCTGACAAAGCTTTTCAAAGGTTTTTCAATGGCTGTGCACCTAATGCAAGTGTGGAAATCACTTTTGTAAAAGCAACCTTGTTTCCATTCCAATGCACAGCTTTCTCAGTGCACAAGAGAAGGCTTGTCTTAACAGGAAGTTGACACCAGAAAGTGCTAGGGTTCTGGTCTAATGTAGGCTAGTGAGAGAAGAGGCACAGAAAGAAGCTAAAAAGCAGGGGGCCGGCACAGGAAACTTGATTTACGCCAATGAGCTACACATGAAGTGGAGTGGCCGTCGGGCCGACAAGCAGAACTATAGAGCCTATAGGGCCTTTTGTCTGACCCTGTTGCTGCACACGGGGGGGGGGGGGGGGGGGGGGGGGGCGCTGATCGAGTGACAATCAGAACAAAAACAGCACACAGCACAGACGTCACCACGACAGAGAGAGGACGAAGAGAGAGACTGACCTTAAAGCTGACACCTTCCTCAGAAATTACCTGCATAACAAACAACACGTTTAGACACCCTGGCTAAGTCCCTCTGCTCCTCACTGCATGGCTTTCAGAGAAGTAGAAAAGAAGCTGATGAGTGAAAACAAGAGCTCTGAGCAGTTAGCAAACAAATCAATGTACACTAGAGTTATCCCTCTAGACAGCAGAGGTTAGCATATTAGCCTTTATGCTACAGGCCTCTAAATAAACAACCATTTCACTTGGGTGTTAACAGAGAGCAGGGGTATGTGTATATCATCACAGGGTTTTGGATTCAAATTAGGAACTCTGTTGTGTAGTTAGAGGACACATTCGTGTAAAATGCAAAGGTATCAGTAACATTGATCACAATGGACAACCAAATCAATAGTGAAAAGCAAAATGGTATAAAATAACAAAAATCTAACAAATGAGAGCACCTTAGACATTTTAAAGCTGTAACAGATTTAAAAAGTGAATGAACAGACCTAAATCTTTTTGAGTGAACCTTTCCACAGAAAACTGTGATCCTTCTTCTGACCTAAACAAGCTGCTCAGATATTAGCAAAGGAAACCTCCAGGAGAAATCCAAATAAGTGAACACCTGTGTTTAACACTCTTCAACCCATTATGAACGAAACTGCTTCAAACTCTTCCTCGCTGTGTGATAGACCTGGCATTTCACACTCCTCCTCTCTGTGTGATGGATCTAATATCTCATAGATCATCCTCACTCATGGATCTAATATCTCATACTCTACCGCACTATGCAATGAATCTAATATCATACTCTTCCTCACTGTGTGATGGATCTAATACGTCATACTCTTCTTCACCGTGTAATGGATTCAATATCATACCCCTCCTCACTGTGTGATAGATCTAATATCTCATACTCTTCCTCACTGTGTGATGGATCTAACACCTCATACTCTAGTTCACTTTTATTTCACCTCACTCTCACCTGTGCCTAGTTTCCTTGACAACGTGATGCGAGTGTGACACAAGCTTAAACACGCACAGCAGTTTGTTAAGGAACCTTTTGCATTGCCAGGACCCAAATTCAGACTGGCATCATGGGAAACGTGTAAGCTTTGCCACACTGTTTGCCAGCAGGCCCCACAGGCAGCTGAGGTGACTGTGTACACTGTGTACCACTTCAGAGACAAGGAAAGCCTCACACTAAGCAGGGCCAATTACTGGTTCCTAGTCAGAGACAGATGGACTACAACAATGGCAGTGTTTCATATGCTCATGAATAGAAGACTCAATACTATCAACACTCTTTGCAGCTGAAGATCCCCTCCCAGTGCAAACAGTGAAAAGAATTACAATAGTTAGCTACTGGAATATCTGCACACGTGTGCACTAATGGAGAGGGTGACACAGCATGGGCCAGTGTTGTTATGCCTTCTTCTGCTTTCAGCCGAGCTATCTGCATGCTGCCAAGCATGTTGATCTAGACATGTACTTGTGAGCTCAGCACTATATCTGGCACCAATGCTTGTTCATGTATGGTTATCGGTGTCCTGTTTGCACAACTTTTCACGTGACTTCATAAGAAGCATTTTGTGAGGCACTCTGAATAAGAGCATTGGCTAAATGACACTGTAATGAAATGTAACGTCATGTAATGTCCGGTGCATGTTGAACAGCAGATGTGTAACAGCAAAGCAAAAGTACTGCTTGGAAATACTTTGATAAAACAAAATAAAATGCTAATCAATGCAAAATATACAGTTCTGATAACAAGTCTTAAATATCACAAATCATGAACTGCACTGTGCATTTCAAATAAATGATTCCAAAACTACTACCAGAACAGACAAGTGTAAGACATCGATCTTACATGTTCATAGGGGGAGGAAATTACATTTCTGTAGCATGACAGCACACCAAAAGGTTTCACAATTACCAGTGCAGGTCATGATTTAGAAGAGGAATGGGAGAAACAGTAGGGACAGAGAACCATATGTGAAGTTAAATCTAGCAAAGGAGATGAATGATTATCAACTGCAAACAGGTACCTGGACCAGTGGCTTCCCATTGGAGTCAAGAGAAAGAATATTTTTAGACTCAGGAGTCAGGGCGCAGCTATGAACGTCATGATGTTTAATTTCTTTTAAGATGCCACTATTTCATAATTCAAAATCAGAGTCCCACGGGGTAGAAACTGTAAATTGTAAAAACTGAAGTAGATGTTCCTTAATTGGTGCGGGGGATGGGAAACAAAGACTCCTTTCTCTTCTTATTCACTAAAAAGGACAAATGTAAGATGTCAGATCAAGTATAAATTAAGACTCAAAAGAGAGTCAGTTTGTCCACTTGGTACCAACTGAACTGTAAGGTAAGAAACAACTAATTTGTTTGTGGCTACAGAGTTATAAATGTACACAGATGCCATCTACTGGAGGCAAGATGACAAGAACTGGGCATGCTTACATGATGCTTTGACATGTGAAAGAAACTGAACACATGTTAGACCTAAAAAAGGTTAACGGCTTTGTCATTCATATGTCAAACAATGCAAGCCCAAGTCTACCTGGAGACCTTGGACCTGAATGAGATACTGCTTCAGGGAGAGATCAAATTTTACATATTACCCCACCCAAACCAACAATATTTCTATGCCTTTGTCTCTCACTGCCCCAGAAAGAGTACTACAGTCTTTTATACTGACAGAACGGACGTCATAATAAAAATTGGCTGTTTTTCAGTTGACATCAGCTCAGTAAGCAACCTTGGCTTTTTATTTGCATGTAATAGCCTAATAACTAGAGTCTTGTCTACATTTCCTGTTAGCCTAAGAGCTACAGCAGAAATATGCCACTCTTACAGGTAATTCAGTTGCCATACCGTGCTAATGAATCAGCTAACATGAGTCATTCATCCACTGATAGTCAAAGATTAAAGGGATACTCCAACATTTTTGGAATTCACTTATTTGCCTTCAACCCCAGAGTCTGATAACAGGATATATATCGTTCTCTTCTCTGTGCATCCAATAACCCAGTCTGACGGCGCTACCGCTAGCCTAGCTTAGCATAGTCGCTGTAAGTGCACTGGATACGTTTAGCCTCAGTGATAAAATAAACTTGGCAATTTACAGCGACAAGTGGCCGTTGCAAAGCCAGCTAGGTGGGGCTAAATTAGACTAGACACGAGGTCTGGTTAAATGCAAATACTGAGCGATGCGACACGGCGAAGGCAGCGTGACACACGTTGCTGAAACAAATGATCCAACATTTTGGTTCCAGTCAAACATGGAGGAGAAGCTTGTCGTTGCTGTATCGGGTTTCCCCATACTCTACAATTGATACGTCTCTTGTCTCTTGATACGTACAGAGATTTTAAAAAAAAGATGCATGGAGAAGGGTGTCCGAAATCGTGGAGAAGCCTGGTATACATACATATTCATATATATGTGCACTGCAGTCACAGCTTTTTAGCTTTAACTTTAATACAGTGCCCAACCACTACCTAGCTACCTAACTAACTAACGTTTTGCCAGTCATTGTAGATACCTTACATACCAGCTTTCCCTAAGCTAAGTGATGCAAACACATTGCTGCTTCGTGTCACTAATAAGTAGGCAATGATACGGGTTGGTTTTGTTTTTAAGGAACTATGCCCACGTGTTCCTCAAATAAAAAGATGTTGGTATACAGCCATGCGTCGCTTAACGTCCACGATACATTCTGTGAAATAGGACGTTATGTGATTTGGATGTTGTGCAAACACCATACTATATACTTAGCAAACCTATATGGAATAGGCACGAGATTGGATGCTGCTGCTTACGAGTCGAAGCTTACTATACGGTAAACTTTTTAATTCACATTAAAACAACGATAGAAAGTACAGTACACAGGCTACGTAAGACATCAGCATAGGTGTTTATTATGACTATCAAGACATATGTATTATACGGTATACTATGTACTGTACCATTATACGCCTGGCAGCGCAATCGCTTTATTTCCATGAGACATGAGATAGACGTGTTGCGTGCGGGAAGCGTTGCCTTCCCTACGTCCGGTTATGTCCGCTACGTCCCGTTCTGTGATTGGAATTTTTAAACTTTATTGTAACCTTATGGGACTACACACGTACATGTGAACGGACGTTGTCCGAATGGTCGTTAAGTGGCGCATGACTGTACAAGCCTTTGGCCTTTTCTTTAGTGATTTTCACAATTTCCAGTGACTCTGCATTTGTAAATTTGTGTTCCCTTTAGAGCTTTTTAAACATATCTCCAAATATGGAAAGCTGCTATATGGTATTTCATATCTCATTCTTATCGAATCAATATCGAATCGGAATCAAATCAAAAAGGATTAAATCGAATCGTTAGCTTGTGAATCGGAATTGAATGGAATCGGGCGGGGCATCTGTGCCAATACCCAGCCCTACTGGGTACCCCCCTTTGCACCCAGAACGGCCTGAATTCTTCGTGGCATGGATTCAACAAGGTGTTGGAAATATTCCTTGGAGATTCTACTCCATGCTGACATAATAGCATCACGCAGTTGCTGCAGATTTGTCGACTGCACATTCATGCTGCGAGTGTCCCGTTCCACCACATCCCAAAGGTGCTCTATTGGATTGAGATCTGGTGACTGTGGAGGGCATTGGAGTACACTGAACTCATTGTCATGTTCCTGGAGCCAGTTTGAGAAGACGTGTGCTTTGTGGAATGGTGCGTAATCCTGCTGGAAGTAGCCATTAGAAGATGGGTAGACCGTGGTCATAAAGGGATGCACATGATCCCAGCAACAATACACAGGTAGGCTATGGCATTTAAGCAATGCTCAATTGGTATTAAGATGCCTAATGTGTGCCAAGAAAATGTTGCCAACACCATTACACCACCACCTCCAGCCTGAACTGTTGACGGAAGGCAAGATGGATCCATGGATTCATGCTGTTTACACCAAATTCTGACCCTACCATCTGCATGTTGCAGCAGAAATCGAAATTCGTCAGAACAGACAATGTTTTTCCAAATGTCTACTGTTCAGTTTTGGTGAGCCTGTGCCCACTGTAGCCTCAGTTTCCTGTTCTTAGCTGACAGGAGTGGTACCCAGAGGGGTCTTCTCCTGCTGTAGCCCATCCACCTCAATGTTCGACATGTTGTATGTTCAGAAATGCTTTTCTGCATAGCACTGTTGTAACGTGTGGCTACTTGGGTTTCTGTCGCCTTCCTGTCAACTTGGACCAGTCTGGCCATTCTCCTCTGACCTCTGTCATTAACAAAGCATTTTCGCCCACAGAACTGCCACTTGCTGAATATTTTTTGTTTTTTGCCCCATTCTCTATACACTCTAGAGACTGTTGTGTGTGAAAATCCCAGGATTTCAGCAGTTTCTGAGATACTCAAACCACCCTGTCTGGCACCAACAACCATCCTAAGGTCAAAGTCACTTAAATCAGACTTCCTACCCATTCTGATGTTTGGTCTGAACAGCAAATGAACCTCTTGACTATGTCTTTGTGATTTTATGCATTGAGTTGCTGCCAGATGATTAGCTGATGTTACGTCCTAGGATGTATTCGTGTGTCTCTTCTCTCTCTCCCTCTCTCTTGCTCCCCATCCAGATTACGGCGCGATTGTCGAATTGCAGCGATTGGCTGGAAGACGGGTGGGGAGATTTGAAAAGCAGCATCTGGGCAGGACCGGGACCTCTCTTTCTCCCTCCTGCTCCCTTGGCCTGGCTCATCCCTGAAGTATTATTTGTTCAAAAGAAAAAAAAAATAAATGAAAAAGTCTGACGTGAAGACGCAGCGTGTGCGTGTGTTGTTCAGATAGCAGGGGTCGGAGGATCAGGCGTCCGAATACTTTTGTCCATATAGTGTACAACTGCACTATGTCTGATAGTGAGCTGATGTCTGATAAGGGGTTTACGCCTGTACCCGCACCTCGTAGGGCTGGGCCAGTGGCCAGCTCCCCTGCCTGTCCGGTCCCCTCTCCTGTCCGCTCTGTAGCTGCATCTCCCATTCGCCCATCTTCCATAGTACCCGCAGGAACACCTTCTGCATGTCCTGTTTTTGATGTCAGTAGACACGTTAACCTGGTGTCTCCGTTTCGTGAGTTGGAGGTAGACTCCTACTTCTCTGCCTTTAAACGCATCGCAGCTACCCTGCAATGGCCCAAGGACGGTCCTTGTTGCTGCAATACAAGTTGGTGGGGAAAGCTCAGGAGGTGGTAAAATAGGCAAAAGTTCAGGTCCCATTCAAAAACTGCCAACCAAACATTTGTCGAGTTTGCTTGTGAAAAGGGGTCTTTTCGACAAATGGCGTGCTGCCAGTAAAGTCACTGATTTTGACCAGCTCCAGGAATTGATCCTGCTGGAGGATTTTAAAAGGCGTTTGCCCGACAGTATTGTGGTGTACTTGAATGAACAGAGGGTGATATCGCTAGCCGAGGCAGTGGTAATGGCTGGCGAGTTTATTCTAATACACAAGACCGTCTTTTCTTCACCAAAGCGTAGTGAGGGGAAAGGGTGGTCACCAAGTGTTGAGCCCAGAGGGTTCGTGGCCTCAGGACGGTCAGAGGAGTGTTCCAATGTGTCTCGCCCGGCTGTTTCCTCTTGTGCGAGGGAAAACGCGTGAATGTTTTTACTGAAAATCTGGCCATTTAATTGAGGATTGCAAAGAGCTGAACAAAAAGCGTAACAATCCTAACAATCCTTGCGCTTCTGCAACTCGTGTCTCCAGTGCCGGCTGACCCAGTAGCACAAGGGTGCGATACCGGGTACGACCCCTTTCTGTTGAAGGGTTTTGTGTCTCTCACCAGCGAAGAAACAGAGAGAAAACCTGTTACTATTTTGAGAGATACGGGTGCGGCGCAATCTTTTATTCTTTACAGTGCGTTGCCGTTTTCTGATGTGTCATTTTGTGGGTCACATGTGTTGGTGTGGGGAATTGAGCTGGGTTGTGTCAAGGTTCCTCTCCATAGCATATACCTTGACTCAGAGCTAGTGTCAGGTTCTGTAAAAATTAGAGTGTGTGCACAGTTGTCTGTGAATGGGGTGTCTCTCATCCTCAGAAATGATCTGGCCAGAGGTAGGGTATTCCCCTTGCCCGAGGTAACTGATCAGCCTAATGTACACTCCGATGGGTTGGCTGAAAGGTTTCCTTCGGTGTTTCCTGCATGTGTTGTGACGCATGCTCAAGCGTGTAAATTTGCTAAGGACGTGGACCTTACCAATACTTTTATGAACATGTCCAATGTGCCTGGGAGGGTAATGTACCTGATCCTAGTAGGTCCCCGACTGAATTGCTGTTGTCCATGACTGACGCTGATGGAGCGCCACCGCTGGGAATTAGAAGAGAGCAACTGGTCGCCACTCAGAGGGCCGATTCATCCTTGGCCAGATGTTTTTCCACAGTGGTTAGTAGAAGTGAGTTGCCACAAAAGAAGGTGGCCTATTTCTGTGATGGGGGTGTGTTGATGTGCAAGTGGACGCCATCAACACAAGATGACCTGGGCTGGAATTTACCAGCTCGAAGTGTTAACACTGGCACATGATAATGCGTTGTCTGGTCATTTAGGGGTCAGGAAAAGGGTTTATTGTGTTTCACGTTATTTCTTTTGGCCAGGTTTAAAATCGTCAAACACTGCTGTTCCTGTCATGTATGCCAACTGGTGGGAAAACCTAACCAAGTAGTTCCCCAAGCTCCCCTTTGTCCTATCCCATTTATTGGAGAGCCATTCAAGTGTATCATCTTCGACTGGGTCCTTTACCAAAAAAAAAAAAACCTGGCAATCATTACATTTTGATGGTGATGCGCGCTGCTACACGCTACCCTGAAGGGATTCCGCTGCACACTCTCAAGGCCAAGGCGGTAGTGAAAGCCTCGGTGAAATTTTGCACAACCTTCTGGTTACCTAAGGTGATACAAACTGACCAAGGTACTAATTTCACTTTGAAATTGTTTGCTCAGGTCTTGCGACATCTGTCCATCAAACATCAGATGTCAAGTGCATACCATCCTGAGTCTCAAGGCGCAGTGGAGCGATTCCATCAAACGCTCAAATCCATGCTGCGCACATATTGCCTTGAGTCTGGAAATGAGTGGGATGAGGGGCTTCCACTGGTATTGTTGTTTGCTGCATGTGAGACGGTGCAAGAATCCCTGAGTTTCAGTCCCGGTGATTCGTGGACCATTGAAACTGCTCTGGGAAACCTTAGTGTCCAACAAAACCAGTTGTGAGTCCAACGTGTTAGACTATGTGAGTTCTTTTAGCGAGTGCCTTCACAGGGCTTGTGCTGCCGTGAAAGAGTCTTTGTAGTTGTCTCAGTCTAAAATGAAAGCCCACTTCATTAGAAGGGCTGTGCACTGAGATTTTACTCTGGGTGTGCGAATGCTTGTGTTGCTTCCAGTTCCCGGATCGGCTTTGCAAGCTCGGTTCTCTAGTCCTTATGTGATTGCGTCAAAGCTCAGCGAGACCGATTACGTGATTGAGACACCAGATCGAAAGCGCAAAACTCGTGTGTGTCACATCATGTTGAAGCCTTATGTTGACCGTGATGCTGATGAAAAAAACGCTTCTTTACTGGTGAACACTGAGGTGAAGGGTGTGGCCTCTGTTTCCCTAGCGCCCTCTTACTGTCCTGAGGAGGATGGGTTGGTAATGCGCTCTGCCCCTGTGTCCTGCGGTCAGCTACAGAACTCCAAAATTTTAGGAGACCTGGAGTCGCATTTGTTGCACCTGTCTGTATCGGACCGTACTGACATAATCCAGTTGATTCAGAGCCATCCATCTATATTTTGTGATGTACTGACTCAAACCTGTGTTGTTGCATGACATCGATGTTGGTGAACATGCTCCCATTAAACAGCATTCCTACTGTGTGCATCCAGCAAAGAAGATCACGATGCAGAAAGAGGTTGAGTACTTGCTGGAGAACGGTTTTGCCATCCCACGCTCTAGTCCATGGAGCTTTCCGTGTATTTTAGTGCCTAAGCCTGACAGCCCAGTTCGGTTCTGTACCAACTACCCGAGAGTGAACACAGCAACCCAACCGGATTCTTTCCCGTTACCTCGCATGGAGGACTGCATAGATAAGGTTGGTCCCTCACGGTTCGTAACCAAACTGGACCTGCTAAAAGGGTACTGGCAAGTACCATTAACTGCTCATGCCTCTGAAGTATCTGCCTTCCTTACTCCAGATAGTTTTTTTACAATACAGTTTTACCGTTCAGTCTTAGGAACGCGCTCGCCACGTTTCAAAGGCTGATGAACTTGGTGCTGGCTGATATGCAAAACTGTGAAGCCTATCTGGATGACGTGGTAGTCTATACATCCACTTGGGCTGAGCATATGGAGGTTCTTAGGCCTGTGTTTGGGCGGTTGCAAGACACTTCGCTCACACCTAACCTGGCAAAGTGAGTTTGGCAAAGCATTGGCATTGACCATCCCGTTTCTACTCTAAAAAGTTCACCAAACACCAACTCAATTATAGTACCATTGAGAAGGAAACCTTGGCCCTCCTGCTGGCGCTACAGCAGTTCGAAGTATATCTTGGGTCAAGCACTCTCCCCATCATGGTTTACACCAACTATAACCCACTGGTGTTTTTGAGCCGGATGTGTAACTCCAACCAGAGGCTGATGGTTGTTGCTAGCACAGTGGTTCCCGTTAGAGATTCACCACAAAAAAGGGTCTGACAACATAGTGGCAGACGCTTTGTCCCATGTGTGAATTTGTGGGTGATTTCTGGAGTGCGAAATGTTACCACTGTGTGATCGCGATGGTGCCAAATTGTGTACAAACGTGTGCAAACATGTTTGTTCTTGTGTGTGGGGGTGTTACGTCCTAGGACGTTTTCGGGTGCGTTTTCTCTCTCTCTCTCTCCCTCTTGCTCCCTGTCCAGGTTATGGTACGATTGTTGGATTGTGGCGATTGGCTGAAAGACGGGCGGGGAGATTTGAAAAGCGGCATCTGGGCAGGAACGGGACCTCTCTTTCTCCCTGCTGCAAACCCCGGCTGCTTACACTGCCCGCGAGAGTATGCTGGATGCTAGATATTTTATCAATGAACAGGTGTACTGGTGTACCTAATAAAGGGGCCACTGAGTGTATTTCTGAATGTACCCTCAGCAATTTTTTATGTCTTGATCTCAAGACTATACATAAATTATATATCAAATTTGAAGACACGACTTGACTGAAATTGACTGGGTAAACCCTTGGTTTCCCATTCAAACAGGAGGCAATGTAGTTTCATGACATCACTTCAGAGCTCTCATACACGTTTAGACATGAACCTTGGGACAGGGAAACTCTTGTACTGTTAATTTCCTGACTGACATTGGCATGTTTGTTGTAAACAGCATCACTGTTCTTGTGCTTTGGTGTATTCAAAAACATTCACTTTGTGGCTACCTCAAAGAAATTTCTTACTCAAAGAAATTTAGCCTATAATTTGAGAATGGCATTAATGGAATAATGTCCTGGCTCTGTGCACACAGATTGTAAGGTATAAGGGAAGCACAATTTCAAGGGAAACACAAATGCTATCATTCTCTATAATGTTTCTACTGATTCAATACTGGTATGAAAGGATGGGAAAGACCTAGAAAAACAAAATGTGAAGAACTGTACTACTACCATAATAATGATGCACTAATTATTAGTTAATAGCAGCATCTAGGAACAGACTGATGTTTTGCTACACTGCTTTCATTGACTTGAATATTTACACAATTTTAATGCATACGCATTTAGGAATGTCCCTCTGCCTTGAAAACTGTTTGTAGACCAATAATTGTGAATTGAAAATGAGTATATTTTAGATACTATATAAAATGACTATATACAGCACTTTGAAAAAGTATTCAGTTCCCAACCCTTTTTTCACACAAGCGATTTCCACAACCTGAGATTTTGACTAATTACGCTTTAATTACGACATTTTTTTATTTGTGAATCACTCAACAGTACAGCCCAAAAAAGGAAATAATAAACCATTAAAGAATAAAAAAAACATGAACTGAAATGTCAATTATTATTAAGTATTCATTCTCCTTTTTTAGTACCTGCTTGAACTACCTTTTACAGCTATCCCACTATTTATATGCTTTGATGAAATGATTTCACTTAATGTTTTTAACCGGGTTACACAGCCATAAGTCTTTTTGAATAATTCTCTATTAATTTTGCACAACGTGATGGAGCATTATTAGCCCATTCCCCCTTAAAAAATTGCTCAAGCTGTACCAGGTCAGTTAGGGGAGTGGTGGTGGACAGCAATTTTGAGGTCTTTCCACAGATATTCGATGGGGTTAAGGTCAGGACTGGACTGCTCAAGGACGTCAATTTTCTTCATTTTAAGCCAATCCAGTTTTGCTCTGGCAGTGTGCTTTGGGTCATTGTCCTGCTGAAACACAGAGTTCCTCCTTAGTCTACACTCTCTGGCAGAGGGGAGTAGGTTGTTATCTAGAATCCCCATGTATTGTGCAGCATTCATCTTTCCATCAATCCTGACCAGACTGGCAGTCCCTGCTGCTGATAAGTACCCCGATAACATGATGCTACCACTAGCGTATTTCACTGTGGGAATGGTGTCTCCTGGCTGATGTGCAGGCTAACAGCTTTACACCACACATTCCACTTATTGTTTGAGCCAAAAAGTTTCACTTTAGTCTCATCGGACCACAAGACCTTCTGCCAGATCTTGGTAATATCTTCCAAGTGACGTTTTGCAATGTCTTTTTTTCCTTGTCACTCTTCCATAAAGGCCCTATTTGTGCAATAGCTCGTCAAAGATTGTTGACCAATGGACATCAGCTGCAGCCACTGACTTCTGTAGCTTGGTCAACGTGACAGTTGGCATCACAGTAGCCTCTCTGACAAGCACCATTCTTGTTCAACAACTAAATTTGGGGGGGGGGGGGGGGGGGGTTGCAGCCGGCCATAGGCAGTGTGGCTGTAGTTCCATATTTCTTCCACTTCTGTATGATGGACTGCACTGAGCTCCAAGGTGTGTTCAGTGCCTTTGAAATGTTTTTGTATCCTTCCCCAGGTTTGTGCTTCTCCACAATTATATCCCTCACTTGTTTTGAATGCTCTTTCCTCTTCATTCTGGTTTGTTCAATGGAAAATCCAACCATACTGTTTGACTTTATAGAGAGGGAAGGTATTATGCTCATGAAGTAATTCAAAAGAAGTGATCCACTAATTTCCTACACAGGTGGAAACCATCAACAAACTGGATGAGTTTATGAGACATTTTTTAGGTATATCTTAAGGTAGCCTTATAATTACGAAGGGTATGAATACTTTTTAAAGTTCAAAGTTTTAGTTTTATTTTTTTCTAAATTTTTTAAAAGGTTTTGGATGTTCCTTTTGATTTGTCATGATGAACAATACTGTGTAGACCAGCTGGAAAAAAATCTTTAATATAATTTAAATTTGGAATCGGAGACAACAAATCGTGAAAACAGTATTGGGGACTTGACTTCTTTTTCAAGGCACTGTATATAATCTATATTTTTTCCATCAAATACATCATAAACGGAAGCTGTTCATTACAAATTCCCAGAAAGGATCTGCACTCTGAGTTCTGAGTATGTGACCAGAGGATGTGCAGAGGAAAAAGGACGTAACTGGTGGTGTCCAGTTCAACGTAAACAGAAAATGAAGACACACATAACCGCTGTGCTGTGAACATGGCTTGCAGCCAGCAGCTCTAGTAAGGATGATGGTGTGATGGATGAAGAAAAGAAAAAAAGCGTAGCATGGACGTTATAGTGACACATGAGCTCAGAGGTGGCCGCGCTGAACGCGATGAGCAGCAGCCATCAGGACTTCTGCTACGGATCTTTCAGTGTGACCAGGAGGAGGGAAGGAGGGAGAGTGAGGGGTTTCCCTGGGTGAGCCTGCCTCAAACACCAATCAAATGGCTGGTCAGGTGAGCGGCAGAGACATGCCCCAGTTTGGACTGTGCGGACTGTGCCAGTGGCGGTTGCTCAACTGGACACCACAAAGCATGGAGATCTGTGCCATTCAAGGGGTGAGAAAAAAGCACAGTCAGTCTAAGGTGAAACTCACTCTGACTAATTCAGCTATGCCCTAGTAACACAGGACAGACCTATCTGTTTACAGTCTGAAGCTGCCCTCCACTGTTGATTTACACTTACAAAATAAAGCTTATGTGTCCTTAATTCAATGACGGATACGTGAAAGATGATGCCAGGTGAACAGTTCAGAAGTGTTGTCATAAATACTGAGAAATGTGGAATATGAGAGAGCATGGAATGCTTGCATCTGTGGTGATGAGCTGTTATGAATAAACACAAGTAACAGTTTTACATCACTGAAAATGAGGAAACATAAAGACAGACCTCAGCCACGACCACTGTAGTTGTCTGCCTGACAGAGAGTTTCATCCAATATGACAAAGGGTACTGTCAGGGGCAGGGGTGACATGATGTTGGTGTTAACTGTGAAGCCCACCCCAGATGGAATCTCCACACCCCTCTTGGCGATTCTGTATCTGGAAGGGCCTAGACTCAGGCGCTCTTACCTTCAGTCCTGTCTTTTCGTCATCGCTACCGTTATTAGTGGAGGGCGTTTCGTCCCCCTGGCGGGACACCAGGACAAAATCCTCACTGTTGAGAGTGGAAACTGAGTCGGACGACACGCTAATTTTCCCAACCGACGCCTTGTCATCCATGACTGTTAAACCAAGCGCAGCTCATGAATGAAGTTAAATCATTAAAATCACCTAGAAAACAAAACCACAAAATGCACTTAACTGATATTCTCAGTATTTAAGGGGACATTGTTTGTTAAGGTTAGAATACTGGATTTCCACCCATTACCGAGAAAGGGCCCCAACGGCTATGTGCTTGTGTAGTTACACACTGCCTCCAGCAGGAGGCGGGGCACATTCCAAACAGTGCTGTGGTTCTGCTGGGAGCAGAAGGTAAGAGAAGGAACCACAGCAACACTCGTTTCCTCATTTCTGGAACTGGGTCTATTTTTTGTTTCAGCAAAGAAGCACCTCTTTTACTGTCCGATAGAGAAATGTAATGTCATGATGATGCAAAACAAAAGCATAATAGAAGCCAAATGTGGGAATGGAAATAAGGAAGCAGCTTCATGCAGTCACATGGTCTGGGCTCTGGGTGGAGTGGCTCTGGTCAGTGATACAGGGAACACGTTGCATCTGCTTTCCATCCAATATCCTAACCTTAATGCAAAACACATTTCCATGGCAACATTCAAATTCATTCAAGACTGGCAGGTATTCCTTGTCGCTCAACACGGCATCATTTTTTTCCAGCTCCCAGAGAATGACACATAAGGGTTAGTGACATCACAAGACAGCACAGCCCTGAGATAAAATACCAGTATACACCTGGGAGAGAAGATAACGTGGCTCTGAGTAAGTGATGAGAGGGGTCATGAGAGCCAGTAAAAATACGTGACAACATTAAAAGCATATGCAGGTTTTTATTTACTGCTATCACCTAGCGTGTCTCAGCAAACTTCTTGACCACATCTCAGATGGGAGCTCAGGAAGGGAGTGAGGGTGCGGTTTGGAGTACCACCAGTGAGCTTCCTCTCATTCAAGCCGGCGCTGTGGGCACTGAAGTCATATCCCCTTTCAGCGTCATCCAGCGCTCCAGATCGATATGGAGCAGCCAAGAGAGGGCTGCTAATGGGCCAGCTGCACTGCATTCTGCACCTCTGAGCCTAGAGTGCCGGAAAACATAAGAGCTCTGCGACCAGGAGGCTGTCTGCAGTCACCCTCCTCTGCTTCACAGCCTTGGCCGCCTAACACAGGCCACAGCCTGGGCCCCTGACACAGGCCACAGGCCGGGCCGTCTGAAACAGGCCACAGCCCGGGTTGTCTGATACAGTTTACAGGATGGGTCCAGGTCACAACACTCACAAAACAGGTCCAGTTTATGCTGTCACAGCCTGGACTGGAGTTTAGATAAGTTACACAACAGGTCTGGTTTACACTACTGCAGGTAGGAAAAAAATTTAAATTGACACATTGATCAGTAACATCTCCATGGCAACTGAAAACCAATCAACAATCAATAACAATGATCACAAATCAACACAGATACTTGGAAGTTGGAATGCAGGATAAATTTCAGCAAATTCTTTCAAACATTGTGCATTGAAACTTCAGCGTACTGCGAAATGAATGCACGGACCAGCTAGCCAACAACATGGCTCCTCTTCCCTGGCCCTGCGTTCAGGGAGACAGATAATGTGAGAGGTTGGCTATACATATATGAACACAAGTACTGGAAGTTCCAGATAATTACTCCAAAAAAAGTCAAGTATACTGTTTCCTTTGTTAATATAAAATTTGTCGCTTAACTAGCCAGTCAGCCAATGATCATGAAGAGTCTAAATTTGTTTTTTTCTTGTTGTTTTTTTGAACTACAGTGTCCGTGGCGGAAGCTCTATATTTGTGTTCAGTGAGGAAAAAAAGAAACAACACTTTTTCGTTTGGCATTTTCCATGAGTATTACAACCTTTATATTTTTTATATTTAGTACAGACAGCATAAATACTGTCCATGCACAAGAAAGAATCAAATTATTCAATATCAAAGGACAAGATGGCGGAGTGGGTGGTGTGCTGAATACGACACTCTCAGCACGTCCCATGTAAATCTACAAATTTACAAAGTTGATAAAACCTAAACTACTTCATAAAACAAGCTGGAACGCAACGAGATTGGAAAACTCGAGAGTTTTATTGATCATTGTTATTTTAAAATGAGTTCTAAACAAGACGCAAAACGCCGAAGAGAACTATGAAGTTCCAGCGAAACGGAGCCTGAAATGACGACGGCGCTATCGGAGGAAGACCGCGCGATGTTAGCTTCAATGAACGAACAGATGAAGCACCTAAGAAAGCTGGATCTGCTGCACGATGTCATAAAAGATATCGTGGAATTAAAAATAGCCGTAGAATACAATCCGTGAGTACCGTCCACACAACAACAGAAAAACTCTCTGATGAAAATAAGTAAATGAAAGCTGAACTACTGGACTTAAAATGTAGAAGCATGCCAAACAATATAGTTGTAATGGGAGTGAAGGAGGAGAAAAACAAAAATTATACTGTGACTGAAAACCTGCTTAAACAGTTCATGAAAAACAAACTTAAGATGTCTGACAAGTAGGTAGCAGAAGCTGAAATTGAGAGAGCGCATAGGATTGGCTACAAAAAGGATCCCAAGAAACCCAGACCGATAGCAGCGCGATTTCTCAACTTCAAAGTGAAAATGTCAGTGCTAGAGTGTGGAAGGGAACTCAAAGGCACAGCCTTTTCTATGTACGAGCAGTTCCCTCCCGAAATCGTGGAAAGGAGACGCGCTCTTTTACCCATAATGAAAAGCAGCAGGGCACAGAACAATAAAGTGCGATTGACAGTGGATAAACTGTATATTAACAACCAGCTTTTCAGAGACTCCAAGATAACAACGTGGCTGTAAGTGGGTATTTTCCTACCTTTTTTTGGGTCTCACTGTTTTTGTTCCTTCTTTTATTTATTTATTTATTTTTTGGAAGATGTACATTGCGATCAACACTATTTAGCAACATGAAACGTGTTTGTGGGATAGTGTTGAGGGATGCCCTTTGTGGATGTAGTGGTGTTGGAGATGTGTGAAGTGTGGTGAGGGAAGGAGAGGTGGATGGACAGAGGTAGATGTTACTTCACAGTGCGTTGGGAAAGGGACGACACTGGGAGGGGGGAGGGAGGTGGGGGAACAATGCATAATTTATGTAAAACTCAACCATCTTCATTTTATGAATGACATAACTACACTGACTTGTTTGATCCATTGGGTTAAAAACTGTCAGGCTCAAACCTTAAAATCTAAATATGGTTACAGGAGAACTGAGAATAGCCAGCTATAACTGCAATGGTTTAGCAGACCATAAAAAAGACAAGCGATTTTCACCTGGCTGAAAGATAAAGGCTACAATATGTTCTGTTTACACGAGACACATTCCATAGCTGCGGATGAAACAGTTTGGGAGAAGGAATGGGGGGGACAAATTCATTTTTCTCATGGTACAAAAAACTCAAAAGGTATTATGACACTTTTTCAAAACAACCTGGATAATAAAGTAACATTTTCTCAAACTGACCCACAGGGAAGGTGGATCATCCTAACCACATTAATAGATAGTAAACATATAAGTATTATTAACTTATATGGTCCAAATAATGATGACATTAACTTCTTTGAGATTATTTGTAATAATGTATTAGCCTTACAAGCTACAACCGATTACCTCATCATGGTAGGAGACTAATACTGTTTTAAACCCTGCTATAGATCGGCAAGTAACCATTGTAAAAATTATCACCCGCAAGCCTTTAAAGGAATCTCAAGTATTATGGATGCCATGGACCTTGTAGATATATGGAGACTCAGAAATCCAGATCTACCCAGATATACTTGGAGGAGACGGAATCAAGCTAGTCGTATCGACTACTTCCTAATTTCATTCTCTCTGGTACCAAAAGTTAAAAAGGCATTAACTGAAGACAAAATAAAATCCGATCACCAGCTCATAGCGCTCCACCTAGTACTTACCGATTTCCCTAGAGGCCAAGGATACTGGAAATTTAATCAGTATCTTTTAATGGACAATACCTTTTTAGCCAAAACAAAAGTTTTTATTACAGATTTCTTTTTTAATAATACAGGTTCAGCAGATCCTCTCATTGTGTGGGATACATTTAAATGTGCCTTTAGAGGCCACACAATCCAATACTCTTCTTTTAAACAAAAGCAGTTGAGGTCAAAAGAGAAAAAACTAACAAAAGAGATTGAAAAGCTTACACTAATTATTGATAGCACTGATAATATATCAATAGATGTGTTAGATAAGTTAGATGAAAAACAGAATGAACCTGAAGAACTTAATCATGAAAGATCAAGTAAGGTATATTTTAGAAATAAAGCAAAATGGATGGAGAAGGGGGAAAAATGTAACCAATTCTTTTTAAATCTTCAATACAGAAACGCATCTAAAAAGAATATACAGAAACTAATCACAGCTAATGGTGAAATTCTTGTGGTCCCAGCTGACATATTAAAAGAAGAAGAAAAATATTTTTCCAGAAATGTTTTCATTTCAGTCTCCACCACTGCCACTGAATGAGGCTCATTGCAAAGACTTTTTCCCAAAAAATCATGTAAAGCTTTCAAATAAACAAAAAGAATCCTGTGAAGGCCTAATTACAGAAGATGAGCTCAGACAGGCAATAAAGTCATTTCAACCTGGGAAAACACCTGGCCTTGACAGCATCCCAATTGAGGTGTATCAGACTTTTTAGGATCAAATTAAAGAACCATTACTTACATGTTTCAATTATTCATACGGTAGTGTCTGAAACCCAACAAGTTGGTTTAATTTCTCTATTACTAAAACAAGAGACCAGCGGCCAATATAAAGACCCAGTCTAGCTAAAAAACTGGAGACCTGTTACACTCCAGTGTTGCAATGCTAAAATATCAGCAAAATGTATAGCCCATCGCATTAAAAGTGTCTTGTCAGATATTGTCCACTATGACCAGTCTGGGTTTTTACAAGGTCGAAATATTGGGGTCAATATTAGGCAGTTACTGGAAATTATAGAGAATTACAAAATATCAAAAAAGGCTGGTTTAATTTTTATAGCGGACTTTGAAAAGGCCTTTGATAAAGTTAGTCTAGATTTTATTTATAAATGCTTAGATTATTTCAACTTTGGCAAATCTCTAATAAAATGGGTGAAAGTTATGTATAGCAACCTCACATGTAAAATTATAAATAATGGTCATATTTCATGTAATATTTCATTATCAAGAGGGGTAAAACAAGGTTGTCCTTTATCGCCGTACCTGTTTATAATGGCAATTGAAATACTTGCATTAAAGATAAGATCAAATAATAAAATCATAGGTTCAGAATTCCAGGGACTACATACAAAGGTTTCAATGTATGCTGATAATACCAGTTTCCTGTTGGCCCCCCAGTGTTCTTCCTTGCAAAGTCTAACACAAGACCTTGATTACTTCTCCAATTTGTCAGGTCTGAAGCCAAATTATGACAAATGTACAATACTTAGGATTGGGTCTCTGAAAAATACAGCATTCGCCTTACCATGTAATTTACCCATAAAATGGAAGGATGGATCCGTTGATATACTTGGTATTCACATTCCTGAAAATACAAGTAATCTCTCAGAAGTTAATTTCAATAACAAACTCATTAAAATAGACAAAATACTGCATCCATGGAGAGGGAAATATTTATGGCAAGATCACCTTGATTAATTCCTTAGTCGTATCTCAATTTCCGTATTTGTTTATGACATTACCTACCCCAAGTGAATCATTCTTCAAACTATATGAGCAAAAAATCTTCAAATTTATATGGAATGGTAAACCGGATAAAGTTAAATGTATGTATCTATACAATGAATATGGATCAGGTGGCCTAAAATTGTTAAATCTAAGGGCCTTGAACCTCTCACTTAAAGCGTCCTTGATTCCAAAAATTTTTTTAAACCCAAAATGGTTCTCCAGAAGACTATTAGAGAATGTCCACCCAATGTTCAGAAAGGGACTGTTTCCCTTCCTACAGAAAGAACACCCCCGTTCTCACAGCTTAATGATGATATTCTCTGCAACGTATCCCCCTTTTTGAAAGAAACCATACAAAGCTGGCTGCAATTCCAATTCCACCCTCCAGAAAACACAGAACAAATCTTACAACAAATCTTATGGCTTAATTCCAATATCCTGATAGGGAGAAGGTTTATTTTTTGGAAAAACTTGTTTGACACTAGCATTATTTTTTTTAAATGATATAGTAAATAAGGAAGGTAAACTAATGTCCTATGAAGAGTTCACCAATATTTATGGTAAGGTTTGCCCTTTACAAAATTTTAATCAACTGATTGCAGCCATACCACAAAAATGGAAAAGAAGCATTGGTAAAGGAAGTGGCCAGGAGCTAGTCTGCCGACCACATATGAAAAAATTTAATTGGACTAAATAGAATATTATATCAGTTTCATCTAAAATCAAAAAATCTAATAGCTGCTCAATATAATATTTTACACTCTTGGGAGTATATGATAGACTGTCCGATTCCATGGAATCAGGTGTTTAATTTAATTTACAAAGCAACAATTGACTCATCTATAAGATTCTTTCAGTTTAAACTAATATATAAATTTGTGGCCACTAAAAAGATGCTTCATGCTTGGGGAATTGAAGAGTCACCCTTGTGTAGATTCTGTCAAGAAGAGGTTGAGTCGGTAGATCATTTATTTTGGTACTGCCCCTTTGTGGCACTGTTCTGGACAGGGGTTCAGCGGTGGTTGTCTCCATACTGTAGTCACTGTGCTGTTGGGCGATCTAAGAAATGGCACCCAAATAATAGTTAACGTTATAATACTTTTGGGGAAAATCTTTATTTTTAAGTCAAAATCTGTGGAGGCTTTGAGGACAGAGAGATTCAGACTCTTTATAAAACATCACAGCACAATTGAGGGTTACATGGCACAAGAAAACAGCAGGCTAATTGTATATAAGGACAGATGGAAGGCACTGAGAGTGGCAGTAGGCTGGGAATAAAGAATAACAGACATATGTAGATATGTGTGAATATTGAAATGTGATTTGGATAAATGTACTTACTGTAAAAAATATATATATAATAGAAATAATTGTGTAAATTATTAACACAAAATGGAAAAGGTGTCATGAGTGGATCGCATAGATAACCAAATATGTCAAGAAGCAAAGAAGTGAACAGCTACAAGAAATATGGTTGAGTTGTCCTTGTAAGGGGGGTTGGATAATGATGGTCTGTGAAGTGAAGGGGAGGGGACTAGGGCATAATGAAAGAAGGAAATCAAAAAAGTAATGATTAATGTATTTCTTTCCTTTTTTCATTTCTTTTGTCCTTAAAACGTATGTTTTGTTTTGTTTTGTAAATATATATATCTGTATAACTAGAGAAGAGGTTGGAATACTGACCATTGGTTTTGGGTGGAGGATAGATGGAGGACATTCACTTGCTAGTGGTGAGACAAAAGACTTGGTAAATTTTGTATCTATTTTTATTTTTTTCTGTTTTCTTTTTCTTTATTTTATTCTGTTATTATCCTTTTTTCTCTTTTTTGTGTCTTCACCTTCATCTACTTGCTGTAATTCAGTAATATTATTGATCCTGTTGCTTTTCTTCTTGAGCTTAATAAAGAGGTCCTCCAATGAGGGGGGGGGGGGGGGGGGGTGGACCAAAAAAAAATTTAAAAAACCAAATTGACACATTTGGAAGAAAAGGTGATTTATCTTAACTACCTAAAGCATGTATGGCTTTGTAGTTTGTCTTTATGCTCTTGAGAACCTGAAGGAGACCCCAAGGGAAAAAAAAAAAGAATCAAATTATTTTAAAAATTTCTAATTTTCAGATTTGTATAAGCTAGAACAACTATAACATAGCTCGTGATCATGAGGTAGCTAGTCTCTTAGCCACACACACTAGTTCTTACCCACTAGTTATTTATTTCAGTAGCAGGCAATACTACAGCTGGTTGTTGTATTGTGCAATCGATACCTTACACCTGCAGGTATCACAAGCACATTATGATCTGCACTACTCAGTGTCAATAGCCCTCTTGTGTATAGCAGACAGCTGTGCAGTATGTAACAGTTACCACCAGTATGTGACTCGTCTGGACAGAGTTAAATGAAAAAGGAGACCATTTAGTAATATTCCTTTGACGATTCTGTTTGGGGATACTGGATTTTCAATCGAGGCGACCGTGCTAGTTTAGGCTGGTATGGGAGAGAACGGGGCTAGATCATGCTGTTATCAGTCATTTAACTGGCAGACACGCAAGACACAGCTGCAGAGCACAGCGGACACAGCAGATGTGAAACACAGAGAGAACTGAGTGTGTAAACAGCAGGCTGAGGGGCAGTATGGAGGGCCCCCCGGGATCTGCCCGTGTCTGACCCGGGTGCGGAGGCAGGGCTCCAGCAGCCACTCTTTCACATAACGGCTGATTAAGACAGGCCGAGCTGAGCCACCAGCCTTGCATGGCCAGGGAGGGAGAGCGGCTCTTTCTGACACAGAGGGCTTCTTTCACAGGAAGTACAGAAATAAAGAGGAGGAGAGAGGTGGGGCAGGGCAACCCCGCTCACTTACAGGAAGTGGACATGGGCAGAGGGAGAAGACATACATCCCTTCATATATCCAGATGAATAAGGAAAGAGCAGAGAGGGGGGAGAGAGAGACAGAGGAAGAGAGAGAGAGATGCCAGTTGGTAACAAAAAGAGCACAGAGCAAGCGAGAGTGGAGCCTGGCACTGAGTCAGGGCGAGTCTAAGCAGACTATTTATAGCTATTTATAGCTCCTTCCCCTCCCAGCACAGCGAGAGAGCACAATGGAGGAAAGAGAAGCAGCAGGGGGAGCTAGGAACACCATGCAGCACGGACTGGGAACAAACAGCAGACTGCATATCAGGTAGCCTACCGCCGCTGCACATGAGGGGGTGGTCACTTTAAACTGGACCCCTTCATCACATCATGGACCACATCACTAAAGAGCTCACCGTTTATCTGGACTTGTTAATCAACATATAGGATGGCAGATAATGTTGGTAGAAAATGAAAAAATGAGCCTGCGCACTAAGATGACTTTTTAGGAAACATTTTGTACCCTGTGTAAAATATTGAGGCCTCGGCTGAAACCTCATGAGGGGAAATGCACCTGAGAATCTGAGGGCCTGTGTTAGAAGGCTGATGTCATGCAGGTTCAAATGGCAATAACTGATGAAGAGCTACAAAGGGTGCTTTTATATGCTGTGCTCTGCTGCTGTGAGGAAGCTCACAAGATTCGAGAAAATGTTAAGCGTTATTTTTTGAGGCAGCATTCAGAGCGTACAGAGATTTTTTTGAGTTGTCTGCTGTGGTGCTACCTATACGGCGCCCTAGAAATGGTGTGCAGACAGGTGTCCTTCAGCAGCGGCATTCAAGCTGCAGCAGTGTGATCAGATTTTCTTCTGCACTCTTCAGTGCTCTCGGTTAGCCTCGGTCGAGGTGTCAGTCTGATAACCCTGCCTTTCAGGCTCAATGCGTATTCAGCCCCCTGGTTTCGGTCCAAATGCTGTCAGCTGCCTGCACTGCACTGAGCGCGTCTGGGATCTGCGCTTTTTATATTTTAACACAGCAGTATGGAGCCCTAAAAGCAAAGCTCACCCAAGCCCTGCTACTTGCTTTCTGCTCTCAATGCATCATGATTGTCATTTAGTAGATGCTTACCCAGAGCAACTTACACAGACTACAGTCTGTAAACATGTTATCCATTTATATAACTGGATATTTACTAGGGCTGTCCCAAATACCATTTTTTGGGTTCCGGAGCCTCGGTAGTAATCAACAGCGAATATTCAAAGCTTCGGCCAGGGAGGCTGAGCATGATTCGGGAAGAACTCCAGACATTTCTCCGTTATCAGCTGAGATGGATGGCATAGCGCTGCAACACGTGTCTTTCGGTTTAATTAAAGGCATTCATTTTTAAGGATTTTAAGGATCATGGATAAATTATAGACCTACATAAATTCTCATAATAATAGGCTCCGAAACAGAGACAACGCCTGACAAAGCGCTGTGAAACAGAAGCGCAGAAAAAGCATACTAGCTCCAACAGATTTAAGATTTGAGATTTATATTTATAAGATCTATATTTATTTATAATTTCTTCGTTGTCATTTCTCAGTACTCGCATACATTGAAACAAAATTTGTCCTCTGCATTTAACACATCCTATACACTCGTCGCCGTCACTGCTTACAGAGCCACGGTATTTAAAAATGGTCTCAGTCCCCACTGGAAGCAGAGAGAAGCATGGCATCGCTGCAGCTAGCATCCTCCCAGGTTGACAAACTTAGCTAGGGGTCGGTTGAAACCATTACGCCCTCCATTCGAGTCCCAAAGCACGAGCTCAGCAATTGCCAGCTACTTTCCCATCACTGTGACGTTCACTGCTGTGAGTGAGAGGGATGTCAGGTGCCCAAGCTGAGATAGTATATTTCCACATTTAAACAGTGCAATTAAAAAGTATAAATGTAGTACAAGAATGTGCTGACAAAAAGTATCTTGCAGTTCGCCTTTATTGATAGCCTACATATTTAGCAAAAAAAAAAAAAATTCTGAATCCCAAAATTGAAAAACGAATACCCAATGAATGAATATCCAAATAGTCCAATATTCAGGTCCAGCCCTAATATTTACTGACGCATTTCTTGGTTAAGTACTTTGCCCAAGGGTATAGCAGCAGTAGGGATGTCACGAGAACCGATACTTCCAAGTCGATGCCAAAATTCTGAAAATGTGACGGTACTCGTTTTTCTACAGTACCATAGCTACCGATGCTTAGGTACCAAGTCGATGCAAAAATTCTGAAAACGTGACGGTACTTGTTTTTCTACAGTACCGTAGCTACCAGGGATGCAGCTGCAGCGACCGCTCTGCTTCGACTCGTCAAAAACAAAAACAATAAGAGTCGTGTATAGAAGTAGCCTACATTGCCTTCGAGGCGGGTCATCAGGGATTAATGATAAATTCACAAAAACCAGTGTGCAAACGGTGCCATCAAACTTTTCAGATGAAAGGAGGAAACACTTCCAACGTAGCGAAGCACTTCAAAGACAGACATCCAGATTTATTCAAAGAATTCAAGGTGAGTGAGTTTCAATTCATCTTAAGGTTGCATTAACAACGTATCCAACGTGTTATCCGTGTTATCCTTATCCTGAAATACACGTTACCATTATTTTTGTTTGAGACAGATGGCATATTGCTGTGTAGCCAACTATGTTCCATATGACGTTTGCAATGGCTAAACGCTAAAGGCTACCGTGTTTAGGCTAACATAATGTAACCATAGCTAGTAGTAGGCTACCGTCCTTACCGTTCAGTCTGTGTCATCTGTCATCAAAATATAACGTTAGCGTTTTAAATAAATATTTCCAGACTAATGATCTGTCACCATGTCAGTAAATTTAAACAACTGCTTTGCACTCTGAGTATATAGAGGTGTGTGTGTGTGTGTGTGTGTGTGTGTGTGTGTGTTAGTACATTGTGTATGCAGCCTTTGAGCTATACCTGATAACTGAAATCTCATAATTTTCCTTTCACAGTATCAGCCACAGGAGGATGTCGACCAGGAGAGGCAGGAGCAAACACAGCCAACCATATCAGAAGCTTTTCAGAGACACATATTATATTATATTATACTATATTATATTATATTGTATTATTATATATAGGCCTATTTATTATTTCCATATTTTTTCATGTCTTGGCCAGGTACTGCAATTGAAATGCTGTGCCATCATAAAAAGTTGATTGTTTGTAATTAAGCACAGTATTGTTTGTTCTAAATACTTGAAGGCTACACGCCACTGTTCTTTTTTTGTAATGCTAATAGTTGTTTCTTTTTATTTATTACTTGAAGGCTACATGCCACTGTTTTTTTTTTTGTAATGTTCAAATGTTTTTAATAAAGGAGTGTACGTTGAATTACATGGGATGTATTGTTTGGTTTATGTTTTTTTCCCGTGGTATCAAATTGGGTATCGAGAATTGTGGAATTTCACTGATATTGGTATCGATTACTAAATTTCTGGTATCGTGACATACCTAAGCAGCAGGGAATCAAACCAGCAGCCTTTCAGATATGAGCCCTGCTCCTTACCAGTATGTGACACTGCCACTCTCGCTGTTGTTACCGTGATTAAGAACAGGGTCAGTAGTGAAATTTGTGGGATGATACTCCTGCACTACACATGGAGAGCTGAAATTGCTTGTTTCACCAAGGGCCAGGGGAATGGCTCATTGTCAGTGAGCTTAAGTTGCTAGTTTTACCAGGGGCCAGGGGAATGGCCAGCACAAGCTGTGCTCAGTAACAGGTCGGTCACACAATCAATCACAGTCAAGGCTCAAACTGGTATTAGCTCAAATACTCTAAACCCCACTACAGTACAGGAAGTGGTTTCTCTCCTGTCCTGTTTCTCCTGTATCTCCACTATAGACTAGGTCCCAGGTGAGCATGAGCTGGGATTAAAGCTGCCCCAGAAAAGCCTAACTGCTCTCCTACCGCATTAACCACAAAAAGAGCTGCAATGCATGACCTCTCACTAAATGCTACCTTGTGCCCCGGCTAAGATTGCCTGAACTTCGTCTACACTCCAAGTATGAAATGTAATCGATGAAAATGCTCATTTTTCACACTCCATATTTATTTTTAGCACAATGCTTGTTTAAATTAAGAGAGCACACCCTATAATTATATCTCACCTTAACACATTAGATCATGTAGAGTGTTAGGTGTTTATCAACAAGGATAATTGCCCTGAAGCACCTACAAGCTACGAGTGAGTTTCCAGTGGGACTAAATTTTTTTGCTGACTCCTGTTAAACATCAGATTTCACCAATGGTAAGGGACTGCCAACAGGCAATGAAAAATAAGCATTCACATAATGTGTCAATGAGAAACAGGTATTTTCTGTAAGCCACCTCATCTGGAATTACTGGAAAGAAGCCTGAGAACCATGGAATGGAGACACATGCAGAAGAGCACAAACATGAAAACACAAGAGCATGAGGGTGAATTTATTCCATCCATACATGAACTACTGTACATGGAAACAGCTGGGCTGCTTGATAGAAATGGTGACTGTGTGTCTTGAAGATAAGTATTTACGATTTCACAGGGCATCATCACTGATGAGTGGGCATCTCTGGAAACTGCTGCAGCATCCTGAGGAGATGACACACTCGCGTGGGTATTGTGTTTGCACTTTACAAAACGGGTCATAATGCGTAGCAAGTTTAAGGCTGACTATAGCTGCAGACACAAGAACCACCAGTAAAAGGACAGTGTGTACAGACTTTGATATAATTTATCCCACAATCATGTGTTCTAAGATATGCCCTTTTGATGGAGCAGCTGTGTAGCACACTAATTTAGAAAACCCCTGAAGAAGAGAAGAACTAGCTAGATGAGAAGCTTTTATATTGGCCTTGTTATAGTCTTGCAGTGACACCGCCACCTAGCTGTAGCTATTGTGCATAAGCTAGTCCCCAGCTAGTGGAAGGAGTGTGTATATTGTTATGGTACAATGTTCACTCCAAACATCTTGATGTGGTACTTGGTTGCTTAATTTTATTTAATTGTTAAAGCTGTTTTCACCCCATTAGGTAGCTATCTAACTATCATGTACTTACAAGTGCACATTTCAACTATATTGGTAACTAGCAAGTAACTAGCAAGTTCCACGACCCTCCATCCCAAACTTCTTAAAAACATCCAGTAGGGGCATTTGTGCTGATAATTTGATAAAAATTAAGTCTGACAAACCTGAAAGTACTACCTGTAGACAAATGGTCCTTAAGATTGGCTTAATAAATATCAGATCGCTACAACCTAAAGCTTTATTAATAAACAAATTGATTACTGATCACCAATTTGATATCTTATGCCTGACTGAAACATGGCTTAAACCTAATGACTTTGTTGCTCTCAACGAATCAACTCCTCCCAGTTATTGTAATCACCAGGTCCCTCGACCTACTGGTAGAGGTGGCGGCGTTGCTGCTGTACACAGCTCCATACTCTGTGCCACCCTTAAACCTGGCTATAACTTCCATTCATTTGAACTATTAGTACTTAGCTTTGCACATCCTGACAAGACTGCATCTCAGCTATTTACCCTTGTTATAGTTTACAGGCCACCTGGCCCTTACAGTGTTTTCTCATCGGAATTTGCCAATTTTCTATCTGACCTGGTTGTCAATATAGAAAAAGCTGTAATAGTTGGCGACTTTAATGTCCATATGGATAATGAACATGACCCGTTCAGAACAGCATTTTTGTCCATCATCGAATCCATTGGACTCTATCAAGCTGTGGACAAACCCACACATTACCGCAACCATACTCTTGATTTGGTCCTCACATATGGAGCAGACATTAACCAGGTGGAAATCATGCCACACAATCCTGTGTTATCCGACCACTATCTCATCTCTTTCAATTTACCACTAACGTGCTTCACATACTCGGAGCCTAGATTTTCTTCCAGGCGCACGTTTTGCTCTCTTACAGCAAATGCCTTTATTGACGAGCTCCCTACATCATACTACCTGCACAACGACATCTCCTCTAGTTTATGTTCAAACCCCAGCTCAACTGAAATTAATCTACTCGCGGACAGAATCGACTCTACTTTGCGTAAAACTCTAGATGCCGTTGCTCCCCTCAAAAGGAAGAAAATCACAGACAAGAAGCTAGCACCTTGGTATAACGACCATACTCGTGCTCTCAAACAAGCCACACGAAAACTCGAAAGAAAATGGCGCTCCACCAAACTACAGGTTTTTCTCCTGGCGTGGAAGGAAAGTCTCCTAAATTACAAGCATGCCCTCACAGCTACCAGATCCAAATATTTCTCTACCCTTATTGAGGGAAACAAGGACAATCCTAGGTACCTGTTTAGCACTATCGCCAGATTAACCAAGAGTCCTGCATCAGTTAACCCTACCATACCAGCAATTTATAGTAGCAGTGACTTCATGAACTTCTTTGACAGTAAAATCTTAAAGATAAGAGACACAATACAAAAATTCTCATCAACTTCTGGTTCCTGCCTGGCCAGTCCCGTTCCAGATTATGTAGGCATGTCTATTAGGCCCGCCTCGCGCTTTGACTCTTTTATACCCATTGAATTTGGCGACTTTTCTTCTCTTCTCAATTCATCTAATAACTCTACCAGCTAACTTGACCCCATACCAACTGGCTTCCTAAAACAGCTATTGCCTGCAATTGGCACACCACTATTAAATCTTATCAATGCCTCTCTTATGTCTGGACACGTACCTCAGCCCTTCAAAGTAGCAGTTATCAAGCCTATTCTGAAAAAGCCTAATCTTGATCCCAATGACCTGTCAAACTATAGGCCCATCTCGAACCTTCCATTCCTCTCAAAAATTCTGGAAAAAGCGGTATCAAAGCAACTCTGTGCCTTTTTACACTCTAACAACATTTTGGAAGTTTTCCAGTCCGGATTTAGACCTCACCACAGTACGGAAACCACTCTCCTGAAAGTGCTCAACGACCTTCTACTCTCCTGTGACAATGGCTGTATCTCTCTTTTTGTGCTACTAGACCTAAGTGCAGCCTTTGATACCATCGATCATTGTATCCTCCTTGACCGCCTCGAAAACCTGGTTGGCATAAGTGGACATGCCCTATCTTGGTTTAGATCTTATCTATCAGAACGATATCAGTTTGTCTCCATCAACAACGAATCCTCCGCTCGTTCCAGAGTAAAATATGGTATACCTCAAGGATCTGTGCTTGGACCTCTGCTCTTCTCGTTATACATGTTGCCTCTTGGCGATATCATCTGTAAACATGACATTAATTTCCACTGTTACGTGGATGACCCTCAGTTATACATATCAGTCAAACCGGATGTCCCTCTGAATATTTCAAACATGGAGGCCTGCCTAACAGATGTAAAGAATTGGATGGCCCGAAACTTTCTCCTCCTCAACCCGGACAAAACCGAAATATTGGTCATAGGCCAAAATTCAATCAGGAGCAAAGTCACTCATTTTACATTGGACCTTGATGGTGTCTCCCTTGCCCCGAGTGCAGCCATCAAAGACCTTGGTGTTGTTATTGATCCCGAGCTCTCCTTTGAAACTCACATAACTAACACCTCTAGGACTGCCTTCTTCCATCTGAGAAATATTGCTAAAATCAGGAAAATCGTATCAATTAACGACGCTGAAAAACTAATCCATGCCTTTGTAACATCCAGATTAGACTACTGTAATGCCCTCTTGTCAGGATGTGCAAACGTCTCATTAAAACCCCTTCAGCTGGTGCAAAATGCAGCTGCTCGAATCTTAACTAAAACTAAACGCTTTGAGCACATCACCCCAGTTCTGGCCTCTCTCCATTGGCTACCTATTAAATACCGGATCATTTTTAAAATACTCTTACTCACATTTAAGGCTTTAAATGGGCTTGCCCCCCCCTATCTTAAGGACCTTCTTCATCCATATCTTCCGCAGAGAGCCCTTCGCTCCCAAAATGCCGGGCTTCTCACAATTCCAAGAGTGGGCAAAACTACTGTAGGCGGTAGAGCCTTTTCCTATCAAGCCCCTCTCCTGTGGAACAGTTTACCCTCTGAGATTCGGGGAACAGACTCTCTCTCCACCTTTAAGTCTAGGCTCAAAACATATCTATATAGTAAATCCTTCAGCTGAGGGACATGGCCTGGTGCTGGCGTGGATCATAGAGTCTCTGGTGGACTAAGTGGTCATTGCTTTCATGGACCCTGTGCCGTGATCTGGTGTTGACTGTCTTAGGGTCGCCCTCATGACTATGCCGGTCCCTTGCCTCCCGTCCCCTAGGTATGCTGCCATAATGTTAGCCTGCCGGGGTCTTTCCCTGTTGCACACCTTTTTCTCTGCCCCTCCTCTCCTGCCTCTCTGTTCTACATCCCTGCCATTCTTATCATCCACTAACCACTGTTTTCTGTTTGCTTCCTATTCCCTGCTCCGGGCTCCTGTCCGGAGCTGTAGCCCAAGCGTCTCATCTCGTTTTCCAGTCCTGCTACCTCGCTGCCCTGCCCATCAAAGCCAACTGCATTCCAAGACCCGGACATCCTAGGAGACATTCTTATAATCACTCTACTGTTAACTGCTATTGTTTGTCAATAACAAATGTACATTGCATAATTTTGTGTCTAACTCTATCTGCCCAGTGCCGGCCAGAAGCAGATGGGCCCCCCCATGAGCCCGGTTCTGCTCAAGGTTTCTTCCTGATAGGGAGTTTTTCCTTGCCACTGTTGCCTTAGGCTTGCTCTCAGGGGGTCTCAGGCCTGGGAACAATGTAAAGCTGCTTTGCGACAACTTGTGTTGTAAAAAGCGCTATACAAATAAAAATGAATTGAATTGAATTGAATTGAACAAAGTAATTAAGCTTTCTACCTCTTCAACATAGCTAGCATGCTACTGCATTTAGAATGCTTAAATCTGTTGCATGGCTATCATCAACAATCTTGTTTTCCCATTTAAGAAAGTGTGTTGGGGTTCAAGCCATCCTTTTTTTTTTGCCATTGTCACCTCTCTCTACGACATCCACTGGACTCATGCAGGAGTGTGGGGCATTGCATATGCAATTCTCCCATATGCTCCGTATTCATTTTGTGCTAACACCTTGCAAGTGACACACCTCTGGATAAGGGAGGCAGCTAAATGAAAATAATAGGATGTAATGTAATGTAACAATGGTACTGTGGCTAAGTCTAATTAGCCACATAGCTGTAGCTATGTTCATGCACAGACTCAGTGGGAGGACCTACTTGAACCACAGGTCTGTATAATATGTTCCATCCTGAATGCTGCTATATGCTAATTGCCCAAGAGAGCTGATGTGTGTATGTTTGTATGTGTGTTGGTGTGCAAAAATATTATGGGTTATGTTACCGGTGTGGCCAGATTTGACCTTAAGAGGATTTTTCTACAGTAAGCAAGTGGGGCTAAGTAGACTTATCTCTGCTCTGGACATTGCTGAATTTTTTTGTCATGCCCTATTTTCTAGAGCCGGGTGATTCAATGAATGAACATTGCTCTATTAGCAAACATAAGAGCAGCTACAGTCTGTTACTCAAGTCACATGACACAATGAGGTCAAGCAGAAAATGATGACGACACAACATGACATCATTGTGCCATGGACACAAGGCTTAAAAAAATGACAGAGAACCACATTTGCAAGCCAGTCTGGTTCTAGCTCTGCAAAGGAAAAGGAAAAATTGAACTCCAACACATCATCTCAGGGCACACAAATTCACTCACTGATGCAACACTGATTATGAAATAATGAGCTACAGATAATCAAGAGACAAAAGCCTGCACACCATTACTGTGCCCCCACAAAGTTAAAAGAAGCCACCTAATGACTACCCATGTCTTCATGAGATTTCCCTCAAGTCTAGACTTTTCAATGAAACTTTATAGTCAGATCAATTTACCAGTGAGGGGGTATTCACCTTTATTTTATAGTATTTTATACCATACCCAGCAGTTTGTTGGATGCGTACTACATTTATTATGCATTTATTAACTTTGACAATACACAGCCTGAAGCTTAACTAAAGACTTCACACTCTGTAATGTTTCCTTGATTCTTTTTGTTTGATATCTTTATGTACATGCCTGCGTTGTTACATTTTCACCATACTTACATGAGAGGTGAATTTCCTGAAGCATCAGTGTAGTTAGCCAAGCACCTGCAATTGGCCCATAAAATCGCTGCTGGTACAAATGGGTTGTGAGGAGAATCACACAAAGCAAAAACAGCACTCAGAGCAAGGCTGCTGCCTGAGCAAAGACAGCATGGAGAGAAGCGGACTCACGCAGGCACAGCAGGTAGGGGCGGGAATGTTCAGAGAATCCTGCTGTTCGCTGTGATCAGGTGATGAAAATCCACACACAGTTGACATCAGCACAGAGCAGTGGTGACAGACCCTGACTTGTGTATTAAGGGTTGCATGTTCAAATCCCAACTTCAAATCCCCTGTTGCACTCTCTAGTCCAGGGGTCGCCAACACGTCGCTCACAAGCTACCAGTAGCTCGCTGCCTGGATGTGAGTAGCTCGCCAAAAGGTTCAAAGATTATGTACACTGGGGTCCATCAGACATTGGGAAAGTCATATTTATGTCAATGTCAATTTCAGCTTCATCTTCTGTGACCATGTTCCAGCCTTGTTAGGTTTATATAGGCTTCAGTATGAGTGTTCAATTAGGGGGCAGGGCAACATTCAATCAGGCCTAATTGAAGTGATGGTCATTTTTGTTCACTTGTCTGCACTCAATAAGCATTTAGATAACTTTTAAAATGAAGTTAATGTCATGGAATTGTCAGTTTTTTTGGCAGAATTAATGTCATACATATTATTAAAACGTTGGAAATAAGGGTATTCATCAGGCAATCATGTGCCAACCACATAAAGAGATGTTTTGAAAATGTTAATAGTTGCCAAAACATGTAACTGTTTTCGCCACGGTTTGAGTGATAAAACTAATAGCTACATGGACACATCCACACTTAACCACAAAATGCCCAGATGTCCCAATAATTTTGGACCCTAGTGTACAAAAGAATCCGACAACAAATAAATGCACCCTGCAAACCTCTTCCCATTTCAATCCAATCAAATACAAAGATGTCCCACACCCCTCCAACACAAAATGATATCAGCTGTCAATCAAATAAGTTAGGCTACTGTCAAGTTTGCCAACACGTCGTCACATCAGTCACCCTGTAGGCTAGCTACTGAGGTAGCTACTGAGCTAAAGCAAGGAGTTCAGTAGTGTTAGCAAGCCAGTTTAGCTTATAAAATAGCCAGATTTATGATGAACAAAGAAAGTGGCTAGGCCAAAAAAAAGACATGCTATTTCCATGAGGAATGGGAACACAAGTTTTTTTTTTCCATGAATGTGAAGGACAAGTGTGTGTGCCTCATCTGCGGTACCAGCGTTTCAGTCGGTAAAAGAAAGCAACATTCAGCGCCACTTCAGGGACATTCTAAAGCTCTTAACGTGAAAAGGCTTAACGTGGCTTAATGTCCCAAAACAGCGATCAATGATCACCAAATTTCTCTCGGACATGTCTTGTCATAAACACTTTCACCTGTTAAAAAATCAAAACGGAAATCCTACAAGTATGGACGTTATCTTACATTAAGCGTTTTCCTCTCTATTGACACCCATTATAAGGAAAAGGCTTAACGTGGCTTAATGTTTCAAAATAGCATCCAATGATCACCAAATTTCTCTCGGACATGTCTTGTCATAAATACTTCCACCTGTCAATAAATCAAAACCGAAATTCTATGAGTATGGACGTTATCTTACATTAAGCATACATTAATGTTTTCTATGTTTTCTATGACTTTGATGTGAATTTAAGATGTTTTGATATGTGAGTGTGACAGAGTGCTGTCACTACGGTTGAGTGTGCGCTCTGACTGCCATACCAACCAGCCTGGCTCTTTGGCGTCACGGTGAAAGCTGCAGTTTGGTATCCCGTAGACTCGGGTTCGAGGCCGGGTAGGGTGACCGCTCTCACCCTTCGCTACAGTGAGCTTGACATATTGAAATTTGAAACATATGGATACAGAACATACATTTGACATGCTATTGATGTGAATTTAAGATGGTTTTGATCCAAAATGTGAGCTTTGGATATTGACATTTAATACATGTATATACAAAAAGTAACTTAATTCAGCTGGTTAATGTGAGTGTTTTGATACGTTATGTGAATAAGTGTGAGTAATATAAGACATGAGTAGCTCTCGGCCACTTTCATTTTTTCAAAGTAGTTCTCCGATGAAAAAAGGTTGGAGACCCCTGCTCTAGTCCTTCTCTAAAGTGCATCAGTAAATATCCAGGTAAACACACTGGTAACACATAAAGCAACACCCAACTTGAGTCACCCTGGATATGCAAACCTGCCAAGAATATAAATGCAGGCAATTCTAGCAGGAAATGCCATACAATTGGTGTCTGTCCAGAATACCCGAAGCTGTACTGCTAGGAACACATGCGTCAATATTCACCCTGTGGCCTTCCACCTGCCAAATGACTTCACAGCTACTGCTGCAAGAACAACAGGCAAACTTTGAATGAGCAAAGTGTGCAAAAGTGACTGTCCCTCCACAGCCAAGAAATGCAAAAATGGGGGATTACCTATAACATATCACTGAATGTTAACACCATCATGACCGAATTTACATACTACTTTAACTTTCTCCAGTCACTATATGGTTTATCCTTGCTAAATGCACTGCCATACATTTTTATATCTGCTTGATGCCACGTGTTAGTGCCCTGAGAGTCCAACAATGCAATAAGGAGCTTGAAAAGGCAAATGTGTGTAAAAGCAGTCTACTGATCACCAAATATTTGCCATATCTAGGATAAATACCTGCCTACAATCCATACATAAAATAAAAAACCATAATATTGGGGTAAAATGCACACATTGGGCATTTTGATACACTCCAAATTATGACACAAATTCATTCATGTGCAGGAGTTACATTCTTTCAATTTACCAGATGCAAGGTAGACAATGTTTATAGGGGTGTATAATATGCAGATGTTTTAAGTGTAATTTTCTTGTTGTCTACCATGGATACAGCACTGTGTCCTAAATCAGTATGAAAGATTAAACCTGTTAGGATAAAATACATATCAAGAAACAAAGGTGAATATACTGTACGTAGACAAAAATACACAGATGTCACCATCATATAAAAATGGTTTAATTTCTTGAATTCATTTCATGTTCAATGTTTAACTGCAGATATTTTGCCAAGTTTAATCCTCCATAAAGCTCCATTAGCTTCAAAACAATTACTTCCTCTTGGCTCCACTAGTATCAGTATTTTAGATGCTGTATCAGAGGTCTGATTGGGTTGCATCTATTTGCCCACACAGGTGTCAAATGTCAATATAAATCAAAAAAAGAAGAGGACGCATGCAATTGTAGGGCATGCAGATTCACTAAGCCACTTACATACCCCCCTTTACACATCTTTCCTCATTAATCAATCGCTGTGAGTTGTTACCCACTTTGTCAGGCAAAGTTAGAAATCCTAGCAAGTGACCTTCAAGTTGAGTAAAATCGCTCTTCAACAGCTCTTGTCTGAGGTGTTTTAGGGTTTGAAGTGGGATGAAAACAGCTACTGAGACCAAGGAGATTTGTCAAGGGTAAGAGAACAGGATTAACCTCTGGTCACATTCTTTTCTTACCACTCACTGCACCACAGTGTTCACAATGTGCGACAGCCCATCTCTGATCAGCACGTTAGTTTCAGCCTTTCAAGGCATGATGGGCTGTGTCACACCATCAGACCAGAACACCACCATGTAAACAGAGGACAACCACTGCAATTCCTGGGTGAGTATTAATGTCGCAGACAGGGCAATACAAGTACAATTAGCTCAGTGAAGACGCCTCATCTGCTGGAAATGTCAGGCTGTTAAGAGCCTCATACACACACATGCACACACACACGCGCAAGCACATGTGCACAAATGCACATGCACACACGCACATGCGTGCACAACGCTGTTTCATGCAGCCTTACACAGACACTACTTTATTCTCTTTCCCAGCTCCCTGTCTCTCAATGCCTTCCTTGTCAGGCCTCCCTCTCTCCGCCCCAGGCCACCACGGCTAACAGAAGAATGGAGAGGACCAGACAATGGAGAGCAAAATAAATAAAAGCTCATGCCTCCCTCACTCCTTCTGGAAAACTCTTTGTGTGTGTGTGAGTGCTGGTGGAGGAGGGGGATGGAAGGAGGTGGGGGGTAAATGCTGGAGAAGACTCCTCCTCTTTTCTTAACTGGTAGCCAGCTGCGTGCCACTACGACAGTATCCCCATTCTTTGCCGTGTGGTTTCCCCAGTATTTTAAGCCACACGTCCAGCCAACAGCACACAACGTGACTTCACATTCCACCAGAAACAGTGGATCACATGACCATCAACTGCCTGGGTGAGACTCACCAAACGCACACTGTGCTTGGCCCAAAGGAATTAACACAGGAGAAGAAAAGCAGTCTTAGCTAGCCATTCTCTGGCACATGTTTTCTACTACTTGATTTTTCCAGAAAGCCTGGTGTCTTGCTGTTGACTGCATCTTTAATCTGGTGAATCTAAGCGAAGGTGCTGTGATTGTTACCCAGGTCTGTTCTGTCTTGGCACTAAGAAGGACCCCTCGCGGCACGCACAAACAGTACCTCAGCTCAACTGACTGGCCTGAGCTCCTAGCTCCCAGAAGGGAAAGTACCTGCCCGTCTTCTTGACACACATCCATTCCACATCTGAACAGTGATTTCAGAACTATGAGATGGCTCAGCTCAGGAGCAATGAGTCACGAGCGAGCAGAGGAAGAAAGGGACCACAGAATGACAGTGCAGCTGCGCATCTATTTCAGATGGTGTGATAACAGTCCCACTCTGATCCGAGTGCTCTGCAGGGCTTACAAAGCAAGGTGGCCTCACAGTCTATCCACACATGCACTTTCCATGATCCATGATACAACACAAACAGGAAGCGACAACTGTGGACTTGAACTTTCAGCATGACAGAGTGTGTTCTGAGAGTGTTTCTGCTTGGTGGGTGAGGGGGGGCCTAGCAAAAAAGGCTTATATAATGTAGCCCAGTGCAGCACAGGGAGGGAGATAGCACATCTCATGCCTATGAGAGTGCGCTGAGTCTGGCAAGTGTGCCGAGGTATACACCCTTGCCAGGTCAGTAGGCCAGATGCCCTACCTCTTCCCGAAAGGAGCCGATAACACAGGTTGTGGGTGCCAAATTGTGCACTCTTTCTCTCTCTCTGAAATGAATGACCAGCAAACAATAGGTATTGCTAGGTTCAGCTGCAACATCTGTTCTTCCTGACAGTGAAGTGAAAGCAACACGCCAACACGTCTCAAGGCGGGCACCAGAGTCACGTGCTCAGAGTCCAGACTAAAGGGTCAGAGTGACACTAGGGTCTTGATCCCCCCACACACATACACACGCACACACACACACACACACACACACACACACACACACACACACACACGCATAGACACATGCACATACCACTGACATTCTGACTCTCGGTCTGATCTCAGATACAGAAGGAACACTTTCTCCAGCTATGCTTTAATGTAAACATTTGTGCATAGTTCAGTAAGAGCAGGGTGTGACTTACTGGCCTGACAGCCATTACAACTGTTGTGGCCATTGCTGTTTTGCAGGTAAGTGAAACAATGGCAACTATGACTCCACTCTTAGGCTTTTTTTTTTACCTCTTCATGGTTTATTTTAGCTCTTCAGCAATTTTGGCCTACTAAAAGGGCTTCAAAGGTTGTGACACTGGTTATTTTGAGCATTCAGACTGGAGCACTCAATCACTTAATTTTCCTTCAAGCCCTCCATCAAGTAATCTGTCACTAGCACAACAGAAAGTAACCTCTGTGAGGCCAGATTGACACGATCTTGTCTGATCTTTCTCATGTTTCTGCTTTGTGTGGATTTTTTCAGTACATTCTCAGTTTCCTGTTTTTTTTCCAAGTCATTAGAATAAATGCAGGGTTCCGCTTGTAACCCATTAAAAATGTCTGACCATTTTGTCAAACACAATTTGTACAAAATATATGTACAAGCGTGTCCATTAGGATCACAGAATTGACCTACAATTATGATCATATACAGTTATCTGTGGTTTGACATTGTTCATGCATGAGGGACCCATGAGCACCCAGGCAATGAAGGGTGAAGAGGTCTAAGCACCTAGGCCAGTGTTTATCAATCCAACTCCTGGAGGCCCACTGGCCTGCATATCATCTATCTATCCTTGCTCTACCCACCTGGCTGAACTCATCAGTGGCACTTTTGATTAGCTGAGCACACCTGATTTAATCAAGCAGCAAGGCTAGATAGAAGATATGCAGGAAAGTGGGTCTCCAGGAGTAAGACTGAGAAACACTGACCTAGGCTAACCACAAGCCCAAGTGGATGCCTTATGACGTCATTACCAACCAGTCGACAGCTATGTGCCAAAAAATACTGGCAGGGTAGGCACTTTAAATCGGAGTCTTTCGTCATGCATACCTGTACATCATTAACATATTTAAAAACCAACATTATAATCTATTTAACAAAACAACTAAATAACTACTTTGGAAAACAACTGGCTGTTGCAAGGGGAGAGACTGGCACGAAACTGCAATTGCCATCAGCAGCTGTTAATAACTAGCTTCAGTGATCCATAACCGTGTAGCTAGCGAAGATACCCATTTTCATTACTTGGCCCCGAGGAGCTAGTAATCGCTAACTATTTCTGAGCCAAACTGATATGGTCAGTTAGCCAGCAATTTATCAAATTCACACAGCAAGCGAGCTGCAAGCCTCTTTATTGAGTTTCCGTCGTTCTTTTGACCAACTGCGCTGATTATTCGCTCGACATGTTGTTGAATAATTGGCTAGCCGAGTTTAACTACCTAACCTACATTCACACCAGACTATCCACGACGAAGTGTTTGCAATTCAAAAATGCGAGTTAGTGGTAGCGGAACATACCACCAAAATCATACAACTCAACTGTTAGCCAGTTGGCTGCATGTATTTGCTTGTGCAACCTGCCATTTTCACACGCATCCATCAAAGTATTTCGCTAGCGATGCACTGTAAGCTAGTCAGCTACAGCTTGAGGTAGCTGCCACGAACGCTTTTAAAGCCCCTGAACTGGAATGAAAAGATAGACGGTACATCGATCGTAAACCGCTAGATAGCCAGCTAGCTCGCTCTGGCTATCTAAGAACATGCTAGCGGTGTCCGCAACTTAACATATAATGCTAGCTATCTACCCACCGCTACATAGCGTGTTAGCCACTACCACCACGTAGAAATTGTACAAAGGAAACGTTTTTAGATTAGCTGTTGCCATCCAGCACTGGGAAAGCGCAGCTGACTGGTTAGCACGACGCTGGTGTGGGAGTTTTGCAAAAATGCACGGCCTTCACTCGGAGAAGGCCAGTCCAAGCTCGCCAGCTAGCTAAGTAACATTAGCCAGCATTATGTTGCGATCCCTCTTTAACTGGCGAAATGGTTCATTTAAACACCAACAAATAATGAAACTTTTCCTACTGAAGAAATACGCAAAGCTATATAGACTGTCTTACCTGCTTCGTGTGTACTTTTTTTTAATTCCAGAGATGGTTGTCATAACATTGCGCTAGCTACATCTAGCTAGCGACTCGGGCTGCTGTAAACACAAAGCAAAGCCCAGCCTACTGCGCATGCGCACACTGGAAAGCGTGGACTGTCATACTCATGCAACAAGGAAAGAGGCATGTTTTAGTGCTCATGTTTACCCTTAGTGATATAGTTCAAAAACAGTCAATTTACATAACACAAAGGAGGAATACAGACGACCGCGCTTTGGTTAGCGAAGTTAACTAGCTACAGTGACGGCGCGAAGCTTAGCATCGAAGGATGTGCAAGTAAATGAGTAAAAGCATGCTGTGGTGTATGGACAGGATGCAGACATTGCAGTTTATCGATTTCTGTTATGTCTCGTAGACACGTTTTCAGCCTCTATCAAATGGTGAGTGCGTGTTTGTATTTATTTGATTCCCAGTTCTTGGTGTACGCAGGCCAGGTGTGTTCACTGTTACTGAAAGCGGACTATGCGTATCTCTTCTCTTGACAAAAGAACGGAAAATGAGAGAGTACTTGAATGTCTGTATGCAGACTATATTCCTGAGTAGTTTGTACCGTGTTGTTTCATTGTTAATACAATAATGCATACTTTGCATCAGAATTTGTGTTTGGCAAGATATTGGCAGCACTACACGTAAAGCGTAGGGATGTCCCGATCAAGTTTTTTTTTTTTGCCCCCGATCCCGATCCGAGTCATTTAACATTGAGTATCTGCCGATGATATATGCTTGACAATTGAATAGCTCTGCAATGCATTAAGAAAAAAAAAATGCCTGCATCAAAGCTGTTCCGTAATGTTTATTTATTTATTTATTTATTTATTTGTTTGTTTATTTAAACAAAATAACAAAGTAAACAAACTAAAAATATTTTATATGGCTCTTATCACAATTCCACTTAGTGCAGCATTGGTTTTCATTTGTTTTTGTTGTTGTTGTTGTTTTTTAACAAAATAACCAAGTAAACAAACTGAAAGATGTAGAGTAGAACTGTGTCGACATTTTCGTTGTATTGTTAGAAACATCGGTCAGCCAGTTTTACAGTGTTGCCAGTGCACAGGTAAATGTTGTCTTTTTGTTCCATATGTTTACACAAAGGAAAAAGAGAAAACATGAATTTTCTTCTGCTTTATTAGTATCTTTCAGATGTTAGTATTTCGGTTTTAAATATGTGTATTAATGAAATTGACATTAACAATTAACATTAATGTTCCATATTTTGCTGCCCTGTGATATTTTTTATTTGCTGTTCTACCTTGTGGACAAAAAATAAATTTGTCATTGTTTGACACACTGTCTCATGTCAGTATTCATATATAATTTGACGTGTGTATGTGTGTGTGTATCTATCCATTGATCTGTCTGTCTGTTATATAGATACATAATATATAATGCAGTATGGTTGGACAATATATTTGTTTCATATAACATAGGATTATATTGAATTAACTTTGTTCGCACTAATTTATCAGACTTTTCTAGCAAGTGTTACAACTAACCCTCTGTCTGTTACAATTAATCCCACACACGGGGTAAATTGTAATATTGCACTTCCCGTCATTTACGGTGGAATTGTACATGAACGTAGTTGATTATTCCGAGTAGGGTTGCCACCTGTCCGAGTTTTGCCGGGATTGTCCTTTTTTGAGCGACTGTCCCGGAAAATTAATAATCTTTCCCGGAACACGAATTGTCCCGTTTTTTTGCGGAAATGTACTTCTAATTTAGAATTTCATAGTTTCAAATAAAACCTCATTTGGTTTCCTTCGACTGCTATTCTGTTTTCCTCCTGGTTATGTTTATACATCCAATCTTGTGCCCGTAAACGGGTAAAAACGGGTAAAACACAGCGACCATTGGCCATGTCTATACTTTTATTTGATTGGTAGGGTAAATACGAACGCTTACCTTATCGCCTAGCAACTGCCCGGGCTGTCTGTCTGCCGCGCGCAACCACATCCACGACCCCACCGTGAGTTCAGTTGCTAGCTAGAGGTAACGTTGTTATTATTATTATTATTATTATTATTATTATTATTATTATTTGAACTTTGTGTGAACAACTCAGACTGGTCGAAAAGAGAAAACTTCTGAATGGGTAAGGACCCGTTGTCCGCCACCTGTGTTTTGTGTCCAGCCAAAATTTCAGTTAAATATGAAGGAAAACAGCGCTGGAAATCATGCAATAACAAAGAAGCACCAGAGTTTTGTAGTAGTAATCTAGTCATTTTAACATTTATGACAAAAAAAAAGGTTCACCACAGGAAGACAGGATAGCAATAGCGGAGCTTAGCAGTGTATACCACGGAGTGTTTCACGGCCACAGCTACTTATCTACGGATTGTGGTAAAGTAATTGCGAAAAAGAGGTGAGAAATGTCAGTGTTAGGTTGCCCAAATTCATTAAGTTAAATAGTTGTTTAAAATCTATTATAATACATCTAATCATGTTTTCCTTGTTTCCATGTTATACCTTTGAACATATGATTAGATTTTATAGTAGATTATAATTACACAGTATATGTTTACTTAAAAGTAAAAAAAAAAATATTTAATGTAGAAAGGGACAGCACCAGACAAAGAAGTCCAGAGTGAATGCAGCTGCGTCAGGGAGTGCGTCTGCATCAGGACAAATATAGGTAAGAGAAGCAATAGGGAGTCCTACATCTGTTAACAACAACAAAAAAAAGCTCCAAGTGTCTCAGTTTTTCGCAAATCAAAGGTGGCAACCCTAATTCCAAGTTAAATGTTTTGAAAATTATGTCGCAAAAACCAAAATGTGTTAGGTTGTGCTCCGCTCTCCCCTATTGAACGCAGCTCTGTTACTGCCGCCTCGCGAAATGATCGCATTGCAGTGGCTTTTGGACCGCTTTCGTTGTCCAATTTCAAGTATTTCCACACTGCAGACATTTAGCCGCGTCCTGCCACAAATTGTGCTCTCCGTTTACGACACCTGTGTGACAGCTGACGTAAAACAAAGGGTCAGGCTAAGGTTCGTGCTCAATAAAGCCGATACCCATCAAAAATGCCTTGATCGGCCCCGATACCGATCTTTGAGATCGGATCGGGAGGTTATTAGTAAAAGGTATATTTAATATGACCTCTGGAACATGCAAGCAATCACGTTCAACGCCTCAAAAGCCTATTATTTTGACACTAGCACGTTATACTGGAAGGCCTTTCCCAGATTGCCTCATCGAGCCTTTCTTCAGCATACTCTGGCTTCCTGAGATAGAATATCTTTGAACATTCTAATTCTTTCTTCTTGAATCAACTCGAGGGAGCAGCTGGGACAAAACTAGTGGTGTATTTGGAAAAGAAATACTGTACTGTCAGAGCAATCTATGTAACATCACTGTACTTGTGCTCTTTAAACATACCACGCAGTGACAGATTGATTACAGTATTTTAATACTCATCTGAAAATTCTTTAGCAGGTTTTACAGGCCTGTGCAGTTTCCCGATTATCAGAAACTATTTACATGAAATAACAGAGCAAATATATTTCATGAACATAAACATATGGTGCAGACCAAAGGTGTGTCATGTCTTGGTTAAGTGTATTTTTTAAACACCTATCGGACGTAACATCTTTCATTATTAGGTACCCCATTACACTGTGTAAAACATAAATCATTTCTATTCAGTTTCATTCCAGGAATAGCCCTCTAGACAATAATTTAAATTATTTTGTATAAAACAGTATTTCCGTGACATTACATCACAATTACTTATACCCCCAATGTCATCAATCACTTCTCTGGTTGCCCACTACCATTTTTTATTTCAGGAGCTGTGCTCTACCACTGCCTGTAACACTTTTTTTTAGTAGTTGTCTGATAATATTTGATGTGTTGCCTCATCATTTAGATTGTCATTGGGTGTTGAATGCCATAAACTACAAGTTGTGCATCTGTATAAGTTGATACTGAAGTAGAGTACAGCTGTAGACTAAGGAATTTCCACCTCATAGTGACATTGAAACAAAGATTGGAGGTGGACCATATTTCCAAGTTTTGGACCAAATTCTACTTGTATTGAATAAAAAAAGCGGCAGCGTAGCATAGTGGTTAAAGAGCAGGACTCGTAACCGAAAGGTTGCCAGTTCGATTCCCGCTGGGGCACTGCTGCTGTACCCTTGGGCAAGGTACTTAACCCACAGTTGCCTCAGTATCCAGCTGTATAAATGGATAACATTGTAAAGAACGGTAACCTATGTAAGTCGCTTTGGATAAAAGCGTCTGCCAAGTGAATAAATGTAAATGTAAAAAAGTGTCACTACTGCCCCCTAAAGGGGAGTACAAAATCTGATTAATGCCTTGTTTCCATTTCTGACTTTGAGCTGTAACCCCATGGCTCCAAATACAACATAAGAAAAGTATTTTCAGGAGATGAACATACTTGCTGTTGAGCCAGACTGCTTCCCCTTCGACAGACCTGTCAACATGCCTACTTCTGCTTAACACGGTGTAGCCACACCCTGGCCGCACTGAGTGCAATTAGCCAACTATACCCGGAGAGAGCCACTTTAAAACCCACTTCTCACACCTTTCCACTTGGTGGCAGTTGGAAATGACCTGGGCCACCTAAGTCAAAACAAGTCTTAGATGAGTAAAAAAAAAAAAAAACAGTAAAAACACAGGTGTCTGAAGACCACTATGCCCCTGTCGAACACTGCTGGTTACCTTAAATATCAACAGTTGAAGTGGAGGTATTTGTGGAACTCAGTTTGGCAAGGGGGGTAGGCTTTCATCAGGCGTAGAAAAAATGTCAAGGCAAAATTAGCCTAATGCAATACTCTGCTTTGTGACACGTCACATGATCCTGTTTCCAGTAATTGCATTATCCAGTCCAGTCTTATCACCTCAGTGTTAAAAACAAAGCTGTTCAACCATTTCTAAATAATACAGGGCAGAGGCTAGAATTTACTTTCACGTTACCCCATTCTAGTGAGGCTCTTGTGTTTCTGCTTTATTTTCTATAAAATGTTATTATTCTATTATTATTTTTATTCTGAGAGTCAGATCTCAGGTGGCACTTGGTGAACTCTTGGGACATTTTGCAATTGTTATGAAGAGTACATCATGGGACAGTTTTTGCTTGCTGAGTAGCAGCGCCATTATTTGCATGTACCTTTGCTTCTAGGCAACAGACAGACAGACTAGTGAGGAGATTTGCCTGTCCACAATTTATTACCCATCACACACATGAGGTTGTCAGCCATGTTGACCACACCATCATTGCAGTATCATCTTGCACCACCAGATGGCTTTTTCACACTTAAGAGTCTTTTTCCTCCAGCAAGTGTGTAAGATCCACAGCAAAGATGGAGACACTGCTGCATTTCAGTGAATGTTATTGTATTTTTATTTTGAGCATGCAAATACATATCAGGTACTGCAATCTCCTTCTTTCCACATCTGTCACCTTCCTGCTCCACACAGGAGAGCAGAGCAAGGCCAACCTATCAGTGCAAGAGCAAACATTGAACAAACACAATCCACTCTGCTATTTGCAACACACAAACTAGACTGAAACTTGCAATCAAAAATGCAAAAGTGAAACCTTTCACAAGTGGTAGTTCAAAAGAAACAAACGGAATAGAAAGTATTCCCATGGATATTTCCGCCTTTCATTAAATGTTTTTTCTCCATTTTAACTTTTATTTGTCTCTATATATCTCTATATATTTAAATATAGCTGATTATATGTCATAAAAATGAGCAGTAAGTCCATCTAACGATGGTGCCAGCTGTATACAATGACGGATGTGTACCATCTTTTATTTCATTTACAATTCAATCGAACAATAGATTCGCAAATAAAATGTCTAATACAGACGTAAAAATATTCATCAGCTCTGTTATCGGTTGTGCAATTGACAAACAGGCTTCTCTTCCATTCAGCCCTCCCTCCCAAACAGTTACGGCTAAGCAAATTTTTTAAATTCAAACAATACAAAAAGAAGACTTTTATTTTCAAGAAAATACAACTACTACTGATAATGATAATGATAATAATAATAATAATAATAATAATAATAAAATGAAATAAAACATTATAAAAGCAGACAGTAAATGCTGCAAGCTAACCACAATACTTGGCGTGGCCACACAGTGGGCATGTGCAGAACACGTACAACGCCGGGTGTGTTGTATCACAACTACAGAATCATGTACTTCTTTGCCCAGCTAAGGGCCTGCATGCATGACCTGGCTTGGGCTGACGGGGGGCAAAGTGTGGACTGGCTGGGATGTAGCCTTGCTCCATCTGTAGCCGGGTGTGGGGGGTGTTGCTGTGTGATAATTTGAAACACTACTGCACCCGTGATCACTGCAGAGAATGAAGCTCCCCGGCTGGTAAGCAGCCTCCCTTTCTCTCTGCAGGTTAAGCAGGACTGGGAGATCAGAGCTCAGAGTGGATCCATGCTCAGGGCATGGCTAGGCTCCCAGTGAGCTAGAGTCAGGGTGAATGGCGACCAGTACCCAGGAGGTACTGTGCAGACACACGCTTCTCATCTTTCTACACAGCTCTGTGTATGGGACATTGTACCCAAACCTCATTCAGTGTAACACAAGCATTAAAAAAAGAAAAAAAAATAACAAAAGACCAAAAAAATCTCCTGTCCATGTACATATTATTAAAGTCAAAAGGTACGTACACAAGATCAATTCATGTAATATTTGCATTCACCCTCGGTCAGTGCTGAGGATGCAATCAGTAGCTTAGCAACAGAGGAGGCTCTTCCCTGAGGACTGCAGAGACTGGGTTCTGGCGCCCCCTGCTGTCATGTACATGCACAACCGGAGGCACAATTCCAGGCAGGACACTGCACTCAACTTGACCAATCTCCAAGATCAAGTGACTCTTCCTAATTCAGATAGTCTGATTAAGATTTCTGATTCTGTGACTTGCAAATCACAATGCCTTAGAAACCACTGTTAATGACCTTTAGGTTGAACTGTGTCTAATTTTCATGGCCCCATATATCATAAAAGCAGTGACAATATACCAGGTTGATTTAAAATAGTCTAATTACTACATACTCATACGAGAACTAATAAAGTCTTTGTATAAAACGTGTGTTCTCCAGAGAGAGTGACACAGGACACACTGACACATTCATACAGATGTATAGAACAGCAGACCTGCTCTGGTCAAAATACAGTTTTCATAGTTACAGATGAATGAAGCAGTAAAGCCAGCAACTGCACAATCATCACCATTTGCTTTCATGGTTTAGCAAATGGATAATGGTACACATAGATGTGTGGACTGGCACAGAAACTGCACAGCATGAAAAGGTAACATCATGCCTCTCAGTAAAGCAAGACACAGTTGCTGTCAGTCTGTCCACTGCTGACAGCAGTGGCTGGAGCTTGGAGAGAGGATTGGTCAAGTTAGAGCCAGTTTGCCCTGTACCTTCTTACACAATACAATGCTTACTTTATACACAAGTTTCCCATGGCGCTGTCACACACAGCACATAGTACTCTTAAAGCACAACACTGGTCAAAATGTGAATTTGGTGTTTTATGATATATACCACCCCACCACTTGGATCTGCACCTCAAGTACATGGGTCAATACCAGTTTTTTCAGAATGAAACACAAACCTCTGCTGTTTCCATGGATGGCTCTGTGATTGTGCCAAAAGTACAGAAAATGTATTGTTTTCACTGGTTTCACTGTCTTTGATGTGCTTTTGTAAGTTTCCTTTAGGTACATATACCATAAACATACCAAACTGTAATTTTTGACCAGTGCTCTTCTTTAGCCGCCTCAGAAGAAGACTGCCACCAAACCATATGCACAAAAACTGCAGTAAAATAACACCGACCCCTCTGGTCAATGTGTGATTGGTCTGATCATCGCTATGGTTTCCATGTGATGGACTGTGTCAGTCGACTAGCCGGAAAACCCGTGCAAAAAAATGCACACACAACAGTGACAGATGAGTTACCTTTTCAAAAATGATTAGAAAAAAAGATCCTGATATAAAATATTTTGACACACAACTTCACAGAAGTTAGCATGTTGTAAAAAAATGTCAGAACAGATATGAACAGAAACAGACTGACAACGCAAGACAAGAAGACATGCTTGATGCTGTATTGGTTTCTGTTAAGTCAACCCCTGTGGAAACAAATGAAGAGCGCCTATGTCCACAATGCCTGCAAACACTATCTGTCACTTTCCAACACATGGAAAATGTCAGACATCACAAATCAGAGTAACTCAATGCATACACTAAATAAGTCTTCCAGTAAGGACATCTCGTTTAGCACATTAATTTAAATGATAAGGTGAGTCAGAAGAAGCCACGTGGTTTGATCTTGTACATGTCTGTTACGCATGCATTGTTTTGTAGGCGATTCCTATGGTAAATCTGCATCACTCATGAACATGAGATTTTAAATCTATGGACTGGTGGAACGTTTACTAAAGGATACAGCTGTTTACTACAGGACACAGCAGGGCATGCGCTATGTGACAGTTAGTGCCAAGCGTCACACTGTGTGGCATCTGAACCATTCCCTTGGTAACCCTCCAAATTCCGATGAGATTTGACAGAATGTCCACTCTGTTGGAGTTATAATATTGACACTGTGATTAAGTGAGGAGGGTGATTAGCTGGACCATTGAGCAGCAAACCCAAGCATGAAGTACAATAAATCAAGATGAAGAAAAACCTTTTTGGTATTAGTGATGTTTATGGAATATTAAATTCTTCTCATTTTGCCTACTTTGATAAGACAATAACTCTGCCCCTACTACACACTTAAGTGTGTGGCCTATGAATACCAATTAATGTTAATCAATTAGCACAATATTTCCGAGGGTGAACATCAACATCATATAATTTAAAGAAAAACATCGTGCAAATAGCATTCCTATGTTTAATAAGGTAATACAGAGTAATCAAGTACAGTAGCTACAGCTGGAAAGGATATTCTCCTTTTGGCTGCCAGTACTGAGCACCTTGGGTATTTTATGAGTTTTGCATGGCAATGTGTAGACAAACAGACTTCGCTCATTAAGCAATTTCAGACCATTAAGAAAATGTGCAATTTTAAGCAATATCATACTCTAGAAAGAATTTGCTTGTTCATTTATCAGGTGCATTTAATTCAAGAGTTTCCTATCAACAAGTATGTTACACAGTCAATTGAATGCAACACTGACAAAATTATAATGAAAAAGAATTTATGCAGTGTTTTTGGGTGGGGGTGTAGGATGATGCAGCATTGGCTTGTACTGTCCGATGTAGATTTGTGTGATGTGTTGCTCAATGAGTGTAAGAGTTGTGCCCCAAACATTTTCTCTGGAGTACAGCAGTATCCCCTGTTACACCAAGGAAAACACACCTGAAACATGCCACTGCGCAGTTTGACTGCTGTGGGCAGCAGACAGCATCATCTTCTCAAACAAGTCGACAGTAATCAGAGAAAAATTAAAGCTAGACTCACAAGTTACACTATTGCGGGGCCCTGCTAGTTTAAAGATCAAGTAATCCTGCTCATCATAATAAGCATCGATGAACAGCAAAGCTCTCATAGCACTGCTCACATCACTCCATTTGATACAAACACCGAAAATTCCTCAGGCGTTGGAAAGCGAACATGTGGACATGGAGAAGTTGGCTTTTTTGTAGAACCAAAAGGCCCAGGTGGAGAAGGGAACACTTCAATGCCCTTGCTGTTTGAAGAAGCAGCACTACCTGCAATCTAAAGAGTCCGGTTGAGATGGCCTTGGAGTGATGTGTTGGGGCATGTTGGTGTGGCAGGCTCGGGCCTGCACTGCTGCAGGGGGGTTCGTGGGTGCTCCTGCTCCCTCAGCTGTTGAGCAGCATCTCTGCCCCTCCGCTGGGGTGCGGCACATCCCCCACCCTCTGGGGCCCTGTCTTCATCACCAGCTTGCTGACACCGAGGCTGACTGTGCCAAACCCACTGGGGGACATGGACTTCCTGAAACACAAGGAGGCATGGCACTCCGCTGGTCACATGTGAGGGAGAACAGTAACCAACCCAACCATGTCACCTCTCCACCTGTACAGGCTGGGACAGCCTCACTCCTGTGACATACGGGGCTCACCTAAAGGCCATCTTCTTCAGCAGGTGGGATCCCATCTTTTCGGGTGAGAGCTTGTTCGGCTGGTTCCTCTGGTGGCCATTCCCGGTCACTGCGCCGTTGGTGAGATGAGGGCTGTGGGAATGCATCCTCAGCTCCAGAGACTCCTGCATGGCCAGAATACACAGGCATACATATACATACACAGAAACACACACATACACACAGGCAGACAGGCAGACACACAAACAGATGAGCAGATTGCCAACCCAAAATATCCCATCTCACTGATGCTTCTCTCACTGCTACTGATGTCTCCTGTGGTGTGCTGGCATGAGCATAAAGATTTAATGATCCTGCTGAAGGCTGTGAAATTTTCATAAGGTAGAGTATGTGTTTGCTTTTGCTATAAACATATAAAAAAACATGTGAAGGGGCTGGAAGCCCTTCCCACAATGCCTTGTGAATGAAGAATACCATTGTTTCTGCAGTTGGCTGCCAATATTGACAGCTGAGTGTACAGGGGCAGCAGCCTCTGACATTTCAGCTATGAAGGCTATATCCATGTTGCAAAGCAGGAAGCACGACAATGTGTAGGTTACTGTCTGTGTACCTATGCATTATTATACACATAACTAATCTCCAGCTGTGAGGTTTCTTAGTTGAAGTATGATCAAAGTCCTGCTATGTAATACAACACTGTCAAAATTAGTATTAGGTAACGGTGCAAGCATGAAAACTTATGATCCTAGCTGGTTTTTCTGACTTGATATGGATTTTGAGGCTATCAGAACACCGGGCAGCACGCTCCCCTGTGATTATGCACAGAGGGTAGTAAGGCCTGAAGGCAATCCGCACCTCAGCCTTGTCGTCCTGCGAGCTAGCGTCCTCCATGTCAAGGGCCGACAGCTCCAGCTCTATGTCTCTGTCTGGCTCTCCGTCCGTGGTGTCTTTACAGTAATCAGCCTGTAAAAGAGGAGACAGGGAGGAGCCTCAGCATGTCACACACACACACACATATGTGGCCCGCCCCCCATCTTGCAGCAGCAATCCCGCACCCTTCTACCTGCAGCAGGTCTGCGCTCCGGGGTTCAGTGCTGCTGGAAGACTTGCGTCGGGTGCTCAGCTCAGAGACTGCCAGCTGGTCACTGCAATGGCACATGAGACCAACAGAGCAGTTCTGAAAACGTGCTGTAATGCCACTCGCCCACAGGAACGAGGACTGGCATAAAACGTACAGCAAACATGATGCAACAGCTCAGTGTGGAGTTCACCGTGCAAGCCACATTGCATTATCACTGCTGTGCCGAGGTACAGTAAAGCTCAGAGGAACGTGAGGAGGCACTGCCTCTCTATTTTCAGAACCAGTTACAGAGCTGGAAGCGGCTGTGCCTCGATAGAAAAACTAAACCTCACAGCCACAACAGAAATCTTCCCCATTTTTGCTGGATCTCTGAACAAGACTGAGTACAGCTCAGGGTGTGCACTGTTTAACTAGCATCACTACCGTACCTCTCAAGGAAACTGGAATGGCTGGAGGCCTCGGACCCGTGTGAACTCCACCTGTAGTCACTGTGATTGTATGGACCATAGTCTGCAAGGGAGGGAATATTAATATACTGTTAAAATAACATTTTAAGAACGTATACCCCCATACTATGCAGTCTGCATGGATCACATCAGAAAGGACTGCTGCTGGTGTTGCTGACGATCTTTGCGCAAAAACTCAAATGAAGATGAAAGCTGGGTTTCATCTAAATTCACACCCTAATCCATCTTCAAGTAAAGAGGACTCCTCTCTGCCAGCTGCAGAGAGCTCTCATCTTCTCAGGAAAAGGAGTCAGATTTTGTGGGATTTTCTAGCACTTTCAGTATATCACGTATTCCATGATTTAAATGAACACAGAAGAACAGAGCATTCATTTTGACACTGTTTTCAGTGATGACCTTGTTTAAAATGGACAAGATGCAAGTAACCCCCATTAACAATACAATAAGTGCATCCGTAAGTAACTCTGCAACAGTAAACTTCATAAAGAACACCACAGTCTGCAGTTCATATCCATATCTACAAACATATCTACAGTCTCTATATGAGTACAATGTAAAAGTGAACCTGCCCCCAACCTCTGAAGTTGATGGGAGTGGTGGTGGCACTCCCCTGGGAGGCAGTGGCCTGCACCGGGTCGGTGGTGTGGTAGCCCGTGCGGGACGCCCGTGAGATGGCCCCCCACTTGGAGATGATGGGGCCCTCTCCAAAAGGAATGATGGGGTCCTCCTCTTTCGGCCGGCGGTGGGGCTCAAAGCTGTGCAGCTGCCGTTTCAGACCCCCGCCCTCCAGATCCTGGTGGCCCGGGGAAGGAGAGACTGTTAGTCAGACTCAGACTTTCATCACAGCCATCACAAGATGGCACAGTAACTCCTTTCATTGCTTCCATGAGCTCAACAGCACCCCCCCAAGTGATATTAAAGTAGCCTGTAAGTGTTGTGTGGCTGAATGTGAAATTGCAAGTTGGAGCTTCGCTGTTGTGGATGTACAAGTATTGAGAGATGTTAATGACTATAGTTAAATAATTGTTCTGGGTGCAAGTCTGTATTTAAAAGACAAGCAGGACAGCGGAAGAGTATGTAGACAGTAGGGATGTCACGAGAACCGATACTTCGGTACCAAGTCGATGCCAAAATTCTAAAAATGTGAAGGTACTTGCTTTTCTACAGTACCGTAGGTACCGATGCTTCGGTACCAAGTCGATGCAAAAATTCTGAAAACGTGACGGTACTCGTTTTTTTACAGCACCGTAGCTACCGGGGATGCAGCTGCAGCGACCGCTCCGCCTCGACTCGTCAAAAACAAAAACAGTAAGAGTCATGTATAGAAGTAGCCTACATTGCCTTCGAGGTGGATCATCAGGGATTAATGATAAATTCACAAAAACCAGTATGCAAACGGTGCCATCAAACTTTTCAGATGAAAGGAGGAAACACTTCCAACGTAGCGAAGCACTTCAAAGACAGACATCCAGATTTATTCAATGAATTCAAGGTGAGTGAGTTTCAGTTCATCTTAAGGTTACATTAACAACGTATCCAAAGTGTTATCCTTGTTATCCTTATCCTGAAATACACGTTACCATTATTTTTGTTTGAGACAGATGGCGTGTTGCTGTGTAGCCAACTATGTTTCATACGACGTTTGCAATGGCTAAACGGTAAAGGCTACCGTGTTTAGGCTAACGTAATGTAACCATAGCTAGTAGTAGGCTACTGTCCTTACCGTTCGGTCTGTGTCATCTGTCATCAAAATATAACATTAGCGTTTTAAATAAATATTTCCGGACTAATGATCCGTCACCATGTCAGTAAATTTAAACGACTGTTTTGCACTCTGAGTATATAGAGGTGTGTGTGTGTGTGTGTGTGTGTGTGTGTGCGTGTGTTAGTACATTGTGTGTGCAGCCTTTGAGCTATACCTGATAACTGAATTCTCATAATTTTCCTTTCACAGTATCAGCCAGAGGAGGATGTCGACCAGGAGAGGCAGGAGCAAACACAGCCAACCATATCAGAAGCTTTTCAGAGACACATATTATATTATACTATTTATTATATCTATATTTTTTCATGTCTTGGCCAGGTACTGCAATTGAAACGCTGTTCCATCATAAAAAGTTGATTGTTTTTAATTAAGCACAGTATTGTTCGTTTTAAATACTTGAAGGCTACACGCCACTGTTCTTTTTTGTAATGTTAATAGTTGTTTCTTTTTATTTATTACTTGAAGGCTATAATGTATGCAATGTTCAAATGTTTTTAATAAAGGAGTGTACATTGAAGTACATGGGATTTATTGTTTTGTGTTTGTTTTTTTTGCCATGGTATCGAATTGGGTATCGAGAATCGTGGAATTGCACTGGTATTGGTATCGACTACTAAATTTCTGGTACTGTGACATGCCTAGTAGACAGATTTAATTTGGTCCTAATTATGTGATAATATAGACAGTGTAGCGCAGTGGTTAAGGAGCAGGACAAGGTACTTAACCCCCAACTGACTCAGTAAATATCCACTTGTATAAATGGATAACATTGTAACTGATGTAAGTCGCCCTGGGTAAGAGCATCTGCTAAATGCCAATAATGTTATGTAATGCAGGGTAATTTCAGATGTTGTTTATTCAGATTGTTAATTATTCTGGTTCTTTGATTTTTTTCATTTAATGTGATGCATACATAAAGACACTTCCTTCAGCCTAGCAATCCTTTTGTGTACTTAACAACACCTCTCACACCTGTGACTAAGTAACCAAATTTAGGGTGAAAATGCTACTGTACTACTGAAGTGAATCACTGATGATAGTTCCTCATCCTGAAGTACACCCTGAGTATCCCAGTTTAACACCATTCAGTAATCACTGCTGATACTGTAGAGCTGAGTGTTACATTCATACTGTACAATCCTCTGTTGAAAGAAGTGATATGTTTGGTCCATGGGAAGCTGTCACTGGACACAGCACACAGCTATTGTCCAATGACACATCCTAAGGTACACTGCCATGGCAAACCACGGCACAGTACGAGACTCACGGTCAGCTCAGAGGCGGAGCTTGGCACCACGTGGGGCTCTGACTCGGAGGTGCTTATGCAGGCGCTGATGGTGCCACAGGACCATGGGGAGTAGTGGGCTAGATTCTCCTCCATGCGGTACTTACACCCCATGCAGTCTCCACCTGCTCCCTCAGAGAGCTGAGAGAGAGAGCACAAGCGACCGCGCAGAGGATTAGAGGCAGTGAGCGGGTTTATCTTCCTCACGCTCCCTAACAGATGTTCAGCATGCTACTGCTGCAAGGGATAACAATATTCAGTGACTCAATGCTCTTTTCCCAGACATACACACACATGTATGCATATACATGCAGACACTAAACATCGCTGTGGTTTCTACAGTATTTGCCCAGTGACTTCACAATATATGTATCTGATGTCCTAGACTAACAAAGTAAATCATTCTGGGGCAAATTTAACCAAGCAAATTGAGACAAACACACACAAATGCCCCATTACATAAGAAGATTTGTAAGGTTCATGAATAATTGAAGAATAAATCTTATTTATTGTGCAAGCATACGCACATTTGCAAATGTTAACAACAGAACATTTTCTCACACACACACTCCTGTGGAGACTCACCTCTGAACTGAAGTCAACAGTGAAGAGAGGGGAGGAGGGGGAGGGCCTGTTGCCGTGGTGCTGGGCCCACTGTTCGGGTTTCCGTCGCAAAAGGTCATCATACCCAAGGTGCATACGGCTGTAGGCGTCCTGAGGGAAGAAAGGTGTGTGTGAGGTTCACGGTATGGAGACAGGGGCACCACCACCAGCTCATTGCGGGCAAAATAAGCTGAGTGCTCTTGGACAGGAAACCACCAGCAGACTTATTTCACACATCTCTCATCTGGTCTACATACAACACTGTCTAGACAACATTGTCAAGATACAACAAAAAGAAGTTTTTCACACGCTGCCTCCTTTCAGTGTTTTCGATCTTTGGCAGAGTTATGGCTTCCTAGGATTTTACCGCACGGTGTAGATGACTCAACAGAGTTACAGTTAACAGATAAGAACATAAGAAGCAGTAGCATAGTGGTAAGTAGCAGGGCTTGTAACCAAAAGGTTGCTGATTCCAAATTCACTCCTGCGGCACTGCTGCTGTACCCTTGGGCAAGGTACTTAACCCAGAATTGCCTCAGTAAACATCAAGCTGTGTAAATGGATAAAACTGTAATCTGTGCAAGTGGCTCTGGATATGAATGTCTACAACATGCCAATAATGTCATGCATGTTGAGAGAACTGCTCAGTGCCAGACTTTATATACGGACATGCATTCTACTTATACAACAACTGGTGAGATAATGTTGGACTGGGCTCATATTTAAGAACAACCCCTGCAGGCACGGTATTAGCTGGTAGCTTAGCAAGAGGGAGGCAAGCAGTTTACCCTCTGTAACGCTGCTCTTTGCTCCCCTGCTGTACAGCAGGATCCGTCCAGGGAGTTGTAGCGCTCCCTTAGCGGGGGCTGGTAGACAGAGGAGTGCAGGACCTCGGGGGGCAGTGAGTTGCTCCGCGCATCCTCCCGGTGGTACATGGTTGGGCGCCACAGGCGGCGGCTGTCATAAACGGGAGCGTAGACACCATGGGCATGGCTCAGGTGGCTGTACTGCACGGGTGGGGGGTAGGGGGTGGGGCCCAGGCGCTCCCGCAACGGGAAGGAGGGGTGCTGCTCAGGGTATGAGGTCATGGTGTGGGGCAGTGTAGACTCAGGTACGTTGCCAGAACGGAAGAAGCGCGCAGCACACTGTTTGGGCGGGGGCACTGGGGAGGCATAGTAATTACCTACAGAAAAAGAAGGCGAAGTTAGAGGGCTACATGTGACTTCACATTCACGCTGATCCACACTAAAGCTAAAGACATGAGTACAACATTTTTGAGTAAGATTTGTTTTTGAAATCATTTCCAGTGGCAGACCTAATGATCCAAAATGCCATCTTTTCATCCAGGGGTGCAACTACCTATTTCTTAAGATACATGCAAACCCTAGTTAGTGCCCTTCAGTATATAGCTACTTAACTAGGCAAATAGCTACTTACCTATCTAAATAGTTACCTAACTAGCTACCAGACTGTTTGACCATTGGGCAAATGGCCCAACAAATATTAGGCTACACTAGCTAGCTAGGTAAATTAAGAGAATTCATCATGTTATCTGTCTTGTTTTGCATAAGCCAGCTATTAAACGTTTTCCACATTTTAATTTTCTGTTTCCTGATGCCTCTTTCTTTTTCTGTTTTGGGCACCAGACCTTTTTTTGTTTGTTTAGGGTTTTTTCCTCCTATGCAAATACAGTACTAGACACCCTACTCGTGACCATTTGGGCTCCTTAATAGGTCTATGCTCGGGACTGATATCGCTCTGTGCTGGTATCATACATATCAAATAGTATATGTTATTTAACTGATTTTCATCAAAAAGGACTTTCCGAGCCCGCTTAACGTTGTGCAACTGTTACAATAGTTGTATTTTAAGCTTATTAATTTAACTTTTAGGCTATTTAAAGCCGGCTTTGGCGCCCCTTCTGCGGTGCCCCCTCACACAGGCAATACCAATTATGTAGGGACAACGCCTACGATAGAGGGGGGTACCACTTATGTGTAAGGACTATCCTTACATGAGGTACCAGTTATGTCGGTGATAATTAAACTAAACACATGGAGACACCATACAGAATATGGCGTCTACCATAGTGGTTAAAATAAAATATCAGTCTCAATTTTGTTTCATATATCAGTCTCATAAAATATACTAAACTATTGATCTGGAACTTTAATTAATAATTAATTTAATAATCATAATCGAAATTACCACATCAATAGTTAATCTTAATCAAATCACAATATTATCTATTTAGCTAACTAAACAAATAACACTCTTAACTAAGAGGTGAAGGCATTTGGAATTCTGATCAGCAAAGGTTGGCGGTATTCATTCCACGTGTAATTTTACAACAGACAACCTTGGAAAAATAATGCATTTATTGAAATATAAAACCCAAAGTAGTAATGCAATACATTTATGTACAATAAATGAAGCGAATGTGTATTTGTATGTATTTACACTTGTATGTAGATTGGAGCGAGTGCCTTGCGCTAGTTTGTGTCAGCACGTCAGAGGGTGTGTGTGCTTCTTTGTTCTGAATCGTGCGTGTGTTGCGTGTGCACGTGTGCTGCGCATGCTCGCTGAACACATGTGTTCAAAGAGAACAAAGGAACATGCGTATGGTGGCGAGTTTGAGTTGCTTATGTGCATGTGTGAGCAAACATAACGTCTGTCTGGTACAGGATATGTTCGGACAATTGATAGTTACGGGGTTATTCTGTGCGGATTAAAAGAAGGTACCGGGGTTAGTAAGACGATACGCATGCAAAGACCCTACGTCTCTGTGTGGTATCTTAACTAACGCTGCGCGGTGAACAGTGTGTGACAAATCAGCTAGGAACAACGAAATATAGCTAGTTATGTTACTCGTAATGATCTGGAACACACGGATGTACAACATTCATCAATGTAGCTAACAATCGGGTGTTTAGCTATGCAAAGTCCTATGCCCAGAGTTAACAGCCTACTGTAGCTCATGAAATGAGGTCCAAATCTTGCGGTTCCATGGGTGGTTTCATTGGCGGTTCCGTCGTCGGGGAGCCAGGGCTGATCTGGTTCGGTCTGGATCGGTCCAGGCACTGGCAAGGGTTTCTTTCTGGGAGACACGTTGAGGTGGATCTGGTCGCACCTTTGTCTACGGCTGGTAGTGAGTTCGCGCTGCTCTGATTGCTGGCACTGAAACTCGGCTCTTGATTTACTGATCTCCACTAGCAATTCGTCGCTAGCTTGGAGAATCTGCTTTCCGTGTCCCATCCGCGTGGTGTGGCCTTCGGGGAACGAGAGGGAGATACGTCCGTTTTCTTCGGACGTACGGAGCAAGAGAAGAAGAGGGGCATACGTCCGCCTTCTCCGGATGTGTGAAGCAAGAGAAGGGGCATACGTCCATCTTCTGCGGACATGTGAAGCAAGAGAAAGGGCATACGTCCGTCTTCTGCAGACGTGTGAAGCAAGAGGAGGGCATACGTCCGTCTACTGCAGACGTGTGAAGCAAGAGAGTGAGCAAAGGAATGCACCCAGTTTTTACTAGCATCGCTGCAGGGAAGCATTTCCTGTTTACTGTAGCTGTCCTCACTTCCCGTGAGATCGCGTTTTACATTAAAAGTGGTTTATGTGTTACTGTCCATAAAAGTTGAACAAACAAAATGAACAAATCTGTCTGTCGATGGCACTGTACCTACAATCTCTAGGGTTTACTGTTACCAACTGAAGTTTTGTTTGTTTTTGTTGTTTTGTTTTTGTTATAAAAAACAAATTTTGCCATCAACATGTAGACACACACAGACATAGACACAAGCACACGCACACCTGTGGAGCCCTTAGCCCTGGCTGTGGCTGTACTCACTGGCTGGTGGGTAGGGTGGGGTGTCGTACGGTGCCTGTGATTCCTGGTAGTAAATGTCAGATTGCTGGGGTGGGAACAAGGCCCCCCTTGGGACAAATTGCCCAGGTTTGGGGTACGTGGAGCCACTTTCTACTCCAGCACCAGTGACGTGAGGTGAGGTAGCTGAGATGTGATTGACGGGTGTCAATGGGGGAGAGGTGGTCTTCCTGAAAGACAAGAGCAGAGGGGTGGCAAACTAAGACACTGCCCACTGCGTCAGCATCATCCACAGAGGCTATGGATCAACTCAGGCCTCTTTGTAAAACTACTGACCATCTGGGTGGCTTGCATCGCTATCATCTGTACACAGTATGGCTTTGAGGGACTTAGGAAAGCAACACAGAGTAAATTCATGCGACTCAATGGGTGTGAGGTTTAGCACGTGTAGCAGTGATTTAGCATTGACCTTAGTGCATGCCCAGCCATGCCCTCCATGTTAAGGGAAGTGTTCAAAGCTCAAGGTGTTAATAGTGTTTTGTTTAATGTAAAGTATGCTAGGGAGCATTCAGATTGGATCATAAAACAAAAATCTATTCAGCTGAATGGAGAAGGTGACTTACTGCTCACTGGGACTGGCGGATGGGTGGCCTGGACTGGTCACTCCGTTGGATCCATTTCGGACTGCCCTCTTCAATTTATCCAGAGTCTCGCCCCCCCGGGGGATGAGCTGCAGTGTAGTGGAGCTTTCTGTTGTAGACGCCCCCTTCTCCATGCCTTCAGGACCCCCTGGGGACACACCACTGGCAGGAGTACTCCCTGCATTGGTCACACCTTTCCCCAGGGCAGGCTGGGACAAAGGGAATGGTCTCACAGCACCACTGATCTTCTTATTCCTCATCCTGAACCTAGAGTAGACAGGTGGACAGTGGATGATACACCTGTGTGTTAACTGATAGAAGCCCAGAGAGTTTGGAACAAGCAGTGAAGTAACAGTGAAAACACTGTGTGCGTACCTGTGTATGTGTGCAAGTGTTTGTGTAAGCATGTGCGTTTGTTTGTATGTGTGTATGCATGCGTGTTTGTGCACGAATGTGTGTGTGTGTATGTGTGTGTGTGCAGCGGGCAGCTGTCTCACTCACTTCTCCAGCTCATCCTGGGAGTGGGCAAAGGTACAGTTAGCCCCACGCGGGCAACCTCCTTGCTGTCGGAGGTCTCTGCACATACTGGTCTTATACTTGCTGTTGGGCTGTGGCTGAGGAGGAATCACCATCATTTGTGCATAATCAAAAGCCAGCCTGATCCACTAACACAAGCCCCAAACCCAGAGCCAGCCTATTCCTCAAGCCCTAAACCATGGCTCATCTGTATATCTGTAAACAAATTAAAACTAAGGTGCATAAGGTTTGAATAATTTGAAGAAATAAAATTAATAAAATGGATTGACTGGTACCTGTGGAGCCTCGTGACTCTTTTTGCTGAAATTCTGGATGAAATCAACCAGACTATGGACCACAACCTTCACCGCCAACATCACCTGCTCCAGCTGTTCCCATGAGGGGGAGACAGCATCTTCAAATCAAAAACAAAGACAGAGAAGACACCAGTGACTCTCTCCAAAACACACAAAAAGAGAAGCCAGACACAGGAAAGAGTTCTAATCAGATATTTGCACAAGTCTTTCAATTACGCCTTGTTGTAACTGAAAGGTTGTTGTTACCTGGATTGTGATCAATACTGGCCAGGAGCTCCAAGTGAGGTCTCAGACTGTTCAGGTTGGCTGGGTCTCCTGTCCTCTGCAGAACAATGGTCAGCTCCTGGACGCTCTTTGCAAAGGATTCTGGGGATTGCAGCTTCAGTGACACCCAAAACAAAGACAAAAACACTTAAAATATAATAAAGTAGAACTGGGCAGCCACTGAAAAAAGATGGCGGAAACTAATAATGATGGACAGTGCAGTGTGAGCTGCATGTGTGCTTAACAGTTCTGCTCACAGTAAGACATGCAGATGAGCGAGTGGCATGTGTTTGGCTTGCTGTGAATACACAGCACATACTCTGGGCAATGGGATTTGACGGCAGTACCTTGTCGATGATAGACTGCATGTGGGACTTGTGCACGAGGTCACCGTACAACAGCGAGGACCACTGCTCGGGCGAGATGCGCAGCCCTGCCTCCATGGCGATGTGGACAATCTGGGCATCATGCTCACGCCGCAGCGCCTCATACGTGCGGAACTCTTCCTTCAGCTGCATGAGTGAGGAGTCCTCATCTCGCTTTGTCACCTACAGGGGGATGTACCCACATGGTCAGTGGCCACATCCGTCAGGCCAACACGGCATGGACTCAGGTCCTGCTGTTTCCACTACAGACAGGAGCCCTAGCCTCACTGCCACATTCTATCAGAAATGCATTACACTATGCCAGTACAGAGTGAGTGAGACAGCTATTCATTAAGACCTAAAAGATGGCTATAATTCTAGTGTGATGAAGCACTGGGTATGGTTAAGTGGCACAAAAATAACACACCAGAAAAACCTGCTGAGGCTTACCGGGCCTTTCAGAAATACTTAGCTACAGAAATGTCTGTAACAAAGCGTAACACAAAGGAGTGTGGCAATCTGTGTCACAGGAGTCCTCAGAATCAGGCGTGAGAACTAGTGTTCCCCCACTCATAATCTGCCCCATGACTGATCATCATCAGACACAAGAGAGAGAGTGTGTTATCAGACCGAGAAAGATGCTCTCTTCAAACTTTCAATCAACTGCGTTTAAATCAGGAAGAAGAGTCATAAAGTGTACTCCACACTCATTCCAACCTCTTACGTATGCTTGTTTGTTTGAAGGTGTATACAGGAGTAGTGAGGCTTCGGGTGGTGTGGTGATTGAGTTGGCACATTCATTAAAATGCATTACACACCTTACAGGTCACTTGATAAAATCCTACTGCCTGGAAAAACATGCAAAACACCCAAAAACTCCCCCTGAGCTGTAATTGGTTGGAACTGTTTTGTAGACCATTCATTTGTCCTCCCAAGAGATTTAATTCTAGAACCCTGCCTGTTTCAGCTTGGCCTCAGACTCATAGTACTAGACAACAACTGGGCCTGCTGCTAGTGGGAAAATATCACACACTGACACATTCTGGGAAATGACTAGCATTCCTGGCCTGGCAACCATGCCAGCTATGTTTCCACTGGCTGTAGCAATCAACAATTAACACTGTTTTTAGTATTACTAATCCTTCTCACATGAACAAATTCAAATCTTCTTTTTTCTAACAGACAAATGAAAATTATTTTAAATGACTTCCTATGTCTTTGAAAAGGGGTTGTAGGTATGACGGAGCTGTCCCATTCACTGTTACTCACTGAGGGGAGTAACTTGACTATGTTTAGGGAGATTGTAGACAAGTCGTGCAGCTGCATTTTGGATTAGTTGTAGACAGGGTCCAAAATTAGCTCCCACCACTCACCAAATGCGAGTAAAAATCTATGTTGGCGAATAAAATAAATGAGGTCCGTTGCATTGCTGCTAATTTTTTTCAGTTTACCAGCCATTGGCAGATACACCAGAAAGTTAATTTTGGACCCTGGTTGTAGAGGTTTGATTGCATATGCAGGAAGGCAAGCAAACAGGGAGTTGCAGTATTCCAGGCATGAGAGGACCGGGGCCTGAACTAGGAGCTGTGTTGAATATGTAGTAAGATAGGGGCAGATCCTTCTGGTGTTGTAGAGGAAGAATCCACAGGTCCAACTCACAGCTGTCACCTGAGAGGAAAAGGACAGTTTGCTATCAAGTGTTACAGGAAGACTCCTAACAGTGCTATTAGTTGTAAGGCTTGTAGAGTCTAGGCTGAGGGAAAGCTCTTGAAACGGGGAGGACTTGGATGAAAAGCATCTCAGTTTCAGCCAGATTCAGCTTCAGGCGGTGGTCCACCATCCACTGTGAAATGTCTTTCAAGCAAGCTGAGATGCATGCAGAAACCTGTGTCAGACAGCGGAAACAACAGGAAGAATTGTGTGTTGTTAGCCATAGGCGGTTTTACCATAAGGCATAGGTAGGCAATTGCTTGGGGCCTCGTCCACCAAAGGGCCTCATGAATTTGTGTTTCCTTTTTTTTCATTTATAAAACATTTTTCCTTTCTTGTCACTCCAAACGAATGATAATCTGTAATCGATAAAAATAAATCTGTCTACATGTAAATGTGGGCCTATCCAATTAAATATCTATATTTGCCAATATTTATTATCACCCATGTTTCACATTTAATGGACTACTCCACCTTGAGCTTCCACCTTTGCATGCTGCATTTGCACCAAATTAAATGACGTAGCAATTCGAGTTACCATTAGAGACAGACAGTCACTATCTTCGTGAAGCGATTTCAAAGTGGACTTGAGAAGAACAGATATCCAGTTTAAGGAAAGTTTGCCTAAACTGACAAAATTCTTTAATAAAACAGCCAAAGACTCTGACAGAGGAGCAACAAATAGTTGACATTACAACAGGTGTAACGTTAGTTGAAGAAGTTGAGCTAGCTAACATTAGCGTGCTTGTTCTGCAAATTTGCTAACTGTAAGTAAGCGTGATGTTAATATCAGTGTTTTGGGTTGCGGACATAGAATAGGTCTGCTTTTGCAAAAGTGTATAAACTGATATATGGAAAATATATGATTTGTACCTATGAGCTACTTTGCATGTTGCAATCTAAATGGGTAGCTTGCTGATGAGCTTGAGTATTCATCATTGGTAACATTAGACACTACAGCTAAACAGAAAATTAAAGATTAGGCTATATACTTTTCTCTTTTTCTTGCCATATTGTCTTCTTCTAACTGTCTGAAGGTCATTTGAAGTTCTTCAGTTAGAATTCTCATTTGGGTCTGTCCTTTAGTTCTGTGGCTTTGTTAACTGAAAACAGCTGCCTCCAAATAGTTTTTGTTCACTAGCTATGATTGCGTTAAGCAAAACAGAGAAGGGCCTCACATTGGTTTTTGCCTGGGGCCTCCAAATCACTAAAACTGCCCCTGTTGTTGGCATAGACATGATATGAAAAACTGTGGGAGGTGATGACAGAGCTGAGAGATCGCATGTAAAGGGAGAAAAGGAGGGGGCCGAGTACAGAGCCTTGAGGGACACCTATAGACAGGCTGTGGGGTCTGGACAACCTACCCTTCCAGGACACCCTGAAGGAGCGTCCAGAGAGGTAGGATTTAACCCAAAGGAGAGCGGTGTCAGTAACCCCCAACGTAGCCAGGGTAGATAGAAGAAGAGCATGCTCTACTGTGTCAAAGGCTGCAGGAAGGTCTAGACGAATCAAGACCAAGGATTGGGAGGAAGATTTGGCTGTTTGAAGAGCCTCAATAATAAAGATAGGGCAGTGTCTGTGGAATGACCAGTCCTGAAATCAGACTGAAAAGGATCGAGGTTTTTCCAGGAGAGAAAGGAGGATAGCTGGTTGGCACAGCTCGTTCAAGCATTTTAGACAGAAGGGAAGGAGAGAGACTGGTCGATAGTTCTAAACAGCAGAGGGGTCCAGAGTCCTTTTCTTCAGTAGAGGTGTGACCCGCGCCTCCTTGAAGGCTACTGGCACACTGCCCATGGAGAATGACTGAATCATCAGACTCATGGAAGAACACTGGGAATGATGGTCTGCAGGAGAAGTGAAGGAATGGGATCCAGAGCATAGGTAGTCAGTTGATGTGATGTAAGCAGGTGAGTGACATCGGCATCTGAAAGAGGGGAGAATTTAGAGAGGGGAGGGGTATCAAATACAACTTCATCATGTCTCTTCTAAACAAATAGTTAATTTTACATTCATACTGCAAGCCGAGGTATTGACTTCTGATCTTAAGTACCGTTTTCTTGCTAGCTAGCTAGCAACTTAACGTTAGTTAACTAGCTAGCATTAAGTGCACCAAGCCATTCAGTCATTAGTGGATATAACTTCTTCTATGATGTTTTTGAGGTGGACCTCATATTTGTTCTGTAGTTGTCTGTATTCCAAAAGAGCAAGCACAACAAAAGTTTTCCTGAAGGCTTCCATCTTGGTCTTCCGACTTGTTGTACTGGAACACGATCAGCTCGGGTATGACGTCATTCCCAGCTCCAACTTCCAACTTCCAAGGCAAATGGACAATTGCAACAATTGTAAACTTGGACGCAAACGTGGAGTGAATCGGAGAGCTGTTTGAGCGCAGGGAGAGCAAAGTAAACACACCAGAACAATAGTAGTGAGTGGGGCAGCCCTTCTGCTCTGATCATCACAATCATCTGTAAACAAAGAAGCTCTTACACTGCAAACAACAGATGTAGCAGGGAATTCAAAGTGGTGAGCAGGAATTGTATAACCACAATGCTAGCACAATGCTAGGTGTTTGTATTTAAGCATCAATACATGAGCTATTTAGAATTTCTCCTGGTTGCTTTGCTTTAATTTCTGAATTATAATGCTGACAGGATGGCCTGTACTGCCTCACATGGACGATCAAATGGTCCACAAGCCACACCCTCTGGCTCTCTGATTTGCTCAGTGCGTAAAAGGTCTTAGCAGACAATCCATGTAAAACATGTAAAACTGACAGAGATGGCTCCAGACCATTTCTGTTCACAACCAGCTTGCATGGCATTCTGGTAGGATTATCTTGGCCAACCATCTGGTCGCCTATTGTCAAATGTGTCAAAGTCCTCTTTGTTCTTTTTTCAAAGCTCTTTTTCGTTATAATCTTAAAAACCATTCAGTGTTTTCACCTGATGCAGAGAGAGAGAATGTGTCACTCCAGAAGTAAGGCGAGTCAGTCTGAGCACTTACCTTGAAGCAGGATGCCCGGTAAAGCAGCTGAACCACGTGGCCAATGCTGGTCTTGGATGCCTGGGGGAAGCGCGCCTCCAGCTTCTGCACCACGAAAAGCACCAGCACCTTCCTGGAAAGAGCCGAGCCATCCTCCAGGGCCAGCAGCACCAGCTTTAGGGCATCCTCCTGCATGGCTGAGATACACAGGACACGCCTCACTGTAACCACGTGGACCAATGATATACAGCAATGTAGCCAATGACATCACTGCTGCCAATGACACAGCGGTCTGCCTCACCGGTGTCCTCAGACTATGGAAACTCAAGTCAAATCAGGTGTGAGAAGCGGGGTTCTCCCACTCAGAATCTGCCCTATGAGTGATCATCATCAGACACCAGACAGAGGCTGAGGATAAAAGGTGAGAGACACGCATGATCATGCTGACAGGAAGTACAGTCAGGCAAAGTACATCCATGCAAGTTTTAATACGACAGGAAAATCTGATATGCTGAACCATGACCCCTGGCATGAGTCCAAGGCTCAGTGTTTTTACATGAGCTCAAAGAGGCAATTTTCCCTGTGGGCTGAGGCAGAGGGAGTATAAGTCATCCAAAGCTGTTGAGCTGAGCCGATGCCAAATGCAGAACATGACAAGCTGCTGGTAGAGTGAGGTGGGCAGGCTTGTTCTCCAGCAGCCAGCACACACACATGCTCACACTCATGAAATTACACACACACGTGCATGCATGCACAAACCCACGGCGAGCCACTTCATCCATGGAGTTTCAGTCCTTGCCCCCACATTCACATGCACACATGCACAGAACACACACTTGCACACACACATGCACATGCACACATGCACACACATACACACACGCACGCACACACACACACACACACACACTGACATGCACACGCAGACACATATAGCCCTCGTGGGCCTGTCCGCCAGTAGCTCACCAGGCCCCAGGAACTGGCAGCCCCGTGCCCGTACGGCGGCCCACAGGTTGGCTGACAGCTGCTGGGGGTTCTGGTGCTGCAAGATGAGCTCAGTGACAGTGCGTTCTCCCAGGGACCGGCCCGCTCGCATAGCCCGCACTCGGCCCTCCTCCTCCACCAGCTGGCAGTTCACCAGGGTCACCAGCTTCCGCTGCATGGGCCGGCTGAGCACACTCTGGCTGACAGTAGCCACACCTGTGGACACACACGCCACACCAAAAACAGAGACATGAACCACCTGATTCATGTTGCCCTTTGAGTTGCCAAGTATATGCACAGGAGCCCGATTTTAATATTACAAAATAACAGCATTGTTCTCTTTGCTTATTTGGACAGGGATTCTTTCTTGCACAGTAAAGTGAAGGAGACTTACCAACAGAGAAATGAGCAACTGAAGAAACAAGAGGAATGCAAGCATGTTTTGCTCCAAAGACACCACAGTGGGTTTAAGTAACAGGTGCATCTTAAAGGCTTTTGTTGAAAGCATTGCCATAAAAAATGAAGAGGAAAACGCAGTAGGTTCACAGTCCCCTGCTCTACACTGTGATCAACGTTTCATACTAGAGTTTAACAGAATTTTCACAGACTGATGTGACTGCTGTTCCAGCTTCCTGTGCAGAGAGAGTGTTCCTCACAAAAAGCATCAATAAATCAACCACTTCAGCATGGTGGTTAGCTTCTAAAACACTGATGGGAGAACATAATTGGGCTTTAGTGTCAGTGCTCCCGCCCCCTAGCTATTGTGTTTTTGTTTTTCCCTGTCCATGTGCTTTTGTTTTCCTTGTGTTCTAGCCCTGCCCCACTCTCCACCCTGTCTCCGCCCACCTGATCATCTCCACCTGCCTGCCTACACACCTGCTTCCCATCTTCTCATCAGCCCATCCCTATATCTACCCTGCTTGTCTCTGTCTTGTTGCCAGTTTGTTGCAGTGTGTTTGTACCTGTCTCGTTCCTGCTGTGGTTTCTGCCTGATCGCTGTTCCCCGAATTGACCCTGCCTGCACTTCGACCTTGCTCCTGCCTGCTGCCCTGCCTTGTTCACCTGATCTTCCTGACTACCTGGTTTGACCCTGCCTGTCCCCGGCTTTGGTTCCTGACTGCGTTTGGACTGCCTGCCTGGTCTCTACCCTGCCTGTTTTTTGGTCACGATTTCTGCCCGGCGTCCTTATAAAGGCACTTGGAATCCGGAGTTCTCGTGGTCCGCGCCTGAGTCCTTGCCTGTGCCATGACATTTAGGTTTACAGTCACTCCTGGCAGCGCTTATTACTGGACTTAAAAGGGTGATTTTTTTCCATCCCGATTACCACCAAAGGGCTTCATAGTGATCTACAGGGCAACTACAACACTTGGTAAAATTCAATATGTTAATACATGCTAATATAAAAATATATAGTATGAGATATTATATATATATATATATATATATATATATATAGAATGCAATCCTTATATAAATCTAAATGACTCATATTTTATATGACAATCATGGATACCACATTCTAACTTTGATGTAGGACACATTAAAATGTATATTTCTATTTCCTCCAGTAAAAATGACAATACTACGTTTTGAAAATTCCTACCTGAAAATCTTCCCTTCGTACCAATCACACTTAAAATATGTATTGGTAGACACCACACTTTTAAAACATGCTGCCTACATTTGGGAGCAACTTATCATTTGAGCACAGAAGGCCCAAAATAGTTTGACTGAATGTGCTTCAGCTTTCCGAGGCGGGGGTGGGTGGGTGATAGTGATGACATCACTTAAAAGTCAAAATGAAAGTGAAAGACAAAACCATCATTCAGATACTATTTCTAAACAGTAGATTTGAAAAGCTTTAGTTTGCACTAGAACAGCACAATTGTAATAGAATCCTAAGAGAATCATTGCAAAATCACTCTTTCATACTACAGAATCGCAATATTTAAAATGTGTTGAGTATGATATTCTGTTCTAGATTATAGAGTATGTGTTATATATTACACCAAAGAAAAATTTTGATTATGCTTGGTATGCATTTGTACTGGGTAGGCAAGTGTGATAAGGCATAATATTGTTGGCATGTTATGATATAAGTAAATAGGATGAGCAAGGTGTAGTAAGGGTTAATAGGTGAGGTATAGCACCGTAAGGATTAATGAGGCAAATATGATGCGGCAACAGAGGCCAAGGTATGATAATGATTAAAATAGATTTAGATTTAGCTTGAAGCTGGTTAGCTGTTTTTGGAAGTGAATGTGTAACTGTCAGGCTAGCAAGCATCTAGAACAGCTGAGACTTGCCTCAACACAGGATAATTCAGCAATGTTTGGGTACTCAGTTAGTTTCTAACCTTTACATGTAGTTTCCAGCTAAGTGGCTGCAGTGTGATGCACTCTAGCAGGCAAGGATTGTGGCAGGCTGTTTTACCAGAGGCAGTGTGTAGTAGTATATGGTTAATGCATAACTAACCAGAAATTACTTAATTACTTTTCAAGGTTCAATATGTAATTCCTCCACCATACAGCTGCTAAAATACATCAGTATTTTATAGGGATGCACGATGATATCGGCACGACATCGGTATCATCCGATAAAAACTTAATTATAGGCATTGGCAGATGTGAAAATTTCTGCTGACGTGCCTGGCCGATAAGGTGACGCGTTAACTATGCACACACGGTGACGCTAAATGTTTATTATGAGTGCCAGCAACAAGCTTCAACATGTCAGCTGTATGGAAGTATTTCGAAGTATCTGAAACAGATAACAAAATTGCTATTTGCTAATTTGCAATGCTTGTAAAGCACCAGTGATGCGAGGAGGGGTAAAATATATAGCTAAGTTTCTCACTCTGGGAGGATGCTAGCTGTGTGCTGCTAAGCTTTTCTCTGCTTCTGGAGGGGCGTGAGACCATTTTTAAATAGCGCAGCTCCGTAAGGAGAGAATGCGATTTGAAATGAACCAAGACAGCCCGTGATCGCAAGCTCGTGCTTTGGGACTCGAATGGAGGACCTAATGGGTTTGACCGACCCCCTAACTAGGTTTCTCACCCATGGAGGATGCTAGCTGTGTGCTAGTAAGCTTCTATTTGCTTCCGGAAGGGTGTGAGACCATTGTTTAATATCGCGGCTCGGTAAGTAGTAAATTTGATATGAAATAAAACAAGACAGCCTATGATCGCCGAGCTCTGAGCTTGTGCTTTGGGACTCGGACAGAGGTCCTAATGGTTTCGACCGACCCCTAGCTAAGTTTCTCACCCTGGGAGGATGCTAGCTGTGTGCTGCTAAGCTTTTCTCTGCTTCTGGAGGGTGTGTGAGAAAAACTTTAAATAACGTGGCTCTGGAAGCAGAGACGGCAATGGGAACTAAAACAAGACAACCCGCATTCACCTAGTTCCTGCCTTGGGACTCAAACAGAGGGCATAATTTTTGTGTTTGTACACTTACACAACGACATTGGACAGTGAATAACATTTTCTGTAACTTTATTGTGTCTCTGCTCATTCAAAATAAATATTGTGGCTCCATAAGGAGAGAATGCGATGGGAAATAGACAGACCGTTTTTATATTACGTGGCAGTAATCAGTACAGTATCAGTATCGGCATCGGCAATTGGCCAAAATGAGTTTGAAAATATCGGCATATTGAATATTAGCAAAAATACAATATCGTGCATCCCTAGTATTTTATATCCATAACCAAATGCACTTCTCTGGAAAAAAGCTACAAACCATCTATACGTATTTGTCTAAAGCATAAATTAATATCCATTTTAATAGTTTTAAGAGTTTTATCACTACTCCTACCTGTTATTATAGCAGTAATGTTACTATAGCATGAGTAACCAGGATTCCTATGCCCTTCATCTCCTCCTAAACCTTCACTTGCCACACAGGATACACCTGAGTGAGTCAGAAGCAGGAAGATACACTCAGTAAAAGCAGCAAGAAGAACTCGAGCAGTATCACTTATATCCCTCGTGGGGCTACACAATGAAATTGAAAACCTGTATTTTCACCCGTTTTACCACTTGAGGATCAACAATGACTGACATTGATAGTGAATTATGGATAATGTATAAAAACTAATCATGAGCCTGCAATGTATTTTACAGCGATGCTGTATAGTTATATCTAATTAACAATCATTGAAAATGGCCTTAATAATCACGAATGATGGTAATTTAGGTTACCAAATTATTTGGGTCTACATTGGTTTCCTGTTGACTAATTGCTAGTTTGCAGGCACAGAAAATACAGAAACACATTCAAACTCACATAGGAAACAATGGTGAGGAATATAGAACAGCGCTCAGACTTGCTCGATTCTGTCATTTGTCAGTTCCCAGCATGTCTTCTCAACTGCCAAAAACAAACATACATAAGAAACCGACACCTTGCCTTGGATACCAAACAGGTTGCCTGGATTGTATTCCTGGCAAATAATAAATAGTACGTAGCCAAGCTAACAATACAGTATCTATGAACACGCAATATGTATATTAGTTTCACACATCTTTGGAATCCCTATGACTAACGAAGGGATTGGACACAGCTTACAGGGTTGTTTGACTACCGGCACTTGGGAGTTATCAGAGAAGTCTTCATTACATTTCAATATGTGGATGGACATTGTATAATAAGAACGCATGGTATGGTAACCACTTTATAATTTTTGAAAATGCTAATTTTATAGAGGAGCACATTTTAAATCAGGTGTTAATGATTTCTTGCTATGATTCTAATGATTGAGAATATCTTCGTATTATTTGAGGTCTGATGGCAGTGGGATGATGGCGCATGTGGTTTTGAACATTTACACATTTACTAATGATATTTAGGGGGTCACTGACACATATCTGCTGGCTAGCTATATAGTAAAGAATTAATTATATTAAATGTGTAGAAAAACTGCCATTTATAGCCACAACCTAGCTAGCTAGCCAGAAAAAAGACCTTCACCAAGGCCAAGTCTTGATGTGCCAAGGGAATTGTTCACTGAACACATGGGAAATCCTTGGCTGTTGTGCTCACTTTGTGCAAATTTAAGTAGATTTGCATAATTATTTACCTAATTATTTACCTAGCCTGTTAACAGGAGAACATTGCTGTACAATGTTATTTTTCTGTCCACTGAGATTACATAAGGCATATCACATTCTTACCTAGGTAGGTAGGGAGCAAGCCAGCAATCCCTGTAACATTTCTTAAATGCAAGAAGTCTGGTTTCATTATTAAAAATATGACTGTTAAGGAGTCTACATAATCGCTAGAGTTCCTTAGTTTACTATTACATCAGCACATCCTAGCTAACCCCACGTGCCACAAAAGTTACAAAGCTGTCATTAGGGGAAGATGCATCAATAAATTGTCTTTTATGTAGTACACTGTGTGGCTTGTGATGTTAAAAAAAAAGTTGGAGGGGTCCCAAGTAGCTCAGTGCTTAAGGTGTTCACCCTGAACACAAGCTGAGTTCCATAACCCGACAATGACTGGGAGTCCACAGCAGAAGAGCAAATAAACTTCGTTCCACTGGAGTTGCGGGGGGGGGGTATGTCAGCAAGTGCTGTTCGTCTCACTTTTGCTATCAGTGGCAAACATTCAGAATGGAACAAACAACCCATTTTCTTGTTTTTTGAAGTTGAACTTAAAATCACAAACATAAAAAAGCTGTTTCTCTTTTTTTTTTGTTTTTGATTTCATAACGCAACATTGATTGCCCATTACTTACACAGGCTTTCTTGCCATGTTTAGGTAAGCACATTGGATCATATTTTTATAAAGGTATACTGTACATTGCTTTTGCAGTGATGTCGGTACAATGCCTCCAGTTCAGCTGAAATTACTCAAGCCATAAGGTGCTCTTATCTGATGAAAGCCAGTAAAACTAGACCAGGAACCGGAGATTCTCGCCATTTCAGTAGCACTTCAATTTTCCAAAAAAGAACCAAAACGTTGACCGTGGCATTTTGTTTGGCATTTCTGACATTCCAACGTTCACATTTCTCATTACCAGGAAACTCATGTTATTTTGTTTCTTCTCAAAGCACCAGGTTCTCTGATTTGGGGTGTGCAAAAGCTATACCTTACGCAGTAAGACACCTTAGTAGAGGTGGGTGGGGCCAATCTCTGTGAAAATGTATTGCAGCACAGTTTGAGTGTTTTTCATCTGCAGTGATGCAGCTTCAGTCTCTCTGATTCAAACCACAACAAATCAAACAGACAGAAAAACAGGAAATGCGCCCTCCCCCAACATAAGCTTGGCCCTGTGGCTTTCCACAGCTTTAAATAAAACAGGCGCTGCCAGAGGCACAGAGGCACATCGGGGAGCAGGAAGCTAATCACTGCCGCCATCTGAAGGAAACATGCCAGCTTAAAGCACATGTAAGCCTTCAGCTGGGGTTAGAATGGTGGCCATGCACAGGTAACACACATGAAGATGAAAGGAGGGGGTCCACACCACCCTGTCTGTCTACCTTTCCCTCCACTGACAGGCTTGAGGTAAAGTGCCAGCTCCTCCACGCACTTCTTGGACACTTCATAGTGTTTGCTTTCCACCACGCTGTTCAGGGTCACCGCCTGGTCTGTCACCTGATTCACAAACAAGGGAAGAAATGTCAGTAGCAAACTGCACAGCCCAAGTATCGGTTAAAATGGCATCTGATCCTCACAAAATACAAGAGTAACTAAAGTGCTGGTGATCTGCTGACACCCTAGTGAACCTTCATGCTGTGGCCACTGTTGGACCGCGCTCACCACATGCACTCACCTGGGCTCCGACGAGCTGCAGGAGGGCGCAGTTGACGGGCAGGAGGTCGATGTCGGTGCTGATGGCAGTCTGGTCAAAGGGGCAGGCCTTGCGGTGCAGCTTGTGGAGGCAGGTCTTGCACACAGTGTGGGAGCAGCCCAGGCTGATGGGCTTGTGGCCGCTCCCGTCAAACTCATTGTAGCAGATGGGGCAGGATAAGAACTCCGTCCACTGGGCAGCCTGCACTGGCATCCTGTCACCTGCTGGGGGTGCTGCTGCACTCAGGTGAATCACATGCTGTCACGTTGAGACAGCTCACAGACGGCTGGGGAGGGGCAACAGAAAGGGACAACAAGAAGGACAAAAAAGAGTGAACTGTCATTATCAGATCGACCAATTCACATCTGAATGCACAGACATCAACTCCAAACAGTACTTACGGATTCTGAGCCACCACTTTGGGTTGTATTTAGCTTAGGGGCATTACAGATAATTATAGTTGGAGCTGTTTTAGAAACAGTGAATAAAATCTATCTTCTCCTTTTTGTAAATTTTTTTACTTAAAGACTGTATGTACATTGCAGTTTACTCCACACTTGTATCTCCTGATACTCTGTATTCCCTTTGTGTTTGGGCATATGCAGAAAAAACTAATGGCACCAACTATGAGTGAATCCATATTCAGCCGTTTCCAGAAGACCCTTGTGCTTATGTTTGGGCTGCAGCAGAATGGCTATTACCTATATTTGTCCTCTGAATCACAGTGATTTTCTTTCCTCTGATTAATGCAATTGCCACATTATGACTTAACAGTTGATACTTAACATTTTGTCATAGTTTATTCATCGAGAGGACACTGATGAAGTGAGATGAAAGGAGAACATTCAAGCAACATTGCAAAACTGTCTCCTTTCAGGATCTCTCAGAAAATGCTTGCTTTTGTGTCAGCTACAAAAAGTCCAAACCCAAACATGTAGGAACCATACCTAACATTTGCACGTAATGTCCTTTATGTCTCCAAGTTGCATAAATCCATAGCTGTGACCACATGAATCTAATGAGCACGTGTCTGGACAGTGATGAACATAAGGTATTGGCCAAGCAGGACTGTGAGGGTCTTATCCACTAGGGTCACATGACTCTGAGAAGAGTACATGATTTTAACATCGTAAGACAATCTATGTCTCTCTGACATCATCAGGGATTTTACATTGGATCAATATAACAAATGTAACAGGACTCCATCCACTTTCACAACAGCAGGCAACTCCAAAGCTCCTCACCCTCATTGCATGACTCTCCACCATGGTTTTACTCTCGACTTCTGCTAACCCCCTGCAGCATCCCCTGTACGTCACTCTACCCTGTGTGTTCTTCCGTCACTCTCCCAGCTTGCTACACCGCCTCTCCCCCCCTCCAGTTCCCCTCCATACCTCCACACCCCATCTCCCTCTGAGCTCCAGGCACAGGGGCTCTGCTGACACTTGAGAGGGAGCAGGCCCCACCTCTTGGACGCTACATTTACCCTGTGCGTCACTCTGATTTACACATTCTGCATGCCGTCACCCAGTGCCAGACTATAAATACAGCCAGGGGGAACTGAAGAAGACAGGGATGGGGTGAGAGTGAGAGTGTGAGAGAGGAGGAGACGGAGAGCATGTTGCCGTGGAGGCAGTGATGGCCATGTGGTCCTCAAAGCTTTATTTATCAGCGTGCGACATTTACAACATCTCCAAACCGCATCAAAAAACATCACACACGCTTTGAAGCCAAAATGCCGGATAGAGGAGGAGTTATTTGGGGAATTACTACTTCCTGCTGTTTCCCATGCTAACGGGCACTACAGTGATAATAATAAAAGCAACGGTAATAATGGCAGCTCCAACAGGCTTCCCTATCAGAAAACAAGGCTGTGCTGTTCACACCACTCACTCATCTGCTGACCTTTACATAACTGTGCTCTACAATGGGAGCTCATAATGCTGATACATAGTAATTCTGCTGGAGGAGGTGAGCGAGAGCACGCTGCCCTCTCTGCACAGTGTGTAACTCCAGGTGATGGACATGTTGAAACACAGACTCGTGCTGTGCCAGTGAGCCTCTGACAGCTTCGTACCTGCACCTCATCCTTGAAGGATGGTTCTTTTGCTAGAGCCTTTGCATGATCTTACAACAACATAACAATTCGGAGCCAACAGCAGAGATCCAACACTAAAGACTCATATTGATGTTATGTAATCTTATTTTAATGTTTCAACCATGCCCACACAAGTTTTCAGTCAGGAAAACATAAGTTTAAAAGGAAAACAATGTCATAGGATATACCTAAGCAAGTTAACGCATAGTCCTGTTCTGCAATTCTGTATCATGCTCAACAGTAAATGCAGTGTTTAATGTAGCATGCAAGCCAAATTTGAATGGTTTAGCCTTAGTTGGTAATGGCGTTCAGAAAAAACATCACATACCATGAAGAAGGGCCTGTGCATGTGGTAATACTGCCACAATCGTGTGGACAGCTCCGTGCTGATTGTGCCAGTCATGTATCCGCGAAAGCGCTGAATATATCACCATGGTTTTTACACAACAGTTGAGCTCACAAGCACCTTAGACAATTAAAATAGCGCACGTGACAAATCATATTCAATGGGAAGTTTTAGCAAAAGCCAAAGAGTAGATCTACAACCCTAGTATGTACAAAAATGATTCAGATTCTCGTGGATGACCACCTGCTGCTTCCTGTGCAGGATCTGTCTCTCTCAGGGTGTGAATCGGGTTCGTGTACATGTGTACACGTTCAACGGGTTTTCTTCTCTGAATGGCAAATGGAAAATGGAGAACTCACCATGGTTTTACATTTTGGGCTTTCGTCAAACATGAAAACATAAAACCACACTTACTTGTTTTCTTCTTTTTTTACTATGATTATAAAATATTACAAACTGAAATGAGTTTCGGGTTGTTATTCCATTTTGCATTGATTTTGTCCACCAAACATCTGAATTTCGACAGTCACAAACAAAAAGTATTCAATATATCATTTTAGTAAAAATTATTTTTGTTAACGTACTGAGTATAATCCGGTTTTTAGGGACAACTCCAAAGGCTTCATTCACAAACTTTTTGTGCACATTCTACATGGCTGAAACAATCATCCAAACTGTAAGTGACCAATATCGCGCCACAGTTAGGACCCCAGACAGGTTTGATGTTTAATTCAGAACATCTTAGTACAACTAACAACTTCAGTCATGATTGCTATAAAACGTAACTGAAATCTGTATATTTGGTTAACCTATATTTCTTCTCATACAACTGTGGCTACAAACTGACACAAACACTAAAATGTTGCTGGCATGTATTTATTTTTTCTTGATATTTTGATTTCATTCAGGTTTTAATCCGCATTGTTGTGTATTGTCATTGTTATATTTTATTTTTTATGGTACAGATCACTTCTAAATAACAAACATACATCCTTAATTATTTGAGGAGCTTGGGACTCTGTCATACTCTATAGAGAAGGATACTTTCTCTTATTAACGCTCAGCCACTGCCGCTGTAGTGTTGGCTTCAAAGGTTAAATTTCAGGGGTATAAATCTCACTCAAATACAAAAAAAAAATACAAACTAGATAGTATTTCTTTGAATTCAAATGCCGCTGTTTTATAATGTTGCATAATTACAAAAAACACGGATCCCTCTGATCAGTGATTTGTTCGTTGTCTCCCTGCAGTGTATCAAGTTGACTTTCTGTAATACGAATACTTCCTGTAAATATGTAGATTGAAAATTACGAATAATACCTATTTGAGAGACTGGATGAATGGCTGGCATGTTTCAGGGCGATGAGCTGAAATCCAGTTGAATCAGCTACTGGTTAGACTCAGCCTTGTTCACTCACATTGGATCTCTTTCCATCTGAACTGGAGTAACCTCACTTAGCACGCCACTGCCAGGTCTACCTTGCACAGTAAGAAGTCGGGACAGCACAGGCGGGTTAACAAGGCTGTTTATCAAGGAAACCACCTCAAGCTCACAAACAACAGGAAACTTTTTTTCACCCTCATGTGACAACCGTAGGCAAGGTCCTGAAACTGTTTTGCACATATACATAACCACAATCATGCCCACGCTGAAAGGGCAAGTGCTACGTTTCATGTCACAGTATCACATGCTGTTCAATCACAATCATCTGAAGTTCCTCTAAACGCACTCTATTTTTTTTTCAAATTCAGAGCACAGAGGATCAAGAATTCTGCCTGCAACTGTTCCCAACACAGACCAGTAATATTCTTACCTTATGATTCACCCTTGTTGAATACATACATTTCTGTAATTCCACACCAACAGATTAATTGTTAATACCTGAGTACTAAGCATAATGGACAATTAAACTACTGGATATCATTCACATACCTTTCATTGCAAATGACACTCTACTCTCACCCTTCACAGACTGCATCTCCCCGAAAGTACATTTGCATGCAATGAAGACGCTGCAGTGCTCTCAGAAAACATACATAAAGCACATAACACATGACATGTGGCAGTTCCAGAGTTTGGTCAGTGTTGGCTTGTTGCTGGGGTTGACAGGCAGCTCCGCATGCCCGCTGGTAGCTTCCCCTTTCTGTAACTTACCCACTGGAATGTGGGGTGAATGAGGTCTGAACTCGGTGTGACAAGCCCTCTATATTTCTCCAACAGTGCATCCCATTAGAACACCCTGTACTTGCATGCTAAAACTTTACACTCTCCATGTGATTGGGACAGACTCTAGGAAGTGTTTAGAAAGAAAAAGGATGCTATTCTTACCTTCAGCCTAGCTGTTGATTTCTCACCCTACTCCCACACCCACAATGGTGAATAACAAGCATAATGCCCAATGCTTTCACAGCACAAGATTAATTCTAATGTCTAAGAGACTATTTTCATTACTGACCCTGAAACCTTCACCTTCAGTGAAGTCAGTTGTAATATTAAAGGACAAGACATCTGACACAGCAATGTGACATCAGAACCACTGGTGGAAAGACCAGCAGCTACAAAAGTACCAAAAAGTTACATTTTTCATAAACAATGCTGCAAAAAGCTTTCACATCAAACATACTGTCCTCTATTTGCATCTTATGGGCAACATGCTTTGACCTGATGATCAAAAGAGTCCTACTGCATAAATACAGTTAGAGCCACTTTATTGTCATCTTTAATCTTTATTACTTTCTACAAAACACTTTTCCTATCAAGCACCTTGTAAACAAGAATTGGTTTATTATTACATAACTCTGGGACAGAACTTATTTCACTGAGTTGGGTGGTCCTTATTGGTTTCTGGGAAGAATATTGGACTGATGCAATAACCACAGAGTCACTTTCATTTTGGATTGAAACACTGGTTCTAAAAACTAACCTATCACTATTACAGAGGCTTTGGGCAGAACCAGGAAGGAGGCTGACCACATTCTCATAATAAGATGCTCAAATGTGGTTTCTTCTGTGGTGAACGTCATTCTGCACAAAGACAAGGCATGCTACTGCACCACCACCAGCTGAAACTTTAAAATTGCTGGTCCTGCCATCGCTGATGTTGCCTTCTGTGTGGGAGCTTGAGTAACTGATCTGCTCATCCAGTTCCCTCCCTGGTGACCCTGGGTGAAATAAAATGCATTTATGGCTTGTTCGAAATACAAGTGCAACAGCAGTCGAGTTCTACAACAATGTTGCACTGCGAGCGCTTCCCCATGCAGCAGATGTCTAGACTGAGAGCACAGTCTTAATCTCTCCCACTCCCACGCCACCAGTTTGAATCTCCCTGTGTGCATCCGCTTGTCCCAGCACATCAAATTCCAGCACCCAGTCTCCAAGTACATCTGAGCAAACTGGCAATACCACTGTGAGTGTACTGTCAGATGAGTGCAACACGTGGAGCTAGCCTGCCATCTAAAGTAACCAACCAGAACCCAGGCTGAAGGGGGGGCACGAGGCTCTTTTAGGACAATCCAGAGAAGAGGGGCTCATTCATACAGTGCCTAACCAATGTTGTGTTCCCGTTTCATAATATGGTCAAAATTACAAACGGCACGGCTACAAACAGGAGCAACTACAGTGGCCAATCCTGCTAGAAGCAGGTATCGTAGCCTGTTAACATTGATAATGCATGCTAATTACTGCTGGCTTGTGTTTGTGTCTGTGTGTGTGCATGTGTGTGACCAGGGAGTTCTTTTGACAACTGTGCAAGTGCCATGTAGCAAGTCCATTATCTTATTCCATTACTTCACCCTTGCTTATCAGAAAGATATTCAGTGACAAATCTCTAAAGCAGTCTCTTCAACTGCTTCATGCTTCATATTGAGGAGCACAGCAATTGAAGTTTGTCCATTATCAATGGGAACAAAAAATAAACTTGAAGACAACATGTTCCCATTGTCCATAGTGATTGCAATCAACTCATCACAGCCTGGCCTTTGTGCAGCTCTCACAGCTGTGTGAAATGAGAGTGAGTTCTGTAACACTGTGCTCAAAAACACCAAACAGCACTAGACGCTATCTGTTGCATCGTCTGTCAAAAAAATAGAAGCGCATGTCAACAAAGCCTTAGAGCCTCACTCAGAATCTATGTTCCTGTGGGAGACCAACCAGCAGAAATGTGACTGAAAAGGACCTCAACCCCCTTTCAGTCTCCTGTCAGGGCCAATACATCGCCCTGAACCCCTGCATCTCACTTGTCCAGCTGGTCCACCCTGACCGTCCAACTAGTCTCACTGCATCCTGGTGGATCCATCCTCATTGTTCTTAAGGGGGTAACGTGTCCTTTCCCTGTACCGATAACACACATATGCATTTGCTATCAGAGTTAAACGTGTCAGGAGCTACAGTTTTAAACCTGTAAACAGAGGTCCCAGTGAGACACGAACAATGCACTTTGTGAGACGATGGCATTGCATCATCAGCGGGGGAACAGCCTGTCAGACTGTAGCCACTGTACCACAGGCAACAGACTGTAGGGGAACTCCCATGTTTATGCATTCTAACAGTGAGAACGACAGCTGGGCCTCTCCTGCATCAATGAGCTCAAATACGGTATGCGGGGTATAAGACTGTTCTCAGGACATCAGACACCCTCCTCATAACATATAACAAACCCCACTGGACAAAATAAAAAGTGTACAGGTTGCAACACCATACAGCATCTTACAGGACACCTCACAGAGGCCTCTCAGACATCAGAATGTAAGGTTGTGCTTCCAACGGACACTAACAGGACGTAACATACAAAAAATCTGATATAATGTAGGAATAAAAAAGTGTTGGATGACTTTCATAAGGAAGAAGAGAACACATGTTGGTGTGGACACTGATTGGCAGATTTTACATGACTGAATAACAGCAGCAGCCATCACCAATACAAGTCTGACTCATGCAACAGCTTGTAACTCTCATCAGCAGTGGTAACATCAGTCATAAGAGAGTTTGTGTGTGGACTTTGGTGAGGTGAATCGTGATGATTGTGGCTATCATTTACATAATACTAAACAAACCATCTATATAGTAAATTCCACTTAAAATGTTAAATTACCAAAGCTTAAAGCTGGGCCACTGGACTAGTTCAATTAACCTTCTTTCAAACACAATATGCAATATTATTGAGACAACGCTGACTTTTTAACCATAAGATTAGGAGAAGCACAGGGTTAGGTCGTCTCCCCTGCTTTCACACTTAAAGCATTGCTTAATGCAACATATACTTATGTAACATTAATGTCTTTTAATATCCTCATATACTTTGTTGTTGCAGGGACTATATTCTGTCCCTAACCACATAGTCCTCAGTGAGGTTTTCTTGAGGACTGTTAGTTTCACAATAACATATTGTCCACCAAAACTGAGAGGCAGGACGAATATGAAACTGAAATGACTATACACGGAAATGTGTATCACACAAAATGATTCTCCACTGAGCGTGTATATTTCGTTAAGAAACTTCGTTCCTCATTTCATGGTGGCGAAATCAATTTGCTATTGTGTGTATTTTAGTGGCGCGCCTTCATTTTTCGTAATAAAATAAATAATATGTTTTTACTGTCATTCATCTAAGTCGACACTCATGCTGGCTCATCTGCTCAGCCTACTACGGACAATTGATTTTACTTGGCCTAAATATTGATAGGATAGCAGCTGCTGCTGCAAATGTGCCCATTTCATAGATATGTACGCCGAAGACACAGAATAGGAATAAAAATATTCGATATGATAACCTGATTCGTTTTTAGTGGGCAGTTTTAATTTAAATGCATCCTAAATGTCATGGGCGACCACCGAAGTGATGCAACAGCAACTTACTAGTCTTCAGCAAGTGTCAACTGGCAGCACAATCACGCGACTAACATATCTGAACCGACCCAGCCGCAACTGGCCCGCGCCGTTTCCAGATAGGTGGTCTTTTCTGGATGCAAACGCATCGCCGTTTTCAGGAAATTTCTCGAGCCACATTCTATAGCTGTCACTCGGTGAAGACGGCTGCTGGATCATTCCGACTGCGCGCACTTGCTTTTTCTCAGCAATGAAATTGGTTCGAATCTTGAAATATTTACCGCCCATGTTTTATTTAAACTGTACCGATTTTTTTTTTATTCTCCTGCCGATGTTACATAATCGCAGTCAATCCTCCCTTTAGATTTTGCAGGTTGCATCATTAACGTTACAGTCCTACTTCGAAAACCAGAAATAAAGTCGTAACTCTCAAGTCACTTACCTCAGGCACTATGGTAAGAGAGTAATATCCATCGCTTTTTTCGACCGGGAGACGAAAAAGGAAAAATACTTTTTCAGATGCAACTTCACAGAAGCGACAAAACAGTAAGTTTTTATTAAGGCTAACTGTCACGTCATGTCATAACGACAAATGGAAAATGTAATTTGTGTCAATTTCAGCACATTTTCCCTGACTACGCGACATCTTCGCTCAGGTTCAGTCCCTCGGTTTGACAACTGGGGAGCTCCCTGCCTTGTATCACTCCGCTGAGTCCGTGCCCTCGACGCGCGCCGCGGGCAGATGCGCACAAACAGATGCGACGGCGTTTCGGAACCATGCGAACTCCCCTGAAATAAATGTAATTTTTAGATTGTAACGTTAAACCCTGCCTGCAATGGTACTCGTTACATGGCACTACTTTCGTGTGGTGGGCAAGGATAAGGATGTAAAGGGGCAAAGCCGGAACAAGCCGCTTTTCGAGGCGTAGGCTGCATCTGTTTTAAAGAGACAGGATGCGACACAGAGCTGCGGGTACGCTGCTTATTACCAGTTTTGGATTTGAAAGTAAAACCTCATTCTGCTGTCTCGAGACCAAGTTCCAAAGTTACGGAGTTCGTTTGCGTGGAAAATAAGTGTTAGATGTGTGCATATGAAACAAGAAATGTAGAGTGTAAAAGGCTGTGACATTAATGGCATCTTGTGGCATCTAAAGTCTGTTTCTTGATGAAAAAGTGAGGGGAAATGACAAGTACAGCATTGCAAGGGTTAACGGTCTTAAGGTTTTTTTTTATTCAATACTCGTTGCAGATATTGTTAGACCATCCAAGAAGCAGGCCTGCATGCTTCACAGTGCAAGCTGTAACTTGGAGGAGTCTTCTCTTTGGTACATATTATCAGAACTCCTCTTAACAACATCTATTAACAACTATTCATCACCAATTTTTCTGCATTTCAGATTTTAGTGGAGGAGGTAACCCACACAATGCAATGAAATTAACCAACTTGGACTGGCTGTACTTACTATGTATCTTCATTACTTAGTATATCTATTGCACAAAAGGCTTTGGCTAAATGCCAATAATCTAAATGCATACAATTTGGCAGGTCTGGTAGATGAAACCTACTTGCTCACTGTACCTCCTCCCCCAGGCTTTCCTCATCATTATGAAGAAGTCTTCCACTTTACAGCACCTTCATAAACACACACACACACACCAGAGAGGTGTGTATGTGACCTTCACTGAGCATGGCACTGGGTGCTCCGGTCTATTGGGAAGGCCTCTGGAGCAGGGAAGGATAGAAAAGCATGGATCTCAGGGCAGTAAATGCTCAAGCAGTCAGTTGATGACATGCAAACTGTTGTAATAGGCTTGCACATCTTTAGTTTTTGCAAAAACATTGGCTTCTCTGAGGCATTACAGGCAAGCCCAGACTAAATTCAAATGTGCAGCACCTAACAAGTGCATGGCCTTTAAGGGACAGATGGTCTGAAGGCCATCAGAGGAGCCATATAGACTGAGAAACAAAACAGATGAGCATTAAAGGGAGGATTCACACCTAAATGTAGGCATCTATTGAGATTGATGACATATGAAAATTACACTGATGGAGTGTCTCTGGATAAGCAGTTGAAAGCATGCATGACGGTGACATGAGGTGCACAAGCATTGTAATGTACATTTTGTATTTAATTTGCTGTGTGGTTTACCATTATTAACACATTAGCTAGATTCTCTGTGTGCTTTGAAAATTTTTGTTGTATTGTGTTTTCCTTTTTGTGACAGAGTTGTAACTGGGACAGCAGTGTGGCTTAGTGGTGAGGATTGGGGACCATGACTAATTCTTAATTCCACCCTTGGGTCACTTCTGTTATACCCTTAGGCAGGGTAGTCAACCCAGCTTCAAGAAATATCCAGCTATATAAATGGATACATTTGTAAGTCATCTGCTAAATGACAGTAATGTAATGTAATGTAACTGAGTAATATCAGGATTTACCTTTTCACAAACCCTAACCATAACACCAGCTGATTGATGCAACTCAACCCAGGGGAAAGGGGCCAGGCTTTGATGAGTGAAAGGAATCTTCCCACATAATTTAGGTAGGACTTTGATTCAAGGGTATTGCCACTGCATCGTTTGTGCAGTTTGCTTGTTTGCTGACTGTGTGGCTGCAGCCATAATGCACAACACTCAGACACTGTATGAAAACACCATGGTCGATAGTAAGGCAGTTCAATGGAGAAATCATTTGAGGACTGGCTTTTTCCAGTGACAAGAATAATTTTACAGGCAAAAGTTTTTAGCACTGTATTTTAACACAATTGGAAATTATCACAACAGAGTGGATTTAATGTGCAAAATGAACAGAAAAGTTGAAATTGTGCAGGGTTGCCAAGTCTTTCATCCAGGTCTTTCTCGATGACCACATCTTAATCCTTGACGTTGATCTAAACATTGACAAATCATTAAACCTGTACTTTCTATAAGCTGTTTCCTATATTGTGGCCAGCATGAAACTGAACAGGGATGATGTGAAAATGCCCCCCGTATTCTCCCTATGTGGGAATAGCAGGAGCAGTTGTATAACACTCTCAGCTTGATCCAGTGACCCCTACCTTCAGCAGGTTCATTTGAGTCCTCTGTTAAGAGTCCATTGCAGTGGTCATTATGCAGCTTGCAGGGCACATGGGCGTCCAATGAAGAGCATCCCCGGGTATCCAAGGCTGAGCAGTGGACTAAGCTTGAGCTGAGCTGAGAGAGGCTGACATTTCTAGAGCACAGAGAGAGAGAGAGCACAGAAGAAACTCTCTCAGACATGCCAGTGAATCTGCTCATACAGTATTCATGCTCACTGATGCACAGAGATGAAGTTAGGTCACATTCAGGGCATGCCACCTCCATCTCTCCTTCTCTCACGCACATATACACTGGAGGCCATTCACCCCACCTGCACAGTGTGTCGGGGGGGGGGGGCTTCTTTCTTTTCATGCACCTTTTCAGGGTGGATCCAGAGCACTTTAAGGTCAATACCACATCATAATGGTCACAGCAATAGGGCTTATCTCCATGTGGCAGATTGAGTTGTATCTGGGTGGGGAGTCTGCTTAAAGATCTTCTCCTGAAAGGCCTTGATTTTCTACACGAGCAGGCATGCTGTGGTGTAGGCAGCCCTTCTGGTTTAAGATCTTGCCACACAGCAATCTATTATGTGGTGTGTGTATCTTGCGGTGGCTGATGTATCTATCTAGCTGTCAGAGGACATAGGTGCACTTGGTACCCTGTGTGGCAATGTGAAGGTGCAGGCCGAATCCTACGAGTGCAGGGTAGCCATCTCACACCACCACACATCCATAGCGGAACTCATGAGACAGTTTCTCAGCATTAATCTGACCAACACAATTTTACTCAAAGTTGCTTAAAATGTGTCAGACACATCCTGTTGTAAACACTGCTTCAGTGTCCCAAATCATCATCTACATTAAATAGCACGTGACACTAGAGCATTAATTATATCAAAAGTACATCTACAGCCAGGGTGTACAGAATCAAACGACACTTGATGTACATAAATAGAAGGCTCACTCAATTGATTCTATAAAATTTTACAACTCTGTTGGCAAGCTAAAGTTGTGCTAATTGAGTGCTATTGATCTCTGCAGCACCTCATTTACAAGCATTTAAAAACACCAGGGAAGGAAATATCCTTTTCTTTTGTCATCTTCAAAAAAGCCTTTGTAAACATCTGGTACTTAGGCTCTTCCCTCTGGGGAAAAACTACATTAATGATAAAGGACATTTACCAGGACAACCAACGCAATGTGAAAGCAAAGTGAGCCAAGGGAGAGATTCTTTAACATAGGAAAGGGGTGCACTCTGGGATTGACATCAGGAGGCTTCTGAAACATTTGAAGCCCCCCAGTGTGAATCTGGACAAATACATTTCACAGCATGTTCTTCCCAGCTCTCCTGAAAGAGGATGAAGTACAAGATCCTAGATACCTCAAATGGGATAGATTTCCAATAAAAAATGTGTTCCTTGAATGAAATCACAGAGCCAGATTGGTCTGCTTGCCCCACACCGCTCATGGCAACTCCAGAAACCCCCACAACTGAGGATACACAAGATGGATTATTTTATCTAATTACTTTACTGGGATTTCATTTCATTCACCATTCATAAATACACTGCATTAAATGAAACTATCTCAGGTACAGGTACAGTGAAGCATATACAATATTTTGTGATAAATTGCTTAGTGAAAATTGAATTATAAAAACAAAATGTGTATAATGGTAAAACACTTTATTTCATTTAATTGTGACAAAGGTGCAATACCTATAAACTGCTGAGACAGGGAAACAAAACCCATAGGTAACTTTCATGGAGATTACACACCACCCTGTGGCCATATGGGAAATTGCATACTGTTGGCAGAGAGAACAAAATCACTGGAGTTCAAACTTTGAAACCTGAAGAACAGACGCTGAATCACAAAGAACAGGTTAGATGGGCAAGCTGACTTAAAGCAGTGTCTCAACTACACTTCTGATTATGAGCTGTGATTATTTCTCTGGGTAACCAATCGCGATTCCATTAAACCAAATAACAGCCCCCTGTTGCACTCAATCTCATTAAACCTTAGCTAGGCTCTTTAAAATACTTTTAGACTCGAATAAATGAAAAAGTACTAGATTCTATCATATTAGACTGTCGAGTTGATACAGTGGTCTATGAGGCTAGGCGAGCAGTGAACTCTTGCAATTTAGCCATCTCCTGAAATTGAACTGCCAATATCCATTGATGATGAAATGAGACATACATAAAAGTAATTTCTGCTGAAATAGGGTTGAGGTGGCCTGAAAAGGGTTTAGACTGCTGAGGGCTCTGCTATTGGAGAAGCAATTACACCTTTCAGTTTTGCAAGGATGGTTAACAATCCTGTTTTTGCCAGCTCACCGCAACCTTGTTGGCACTGAACAGAACGATTCATTGCTTGTTGTTAGTTCTGCTTGACATTAAGATGAACCTACCAAAGAATCTGCTCAGACCAGATCATGCCAGAAACTGAATATTCATACCTCAAAACTGTTCTAGACTCTACATGAAACGAATCTTAAATATTGATTCTGACCATTTGTTGAATGTATGCTTTGTAGGTTTTCTCTGGGGTCTTCACTATGTCTGACCTACCCAGCTGTCAAAGTTTCTGCTACAACATTAACTGCAGAAGACGAAACAATTCACTCCTTTTCCTACATGTTTTTATAGCATTTTGCCACCTGTGAAAACACAATTTCGCAGTACATGGGATGCTACAGTGAGCTTTGAACCTTTTGGATTGAATTATTAATTTCAACAAAACTATTTTAGCTTGTGCTGTACAGAGCAGTGCAACAAAAAGAAAGAAACCCGATAAACCCGATTCTAAACCGTCAAGCGCTCCAACCAAGCTACAATGCAGAATTTGAACTGCGGCCTGTAATTTGATGAAGAAATAAATTAATCACTTCAAAGATGGACTCAAGTTAGATAAGAAGGGAAAGTACAGTACAACATGATCACAGCAAGTAACTTTTGGAGCTTAGCCTTCACTTTAACTGTAAATACATTTATCAGCATTGTACAATATTGAAATTAAAGGAGAGTATTAACAGCTGGAGCAGGCCCAGTACCTCCCTGTTTACCCAGCATGAGTACAAATAGGATTGTGTTTACAAGCTGTTATCAGTCCCATATACAGTACAGCTACATACAGTACACCTTCAACACACAGGTTGAAACCTACTACAGCAGTTAATCATCCTGCAGGAAACGCTGACAAGAGACAACTTCACATGTTTCTCTAGCACACAGATTGCAAAGAGGGAAAAAGACACACAATCACTGAAAGGAAAGGGTTGTGTCACAATTTACATTGTTATAACATAGGGATCATAAATGTAAGCACTTAACTTTTGAAGTCTCTGCTTATACCAGTAATATCCAAAATACCAAAATATCAAAGCAATACTTATATCATCAATCACAGACAAAATCGTGATAAAATATAAAGTGCTGGCACATTGGGGGAAAAGGGTCCATTACTGAAAATGAATCATATTAAGGCCAGTTTCTTCTGTCATGTGCTTAAATTGTTCTGTGACTAAGACTCAGTCAATATTTAAGCTTTTTAATTGATTAAAACAATTTACTGGATTTTCCCCTGGGCTCTTCGGATGCTACTTTTAGTCTGGGAGGTTAAAAATCCTTAAGTTAAATAAATGCTGTTTTTACTGAGACAACAGTAAACAACTCCACATACGCTAAATTAAACACCTAAACATACATATATAAACCTTTTCACCTTAAGAGATGATTTAAAATGTAGACAAGGTTCAATGGAGTTTCAATTAAACAAGCATATGAGAAATATGAATGTGATATGAAAAATATGCCTTCACTACCAGAGAGGTCAATGAGCTTTGGGAAATAAATAGGAATATTATGCTTTAAGCTTGCAGTAAATAATTGATCTGTACAGATCATATGGCCCTATGTTGTTTCAGTGCTAGGTGTTTACCTAATTTTACACCCAACATTTTCTTCACCATGCAGACAATTAGCCTCATCTTAAGCAGCACACCTGCATATGAACTCCACAATGCGGCTCCTGAAACAGTATTTAGGTACTGTACTAAAATATGCTTAAAAGGCCAAATCCATGTGAGCACAGAGTCCCTTCTGCCTGGTACATCTCTTATTCATGAAGGCTGGAAAACAGCAAGTTTCTGACAAGACCAGCACACTGCTCTACACTACGATATACAACAAACAAACCCAGGTCATATGATCATTAGAATAGCAGTCACTGCATGACACCTGGTCATTATCTTAATGGTTCTGTTACTAACTACAGTGTAGTACTGCACAGATGCACACAGCAGTGATAGTATCCCCTCCTCACATGTCTCTGTCCTCACTGTCCCCACTGTCTGCTCTTCCTATAGCATGGCGCACAGGGGCTACAGCTCCTGGGTGTGCCTGTGTGGCCCCTCACACCTCTTCAAACATGTTCTCCAGGCTGCTCTTGCCATGAATGTCCTTTAGGTGGCGCCGCAGGCCAGGCTTGTGCGCAAAGTGCATGGCGCAGTAGTTGCACTTGTGTGGCTTGTTGCCCGTATGCAGGTTGAGGTGGTCCTGCAGTGTGGCTTTCTGGGAGAAGGTCTTGTGGCAGAGTGGGCACTGGAAGGGCTTTATGCCAGTGTGCACGCGAATGTGCCGTGTCAGGTTGCTCTTCTGTGAGAAGCTCTTCCCACACAGCAGGCACAGGTAGAGCTTGTGCTCCTTCAGGTGCCCCACGTAGTTCTCCAGGTGCTGGAACACACGGTCGCATTTCCTGCAGAAGTAGGACCTCTGGAGCGGGGTGTCATGCTCCAGGAGCGTGCCCTCTGACACCCCGCTGCCGTCACGGGGCTCAGGGGAGCCGCCTTGCCCCAGCTGGAGTCGCTGAGCTGCTCGCATGTAGGCTTCTCCACCTGCAAACTCTTGGTCCTGTGAGCTGTCTGCCACTCCTGCTCCTGCAGGACTTCCTGCTGGAGAGCCCTTCCTGTCTTCTCTTGGTCGTGGCTGCTTGGACTTAGGCATAAGAGCGATTCCGGCATCTGTGTGGATGATCTGAACACTATCCTCTGACTCCTGATCAAAATCCCCTCCTGCTGGCACCTGTGGGTCCTGTTCTCTGAGGCATTCAGCATTAGGGTCCCCCCTGTCTTTCAGTGGAGAGGGGTCTGGACTCTGTTCTACCTTGAGTTGTGCCAGCGTGGGGTCCAAGTACTGCGAGACAGCCTGCACACACCTTTCTACCACATGGCTCATCTGCAATGCGCTGGCAGCAGTCAAGTAGGTGACCAGTTCCCTCAGGGGAAACTCCAGGACTCCAGTGTAGCAGGATAGGAGCAGGCGCTTGCCGACCTCAGCACTGGGCAGGACCGACACTTGGATCTCACGGGCCTCGTGCAACAGGAACTGGTCTCGCAGAAAAGCGGAGGAAGCTGCCAGGACCACTCTGTGTCCCGTGAAACGGAACCCGCCAAGGACGAGAGTGACGTCGCAAAACCGACGGTGCTCCCGCAACATGTTCATCCTCTCCAGAACCGTGTCACCATGGTCCGTGAACCGGAACTGTAGCACGTCTGAGCTTGGCGTCATGGTTAATTCACTAGCTGTGATGAAAAATGAGTATTGCGTTAATGTGTAAATAATTAACAACAAACACAACAGACAACAAAATGCTGAGCATATTAACTACAAAACAATTAAGACAAGCCTTTCAAGTTATTCAAGAATAGCAAACATTTCCAAACGTTATCCAAATGTAATAACTGTAATAAAAGCTGATCTGAATTCATATCCTTTCCGATTCAACAAAAATAGCTGTAACGTAATCTTGATCTGCAGTTCTAAACTGACAAAAAAAGTTTGATCTTAAATATGCAGTACTCTGCATGTCAACCATTATCCCCTACTTCACATGCAATTATTTATACCAAAAATGCCTCACGAGACAAAATAAGTAACATTACCCCCCAAAGATTTAGCACTGCATAACTAAGCACGCTTTTAAAGATGGCATATATTCTGGCAATGACTGGCGGGTCAGAAAGCCGTAGCCAGGCCAGATAACTCAAACGGATATATTTAAATGTAATTTAAACAGCAACTGAGACGTTACCAGAAAGTATATTTTCATATTTAGCGACTTGTTTTTCCAATGTAACCGTGAGATCATCAAGTTAAGAAAGTGCATGATATTCTCAGTGAACTCGCCTGAGGGTTTTCTGTGTCGGTGCCCTGGCTAAAACATTATTTTAGTGGGGAAAGCCCGTAATGTTTTCCTTTCCTTAAAATATTTACTAAATGCAAATGAATCGTTAGGGCAGGCAGACCCCCTTCAAGATAAGACGGTACGAAAACTGGAGGGGTTTTTGTAAACTGCGCTCGCTGATATTCACACCCCTACCGCCACCCGTTTTCACAAAGAATAATGAGAGCTCTGGAACTACTTCCTACTTCCTGTGCACCCCTATCACACTCCCCACGTCTGGAGGCTCGTGTGAAATTGGGAACGGAAAACGGCATCCCCTGTGATTACAATGAGAGTTCACCATTTTCGGATTTATATGGGACAGAAATATATTTACATATTTTACTCGCACGAGGAAAAACAAGTATATAAAACGTGCGTCGTAACTGACCCCCTCGAAAGTGTACTATTAAATATTTTTAGGGAGATGTCTTATATTTGTTTTATACTACCACACTCTGAAAAACGTCTATGCCGTTTCGTCAGTAACACATTGGTTTAATACACAAACAAGGGGAAGTCACTGCAATTGGAGACATTCTTTCATTCCCGAGGTGTTCACTTATATTTTATTTGAAACTGGAAAATGCACAATGAATAACCCAGATGATGATGCAATATGCAGCATATTGATATGTTACTATACTGTGGTAACAGTAGTCACACCTGCACAGGTAAAGAAGTTGATGTGTGTATAATATGGCAGTATGCCCACCATATTCATTTGCCAGAAGTTTTAGAGCGTCTGGTAAATTACTAATTTGTGAAATAGTGAAAACAGATAGGCTAAGAAGTGTGTATCCATGAAATTACCAGTTTGGGTACTAACAATGAAAGCAATGGTCGAAGAAGAAAGAAAACATCCGTTCGCCCCCCCCCCCCCCCAAAATAAATAAATAAATAAATAAATAATAATAAAACAATAGTTTACCATCAGGAGGCAGTCATCTCACACCAGCCGTCGCCAGCTGCTAGTGAAACCTGAGGCAAGGAACTACAGGTATTACTTTGATTCTTACATGTTTCTATATTTGCTTTTAAAAAACTTCACAGAGCCTGCACAATAAAATACTTTACACCAATAAAGATTTCAAATCTCTGCAGCTCACAAGGTATTGCTATTAACTACTGTGCATTAAATTCACGATTCACTTGTCATCTAGCTGTACGTATTACGGACGTTACCACATCTAAAACACGGTTATACCGGCCATATGCGCGCCTATTTTGTTTTAAGAGCGCTGTTTCGTGAAAACCTATATTTATCATTAGCGGTCATTGTATTACTATCAGATGATCGCACGTAAAGAAAAGCGAACATTTGTTTACTGACGCGCGAAACTATATGTTTGTATATTAATGCAAGTGGCTCAAAGTTTACTTCAGTAACTGAGTTACTAGCTCACAAGACCCATTTGAGTTACTAAATCTGCCATGTAGACCAAAAGCACAGTAGGCTGTGTCGTACTGCATGGGTTATATTTTCCGTGTTACTTGAGCGTCAAGTTTTGATGTCCAATTAATCATATGACCACCAGTTGGCAAGCCTAGTATGTACTGTCATCATTTTTGCTTTCACATTCAGCTAGCTTACTAGTTCTGATTTGCAGAAGACATAAACAAAGCAAAGAGACACGTTATTGTCATGAAATGGGTATCATGATTCTTTGTACCTAGGTATATGCACTCATCTGCTTAGTAATGTCTGAGGTAGCCTAAAGTATAGGCATACCAAAACATTGTGAGATGCCCTTATAACTTAGGGCCATTATGCAAGATAGACATCATTCTGCCTAATTCGATAGAATAGTACACAAGTTTTTGCTCAGAATACCTTTAATAGCTTTTGATCAATTAATACAAACTATTCTAAACTGAATTAAAGTGAACTGTTCAGAATTTAGGAATCACAATAAGAAAAAAAATCAGTTGGATTTTCCTGTCTCTGAATGTCTACTGCATACACTGGTTCTGAAATGTGAATTGTGTTTACCATGAATTGTTTCTCAAACACCAATTACAATTTCATTGTGGCCAACATGAAGTAGTGTATAACTAAATAAATAAATACATGGAAAAATGTACTCAAATGATGTAGCTGTAGCATAGCCATCACATCCCCTTTAGTTCCCATATTTCAGTAGTTTTAAAGCCACCCTCCACACAAACAAATGTAAATAAAGCCAGAGAGAGGGGCCGTTCTTATACAACTGGAAGGGATTTGGGCTCAGATGTGCAAAAATCCAACAACCATTTTGAATGGCTCTGAGACATGGCATGGGACAGGGACACTTGAATGTGGCCTGAGAGAATATATACAGCATTTGTATATGTGGGGGTAGAGTGATTATGCTGATGGTACAGGACAGCTTATAGAATAACCAAGTGGTAGCAGTGAGAAATTAGATTTCATTAGTTTTCACTGAATCGATTGTGGCTGTGGTTCAATGTGGTTTTGTGGTTCAATGTGGTATTTCAGTGTGAATTCATGTCATGCACTGAGATCATGGAAGACTGAGAAAGTAGTGTGCAAGACGTGATTCAGTGCAAAAAGTGTAAATATTGCATTATATATAAATAATAAAATACACAAATACAAAAAAATATTTAAAAATAATTTTGTAATTAGTCAGATGCTACCTTTGGGAAATGGCATAGAATGCATGCACCTCAGACACGACAGTGGCTTCTGAAAGGAAATTGTTTATGAAAGGAAAGGTTTTCTGAGGTTTTGATGGGAAGGAACAATTATACTTACACTTCCAGCACTTCATGTGACCATTTTCCAGGAAGTAAAAATTTTAAAGGACTGTTGAACACAGAGGTTAGCTAGGGGTTAACCCTAACCCTAACCCCTAGCCTTCATGGGAACAATGTAACAATGTTCAGGACAGTAGAGATACCAGATTACTTTGTTGAACACAGGGCTAAAATTTGATTGATAGATTTCAGTTACTATACTTTGCAGTTCACTATTATCAAGTTATTTTCAGTGTCTGCGTGCTTTACATGTCCAACCAAGTGAAACTGTATTCACTTTTTAGAACCTTGTTAATGTTAAACATTTTAACTGTACCATATATATAGTCGGTGCAAAAAAAATCAGCCATCATAGTTTCATTATCATTCATATTTTATATACAGTTAGGTCCATAAGTATTTTGACAGTGACAGAATTTTCATGATTTTGGCTCTGTATGCCACCACAATGGATTTGGAATGAAGCAATCAAGATGTGATTGAAGTGCAGACTTTCAGCTTTACTTCAAGGGGTTTAACAAAAATATCATATAAACCATTAAGAATTACAGCAATTTTTATACATAGTCTCCCCCCTCCCCCCAGTTTTCAGGGGCTCAAAAGTAATAGTGTAGGCTGATTTATTATTTTTTTTCACAATTTCAGGATCGCTTCAGAAAATGTTTTGAGCTGTCAGCCACTGGCTCATGTGCTGTCAAACAAAAAAGTAAATGAATCTTCTTCACAAGCTGCAATTAATTTGCTGTTCTCTTTAAATAGTGTCCAGCCAGTCATTTACTCAATGGCTCTTTCTTTTGGAAATAAGCAAGAAAGTGGAAGGAAATGGGTGTTGGTGTTTGAGAATTTTGGGAGCTGAGTCCAGAATATATATTTTTCTGTTTCAAGAATTGGAACCTAGAGCCATTCTTGTTGATTCCAGTTTGAAGGAAATAAATGTATATAACTAATATGTAGCATGGCCTGTTTTCTGTAGAGTAAACCTACTCTCCAATCCGCTTGTGTGTCTACCTTTGTATTGCACCCATCCTGTGAAAAAATCCATTATTGTGAAGATTGTTTGTTTACAGGTATGTAATTTTGTTTTAATAGGTTTGGTCTGGGATTGGTGTCTAACACTGCACAGGCATGTCCGTAGTCTGGAACTGTTCTTGTTCATAGGCCCAAATGACCTCCTCACTTGACCTTTAGCAATTTACAGTCCTTTCTGTGCTTTACTGTCCTCTTTGGAAATGCCTGTTGTGCACCTGGTTTAGGTTTCCATAATAATGTGTCATTAGTGAAATAGGTGCACTGGGAGTAGAGAATAAAATTTAATTACCTGGTTCTCACTTGTCAGTCAAGGGGTAGGGGTAAGGCCTTCTCAGAGTAAATGAGGCCATACTTATTCAAAGCGATCCCACAAAAAAGTGTTCATTGTCCTTGGACCTCTGCATTTTGTAGCATATATGTCTCGTGTCTTAGGGAACCATCATGTGATGTTTTAGAGAGTTTTTAAAGTCTTTACAGCTGATGGTGGAAAATGCATGAGTCACCACTCCACAGAACCAGACCAGCAGGGTGAGTTAAGACCCTTTAGATAAGACTTTTCTGGTCTGTACAGGGAGGTTCCCAGTATAGCGCCAATGATGGTGAGCCAGACAGAACCTTGAGGTGCTCCGCAAGATGGGGGTGCACTGGAAACCTTCCTTTGGGAACAGAAGGATGAAGTCACACTGCCGTGAGGCCTCTGCCCTGTTCGTTGGGGGGCGAATTCCACTGTGACTCCACACATGAGCAAGCAGGCCCCTCACACACTACATGGCTCCCACAAGGCGAATGGATAATAGGCTGTTTTTTAATGCCTCTCCCTTGGTATTTTAGCTTCTCTTTCACCCGTGACTGTGACCATCTGATGATAACAAGGGTAGGTGCACTTGCGCAAGGCATTAGTTTTATGGACCAGCCGTGGACCAGCGGAGTGATTCCGTGGCGTGCTTCCTGCCCAGATCTCACAGAGCCCAGTTTGTACAGCCCGGCTTTTTCTTGGGGACTTGAGAGTGCTCCAACAAAAATATTTGCATAAGTCTCTGTCATTATCTGGTGGAAGAGGTGTGTGCCTGTTTGCACAGTTTATATGGGTAATCCTTATTCATTGTAATGCTCCCTCTCTTTCTCTATAGAGATGCTCTGGTCGGAACATTCTCACACGCAGGGAGAAGGGATTGGTCATGATTTAACCGCATAGTGCTGGGTTCATGGATGGCAAAGAAAGGTTAGTCTGGTGTCACGCTAAAATTCAAAACATTTTTAAATTGTGTGCTACACCTGTTGTTGGTTGAGGCACAGGACAAAATTGAGTCTTAGGTAATGTAGGCAAAATAATTATTTGTCCTCTTGGCACACTGATAGTTTCTGTCATTTGCTTCAACAAATAAAATGAAACTTAGTCACATGAAAAGATACCAAAATGAATTATGACATACTTCATCAGCTAAATTAACACAAACCAAAATAACTGTCTTCAGTCTACCACAACATTATTTATGTCCTGCCTTTCCCATCTATTTCAATGAATATCAACTTGCAATAAAATTGCCTCTTGCGTCCTGTTTATTTATTTAAATCACACCTTTCAAGCAGGATAGTGTAATGTGCTTTATCAAACAATCAAGTTAATACAACACATAAACATCAGAAGTAATGACTAAATACAGGTAGTGACTACAGAATCATGCAAGAAAACATTAAAATTAAGGGACAGTAAAAGCTATACTGTAATAATGAGTCGTAAGTTTAGTTTTAAAAGAGGTCACAGACACAGCTCCCCTCTTCAGCCTAGGCTCTGGAAACACAAGTAAACCTGTTGTAACACTGTTGTAAACACAAGTAGCAACCTGCTTGTTTGCCCTGTTTGACATGTTGAATAGCACAGGTGTTTGGTCTGGGTCACAGAGTTTTCCAAGCTGGAGGTGGTTGTCCAAGCAGGCAGAACCTAATAACAGCTGGCTGGAACTCTTCAGGCATCTGGCCCACAGATGCTCACCATCTCCAAAGACTACTGCTGCTTTTGTGGCACAGGCATTCTACAACCTCCTTTATTCTGTGCCTAATGCCTTGTTCAAGAATTGCCATAATCTGTCCCAGCAGGGATCTTAAAATACAAAAAAATGGTGTTCAACCATTTCTTTCTCTTCTGTAAAAAGAATGCCTCTTCTGTATTAGACACACACCTGTATAAAGTGTAAAAATAGCTATAAAGTCTTATACATACACTATGAACCAAATTTCTTTATTTGCATAGAATGGATATAAAATTTCTTTCAATACAAGTGGATTAAGAAGACTGATGTCCTCTGTGTCACCCACAGATTTTGGTTCAGACAAGATTTCAGACTTGTCATCACTGTTTCAGTTATTCCCAGGATATTCACAGATAAGGAGCTGTTCCACAAACAATGATGGCTTAATCCTTCAAATCCTGACCCACGCAGAAACATGCAACATGCATGCAGGCGCAGGTGAGGTGAAACCCGGCCATGGTGGAGCCCAGCTTTTTGGGCGTTGCTCATCGTAAGCAAGAGGGTAATTACAGTCTTTGCTTTGCATTCCATTGACTGCCTCATCAAAACAGTAACATCTCCAGAAGTGATACATCCACCAAACATGCCTGTCCTGAATCTCACACATGCTACAGGTGCACGTTAACTCCATCTCCACCAGCCTGCTTCTCTGAAGGGCAGCCATGTATAGTAGAGTACTGGGAAGTGCCGTTGTAGCCAGAACATTGTGTGTTAAAATCTTCGATGCTGTTGTTCTGTTGCTGTTGTGCCCTTTAGCAAGGTACTTACCTTGAATTGCTTGGGACCACCTGTACAAATGGATAAAGATAAAAAGAGAATGTCTCAGAGAACCACACGAAGGATGGGGGGGCTGGAACAACTAGTCCACAAGTGGGAAAGAGGTTGATTCAGTAATGCATATAGTGGACTGGCAGGATTAGCCCAACAACCCTCGAAAACAGTCCTGCCATTTGTGGACAGTGACTGGGATCCCACAGTGGTGAAACAAATTGGCTTCAGTCCTGCAGGGACTGGGATGGGTAGGTCTGCGAAGTTGGCAAGGGCCTCCATATCTCACTGCTCTCAGACACCCAGAGTTTTGTCAGGTGCTTGCAAGCTTGGATGATGTCAGCGGAGTAGTGCCTATCTTCCAGTTAGCGCCCGCTCCTCTGTAGAGTGCTGTGTGACTTAATGTGAAAAACAGCCATTGGCTGCATGTAAGTGCATCTGAGGACTGCTTTCATCTCACTTCAGTCCTGCAAAAGTGCAGAGCTTGTTGCAGTGAGTATTCATCTGCCAATTCCAACATATGGTTGCATAGATGGGAAAGAAGCATAAAGAAAGCACACAGAGGAGTGAATCCCCTTATGAAACAGATTAATAATCTATGCCATTGTGACAACATGATGGTTTTTGCAATAAATAATTGCTCTGTTTCTCTTGGGCGGGAGTCTCCAGGACGCCTCCTCAGGCTGTGTTTGTTATGTCTGAATAAAGTACACATCCGGCACTGAAAGAAAAGACTGTCTACAAGCCACAGATTAAACCAGTATGTTTCCTCAATAACCCAGTCATTTGAAAAACAATATCTTCTGTTTGAAGACATTTTTGAGGGTGATAACAGGCTGTTGATGTGATGGTAGTGGTTAAAGGGAACTTCACTCAAATTCTTACTTTCTGACATACATGAGAATGTCCCAACATTCTCCATATAGAAGAATACTTGGAAGCACAAGCTGTTGGGCATCACAGCATTGGGGTGGCCCTAGGTTCACGTGTCTTGGTTTGTTGGGCAAGTGTTGGGCTTTTCATGTTGACTGTGGTGGGCTGCATAGGTGGACTCCTGACATAAGGGGAAAAAGGATTGGCTGCAGCCCTAGGATCTTTCTCATTGGCAGAGCTAGAGTAACAAGCCACTGTATGGTCATTCTGACCTCTTTCCAGCTTCCTCTTTCCTTGTATTTCATTCATAACTCAAATGTAATCATAAAATGAATCCTGTTCAGTTACAGCTAAAAAGCAATAGCAGTGGTGGTGGGAAAGCTCACCAGTTTGTCAGCTTTTTGTGTGTGTTAATGTAGTTTTATCTAAAACCAGGAGGCTGTACATGTATCTCCACAACTTTCACCACCCCCACTAAATCATAACAGACTTAAGATCAGTATAAGATCAATTTTGTCAGCAATAAAAACATATTTTGCCTGATTTCACTGATCCTACTCATAAATATTCATTCTTTCATGCTGGTACATAAAATATGTTAATTCTGCCTCTCATTCTGTCCCACCACTTTACAGCTTTGCCTGGAATATAACACACTGTGTACTACTGAATATGGACATGTATGCTGTTTGTGTCAATAATATGGGTAAGAAACTGGTGTCATTTAGGAAGGGTAATGCAGTGAGAAACATATTCAGTGTAAATACTGACTCTGCTACTTTGGATTACATAATGTGATGCATGCTCATGAGAAAAAACATTTTGAGTGATTTTTGCACTTGAGAAAGGAATTCAAACAAATGACAACTTTAATTTCAAGGCTTACACTCCTGAATAATGGGGGCAGATGGCTGCTCTGCCAGTGAACACATACACTAAGTTAATGATGGTTAAGTTGTCTGTCAGTCTGTAATCATGTCCCCTTATTATTTTTATGCAGTTTCACACATCATGTCAGTCTAGGAGCTGAGACAAAAATCTTAGACCAAACAGTACACTGTGTAATAAACAGCCCTGTAAAGATGATTACTTCATTATGCCGATTATCCGTACTTATGACATGGCAGCAAGCCTGAACATCTGTATACACCCATGTAATTACAGTGGTAAGCTTTTGGTGCAAGTCGGGCCCTAATTACAAGGTAACCTCATTTCTGACTGAGCAGAGTTGGACAAAATTTGGAAATCACCCCAATGACAGTGCAAAGGGGTTTTGAGAATATGTCACAGAGTGCATAAGGGGTGTTTAAAGCACATGCAATTATATTTAGTGAGTACATACTGTCTGGGCATCACAAAGATCCTCTGAGACCTGCATAATATTGAGGTGTCTGTAACATATATTACCTATACTCTATATCCCATGAAACAAGCAGCCATGCCTTTAGCAATGTAGCATGGGTCATGTTTGAAAAGGGTTGTATGCTCAATATACAGTACATGGCTCCTTGGTTTGTAGTTCAGGCAATCAAACAGTAATCTAAAGCAAATTGTTCTAATTAAACAGCAATACAGAGAAGTGATGTGTCAACACACAGACAGACTGTCGACAGGACAAGCTTTTCAGGATGCTGTACACTGTAATTAAGGATACATGTGGTAGGAGCAGGTGTTTTAGAGTTTGCACAGGAAAATTCAGTGGATTCACAGCAGGGCAGAGGTAAACTGTCCCCGGTGCTGCAGAAGGTGCAGCAATGTTGCGCTGTACTTTTGCGCTGGGAATGCAAACAAATTGCAATGGCTGGGGATCCCTCTGTCTGGTGACACAGAGTGAGCAGGCTTTGTGTACTCATGACAGTGTAAAATCAGTGAAAATTCAGGCGGGGTTGAGTGTGGCCACACCTCTGTTTTCAACATGTTTGCAGCATGTGCACTCTCACCGCACAAGCCTCTCACATTGTCAGTTGCTTTTGGCTTGAACTACAGAGCCTTCAGAAAGTAATCACCCCTCCAGTGATTATTTCTCTTTTGCCATGTTGCAACATCAAATTTAAGTATATTAGAATGGATTTTTTTGCTCCTTTTGAAGTGACACTCTACAGAAATAAAGTATTTAGATATCTTCAGAATCTTCAGAATTATTTAAAAAATAAAAATCTGAAAGCTGCTTAATTAACTTCTTAAGTGTTAAGTGTTCACCCCCCACCCCAGAGTCAATACTTAGCGCATTGTCCTTTTACAGTTTTGAGTTGTCTTGGATATGTGAGCTTTGCACATTTTTACTTGTGAATTTTCTTCCATTCCTTAATGCAAAATTTCTCCAACTCTGCCAAATTAGATTGAGACTGTTGGTGTACAGCAATTTTCAGGCCATGCCACGGATTTTCAATTGGATTTAAGTCTGGGCTTTGATTTGGCCATTCCAGAACACATTTAAGCCATTCCTTTGTAGTTCTGCCCTGTGCTTAGGGTCATTGTCCTGTTGGAACATAAATCTTCACCCTAAATTCAGATCTCTGGCTGAGTGGAACAGGTTCTCCTTAAGAATTTGCTTGTATTTGGCTCCATCCATGTTGCCCTTGATGGTAACAAGCTTTTCAGTTCCTCCTGTTGAAAAGTAACCCCCAGAGAATGATGCTACCACCACCATACTTGATGGTAGGGATGGTGTTACCTGGGTACCAAACATAAGGCTTTACCTTTACACCAAAGAGCTCAACTTTAGTCTCATCAGACCACAAAATCTTCCTCCAAAAGGTCTCAGGTTTTGTCACATGTCTTCTAGCAAACTCCAGGCATTTCTCAGAAGTGGTTTTCCTTTGGCCACTCTACCATAGAGGCTGGATCTGTGAACAGCTGATGATACTGTTGTTGTCTGCACAGGGTCTCCCATTTCAGCCAGTGAGTTCTGTAAATCCTTCAGTCTTGTAGCTGGTCTCTTGGACACCTCTCTGACAATTTCCCTTCTTGTCCAGGCACTCAATTTGGAAGGATGGCCCGACCTTGGTAGCGCCTGGGTTGTGCCATAATTTTTCCACTTTGTTATAATGAATTTCACAGTGCTCCTAGGAAGGTTCAAAGCTTCACTGCTCTTTTTATAACCTTCTCCAGCTTTTTTCCTCCTAACAACTTCATTGCAAATCTTCACAGGCAGTTCCTTGGTGTTCATGACAGCAGGACTGATCTGACCTCCAAAAATCAGTGATATTGATTGTGCAAGCATGTAATTGGACACAGATGGATTTGAAATGAACACAGGTGTACCTTGTTTTACCATATTTAGTGTTAGCTCTCAAGAAATGAAACACTTGTGCCTAATTTAGTTTGTTTAAAGAAAGGGGGGTGAATACTTATTAATGAAGCAGTTTTCAGATTTTTATTTCTAAGATATCTAAATATTTTTATTTCATTTAATTTCTGTAGAGAGTCACTTCAAAAGGATGTGACGGTCATGAAGAGACCGCACAGGTCCACTGCCTTCCTTGGGCACGAGTTGCCTTTGTGTGAACTCCGCGACACTCGCAAACACACACACACGCTGACAGATGCCGATAAGAGCCATCAAGCTTAAGTCAACGCGATGCCGCTATTGACGGACTTAATGTTGTCGCCCACGAAATCAACGTTTTATAATGGTAAATGAAAATGCTAGGCAATCTTGTGATTATGCTATAAAACATCTATATTGTGCTTAAGTAGGCGCGCAAACTTGAGTGCATTAAAAAAAAGGAACAACATAGCATAGTCATACCGTGTTGAATGCTGCTCCTCGGTGTTGGCAAGTGTCTCTCCGGTGGCAAAGGAGTGCCGTGGGGAAACAGCGTAGTGTTTATTTCGTTCCGGCCACGATTGACCCAGTTTACCTTACTTGTGGCCATGAGGGGTGACAGAGACGGCCCTGATCAAGCCGCCTCCGTTTTAATCCGTTTGGTTGAATTGTATTTTTGCTAAAATCTGCTGTTTAAATGTTGTAGGGTGTTATGATGCTGCATCAGGATTTGTCATGTTGTTGTTTGTGTTGATTGATTGTTTTATGTTCCCCCCCTTTATGTGAATGGTGCTGGTCACCTGGGATATGTCTGTCTGTCTAGTCTCATGGGGGGGAGTCTAGTGTTGGATGTTGGACTGTGAGTGCTGCTGCTGAAGTATTGTTCTCTGCTTTTTCAAAAGAGACCTAGCAGATTTTGTACTTTGTTTTGTAGTTTATTTGCATTCAGAGGTTGCTATTTTTTGTTTGCTTTTTTTTTCTTTTCTTTTTCTACTTAAAACTATTTTTGTGTCATTTGAACTTTGAATGTGGACTCTTATTTCTTAGTTTTAACATTAAGCCAAAAATAAAAATTGCTTTTTGTCCATCTTATTCACTCGCACTCTGAGTTTTTGGCCTGACCCAGGAGCCCTCAGTGGCGCCCTCTCATCCATTCCTTTACAAAGGAACAGAAAAAATCCCATTCTAATATGCTTAAATTTGACGTTGTAACACAGCAAAAAGAGAAATAATCACTGGGCAGTGATTAGTGTCTGAAGGCACTGTATGTAATGAATGGAATGCTATCAGCTTTCTGATATCATTCCAGAAAGGATGATGATTCTGTTATATATAATGGATTTTGTTGTATTTCCTCTTGTTACATACTTGTTAATGAACATTTTGTTTACTACTAATAAACCTACCTGTCTATATAATCTTTTAGGAGAATTGCAAGCATATTTTGTCAGAGAGCTAGAGAACTAGTTTTTATATCTTAATACCCAGAAGAGTATTTTGTTCTCAAATAGAGAACAACAATGCTGTACCATGGCTAAAAAACTTGACATTTGGATAGGAAAATGGACCTGATTTGGATATTATCTTCTTGGGCCTTCATGTGCCAAAGCAATGTTTTGCCTTTGTGTCACATTAAGCATTACACTGCATGTTAAGCGAGTGAATGCTGCAACAGCCTCCAGATTTAGCATTGCAATGAAAGTTGCACTGGGTTGCCAGTTCATGCATGTTTACCCTGACACTTGTGTGATGTCACATGCTTTCAAAGCATGAGTGTCACAATGAACATGTGAGAGCTACCAACCCTGGTTTTTATTTGAACTACTTGCTATTTTTTCTGTATCTTAATTACCACATGTACTGCTTGTTAAGATGAGGCCCTGGGCTGCAGGAGTACTGAAGCAAATGTCATTGCTCAGTGCTTATATCACAATGCAACAGTGTTGTAAAGAGGAACATGTTAGCTATGTTGATGTTCTGCCCTGCCTGATAGCTACTAAAGAAAGACTGACACTTTATTTTCTCTATATTCCAGTGTTTCTAACTGAGACTAAAAATGTGAAACAGTGGACAATCTGAAACACAAAGACAGCTTCCTTGTGTTGCCACAGACTAAGAAGAAACATGCAACTTGAATCAAAATGTAACTCATACTCAATTTAGTACATAACACTGTGCATATGACTGAATTTACAAGCAGCTGTCATACATGGCTTTTGGAAGTCCAAATTCATAAATGCTTCTTCAGTTTCTGAAGAATTTCATCATTGTTGCTGGGAACCATTCTGTGATCTGGAATGCATCTGGACATTCTTTAATGTCCCAATATTTGTGTTGTTTTGGGCCAAATTTACACACACCAAACACACATTGAGAAGTGGAAAATTTTTATTGCAGATTTTTTTTAAAGATTGAAACATGAAAAGGCGTCTACTTCGTTCCATTTAACCAAAAATAAATATGTGAAATGTACCTTTTTGAACAGATTTTGTAACAACTGAAGAAGACTACTAAGACCAGACAAAGAAAGAGAGCGGGGTTGGGGACACCTCAGGTAGTGTGGCAGAAAGGCTTATGGGATAGTTTGGTAGGGGGAGGAAGGGACCTCTCACTTCTTCTCCTCCTCAATCTGCTCAACCTCGCTGGACTCATCCACCACTTTGCCATTGACCATGGTCTGGGTGACCACCTTCACAATCTTCCTGGTCCTGACGTCTGGCTCTTCTAAAGGCAGAGAAGATGCGCTGTTGAGATATGTACTGTAGTCTAGAACCCACCACTAAGCGAGAACACAGATATTTTTTATGGGCACAGTGTCTCAAAAGAGTGTGTTCTTTCAGCTGTGAGCATGCTCTTTGGTTCCTGACTGGATCCCATTCAACACACAACAGACTAAGGGTGTACTCACACTAGGCAATCCGTACCATGCCTGAGCACGTTTGACCCCCAAAGTCTGATTCGTTTGACTAGTGTGATCGCTCCGTGCCTTGCCTGGGCCCGCTTAAAGTGGTGGGCTCGGGCACGGTTCAGTTGGACTCAGGCACGGTACGCATCAGTGTGATCGCTAACCGTGCCCGAGCACGGAACTCGAACAAGACGTCAATGATGCGACTGTCCCATTTTACAAATATTTCAGTTATAGCAACAGTTAGCTGGATATATTAGTTACACGTCCAGTCACAATAATTCCTTTAAACCATCATTTGATTAGCTGGCTACCTCCAAAATTCGACTGGTTAGTTCTTTAGATCTATACCTAAAATAACTCTGTGGATCCCCACATTAGCTTGATTACTAGCAAGCGAAATAAAACTAACTAATACTTTACGTGGCGATGTAAGCATTGCTGTTGTCAGGGGCTTAGTTAGAGTATCACAAAGGAAGCAGCCAACCTGTTTAAGTAGCTAGTCTTCAACGATCGTTCAGATAGGTAGCCTGTTAGCTAACTAGCTATGTTTGTCAAATCTATCGCTGAATAGTTAACGTTAGCTACCCAGCCAGTTAGCAATGATTATGCAGCTCAGCGATTTTCAGTTAATCGTGCTGCACGAATAAGAAGATTTTTAAGGAGGCAGCTGACGTTGGAGGAGGAATTTGGAGCTGCTTTACTCGCAGACTACAATTCACGTTCATCAATAAGGTGAGAACCAGACCCATTATTAACCCAAATATTCTCGAATGAATTGAAAAGTGTACTATCCAAGCAGTAGGCTAATAGACAGTGGCGGCGGGTGAGCTGGAAACAGGGGTAGCGGAAACATTAGGCCAGGGGTGTACAAACCTCTCCTGGAGGCCCACTTGTCCTGCATCTCCCTGCTCCAACACAGCTGATTCAAATGATCAGTTTGTTATTCAGCAGCTTCAGGAATTCATAACAAGTTGATCATTTGAATCAGCTGTGTTGGAGCAGGGAGAGATCTAAAACATGCAGGACAAGTGGCCCTCCAGGAGAGGTTTGGACACCCCTGCATTAGGCCTACCTTTAAATCTATCTACTTTCAACCTGTCCCCCTTTATTCTCCTTGATCAACAATAAAACAAATAATTCACAGAATAATTGACACCAATTGTAAATAGACTAAATGATTATGCTCGCGAAATATCGCAGATTGTCTGTAGCCTAGTTTGTGTGCTTGCGAAAGCTACAACGTGAAATTGTTCAGTTAACAAGGATGGCATTTATCGATGTAAATTACGTTAAATGCTCATGACACATCACAGCTTTTGTGAGGTCTGTGTTCTAAACGTTATTGTTCATTTCACTCAACCTAACCTGAAAGTTTATTCTCAGTAATTTAAATCGATCTAACTAAATTTAGCTCCGTTTTGTAGGCTAATTTGAATTTTTTAACACAAGAAAGCTATAATTTGAAACATTTAAGAGAAAGCTTTGGGATTAGCCTACTTGCCACTTAATTATTCAAATTGCCATCCTTGTTATTTTGAGCATTTAAAGTAATTTAAATCAATAAATGCCGTCCTTGTTAATTATACAATCTCACGTTGTCGCTTTCGCAAGCACACAAACTACAGACAATCTGTGCTGTTTCGCAAGCATAATCATTTAGTCTATTCATAATTGGTGTCAATTATTCTGTGAATTATTTGTATTATTGTTAATCAAGGAGGATAAAGGGGAACAGGTTGATAGATTTAAAGGTAATGTTTCCACTACCCCTGTTTCCAGTTCACCCGCCGCCACTGGTAATAGAAGATGCTTGTTGTTGTAATGATGACAGTATCGCACACACAAGTAGTAGCCCTAACTGGTTACTATTAGCTAACATTATTGCGATTAGGCTACTGTAATCTGACACAAAATATTGGTCTGTCCCTTAGCATAATGACTGAAATGTCAGCTGCCTCGTAAAAATCTTCTTAAAGGCTACATGCAGCACGATTGCGTTGCATAATTGATAAATCTATAAGGCATGTGAGAAGGCCGTGTGTCACTCCAAATAAGCCACAAAGTAAGTACAATCATGAACTCCACTGTGCTGCGCGAGAGCACTTTTCTTCAACACAAAAAGTTGCATTGTGATGAGGTAAGCGTGCTAGGGCCCGGAACGTTAAGCGCAATGTGAGCGCAGGCCAGCGGGGAAGTGGGGAGCGGGGGAAATCGTGCTTGGGCACGGTACAAGGCAACCGGGCCTAGTGGAACACCAGGGATAAAATGAAATACATTGCAGGGGAATGTGCTTATTTTCTCAATAATGAAAGCACAGCACAATCCCCGGACAAGACCCAATCAACTGGGCTCTTATTTGTGTGTACAGTTACCAGGGACTACTCTGTCTGGGGAGGTGGCTCTGTTTGCAGATTCATGAATATCTCATTTGTTGGCTGCCACAGCCCTTCTCTTGCTACCAGAGTTTGTGTGATGTAGGATAGAAAACAACCCACTTTGACTGTGGGTCAAAGGTCACAGGTGCTGTAGGTCATAGGGCAGTGGTCTCCCACTGTATATTACTGACATACATTATAAATTGCTAAGTGTGGGAGTGTGTGGGACACACAGTAACCTACAAGTTCTACAAGGTTTTGCATATTATCCATTTATACAGCTGGATATTTGAGGCAACTCTGGTTAAGTACTTTTCCCAAGGGTACAACAGCAGTGCCCCACTGCCTGATAAAGCAAGCTTTGGGTTACAAGCCCTGCTCCTTATCACTACACCACACTGCCACCATCAACATGGAGCTATAATCTCCTGTTATGTCATGCCTCCAATGACATCATCACTGAAAGTCATAAGGCTGCTGAGCACACAGTGCCAACAATGCTGGGGTGTGCCAGAACCCGGAGTGGGCGTGAGGGTGAGCTGGGCGGGCCCGCTGTAAGTGGGTGACATCATGAGCACAGCCTTTATTGCAAATGAAATGCTGTGATGTCATTACGATAAGCAGCATCGTGCAGGCAGCAGGGTGCAGTGCAGGGAGGGGATGAGGCGCTCGTGTGAGGCAGCAGGAGCTGTGGTTCCCCTCACCCTCCCCCATCACCCTGAGGCCCACTGCCGCCTGCTCCAAAACCCCCACTCGCCATGGCTAAAGCCACTCACCGTACCACTTACTGCCTCTATCTGTGTTACATACAGTAGATATAAAAGTCTAAACACCCCTATGAAATTTCAGGTTTTTGAAATGTAAAGACAGAAATAACAACAATGTAAATGTCAGACTTGTCACACTTTTTCCATCTGTAATGTGATATTCCAACAAACAAAAATCCAGAGAAAAAACAAATAGTTAATTATTAGGAACATTTTAAATAAAAAAAAAAAAAATTAAATACAACTTCTCTCCTTGTTGTCAGCTGAATGCTCAGGTGAGACACATCATCAGGACACACCTTGTTTCACTATTAACATTCACAAGCTAATGTGAGATTGACCATTTAAGTCACTTTGTCAACAGGAAGACAGTTTCCATTTTCTCCTTGAGCTAAGCTAATACGGAATGCAGAGACATACTTACTTTTTGGAGGGGTTTCCTTTATCCTGAAATGAAAAAGAAAAAAAAAATCACTAACTTTTTGAACTAATCAGCTGAAATGAATGAAATGAACCAATGAAAATGTGGACAATTGTGCAATTCAAGCTTCAGGACACCTTCTTCTATAATTCTTTATATCTGTAGTATGTGTGTTTGCATACACACAGTTGTCATTAACTGCTGAAAAGAAAGGCAATATGTGCAGTAGATCACATAAAACCAGATGTTACGCTGTTAAAAGCACACCAAAGAGGCCTTGAAATAGAGCATTTCCAACTGACAAGAGTTTTAGGTGACTGTGTTTGGCTGAAGAACAAGCAACACAACACTGAACACTATTCTGAGGCTGTCTGGCTCCCTCCGACCAGGAGGGCGGAGGTACTCACTCTTCCTCTCCCTCCAGCAGCCTCCTGTAGGTGGCAATCTCCATTTCCAGGTTCTGTTTGACCCGCAGCAGCTGGTCATAGTCAGTCTTGTTGCGCTGCATGTCCAAGCGCAGCTGGGACAGGTCCGCCTCAAGTTGTGACAGAGTTGCTTGGAGGCGATCCATCTCCTGGGCGTACTTGTGGGTGGTGTCACTCAAGTTACCCTCCAGTGCGGCAACCTGGGGACAAAGACAGCAAACTGTACAGTTGTACACTGCACAATTGATGGGGAACTTAATGTGTAAACACAAGGTTACAGATTTGAATCCCAAGTGCAAAACAGCAATTACCCTTAAATTGAACCAAGAAGTTCTCACATGAACCACAGACAAAGGGCCACTGTTTCTTTTTTTGTTAAACCTTCTTGGAAGCGTGTAATTTGGTGTAGGAATGTATTCAATCTGCAGTAAAACTTTTCTTGTCCTTCTGAGAAGATGTGTTAGTTCAATCAAATAGTATTACTGTCTAATAGTCCAATTAACTACATTCAGTTTGAAGTTAAGTATTGATTCATTGTTAATCATTCTGAATTTGAGATAAATGAGCACATAAAATACACAACATTAGAAATATATGAAATGGAACACAGCTGGAAATCCTTGTGAGGAAAATTTTATATATAATAAACAGATTATAGCGTCAGTCAAAAAAACATCCAGAAAGGGTGGCAAATCTGGTGGCCTTTAAAGAATCCATTTAAAAGTATGCAATCACTTAAACACTGTTAACCTCAATCATTTTTATTTTTCATTAATTTTATAATGAATTTATAATATAGTATTTTATAATTTATAATTTATTCATTATATCATTTTATAATTGAACACTACTACTGCAGAGGAAGTGAAAAAAAACACTTTGCTGGCTTTCAAAAATACACTCCTACTTCATTCAGAAGTCAAAGTTACAACCTGGGCTGATAGCTGTTATTTTTTATTTGAATGTACATGTGGTTACTCTCCATTGTCCTGGAGTATGGTTGTGCTGTTGAAACTGGTTGTGCTAAACTACCTTTTCTTACTTCCTTGTTATCATCTCTCTGGTCGAGTGATGGAAGCAAGAAGCTCTTGAGTCATGGTTGCTTATTCACACATTCACAAGGACCAAACACACAGTACTGACACTTGTCTAAAATCGTGAGTTTCACCTTGAGCAGTTGGGAAGATGTCCATTGAGCTTTATGATAAACACAGTATGGGAATATGTAGTTTTTTGGTTTGCTATATTTTTTTGGAATTATCATGAATGACTATAGGTATCCATAAAGCATTCCATAGCCCTTTATCTGTTATCTGGATTGCATGAGTTCCAGTTCATTATTATTGGGTAATGAGTGGGCAAACATGCTGTGTAAATCAACCTTGATAAAGCCCTTGGCTTGGCCATTACAAATAAGGTACCCTTAATAAAAAGCAAACACATAGTCAGAGCATGAGCTTCAGTCATTTAATACTGACGAGTGGGAAAACAGATGAGTGGAACAATAAGGTGTAGACAGGTGCCTTCCTATATGACCTACAGTGACAAAAGAATGTCCTAGACAGGATCTGTTTAAGTGCGAATGGATACAGCCAGAGTAAAGATGAATCTGTTTCCATTCACAGACAGTCACGAAAGACACGCTGAGCCCTTCCAGTACAATTACAGTACATCTGTGTTTATGATGAGAGGAGATTTATTTACTGTGAACAGTGAAACGCTCTGTTGCAGTGCCTTTGTGAGTCAGAGGGGGACCAGATTAGGCAGGAGGACAGGTGTGTGAGGGCTCTGACCTGTTTACGCAGGCTGTCCAGCTCCACCTCTAGGGTCTGAAGGAAGCGCTGTCTCTCAGTGAGGTCATTCTGAGCCCCACGTAGGACTTCATTGCTCTCCCGGACCTCCGACTGCACTGTGTCCAGCTGCAGGAGACACAAGGACACATGCACAATGCTGATGTGACCACAGATACATGTAGACTCCTATGTTACTGTAACAACAGTATGTTGGAGTCCAAATGCTGACAACAGCCCCCAGGTCAGCTGGCCCTGCTCACTTTCTTCTTGTACCAGTCCTCAGCATCCTCCTTGTTCTTCCGGACAATGCCCTCGTAGTGGGTCCTCAGCTCAGCCAGAGTGGCTGCCAGGTCAGGGCCCCGGTTAGCGTCTACCTCCACGTTCACCTGGTCTTTGGCCATGCGGGCCTTCAGCACCGCCATTTCCTACAGCACCAGCGAGGAAGGTAAAGGGAGGGGGAAAAAGGTAAGAGAGTATACGCACTGCACCTGTAAATCTACACTGCTACGACTGGCACCCCAGGAAGGTGACATGATTCATTATTGATGCGCTCTCCATGAATACTCAAGGGCCATAGTAACAGCTCCATACAGTCCATAGTTACAGGCCCTGCAGTGGTACCAAATTACAACAGGCTTGGCAGCAGTATAAGATTGCAGCGATCTTAGCAGTGGTGCAAGATTACAACAGGGCTGGCAGTGGTGTTGGATTACAAAATGCATCACATGGCCCAGCACTGAGCTGCATCATGGGAACCACACCCAGCTCTCCACACACTCCCTGTGCCTACCAGTCCTGCTGCAATGGATGTGTATTCAGCACACGAAAGGAAAACAGGTACATCTAGGGGGTGTGCCTTCTAAAGATCAGCTATTTCATTCCAGCACACACTCAGATTACAGACAACAGCAGAAGGGGAAGGACTGTGTCCCTGATCACACGGTAAACAAATTTTAGAGGCAGGTCAGAGAGACAGGTCCTATAGGACAATAACCAGAAATAGGAAGTTTCACTGCCACAGAAAAGAGCTTATGAAAATGGAATTTGTGAATCACCTAAGGAACAGCTTTGTCTAATTTCACAGTAAAATGAAAGTCTTGTTAAGGTAGGGCTTAAAAAAAGAAAGCACATTTTCATGATCTCTGTGGGATGTGATTTATGTTTTCATTTTTTAAGTGTCCCTGGGACATTTCACATTATTTTCCTTAAATCACTACAGGCAACAGTTCTCACTCTGACTCCTGTGTGGGGTTGACAAATACATAAAGGTGGAAGTCATACTACACTGGCATTTCAGAAAGAGACAGAAAGGTCTCTTGTGTAGTGTATTGTCTATTGTATACAAAAGTGTATACATTTCTGTCTCTCTCTTTACCTCAGAGAAGAACTGAGACACTAAGCAGAGCTTAGAAGTTTCAGCTCAGTAATTAATGAGCAAATAATTTGGTTTATTTATTACACAAGGGTTCCTCAGGGTGTAACCCGACACTTTTTTGTGCCCAACTATCCTAAAACACACAGATCTCTATGCAGTCTCTTCCAATTAGATTTCAGAGTTGCTAAGGAGAGTATGGAGTAATGGAATGGTTGGGTTCAGAATGGCACTTTCATACAAATCTGCATTAATGCTAATCTACAGGGGGTGCTCTGACCTCCTCATGGTTCCTCTTCAGGAAGTACAGCTCCTCCTTGAGGCTGTCCAGGTCGGCACTCAGCGTGGCAATGATCTGAACATGGTCGGACTTGGCTTTCCTCAGAGCCTGGCAGTCTCTCTCCACTGACTGGCACAGCTCAACCTCTGCCTCCCACCTGCGCACAGAGGCAGTGGAAAAAGGTCACACCATCATACACGCACACACACACACACACACACACACACACACACACACACATACACTTCTGCACACACTCATACACAGATCCCCCTTCTGCCTACGCACAAAGACTATAAACTCCCATCCCTCAAAAACAACTGTCTGTCCTCTATCACAGAGACACCACGAGTCAGGATGACACTCACTTGACTCGGAAGTCGTCAGCGGCCAGCTTGGCATTGTCGATCTCCAGCATGATGCGGGCGTTCTCAAGCGTCTTTGCCCTCACCTTGATGAATGAGGTCAGAGAGTCATCAGCAGGTGATTAGGGAAAAATCTGTTTTTGTATCTCTGCAGTCATTTTGTTTCTGTTCCAATGTCTGCAAATTACCAAGTCACAGATAAGCTATGCACCAAAATCCACACTCATGCAGCCCAAATTTATGTAGTCTGCTTCATAAAGTAAAATTAAACTACAGTCATTAATTCAGCCAAGGCTGAGCCATGCTAATCTTTGACACAAACAGCCCAGGGCCAGCATACCTGTGAGTTCAGAGGTGCTGAATCACAGTTCAGTTTCAATTTCACAAGTCTCACATCATAGAAACACACTGTTCCTATGTGCTAGTAAACTCAAGGTCATTTCCCATTAAAGGTAAACTTCTACTGGACCAGGATGACCTAAGGACTGAACTTTGTGTTGGTGTCTCTGTCTGTGTATGCACACCTGCTTGTGTGAATGTATAACTTCTCCCACTCTCTTTCAGGTGCGACAAAAATTTGTATGTGTGTTGGTGCATGTTTGTAAGTAGCAGGAAGGATAGGCCACTGACCTCCTTTTCGATGGTGTGTGCTTGAGCCATCATGCCCTCAATGTCATGCCCCTTGGGTGCTCGCTCCAGCATCAGCTGCTTGATCTTGAGCTCCAGGTCAGCATTGGACTTCTCTAGGGTGCGCACCTTGTCCAGGTAGTTGGCCAGACGGTTGTTGAGGCCCTGCATGGCCTCCTTCTCGTTGGGCCCACCCACCAGGCCATTGGGCGCCAGGTTCTTGAGCTCATTGAGGCCGCTGCTCACAGAGACAGAGCTGGAGAGGGGGAGGGCGGCAGAGAGGGAGACGGCAGCCTTGGAGCGGGCCCGGCCACTGTCCCGGAGTGACAGGCTGGAGAAGGAGGGCTGCCGGGCCGGCGAGTAGCTCCGCATGGAGATAGTGGATGCCATAGTGACTGCTGTGGTGGGGGTGAAACACTGTTCAGCGGTAGTGTAGCAATGAGAGTGCATGTACAGTATATATGTATATGTATGCACACACACACACAAACTTATACTTTTCTTCTAATTTCTATGTTCTCCAGACACTATGGCTTTTAATAGATCCATGATGAATGAAAACAGCTTTCAGGAAGACTGTATGATAGGATTATTGATAGGATTATTGACAGGCAAAACTGAATTGTAAAAAAGTACAAGCATTCTTCACTCATGTGCTCTCATCACATAAACTCCATACTGTGTCCCAGACATTTGCACAATGGCATTTTCAGCTGTGGTGCCCTTATCCTGGAGAGCATGAAGGTTATCTGTGGCTGAAGCTCCCTTGCCTTCCTCTGTCTGAATTCTCACAGTGTTAGATGGATCGCTGTTACTGTCTCGCACTTATGTGTGAATGTAACATGAACTAAGCCCCATTGTAACTAATCGTCAGCTTACAAAACATATCTCAAGTCATAAAATGATAAACTTCTGAGAGCAACTCTCTTTATCACCACTGAACGAAGTCACCCGGCATATTTCGTGTACTGGGTAATCTCATTTTACTCGCTAATGCGACTGCAAGCTACTGTTGGGATCAATTCATATGGCTGCCAAAAAGGACAGCTAAATGGGGTATCATCAGCACTTTTTATGTAAAAGTTAAAATAAAATGTTTTCATTGAATAACTCATAGGGAGTGGTAAATTTAATAACACAAGGAAATAAAAACATATGATAAAAAGATATTACGACAAGTCATAGTAACACCTATGCAAACAGCAGATACATCTTTGTGCAAGGGTGTCACTCCTTTACACAATTCACTAATTATACAGTAAGGCCGGGGCCACACCAGTTGCGTCGCGTGTGCGTGACTGTCGCGGAACGTCTTGATGTTCATTTCGGCGCCCATGTGCAGCCACACAGCCCGCGTGAACAGCGCGGCTCGACACTCGCTGCAGCTGCGAGTCATCTAGAGTTTCGGCGTGGAGCCAATTTTTTCCGCGTGACGCGCGCGGTTCTCAGCAAAAAAATAGACAGTAAAAACGATCTGTTGATACTCATATTGACATCATACCAGCAACATTACATAACTTACACCTTTCTCTGTAGTTTCAATGTCTAGGCTATATGTCACAGACATGAAAAAATAAAAATATTATTTTTTGAACCATTTTAGCAGCATTTTGTTATCAGGAGGTGATTTGTTAATTTTTAACAGGGGGGATGGAGCATGCACATGCAGCACTCTCTCTGCTACTATCTAGGGGATGGGGGGTGGCAGGTTAACAAGGGGGATGCATTTTGGTCATTTTGCTAACAGGGAAATAGCTTCCCCCCTCAAATCGCCTACTGCATGTTATTAAAGGGCAAAGTGGAGGCTACATGTGTACTATACAGTCAAGGAAAGAAGATGATCAATTTACTCAGCGCTCATTCTGAAATACTTCAGGTGTTTGTGCTTCTCAAGATGCAGTTCAGCAGCAAGATGGTGAAAAGCTCCAAGTTGCCTCCTTTCTGGTTTATTGGGTGAACCCACATTCTTCGCCGGTTTCTACTCCGGAGCATTCGCAGTAAAAGATAAAGCGCGCTGGCTTTCCTTCTGTCTATAACTCGCACTAGAAACCAACGAAAAACTTAATTAACCACGTTATTATTATTTAGGGAATGCGAATAGACAGGTACCCTAATAAAAACTATCTAAAGGAACATTACATATAAGAAAGAAGAAAATAAAAAGATAATAAGAAGTTGTCCTAGGCAGTCTATTTTCTTCATGATCAACAAACAAAATATTTTTCAATTAAACAAATAATAGAGGAGCCTATTTTCCCATTTGTAAGGGGAAAAAATGTTGAACTTGAAGCAAGATATAGTGGCAAGACAAACGCACAGCACTTCTGATTCAACAGAGACTGAACCCAGAACATCTGCTTATACAGTTTTACATTTGGTTTGGCGCCTTGTAAATTAAGGTCCCGCGATACTTCTCGATAAGCCCACACTTGGAAACCTGTAGAACAGAAAGCCGAAACCCCCCATGGAAATGGCTTGTAAACTGAGTCAGGCCAAGTGAAGAGGGATTGCTGTATATGTTTTATTTATGTATTTATTATTATTATTATTATTATTATTATTATTATTATTATTATACAATTGAGCACACGCTTCTTAACCTTTGTCTGTCTAAACAAAATATAAATTAAACTTATAATGAAATTAAATCAAACATTCTATTATTGATGACCATTATCAAAGGCAAACTCAATGTAAAAAGATAGGACTGGCGGTAGCAGCACCGCAGCAGCAACGCTGGCGGTGTGAACAAACACACGCATGCGAGCAGCAGCAGTTCAGCACACGCGAAGCAACTAGTGTGGTCCCGGCCTAACAATTCATTAACAGCTAATTCGTTAATATTCATTCATCAATAGCTAATATTGAATGGCTGAATCCCATCCTGTCAAACATTTGATCTGAATAGCATCTTTCTGGCTTGCCTTCATCAATAATTCATATGAAACTTACAAATAAACAAACTGAATGTTTATTTTAAAATGTGTAGATTATTCCATTCTAACCCACAATTTAGAAGCAGAGAAGTGCCATTTCAAGCTTTTTCAGAGTTTTCTATAACCCCTAGTTCTAACAACAAAAATGTCAGTGTTAAACGTTACAGATTAAAAATAAAGTCTGCCATAATAGTTTCAGTTAAATTCAGAAAACAAAGGTAGGATCATATTGTCAAACATCTAAACCACAAAAGACAAATACCGGAGAGTTAAAGTTTAAAAAGCGATAAAGTGAAAAAAAAAGCTTACATGTAGGTTTTACAGACGGTGTAGGATTACCTCTGGAGGACAACCAGCTCTGCTCTGACCTTGATACTACAGCTGACTGTTTATATACGCCTGGTCAGGTAGGAGGGGGAGGGGAAACACCAGGTGGGCAGGTCCACAGAACATGCAAACCTGCCACTGTGCCTGAAATCCCCTCCTGTAGAGAGAAGAGGGAATATGACACCAGAGGGAATTAAATATTCAATGCTCCCTTTAATGGAATGGAATATGTGTATTATCCGAATAGGTGGCTCCCCTCCACCCCCCAGCATGTCCAAACACTGGCGTTCTGTCTGCATGTTTCACAGTGTTTCTCACAGTGGAGACAGGGCAGTGGACTGGAGATTGTCTGACACAGGATCTGCTCAGATAATCATCTGCCACACATTTTCACTGTGCTCCGCTTTTGGGCAGCTTCTCACACTGAGGAACAAATCTAGTGGCAGAGGAAACCTGAGATAACAGCAGACACACCTCAGGTGCAACCCTGTGTAAAAGGGCTACAAAACTTGACACACCTGTTACAATGACCCCTAAACCCACTGGCTTTGTTCTGAAGGCTCTCTGGCTGCTCTCCCTGGATTCCTTTACTGAAAGGTCTCTTTCTAAGCAGTATGCTCATGCTGAGGTGAGAGAAATACAGAAACTATGAAAAGTTTCCTGTTCCCCAAAAGACAGTTCTTAAAAAACAAGAGAGGAAGAGTGGAATGGATTCCCTCAGGTGTCACACCCATACTCCACAATCCAACATGCATTTGTTTCCAAATAATCACAGAGGGATGGGGTGATTATTACATTCAAAACTACAGTTTTTGTCCAGGAGATATATGACACCAGGGTGATATATATTAAATATCATAAGGAGCTGACATAACCCTGAAATGTCTCCCCAAAGCTAAATAACTGAGACAAACCATTCTAGTCATGGAAACTCACCTGTCAGTCAAGTATCCAGGAATTTGTATAATAATCAACATATTTACAGGAGCCCATGAGTCACATGCAAATGTTGTTTCTTTGAAGACATGCAGAGGTCCATGCTTTCCCCTGCACTGAGTCACCCTTACACCATGAAACAGAAGAAGTTGTGTATTCAGACCCATTGACATGTTGATAGAAACCATATTCTGTTTGAAAACAGCAAAGTCAAAAATCACAGGAATATGCTACACGCTAGCAAGAGCAGAGAATAATTTTATTACTAAACTCTGTGATGACATCAAAAAAGCATGTATGGAAGGAAGACTATGTATAATGTGTGGGTAATTATCCTTCTTTTAATTGAGAACATGCAGAATATGTTGAGAGATGTTTTTATGTCATTTTTCCTTCTGATGTGAAATTCATATCTTCACTTGTTTTTTAATACCTTTTTAATTTTTTTACTTTTTTAGTACCTTTTTAATAGATAATTTAAAAATTTCACGAGCATAATCATATACTCTATTTACGCATTGGTGTCAATTATTCTGTGAATTATTTGTTTTATTGTTAATCAAGGAGGATAAAGGGGAACAGGTTGAAAGTAATTATAGATTTAAAGGTAATGTTTCAGCCTCCCCTGTTTCCAGCTCACCAGCCGCCACTGGTTTAGAAGCAAGTCAGGTCTAACTGTCAGGAGTCATTGTCGGGATTGTAGCCTAACAGTTGTTTCTTTCGTCCCTCTACAATAACAACTATAGCATACTTATTATATCATTATAGGCTACCGTAGTCGTTCCACATTTGTACAAAATAGCACCTGGTATTGTTGATCACAACGAAAATTAGTTTCTGTCTGTAACGCTATCTTTTAAAATGATGTTTATCTGAAAAGTGTTACTTTCGTCCCGGCTCTCCCCTAAATAGCCTAACGTTATTATCCCTTTCGCACGTAACTTATTTTTATGCAATGTAGCGCGTTGTTACATTACATGGTTCGTTACAGGGGCGTGTCTACGGGTGGGCTGGGGTGGGCATTGCCCACCCAAAAGGCTCGTTTGCCCACCCTATGAAAAATCGGTTAAATTACAAAAAAGTACAAGAAAAATGACAAGACTGGTCCTAGGTCTGTGTCAGATTACCTATGAAGAGGGAACTAAATGTCCCTTTAATTTCAGTAAGAGAACATAAAGTAGGGACATTAAGTACTGTATTTAAAAGATATTCAGATGATTAAATTTAGTTGATCAGTTGATTTAGTTTAAGGCTACTACGCCGTCGGGTGGATACTCGGTGTAACTGAATTTACGTTCAGTGGCCACGTTTGATGCCACATGCAAGGACGAAGGTTGCAGCCCAACCACTCATTCTGTACAAAACCGTAGGTCTAATAGGTCTTATCGACATTGGCCTTGAGTCATCACACTCTAGCCTACCTTGAGATCATGGACAGAGCCGTATGCTTCAACGGTTATCTGAGTTATCTGTGCACCCAAGCTGATGCAGTGTACTTCGTCTATGGTCAAAGTGTGTGATCAGAAGCATGAGCACACGTTAAGATGAACTGTACTCCCCCCCAACATTAAGAACAGATACATCAACAGCAACAACCGTAACAACAAAATAATGGCAAAAACAATCGCTTTCTCTTTCCTACTCACTGTTTCTTTATCGCTACGGCACGCTGTCGCATAGTGGGGGTAGGGTTGCCAACTTCCTGAAATGGAAATGATCACATCAAGGAAACTGCAATGGCTTCAAGCATTTACCAGACATGTGTCTATATGCCCATGTATTAAGACAAGCAAACACATGAACCTGAATTTGTTCAGTTTTGTATTTTTGAACAATAGGAATACGTGTGAAACAGATTATCATTCAAGAATTTTATTTGGGCTGTGCAACCTGTGCATACATGTTTAACATATATTGTTTTCCCATTCTTTAGAAAAAACAGAACTATATTTTAATACGTATGCAGTATGCTGTTGCATTTGTGATGTCTTTGTGTCTTTTCGGTTTTTTCTTTTGTCGTAAGGCACGGTGCTAGAAAATACTGATATGATCGATTGCTGCTGCCGGTTAGTCGCACTGGGTACTGGCCTGGTGCTTGTCAAGGGTCCACTAACAACACTCGTTTAGGACTGTAATTTCTTACTTTCTGCGTGTTCTAACGGGTGATACTATTTCAAACGATGAAAAAGGTTTGTGGTATTGCCTGTCTTTGATGGCACGTGTGTTCGGCACAGTTTGCAGTGCATGCTGTTCTGTTTTTTGTCGGATTGTAAATAGCCAAAATATCTCCAGACTACTGAAGTTGAGTGACCTCTCTTGTCAACGATGCCTTCCTGCTGGTCATGGACACTGCTTTCATTTCGCTCATTTTACTTATTCCGCTCCTACTACAACCCTGTCAGCCAATGTGTCTGTAAACAATATCATGTGCTGGCCTGTATTTATAACTCTCACCGTGCAACCTAACTTGAGCAATGCATACGTCTGTGCCTGCGACATGATTGGCAATTTGTGATTCATTTCTGTACTGCTATCTAAGCATGGAAAGTAATTATATCAAACATTTGTTATATTTCTATTTCTATCGAGGAAAATTATATCGCTATAATTATTGTTATCGTTTCATCGCCCAGCCCTACTTTGAATAAAACATACCTTGTATTATGATAGAATTTCAATAATTAGCGCTGTCAGGTGTATCGTAGCAAAGCTGACCCCCCGAAACACCTAATTTTCTTCTTCGGTATCTTTCCCCTGTAAAGGAAACTGTTGCCTTTTAAAACCAGGTAACTGAAGATGTTCAACAAAGTGTTCACGATCACGCGTCTCTGTCGGCAGAAAAGTTCGACTCGCAGCAGAGGGCGCAATTGGGCTATTTATGAAACCATCGATTCTCAACATCTTGAGTATTGGGCTCTTCTCAGGGCAAAATCAACAAATTGGGGCTCCTCGCAATACCTAAAATGCACCTTAACGTAACAATTTAAAACGGCAGTATTGCGTGAAAATTGTAATTTGCGAGGTTTTCTGTTGAATCAGTGCAGTCAAAATAGCTGTTATAGAAGTTTCCCCAATTTTTCACCCGCTCCTTTCGGCAGGGATTTTCTATATGCATATCGGTTTGAAATATAAATGTTCTATGCTTCCTAAGATCAAATATTTAATAATCGTGTTTCTTCCCCCCAGGCATGGCATGAAGCACCAGTTCTTTCTGTGTAATTTGGGACTCACTTTTTAAATTAATATCAATTCATTTCCATTAATAATCTTCAATAAATAATCAATGGATCACATGGATGAATATATAAAAAAGCCAAACACAAGCATTCATTCTCTTTCCTAACAGGGATAGAGGAACTTTTTATAGAGGGCAGTTTGATTAAAAACTATAGGGAGATTGAGGCCACTTAATCTGCTTAATTGCATGTATTTTTGTGCTGTGGCATCTCTTACTGACTATTAAATTGGGGGCTTACAAGTCCAGTGTGTCAATGTTTCATAAGGAAGTGTGTAGGGGGAGTTCTGGTCCTTCAGAAAATGACATAAATGCATTGTTTCACATTGATAAAAAAAAATACCCAGGGGAATTAGTCCCACAATGGAATAATTATAATTTGAAAGAATTGTAAATTGTCTATCCAAACATGTTACATCTGTGACATATGGCTATGGAGAGGCCAGGAGAGTCTGACCTCAGTGACTCAGTGGTCCAGTTATGGGCAGTGACTCCCTCTCCCACACACACCCACACAAACACACACACACAGGATCATGAGGGTGATAAAAATGAAGGTGCTATTATTTGTATTAGTGTGATGTTATGGTGCAGACAATGAAACCCAGGGGTCTCCACCTGAGAAATGCATTCAGTTTTGTCATATATTTTGTGTTTATTACCATAAGATATTTGTTCCACACAGAAATGAAAATCTCTCAATCCCTAGTATAAGAGACATTTCTGACCATATCACAAAAAAGTTTATCAACACATTTAATTATAATTGTTGATTTAATATGATTAACATTTTATATTTCAGTGACAGGTTATATTAAATACCCTATCAATAAATATTCTCCAGGACAGAATAATTTAGCCTACTGTACAATCCTATGTTTAGATTAGTCTACTATGAGATTTTAAGTTATCCTCTCATACTTAAAATCTTCTCATATCAGATTATATGGCACATATAAACAAAGGGTGTATACACAGTTTAGTAACAGTGCCCTGACTCTGTTCTCTGGCCATTCAGTACTGCGCTGAGGAGAGGGACATTATTCTGTGGGGATTGTGCTCCAAATCCTGATCTGAATGGACTGGGTCCCACAGTAATGTCTTGTTTATGGTGTTTGATCAAGGCCTTCAGTCGTCCGTGCAGCTAACGCAATGTCAGGATGCAGCTCATCACCCCACTTGACCCCCACTCACCTCTGCCATGTCTGATTACACCATTACCAGGAAACACACCCCCACCCCACCCCCTCCCAAAAAAAAAAAAAACATTGAGCTTAGGGTTACAGTTAAGCCCATACTGTTCAAAAATGTTAAAAGGGGACAAGTTTTAACTTGTTAGGAGGTTTTACTATTACGGTAAACTTCCAGGGAAGTGGCTTTCATTTTGTCAAAAAGGAAAAAGTAACTTAAGTAGAATGAATAGGGAAGTAGGAAAAATGTGACTGGCAGAAGAATTGTATAAGCATAAGTCAAAAGCAAGAAAATAAACCCCATACATCCCTGTTTTGAGAAAGTCCTGTAATGTGAAAAAAAATTCTGCTTTTTTGTGTTTCTGAATGATGGGAGAAGCCTCCGGGTTTTGTCGCTGACTCTAGGAAGATGTGCCGTGGTTTTGACTAATCTGACAGTGCTGACAGATAGAAAGAGAAACCAGAGGGAAAAAAAAACAAAAACAAACGTAACCAAAGAAAGAAAGAATAGCAGAACACAGAAAAACAATTAGCAACTACTGCTTTTGTAATCCTTCCCCCCTTTTTCAGAGAAACAGCACCATTTTCTGTCTAATAGCTTGCAACATAACATTCACCAATATTCACAGCACAAAACGACACAATGTAGTTGTAGCTATGGCTTTGGATATCACTTTCACACTGAACCACAATCACATGAGAGCAGTAAGCTATTTAAAATGTATTGCACACTTCCATGGTATCACAATGTACCTTTGGAATGTGGCAGTGAAACAAACAAAAACGGAATAAAAAACATGAGGAAAAAAATCAAATTGGTTTCTTATAGAAGGCAAAGCCATAAAATAATAACTTTGCTTCTGGACACTGTTCTTTTCCTGTTTGGCCCATCATAACAGTGACACTTCCCTTGTATAGAGGTAAGTAGAGATGGTTTCAGGGTGTTTACTGTTTATTTTCCAAATGTACAAAGTGGCCAATTAACAGAATTAGCTTGCTGATATCTAGAGCTGATCTAAGAAGCAGTCAAGGCTGGAGTGCAGGTCTTGTCCACAGCCTGGGCTAGCTCATTGTGCCGGCCTTTGATTGGCTTCCAGTCTGACTGGGGGAAAAACAGTTCAATCCGCCAGCAAATCAATGATAAAAATCTCTGGTGAAATTACAAACAGATACGAACAGATGTGTACAATACTGGAGGTTACCACCTGCACGTTTGATTCTATTCATTCAGCTTTTTTCCAGACTACAGGTTGCTTGCATGTTTCAGAAATACAGGGGACCCTCTGTAATGTGAATAGGGGAGCATAGAGCTCTGAGATTTTATCAGTCGCCAGTGAGTTTGTGACACAGTGAGGCCGTGCAGTTCAAACCTCCATATCAGCAAACTAATGTTAACATATGGCCCAATGCGGCAAGGGAAAAGAAAAGAATAACAACACGCAATTTTTTTATTTTCTATGTTAATTGCATATAACTGGGATAAGGAAAAACACAAACACATGTTTTATTTTGAGAAAAAATGTTTTTCTTAAAGGTATGCATTCTGCAGTAAAATACAGTTTCAATATAAATGAGTCAACAATATTATAAAATGAAGAAAAAAAATCCCTGGATCTCCCTGGTGACAATAAATCTATGTACACTCACACAACCCACACCATTAAACTGCCTTAAACAGTTAATCAATAATAGACGACATTTCCCATGAATTATTAGGAAATTTTGTAGAGATGGGGTTTGTCTCGGTAAAGTGGGATTTGTGGCATTTGCATTAAGAAACACATGTACCTTAATAAAAAAACATCACTGCTCCAAAGCACAGCTCTACACAACACAACACAAACCTCAACTACAAATAATGCATAATCCATCACACAGATATTGCAACATGGCATATTGTACAAAGCACAATGTGGCCTTTAGCCAGCTGGACAAAGGACCATGGCAGTGGAGGGAGAGTGCTGTGTTTTGGCTGCCTGGTGTCACATCACAGCTGAAGAATGACTTTGAAAGACATAAATACATGAAATGTGAGGCTGAGGCAAGTCTGCATGCTTCCAAATAAAACAAATATATGGATAGTTGAAAAGCCACAGTTATTTTTGATCCCATATTTCATGCCTTTGAATGAGATGATGTCTTTTTTCATGCAAAGTACCACCCTCGGCATCCTGTGTGAGAGCACCATAGCTACAGTAACGCTAAGAGATGGCTGCATGCTGGCCTATTTCAGAGCCTGTGTGTCTCTCACATTTTAACCCTTCCCAGGGTGACCCACCGACACGCACTTCAGCAGAGAGATTTTACCCTGGCAATGGATATGAGAGGTCATAAAGATCAGATCTTATTCTGTGTATCTTAGAAAACGGAAAAATCCCACATAATTTGTAAAAGCACTACAACAGTTGATTATTTATATCAGAATCGAATCGAACGGGCTGCAGTAATTTTGAGTATTTTTATTTTAATTTTTGGACTCTGCAATTGCCTTTTTTAAAACTGCATAAACTGTTTTCATACAGAGAGGATTAGATTAAATAAAATAAATTACACTCAGTCCACATAAATACTACATTACAATACATACATGAAAAAATAATAATTGTGTTTGAAACAATTGGATAGATGGGTAAAATCATCTATCCAATCCATCATGCACAGAACTACACGTTCATTTATTTTATTCTTGATAAATTTCATTCTGTGCAGTCAATGTTGTCATCCATGTCTAATTTTAGCATTCTTCAAAACATAACCAAAATTGTATGATTACTGAATATTTTATTAACACATTGTAGCTATGAAACCATACATGAAAATGGGGGAATGATGAGGAGAAATGGTTGGTTGAGAGAGTATGAATGTAAATGCAAAATAATGAAGAATTAGGAAATGGATCGTTGAATAGAACGATAGTGCTCTGTTGCCTTCACTTTGTCTTAAAAAAAGAAATTTCTCCACTTTTGTATAAAACTCAGTATGTCTGTCTGGTTTTGAAGAAAAATCTATTTCATAGAAGACTTTAAAAAGATTGTACATCTCATATGAAGAAGAAGTCAAGTAAAATAAAACCTGCCCCATATCCATATATGACATTGGCTAATTTAAGTGGTTATTTTCATGGAAACACCTCAGGCTATATCAAAACAAAAGTTTTGTCTACGAGGGATCCAAGGACAGAAAAACTAACAAATATAAAAGCATACCAAATATAAAAGTTCTGACTTAACTTCCACAAAAGATTCCCAGGTTAATTTTCATAGCTTATAATACAAATGGAACTCAAACTATTTTGCATGAAGCATGCTTAGCTATGTTGTGCCTGCTTATTGAATATAGCTCAGCACAGAGGCAGGGCTGACCTTGGGTGCGTGAGGTTCCTTTCTGTCCGTCTTGCCTTCCTAGCCTTCCAGTGACAGGAACAAAACAACCTCAGTGTGCAGGAACACCCTACACATCTTTCCACCAACACAAGCCATGTGCACAAAATCTCTTTCAGCCATCACATGCTTCAAACCTTCAGGTATCATTATTCACAACTGAAGTCATTCTGTTAGTGCTCACACACACTTTACTAATGTTAAATTTGCAGTTTAGCACCACAATGGAGTTATATATTTAGTGTTGTGCTAATACTCTGTCTTCTTTAACCATTCATTACAAATGCAGATTTATGTATTAGGACACTTGCTGCAGTGTCTTTATAATGTTCAGAATTAGTCAAGGGAGCTTGGATTTATACAGTGAAGGCCTCCTTTGTAAACCTCAATAAAATAATCACAGTATTTAAAACAAAAAGTCGGATAATCTGCATATGGCTACAATTACTGGGTAAACATGAATATAGTACCCTTGTTTTTTTGATAACTTCAATTGCTTTATACATAAAGCTGATTGCTTTAGTACTGATTACAGTCTAAATTCACAAATTGTATTCTAATTTTTCTTTTGCCACTGCATATTAATCAGAAAATAGACAGGACCTCTCTGTTATTACTGAATTATCATTATCATTCATTCAGCATCAAATGTGCTATTTGCAATTTTGTATTTTCAAATTGTTATTATTAAAATTATCATGATTAATACAGTAGTATTAATGTAATTGAATCACATAAGCGAAAACATTATCCAAGGGTAACGTACAACGCATGACATCCATTATGGTAAACACAATGTCGATGAAAAAATATATAATACACATATATACACATGTATACCTACATATGTACACATGAAGTGCTTTAAATTATTAATTAAAATAGATTTCCATTTTGACGATTACAATGTCTCAGACAACAAAAATTCAAGGTAACAAGATTAGATTAAATGAACGCTTTTCATGGCTAGTTCAATGGAAAAATGTGTCAGCCAAATTCAAACAAGATTCCTGCAGGGGGGAACGGTCATATTTACCTTTCAGATTATAGAAACGACATCTCACTCTCTTGCATATCTTACAATTTACATGTGGGAAAAAATAACTGATAGGGTTATGTTACGTTTTTTTCTTCTGTATCCTCCCACGTGCATGTTTCATATAAATAAACGTTAATGCATTTGATTGTGTGCATAGCTGATGTGGATTATAGCCAGTCGAGCCAGTTTTTAATACTTAAGAACAAAACGTGTCTTTTTAAAAGCAACAAGACGTAAACTCCGCTGGGTGGAGAGCGAAACGCCTTCAGCAACAGACAGACAAGAGCTCAGGCTTTCATCAGCTTTATTTTTTCTCCGACTGCGTGAGCTCGCGCCGTTGATCCGTATGCAAAGCATGTGCATGAATATGCAAAAGAAGGCCGGTAATTGCACGTCAGCGTGGCAGCGCCGTAATTTGCGGCTCGGGATCCTGCAATCAGCGCTCTATTCATTAACACAGGAGCTGTTTCATCTGCAGGTACTTGAGTCTGCCAATCATCCCCACAGACACATGACATTACAAAAGCAAAATGAAAAAGTTTCAATTACCAGCCAGGCTTGCGCGTGGTATAACAACCCTAAACACTATATTTAGGCTGCTTTATGCTCTGAATAGCTGTTACCGCATTGTGAAAGAAAAGGGGAAAAAAACTTAATGAAACAAAATAATCTCATGCATTTATATCAAATTTTGCTGGACTGTAGGCTACAACACGGACGCTTGTTAGCTGCTATTTGTCCTGCATTGACAAAGACAATTGCTTCATGGAACAATTCAAATATCAAATATAATGGCCATGAAAGCTGGCCATTATCTTAGTGCAGTTCCTCAACGTGGTTCTAGGGGGAGCCCAAGGGCACAGCAAAAGTAAAGCCAACAATTCATGTTCATTAGTGGCCACATCAGTTGCATGTGGCCATCCCTCTGGAGAACATGGCTCCCTGTGTATGGTTAATATCTTCTTACCTCAAGTGTTGAGTGTTTTACGGTGCTGCTTTAACTTCCAGTATTTGGGTGAACTGATAACTTAACTACTGCCTGCTGGGGCAGAGGTATGATGATATAGTTCCTGCCACTTTTCCATGTATTGGACAATAATGTGTGCCAGGAGTTGAAGGAAATGTGCACACAGCATAATCGCAACTCTTTTCTACTTTTCTCTCTGTTTTCAGTTGTCATGCTCAGGGGTGTCATTTTGGAGTAGTTGCTGGGCTCTCGCTATTGATCATTTGTTCATTCAAAGGGAGACGGACAACACAAAGCCTCATGCAACCACATTTATTAAAGAAGTAGAAAGTCAGCAGCTAAGGTGATAAGTCATTCAGGACTCACTTTCACATGAACGTCAGCTTTTTGCTGGCGCAGGATGTCCACAGACTGTCTCCCACCAGGTCTGAGTCATGTAGCGTTGTAGGCCTCATGGGGCCTTGCAATGGCCCATGTGCCCCCCAGCAGGGCAGCGAGGGTCAGTGACTGGCATGAGAGGCCTGGGACATGGTCCAGAGTGCAGAGTGGAGCGCACCCTATCCCTGTGTACGCTCTGGCAGGGGTCCCATAAATCAGCAACCGATGACCTGAGGTGGCACACTCCCCTCACCCCAGCCCACACGAGCCGCTGGCTGCTCTCCGCACCTTCTACTCTCTGCTGATAAAACAGGCTTAAGGGAAGCCAGGCCCTTCTGCCAGCAGTACAGGAAGGGAGTTCCCCATGGTAGGAAAAGAGGGTCTGCAGAAAAGCTCTGTCCTAGGGACAGTCCACGCTGTGAATCCTCCATTGTTCCCTCTGACACCAGCCACGGTGCGCTAGAACATGTTTCCTCTGCCATAAATCTGCCCCTGTGCTCCTGAACTGTCTCCCTACTGCCCCCCTATTGTCTTCAGAGGAAACCTGGGCATGGAGGCAATACCCCCCCCCATCCCCCACCCACCCACTTGAACACTTGAAGAGCAAGAATGCTGGGCAGCAAGCAGTGGAATGCAGCAAGGAGTTAGTATACAGAGATGGTGTTGTACACACTGACACAATAAAAAATGCCTTTGGGGAACAAAGCGCACTAGAGGTCTCAGACACAGTGAGAGCATCATGCCCCTCAATCACACTTTGTAAGTCTCAGCTGGAAAAACAAGTGAACCTTTCTTCAGTGCCACAGGGCATCATAGGCAATGAATGGGAAGGACAGCACTGCCTCTTCTCATTTAAAAGCAGTGACACCCATCCCTCTAATCCTCTCCACACCTCACTGGACCTGTGCTCTTTCAGGGCCACATTGCAGCCAGGCATGATACCATCACTTCTTTCTGTGGAAGCCATCAGTAGAGGTATCAATCACTCATCAAATTATGGCCTGATATTACTGGTACTGGAAAGTAGAACATGATTGGGAAAAAAACAGTTGTCTACAGAAACTGCTAAAAAACAAAAGCAGACACCCACAGACTGTGGAGTAGTCACTAACACACAAGCCTTTAGAGACACCAGACATGAGAACATCCATCACCCTCAAAATCGGGTGCTTTGAGTGAAAGCTGCCTTCTTACTGTCTGACAATTGAATGAATTAATCTTCATCAGTCCTATACATTCAGTCTCCACTTCAGGTACCATGTTTGGTGTTTGCATAAGGATGTTTAAGTAGGATATTTGGCCAACTCACATAGCATTTACTGTGGAACTGGCAAAGCAGAAGCTGTTTGATTTAGTGGGCAGCTGACTAATCTGCAAAGAATTAAAAACAAATCTTTTGAATCAACAAGACCATTCTGTTAGATGACTATTAGGTGAAACCAACTCTTCTGAAGCTGGAACATGCAACAGTCAATTACCCCTGGATCCAATCCGGACTACGTTATAGAGGGTGGACCAATCAAGACTTTGTTGCAGAGGAAGGGTGGAATATTACATAAACCAATTTCAGGAGTTTAATAATTGAAAGCTAAAGAAAATTGGCCATACAATACAAAGAGAAGATACTAAGGAAGAGCAGTTTATCCATCTGGTTAAACACACCGTTTAGAACAAAGTATATGAAGCTAGGTGATAAAGCAGTTTTTTGGGTTTATAGGGAAGGGAGACCTATGTACATCGGCTGTGCATATTCAATATTAACAATATGCACTGAAGCGTACATAAAACTGATAAAAATCTTTCCTCCTTTACGTGACAGCATAACACCATCAAGACTTCATCAACAAGTGTAGAATGCTGGCCACAGCACGGTGATACATGAGTTTATTCTGGGAGCGTGATTTATCACACGTGTTGTTTTCATAGTCAGCTTTAGTTATGTTCACACTGACAGGGAGAAAAATCAAAATATGGAAGGGGTGAGTTCCATATGATATTCCCCCCATGTGAAATAACAAACCACGGCTCAGCATGAAATGCTGCCGTGGCAGTTCGGTGTGCGCCCCTGAAAGGCAGCCACAGGGGTGCACGGTTGCCGTGGTCTCTGCTCCGTGACACCTACCTGTCATGCCTCTCAATGCGGTGGGTGGCAGCAGAGAAGGATCACTTCATTTGACAGCAGCTATTTCGCTACTCCAAAACAACAGCTGTTAAGAACATATGATAAAAAAGTGAAAATTGAATCAGCATGTAGCCCTGGGGGGAAAAGAACCTAACACTTTGTTTGAGGGGGGAAGAAAAAATAGAGAGAGAAGAAAAAAGCGAATGTGATACAAGCACTGGACTGGACTGACATGACATTGGCCCTGCTTGGCTGCTAAGCAGGTGGACATCAGGGCCAAGAGCTACATGGGAATTAAATATGCACTGCAGGCTGAGGCAGTCTCTCTGGATCAGGTGAGGTCTGGGAGAGGCCTGCACACGTCAGCTCCTCAGGGCCTGGGCCACACCACCACAGGAGGGGAAAAAATAATTACAGCGCAAATTAATTCATTACACATCAGACTGAGTTTTTCCAAACTCTCAGAGGGGTGGTCTATACTACAAAAATGCCTTTGTTAATACAATAAATGAAATCAAAGTCTATACAAATCCTGAAAATGGATAAAAATGGATTAGCATTACTCACTACGGCAATGATTTTCATATTGCTATATATTGGTATGTAGAGTCAATGTCATGTGTAACATAAGGATTAGCTGAAGTGGACTGTCTGCCTCGTGATTGCTCAATTAGTGTTCTATTCATCGGCAGCAGAGGGGAATAGAGAATTGGGGAGGCAGCAGTGATTGCAAATTCATCCACATTTGATAGCCAGCAGGTTGCTGCAGCAGTGAGTTTGTGAATATCCTTCATGCCGCCCCAACCACGAGAGAAAAATAGTGAAAGGAATGGAGGGATGCATTATGGCAGCCAGTCTCACATGTTTGGCTCATGCTCCATAAAAGGGTTAGCGACTGTCATAAAATGTACTGCTGTACTGCTGTCATTCGAGCGGCACAGCCCAGAGGTTCCTCAGCGGGATCAACAAGTCGTCCACTCTCAGCATTTGAAGCATTCCATGTGACTTGCAGAAGATCTGGACTGCACGGGCCCTTGACGTGATTCCACAGCAGATTATGGGGTTCCATTTTTTGGCAGGTTTTGCAGCAGGATCTGCATGTTTCTGTTTAGCTGCAAAAACAAGACGTTTAGCTGGCTAGTCTGACCTGAGGAAGTTGGACATGTGATAGGACTGGGAAAGCCTGTCAGTTTGAGCCCCCTAACTCTGCAGTGTATGGCACTGTGGAGATGACGATCCAGAAGCATATAGTGTGATGATGCCACAATGCCACAATGTTCCACAGACATTTGGTGCTCTTCAGATGGTCTCTGCTTCTGAAGCTCCATGACCATCCAACCGTTTTTGAATGGGGGAGTGGCCACCTTTTGACAAGCACGAAAACCATGTTTTTACACATAAAAACCCATGCCTGAAAATTCATGGATCAAAACTAAAGATGAAACTATATAACCTATGGAGTACCCTACTTTCCTTGTTAAACATAATTTTTTCAGCAAGCAATTTTTTAGCATTTCTAAACTGAATATTGGACTTCAGATCATTCATTTCTGAGTGAAAGCAGTGGCAACCATACACAAATGGCCACATCCTCTTATCTTTCATATGAATTTGAGGTGCCTCAAGGGTCCATTTCCATTAAATGAGGTCTCTTTTTCTTTCTCAGTTTTGCTCTTATGGTTCCTCAGAAGTTTTGACATGGACTGACTACATGAAATGAAAATCTGAGAGCTAGTCTGGTTTTATGACTTGGCTGTGAAGAGTAGTTCCTGTTGGTTTGGGCCGAGCAACATTCAAGAAATTCAGGAGATGTCTGGATTATTTCATCCTGGTGTTCCCTGTTTCCAGAGAACATTTCTATTGCCTTCATTTGGCCCAACAAAGTTTGCAAATGACATGTACAATCCATTAAATCAGGGAAAGAGCTATTTGACAATAAATTTCATGTTAAATGATCATGCTTAACACACAATGATGAGTTGATCAAACACAGTGACATGTCGATGTGAGTGGGGGTCAGAATGCCAGGGTGTAAGGGTAAACTAACATCATGCACTTCTGCAGTGAGAGGCAGGCTTCTGAAAATTCTTCAGGTCGAGCCCAGTGTCACATGCCTCACTTTGAAGATGCAGCCATTCAAATCTGATTGCAGAGGTCCCGTTGCCCTGGCAACCCACACAAAGCAGCCCTGCATCTTGGAAATAAGCAGCAACAGATGCTGCGCTGACCTCAGCTGCTTCCTGGAAACGCAAATTTGTCAAAATAAAAAAAAGAGAGTCAAGTTAATGCAGCGGAGGGGGGGGATGGGGTTGGAGGGTCACAGTTCCGTGTTCTGTGCTTCAGCTTGTCCTGTCCAATTTTCCTGCACGGTGTTGAGAAATAGGATACAAACAGCCACACTCTTTTGGCAAGGGGAAGTGCCAAAATCTGCTTCTGAATACTTGCCCGACCTTGCAGCCTCACTGAAAAGACTCTACCTGCCCACAGAATACCTTTGATGTAGACGCCTTGCCACATTTCACCCTATTGTCGTTGACCTTTGAGATGGAGGAATGCATCCTGCAGATGGTACAACAATAAACAAAAATGACCCTAGGGGCCATGATGCTAAGTGGGGACATCAGGTGACAGAGGACCCAGAATCCCTCTTGGGTTTCTGTGATTGCACTGCCTGGCCAGGGGCCCAGTCCAGCTCAAGATAAAAAACTCAGAGCTGTTTTATGGGGTTCTCATTGTGAAGTTTGTTCCTACATGCATCCCAGTAGATGCGCTTGGGCGGGTGGACTAATTTGTTTACTCTACTTCCATTTGGCAATAAGACAGTAGTAGGACTGAATTATTACTATCACTAGCATTGTTATTATTTATCTGGCACACACTGTTAACCAAGACAAAGCAAGGACAGGGAATTTGAATCATTACTGTACAGATGACAAACTATCCTGTCACAAAAACAAACCTATCGGGCCAGGGAAATGCATGTGCGCTATTGTTATGCCCAATTTCCTGGCCTTGTTGTGGAGCGGTCTGAGCCAAGGCACTGTGGAGCTGACGAGGTCAGGTGGCCCGCGTCCAGGCAGCTCGCAGTGATAACACTCCACTTTGATGTGTGCGTGTGATTTAATGCTGTAATGCCTCTCGTTCCTCCGTCTCCTGGTCTGGACCGAGGCGGAAGTAATCAGAGTATCAGAAGAATGATTTGGCAGTGCGATATCGTGGAGAACCGTGGAAACACGCGTTATTGCACTCACATGTGATCAATTATTTCACAAACTTATGAAAGGAATTTTCGGCCATTACCTTCAGAGTGAGATCGCATTTAGGGTAAAGAGGTCGCAGAACAAACACATTTGGGTAACGGATCTCGCTGAGCTGTGTGTGTTGGAGAAGGGCTGGGGTGGGTGTCGCCTCTTGAATGTGAACACCTCCATATGTGTGGAAGAAGGAGTCTAAAAGAATCCCTAATTGCTGGGGGCCAGCGGGTACCCTGTAATCCTGCAAACACTGTCATGCACTGAGCGCATTAGCACACCATCACCACAACAGTGATAGCGTGCGCGCACACACACACGCATGCCAGCGGGTAAAATCAGTTCACTAGATCACTCAGGGTGCCATCTTTCCACCAAGTTAAGAAAGGAAACAGAGATAAGGGGAGCCGAGGGCTGCTTCCAGATGGGCTAAACCACGTGACTCCCGCTCACTCCTGCGAATGTTCAGATGAGAACTGGCTGGGCCTGTCATTCTGTTTATTCTTTTTACAGTGGGCCAAGCCCAGAGTCCAGAGGAACTGTGTTCTCAGGCACTGGGTAACTCTCCACAGAGTTAGTATCAAAATAGTTTAAAAGAAATTGTCTGATAGTTCCCAGCGAGCAGGGGAACCCTTCCAGACCCTGTGCTGTGAAACCTAAACAAAGCATTACTGGTAGAGCAAAGGGCAGCCTGAACCTGCCGTCTCTCTCCCACTGTGGAATGTCGTCCCAAGGCAGAGCAACGGAGCACACAGAGCGCTGCAGCACTGAGGAGTGCGGTGCTTTGCTGCACCACACACTGTGGTTCTGTCCCATGATTCATTTGGACTTACATCTAATATCCTTTTTTCACCTCAAAATGAGTATTGAGACCCATACAATTTGCATCACTGATTTTATAAGTTACCTTACGTGTGTTGTTATTATTATTATTATTAAGAAGGTAAGAAAGTAGAGGAAGTCACTGGTAGAAGTAATAGTAGTAGTTATTCTTTTAACATATGTTGATTAATATTTTCTATAATATTAAAATAAGGTCATTTCATAGGCATCTTCATAACAGAACCAAATTCATAGAATCTCACTGATTTTTGGTTACTTCAAGGACAAATAAATCATCAGGTAATAAATGGAACGAATGTGAGGATATTAACACTGGCTCGTCTTGGCCAGAATTAGGGTGAGAATATCTGTGTTTTTCACAGCAGTCTGCTATTGAACAGCTGACAGTTACATCAGAGGGTGAAGCATTACTCTAGCATTCTTCCATTCAGTCGTAAGCATGGAAGGGAGAGTCCGCACGGGTGACAGGTCTTTGCACCTCTGGCCCAGTCAGACCCAAAGTTTCTTGTTCATGTGTAATTACATGGCCTGACTGGCTAACATCAGAGAAACCCAAAGTGACTTGTCTCGGGTCGGGGGGGCTGGGGGGCAAGAGGTGCACTGCCGGACTGAAGCGGTGTGGGGAATCGATAATCACAGGATCAGGGCGAGACACCAGAAACACCTTCCCTTTCCTGAATTAAGCTCCCCCCAAAACACACACATCATCACTTTCCCCTTACTCCTGATTGGAAGCAATCACAATTCTCTGTTCAGTTCTGTTAAACTCTCTGGGTTTTTTCGTGCCAGACAAATTGAAACAACGTTATAAACATTTCATTAAATTCAGGATTACAGGCCAAATACCTCTGTCTTTTAACAACATGTGAAAACTATGATGACAATAGTTTTGATTCTGAGTGGTCTGTTATCCTTTCAAAGTACCACTCTTGCAAAGTATTATAACAGAACATTTTAATATTGATTATACAGTAAAAGTCCCTAAAGGTGTATTTTGGGCATAATCCAATTATTAATGCCAACCCTGACCACATAGAACTGTAGTCAGTACTGGAACTCACCATCTTGAAGGCGTGGCCTTTGGAAACTAATGCAGAGAGGTTTCACCTTTCATTGAGACCACCATTTCAGCATAACAACTCTTAACATAACATATTTTCAGACTATAAAATACACACACACGCAATGTACATGCCTTTTGTATTCAGTATGTAGGACTGAGCAGGGTTTGTGGGTAAATGGCCTATTGGTCAACACTGGCTCCTGTGTAAAGGACAGTGAAGCCAGACACTTCCTGCCATAATGAAAATTGTCCCTCTTGTCTTCTGCCCATCTGGTCCCTGTATTCCCAATGCAGGGCCAGGGTCATGAGAGAAAACAGACTCCAAGCTCCAGTCAGAAAGCTGCAGGCACATCATCACTCTGAAGAGAGCACCATGTTGCTCAGAGTCTCCCGATGGGCAAACCTCCGGCACACCGCAATCCATAGCCCCGCCTGCTGAGCGTGTACTCCACAGAAAGGCTTTTAAGACTATGTGGATAAAACGTGCAAATAAGTACGCAAAGTGCACAAGTACGAAAGCATTAACAAGCGACCTGAGGTTAGAGTGCTGTTTATTTGCATAAGCTCTCCAGTAATGAGCCTGGTAACAGACTGCCTGCTTTCTGGCAGAATCAACCCCTCCATCCTTTCTCCTGCCCAGAGATTGGCGCTAGAGACTCATCTTCATCATTCTCAGCTGAGTCTGTGCTGCGGGCTCGTAGCAGAGCTCTTGCTGCTGTGGTTGGGGGTTGCAAACGCCAGCAAGCATCTCTGCTTACAGCGCCCTTTCTGCTCACAATGTTTAGGGGGTGGCGGGTCAGCGGTCCCGGTGGTGGCTCTGTGCGGTGCTGGCTCACAGCAGAGCATGCAGTGGAGCAACGCAACAGAGCGTCGGGTGGGCCTCGCGGAGAGGCAAGCGTAAACATAGGAACTTTCCACCGTTTGTTTCTTCTATTTATTTTGTCTGTGTTGTTTTCTCAGTATTGCAATGCATCACTTGACATTACCCAAGTAAGCTTGAGCTGCAGTGCATCAGCTGAAAGCAATTTACTCTTGAGAGCAGCTGCCAGGCGGATAAGACTTTCCCTCGTTCGTTCACTTTGAAATGCTCTTTTTTTATATCCAAAATACACAAGGCAGCCAAATTGCTGACATGTGTGTGAGGGGCAGCAAAACCCTGCATTCTTTCATGCCCCTCTATGCAAAGCTCCCCGTTGTTTATTTAAAGAACGCAGAACACTTTAGCACTATTAAGAAACATGTCATATAGTAAACTAAAGGTTTCCTCCAAGGAAAAATCCTCATTGGTTTATTTTTCCTAGCAAAGTTATTTTAGTTTTGACTCACAAACTCCCTGCATTCACAATTAAGCAATGTCTTGTAATTGGGTTGTATACAGCAGGACACTAACAGACAAAGCAAATGTGGAAGTGCTGTGCTTATTTGTGTGCTGGGCTAGGGGCTAGTACGCTGTACTTTCTCCCAATGACTCCCTCCCCAACACCACACCAGGGCACAGCAACAGACTGGGAGAAGATACAATTCTGTTTCACCTCAGTTCACTGTTACATTGTTTTCATGCAGCATTTTGGTAGGAGTGGAGTGGAACCATTCAAGGGAAGCACCTACCATCAGCAAGCCCTCAAGGACTGAACCATTTCTAAAATAAGATCATAAGTCCTGATTTCTACTTTTAACACAACGATGAGCCTTACGTACAGCCATAAATAATTACTCATCAGATATATAAAGACATACCCATGCAACTATTTTTGAGCTGAACTACGATTGATTTTAAGTCATTCCTCACATTGGTGTAGGAGAAATTTTAAGGTACAGGTCAACAGAATAATGCTCCTTGTCTCTGTGTTATCACCTGACTTACATCCCACTGAAAACCACTGAGGGCAAATTGTAACCAAGCAATTTGAGCATAGTCTTTGGAAGCTGCCGGGAGCTCTAGACTGCTGTAACACTGTGTGATGGATTACTCCCTGATAATCTCCAGACCTACTTCAACAGCATGCCAAGGAGGGGTGAAGCCATTATTTAGGGGACCAACAAGACATTCAGACTGAGCTGGTGCATCTATGATACCATCTCATATTATAACGTTATTTCAAGACATTCTGACATGGATGGTCAATGTAAAACAACTTCTCCATACCTTTTACATGAGTCATTGCCATGACCTGGTCATCAGCCAGCCAATTGCTAACTTGAATAAAAAGAAATGTCATATGGGAAAGAATTCAGCAGATACCACTTGATGATGTAAGGACATTTCCAGACAATGTGCATGAGTGGCCAGATCCTCCCATTTTCTTGCCAAGCAAGAGAGCATTGTGCTACTGCAAATGACTAAGCTTTTGACTTCCTTCTATCTGCGTTACGGCTGTTGTTTCCTACCAGCAGCTGCACCATGTTTCTTTTCCTGTAAACAGGATTTTACCATCCCACTCTATCCTGACAAACTATGCAAACAGAATATATCCATTTATGATCTGAACTAAGATCCAGGCTCCACACAGCTTTTCAGTCTTATTCACAATACTAATACCCCCCTGAATTCATAGCTACCACTAATTCCTAGGCTTTACTGCATTTCAGGGACATTTCCACATCCCTCAGCCATAATTATAGAGAAACGTGAGATTAGTGTTTTAAGATAGACAAGAATACAATCGGACTGTTATTACCTTGAGTTCACACTCTCCCTAGAGACTTTTAAGCAGTTTTTCTTGTCTCCAGTCTACAGGTGTCTGTCCTGGCAGAGGTTGTGGGATAACCAAACTCTTCTGAACTGACTGCTGTCTGGAAATGCACTGTATTTGGACATTTGAAAAAAGAGACTTAAAAACTGGTGTGGCTTGGCTGCGCTAAGGATTGAAATACAGAGGTCACTCAGAGTATCCTTGGCAATAGCACCCACTACTCTGACATGACCCTCTAACAGCCAGACAGAAAAACAGAGAGCACAGTTGTACATCCATGAACAAATGAATTAATCATCTTTTAAAAAAACAATCAAGAAACAGCATGTGCATGCATTTCAAATTATTCCAGAGGTGGGCATCTTTTTAAAGGGAATAAATGTTCCACTGAGCTTAACACAGAACAGTTGAGAAACAGTCAACCAATCAAACTGCAGCAACCAAACGATTGCTTGATGATCGCGTGCATTTACAGGGAGAGGGGAAGACGTAATCAGAGGAAACACAGCTCGAGATGAGGCGGATTCAGGCACCTGGGGGGGGGGGGGGGGGACACAACCAGGACCAGAGGATGCAGGATGCAGTGACTGTGAGCTGGAGGGGGAAGGGGGGCAGCCCACCATGACTGGTGGTCCACCATGGGCTCAGAGCACAGAGATGCCGTAACCCACCTTGTCGTGCACATGAAACCCAAGCTAAGGACAGAGCAGCAGCAGACTGTGTCCCACCAACACAGCTCCACTGCGCTGCGCAATGTGCTCCCTTTTAACTAAATTTGTTTAGATGAGCACACTGTGGAGGAATTCCTCCAGCCCCCTCCACTCTCTCCACACAGCCCAGCCTGCACACAACTGCATTACAAAACCGTCAGGAGAAAGGCATAGGGATCACACAGCCACCATGGGAAACATGTACCTCCAGGCAAGCCTCTCCTCTGCTCCTGACAAACGCGCACACACCAGAGAAGAGCCCTCAAAACTCTGCTAACAGACTCAGGCTGATCAGGGATCAGTTGTGGGGGACAGATAAAGCTGAAAAAGTATGTCTCCATGCCAAAAACCACCGATAAACAAGAACCACATGAAACAGGCTAGTAAATACTTTCAAGCATGCATGGATGTGCTAACCCATGCTAGCACACACAAACATATATGCCTAAACTCTAACTCTTTCTCTCTCTCTCTCTCTCTCTCTCTCTCTCTCTCTCTCTCTCTCTGTTTTTCTCTCTCCTGGTGTGCAGGGAACACAAACAGTTCTGTGTTAAATCTAAGGGAAGTTACAAATACACAGTCCATCCACTCTTACCAGAACTGGAGCTGCTGTTGTTCAAAATTATTTTTCACTGTCTGTAAATGATGTCATAAAGCTTGCCTGCAGTTTGTAGATACAAATGTCCCACAAGGATGATTCATCAATACTATGTCATACACAGATCAAATAGTTGGCTGAGGATTTAGGCTTTTCAGAACCAAAGTGGGTCAGATTTAACAGCTTTGTGTAGGGAGAAATACTTCCGCAACATGAGAGAGAGGAGAAAAAGGGGAGGTAGAGGAGGGAGCCGGAGAAGGAGGGAGAGAGGAAATGGAGCAGGTTAGATTAAGTGCAAGGAGCTGGCCTGAGAAACTGTAAACCTCTCCAAAGGTCCAACCCTCTATGTGGACGCGGTGAAGAGCAGCATGGAACACTGCTTATTTTTCCCCGTTCAGTGAAAGATGAATCATGGCTGAAATTTCAACAAACAATGCCACATATGACACTGCCTAGCACCCCATCTAGCAAACGGGGGAAAAAGGATTTGGGGCTTGCACGAACACTGAGCCTGGCTGTAAATACTCCTGAAGCCCTGCGTCTTGTGAGGAGTAATGAAGGCCTGGTCTCAGGCCAAAGCAAACAGAGGCCTGCCCGGGAGGATCTGCACTCTTGCGCTTTCTTTCCTCCCTTTCAAATTCAGACCCCCCTCCCTCCCTCCACGCAGCTGTCAGCAGCTGGACCTGTCACTCACCGAGACGTCCTCATGCCTCTCAGTGTGCACACCTCTGCCAGACTGCACACCCAGAGGCTGCCCCTACCTGCCTGAGAGTGTGAGACATTCCTGTAGCATAGGCATGCATTCCTACAGCACATAACAAATGACTCCCAAGATGCAGGGCCGGCCCGCGGCATAGGCAGTATAGGCAAATGCTAAGGGCGCCGACCATCCAGGGGGTGCCAAAAACGGGGGAGAAAAAAAAAAAATACTCTTCTTAAAAATAGTTGGTATTATATATCTTAATAGGAAGATAATGAGCCAAAAATATCTAACTGCATAGCAAACCCTATTAAATATGAATAAAAATAATAATAAAAATGATGATCACACTTTACTTTCCTGAGATGCTCCCCCTTCCCCCCGGACTAATTAGACTCTACCTGCTGGTGGAGGGGGGGGGGGGGGGGCATGCATTGACGTGACCCCAAAAGCAAGCTCGACAACAAGACAACGACGACAGGACAACAACATGTCAAAACGTCCCAAACTGTCTGGTGCCCAGGGGAGGAAAAAAAGAAAAGAAGAGGAGGGAAAAAGAGAGAAAGACAGAGGTAATGTTACAATAAAGGTGATGTCATGACATTATTTGTACGTAGGAGAACAACGACACGTTGTTAACCAAACATGGTTTGCTAATCAATAAATAGCTAGCGTGAACTGTTTTAACTTCAGTTAGGCTAATGGCATGTTACGAAGGACCAAAGCTGTTATGAAAAATGGCACTCCCACCCAGCTTCCAAATATGTAAATATTATAGGGTCAGCAAGAGTTAAAATTAAAATAAAACTTGTTTACATTTTTATTGAAAACTGGTTAGCTCACGTTTTCTTAGCTTGCAATATTAGCCTTAATCAAAAAGCTAACGTGTTATTCCTTTTCCTATAGTTTTAAGCCTGCACAGTGCACATCATTCCTGTTATAGCATACCTTAGCATTCCTACATTCTATATTATAGTGCAGTTTACTACTTCTTTGCATTCTGCTAATCAGCATTTCCTTGTAATGACAAAAATTGAATCTTATATCATTTGCATATCAGAAAAGTATTAAACATGTACAGCGTAGTCATCATGCACATATCCGTTAGATTTTTAATTTGTCATATTTCAGTTTATTCTTAAAATCATATTATGTATCATATCATATTTATTATTAGATTGGTGTAATATATTCCTCTTTTCTCTTCAGATGCGCTGTTGAGGTTTCTCAGTCCCACCCCTGCAAATCTTGGGTCATCTACAGCATCAGCCAGCCGGACATTGATGGCACAGAACTTGCAAAGGAAATGCAGAATTTTCCACCATTGCCATCAAAGAATGTGACAAACATGGAACTCTTGACTTTCCTGCATGAGAAGAAGCTGGAAGAAATTTACCCCAACATGTGGGTTGCTCTGAGAATCTTTGCCACTCTTCCTGTCACAGTGGCTACTGCAGAAAGAAGCTTCTCAAAGCTTAAACTGATAAAAACCTACTTGAGAGCTACAATGATGCAGGAACATCTAAGTGGACTTGCCATCATTAGTATAAATCATGTGGTCTCAAGTAAGCTATCATACGATGATGTTATAGATGACTTTGCTGTAAGAAAGAGCAGGAGAGTTAAGCTGTTGCAGCAGGTGATATGAGGTTAAGTAGGTGGTTGTGTAGTTTTGATGCAGTAAAAAAAAAGCACCAGTTAAAGTCTTTATAAGAGCCCCCTTTCTCCCCTTTTATTGATATTCTTGTAATTTTTTTTTTTTGGCAATACTGGGTTTTTTTAACATCATATCGTGTGCAGTGCCTTATTTATATTGTATTTATAATTTATTTTATGCCACTGGTTTACACTTTTTTTATTTTTTGGCTATTTAAATCTTATACTTTATTTAAGCTATTCATATTGTATTTCAAAAATTCATTTCATATTTTTATTGTATTTCTTTCTAATTTGTTCCAAGTGTTTTGATTTTGCAATCGCAAATAAAAGAATGTCGAAGACAAAGCTATTCAGTTTCTTGTGAGTATGTACACCAGCAGTCAAATTTACTCCGATGCAAGGGGGGCGCCACCTAAATTTTCGCCTAGGGCGCCAAATTGGTTTGGGCCGGGCCTGCCAAGATGTGTGCCTGACAGTCATCTGCTGGCTTTTGGTTTTTATCAGGCATGCAGGGGTGAAAATATTGCATCTCTTCAGCTCTTGATGTTGGGAACATGTAAGGGCACAAATGTCAGGGCAAAATGTTACTCAGTGTTCAGCCACCATAAAACAGGAGAGACAGAGAAGTGTGAAATCATTAGACACTTTGTGTCATCACACATAATGAGGGTTACACAGATTGGAAAACAATGTAGAGCTCCTTTGAATAACTCAAATAAATTTGATGAGAGATTGATACTATTAACTGCAAGTCTGCTTCTCCCTGTTAAAGTTTTATAACATAGTAACAGACCCCAAGCAGCAAGTAAAATGAAAATGGCAACTTACTGTATGTCTTCGTAAAATCTTGATGGGGATAACATCCACACAATGCACACTGCCTCAAAACAATTATCATCCAGCCTCATTGCACAGAGGTTAAGGCTGAGATTTGCAATACCCTGCTCCCCGGCCTGAGATCCTACTCACTTAAAAAAGGCATGTTCACTCGCCCTTTATCAGCAGACAAATCAGTATACTAGGAATGCCTCGAATTCTCCCAATAACTCCCACAAAAGCATGTGATGAATCAGCAATTTGTGTGTTGTGTTGGCAGGATATCAGTCATATGGAATAGTTATTTTATACATTTCTCTTGTAAATTGAATGATGGGAATTGCTGGTAAAGGTCATGATATAGAAAGACCTCAACAGGGACTAATTGCCTGATTTTCTTTAACCCAGTGCATGTGGTCTGTGAAATGCACACAGAATAAAGGAAAACTACAAGGCCCACACATAGTGTTACATTATGCATATGGACTGGCCTGATTGTCAACACATGCACAGTAAAATAATAATAATAATAATAATAATTTGCTTATCCCCAGTGAAGTGTATGAAAAATAGGTTAACCAACCACAGCAGAATATGCATTACTTTTTTCACACATGTTGGAGAGTGAAATTTTGACAAAAAGTGCTGCATCATTGCTGCTCTACAGAGCCAGAATTCATCTACACCGTTTTCGCTAAAAAGTTGCATATGTTAACACAAACCTTGGTGGTCATTTAAAAACACAGGGGACAATGCATTACATTTTCAGCGAAGCATGAATGGCATGTTTTCATGGCCACCTTTGAATAGAGGAGAGCTGTCTGGAAGGTAAGATTTTAATTCAATAGCTACCGCTAAACCTGTCAAATAGCTTTGTCCTCATCCGGCAATTCCAGTTGCCTCAATTACAGTAATTCATTCAGAGCTTTTTGCTTGCTTTTGTTCAAATCAACAGAGCATAACGAGTTCATTTTTTGACACTTTGGCAGTTTGTTCATGTTTGTACCCACTGTTCACTTTTGTGGTTGCCATACACTCACTCACACCTCTTTTCCATTGTTGTGCCACACTGGGGGCCTCATTTTAAAAAAAAAAAAAAAAGTTGCGTAGAAACGATCCTGCAACCATCTAAGATCATTTCTGAAATGTGCGTACGTGTGATTCAGAGAAAATGAACGTACGCACAAAAAACGTGCGTACGCCACTCTCCGAGATGTAAAAATCTATAAATCACAAATGATCTTGAAATTGCGCGTAGCTGAATGGTTTTAGATCTCCGCCTTGTAAACGCTCCCTAATTAATTTCAGTAGCATATAAAGGAGCTCGAATCGATACCCAAGTCCTCCACTTGATAATGGCGAGCTGCAAGAAAAAAAATAGCGAGGCCGACATCGAGGCCCTGTTGGCGGAGTTACAGATGCGTGCAGGGACGCTGTTTGGGAGCCTTTCCAGGGGCGTTGCCACTTAAACTAAGTACGTGCCATCTGGGCACAAAGCTCTAATAGCGTAGCTGTCGGCAAACGGTACCTGCTTATCAGCCACTCGTCATCAAGCGCAAAGGCGTCTGCCCGATCTGTAAAAACTCGTTCCCTTCTTATTGCGCGGTTGGCGATATCTTGGAGAAGTGCCAATACTGCCATTCTTCCTCTTACAAACCACTGCATTATTGGACATTTTCTAGTCTATAGATTGACCGAAATGTTTTACACGTGTGGAACCATAATATGAAGCCTATATTAAATAAACTTCCTTCAAGGGTGCGTCAATTATACTAATAAGTGTAGCCTAGTATTGGAAAACCAATGTGTGTTTTTGTTTCCCACAAGTAGCCTAGCTTATGTTGTTTTAATTTATTGATAACGTTATTGTGCAAACTATTAGCCAACGTATAGCCTAAGCCAGTGTTTCTCAACCCTCTCCTGGAGTACCCCCTGCCCTGCATGTTTTAGATCTCTCCCTGCTCCAACATAGCTGATTCAAATGATCAACTCGTTATGAACTCCTGAAGCTGCTCAATAACAAACTGATCATTTGAATCAGCTGTGTTGGAGCAGGGAGAGATCTAAAACATGCAGGGCAAGGGGTCCTCCAGGAGAGGGTTGAGAAACACTGGCCTAAGCAATGTGTTCAATCTGGCAATACAACTACAACAGCAGCTACTGCTACTACTACTACTACTAATAATAATAATAATGAGGAAACAATTATGCAGCAGACGACATGTTGGCGCCAGGGTTTCCGTTAGCCGGTAATTACCGGTTTTTGCCTAGTAAAAATTATTTAAAAAAAACGTGCAAATTAAAAACTTTCTGGTTAAAATGTCTGGTAATAATGCTCATACAAAACGTAGCCTACATTTTAGCGGCTAATGTTACATTAAAGGCTATTTGCGTTTGTAACATAGACTGTTATTGAAACGTGACCGGAAAGTTTCAAATTTGTCCGTTAAAATAAATTCTTTCCGGACACCGGACCGGCGAGAAAAAAATCCTAGCGGAAACCCTGGTTGGCGCTCTTAGATTTCCGAATATCTGCAGTAACATTGCCACAAGGAAACGTGTGTATGCCAAGTTGGAACCTGACGTGGAGTTAAGTACTTTTCTACGTCAAAAACCGTTTTTTATAAATCTGAACTTTGGCGCGGATTTGAGCGTGCGCACAAGAACGTTTTATAAATGAGGCACCTGGCCTGGTATTCAGTCATTTTTTAAGCCAAGGAACAATGAACAATGATACTCAGAGCCAAAGCCATGAAGACAGACAGTTATATTAACATGCTTTAAATTGATCTCTTGTGCTGTTTCTGGAAGTGGATGTGTTCATTCCTTAGCCGTAAGCCTACTTACAGTAGGCCCGGTTGCCTTGTACCGTGCCCGAGCACGATTGTTACCCTTCCTCACTCCCCCCGCTGGCCTGCGCTCACATTGCGCTGAACGTTCAGGACCCGAGCACGCTTATTTTTTTAGCGATTTTTTTGTGTTGAAGAAAGGCGCTCTCGCACAGCACAATGGAGTTCATGATTGTTCTTTGTGGCTTATTTGGAGTTGTTTTGAGCGCGGTGACACACGGCCATCTCACATTATCGATTATGCACCGCAGCGATTTTCAGTTAATCTTGCTGCACGTATAGGGCTAAAAGATTTTTACGGAGGCAGCTGACGTTTCAGTCATTATGCTGAGGGACAGGCAAATATTTTGTGTCTGATTTGTGTCAGATTACAGTAGACTAATCACAATGTTAGCTAATGTTAACCAGTTAGGGCTACTACTTTTGTGTGCGCTACTGTCATCATTGCAACAACAAACACATTATATTACTACTTTGATAGTACAGTTTTCAATTCATTCGAGAATATTTGGGTTATCTTAATAACGGGTCTGGTTCTCACTTTAGCGATGAACGTGAATTGTAGTCGGCGAGTAAAGCTCCAAATTCCTCCCTCAACGTCAGCTGCCTCCGTAAAAATCTTCATATACGTGCAGCACGATTAACTGAAAATCGCTGCGTTGCACAATCGATGCTAACTGGCTGGGGAGCGATAGATTTGACAAACATGGTTAGTTAGCTAGCAGGCTACCTATCTGAACGATTGTTGAAGACTAGCTACTTAAACAAGTTGTCTGCTTCAATTTGTGATACTGTTGACTAAAGGCCTTCGCACACCAATTCCGTATTTTTCATCCGAAATTGTCGCACGTTTAAAAATATATACAACCTCACGTTGTGTCAGTCACGTTTACACACCGACTCCGAAACTTTAGTCCGTCATTAAAGTTTTCGGAACAGGTTCGATTTTCTGCGTTTTTTGCATCCATGATCAATATTGTATGTTTCAGCGTTTTGAGGCTGTGCCCTGAATATCTGCGGATCTAGTCGAAAGGCTGATCACCTAGCGCGCACTTTTTCGATGGCACAATTTGGATTGCCTATTAAACTCATGATGTGTGTGTGTGTATGTGTGTGTCTACCATACTGCCAGCCGCTGTTCAACTGGATCGCGGAAATTCGTGGTCTTCTTTTTAATGTGTGGTTCCATTATTGGTAGCAGCGTATCAAACTGGATCACTGACATCCTGAAATAGACATGGAAACGATCAGGATAATTCCGTAGCTCCTTTATTAGCAGGTGAAACTCTCCTTCCTCTTGACGCATTCTCAGGATTGGATGGACCTAATATTTTCTTTTTCTTTTTCTACTTTCAAGCAGTGCAAGGACCACAAAATCATCCTCACTGCCTGACAACTCCATTTTGTCTCGTACTGCGAATTTCCGCAACGAATAGAATAATGAAACGCATCGGACTCAGTGTGCAAGGTTTCTGTGCGTAACGATTTTTGTCGGATGACGGATAAAAAAAACGCATAGGAAAAGTATGGATTTGGTGTGCAAAGGCCGTAAGCCCCTGACAACAGCAATGCTTACATCGCCACGTAAGGTATGGTTAGTTTTATTTCGCTTGCTTATTTTTAGGTATAGATCTACAGAACTAACCAATCAATTATCATTTTGGAGGTAGCCAGCTTGTTATATTTAAGGAAGCCAGCTCGCTAATCAGATGATGCTTTAAAGGATTTATTATGACTGGGTGTATAACTAACAGATCCAGCTAACTGTTGCTATAACGGATATATTTGTTAAATGGGACAGTCGCATCATTAACGTCATGCTCGAGTTCAGTGCGCGGGCACAGTTAGCGATCACACTGATGCATACCGTGCTTGAATCCAACTGAACCGTGCCCGAGCCCACTTCTTCAAGCGTGCCTGGGCACGGAACAGCACGTTACAGAGCGATCACACTAGTCAAAAGAACTGGACTTTGGGTGTCAAACCTGCTCGGGCAAGGTATGGATTACCAAGTGTGAGTACACCCTTAGTGTTACGTACTAATATAATTAATATTGATAACTCCGTGTAGCGAAGGGTGAGAGCAGTCACCCCTCCCAGCCTCAAACGCAGGTCTACGGGGTACCAAACTGCAGCTTTGACCGTGACCCCAAAGAGCCAGGCTCGTTGGTGTTGCAGACAGAGCGCATACTCAACTGTAGCGACAGCACTCTGTCACACTGCCCTCCCCTTCGGGAAGCGTGCCCATGCAAGGCATCCCTCGCACATTCCCCCACCATACTTTTCCCATCCCAGGGTGCCCCACTCACTGGTGCTTCACCCATCTCTGGGGTCCCTCACACCAGGGTCAACCTAACCTGAGGGTCCTTCATACAGCTCATACACTGGGCATGCCTCCGATGGCCTTGTGACAAGCCATCCCACTCTAACCCCATAAGTGTCTCCATAAGCAGTCACCCCACCCGACCTTGAACCTGGGTCTACAGGGTACCAAACTGCAGCTTTGTTACCATTGTTAACTTGTTGACAAAAAATGAAAGGGTAGGGTATAAAAAGTAAAAAAAAAAAATCTTCTGGCTTGGTCAGTAGATCTATACCTAAAAATTAATAGGTCTATGAAGAGAGTTTTAACTATGATTATATAATGTATACATTTTTAATCCTTTGTATAATCTCATCAGATAGTTGCAAAATTTTCTTTCCCATTGATATTTCAGCAATAAGAGAAAAGAAGAGGACAATCGGACTACATTGATCATGTTTGGATAAAAAATAATTTGGATGCATTTAAGCACATAATAACAAGTTATTCATATCTTTAAAGAGCATTTCAGCAATCTTAAATATATTAAATATAAGTGCACTGAACAAAAACTAATTGTCGATATTCCAATAGTCTATGAAAATTCTTGGAAAATGATACATATCAGATTCAGCATCCACATTTCCAGAGGATTCCAAGAGACTGAAAATCTGTGGGTGTTGCGACTGATGTGCCTTTTTGAATTTCACACATTATTTGATTTAAACCCTTCAGTATTTGTATATATTTAGGCATGTACCTTGTTGTGCACATTCAGTAACATCATTGGCCTCCAATTTTCTATTAAATGAAGGGATTTTATTAAATTAGAGATTATACTATTACAGCCATGCTTCACTGTAGTTCATTTTTAAATGATGTACGTTTTCTACATATTCTTTTTATTTGCAGTGTTGTTATGACGGTAAATTAAGTTTGATTCCATTCTACATAGCTGCTTGATGTACTTCAATAAGCTTGGTTGCTATGTAAAATGAGGGCGAAGAATGACACAATTGGCTATTGAATCATTCATCATCATCATCATCATTATCATTATCATCATCATGTTCCCCTTAGATTTTTCGCAAGCACACCATTATTCCAAAAATGAGAGCAAGTGAAAATGTGCCCTATGGAGAAAGTAAGAACTGTTCAGATAAGTGAACTTTGCACCAATCAAATCCTCTCTTTCTTTGTTTTCAATGTCAGGTATCATATTCTTCCAAACTTGAACATGTTGCACCTGGTTTATTGAACAATTCTGATAAACAGCCCCCATGCAGAAAGAAACATTAGCTTAAATTTGTTGTACAAAAAAGAAAGAAAAAACTTGCATTCATCAATGCATGAGGCTAGACTTGTACCAATAGTCACAGATAGCCCCATGGCCAAAACATATTTACCTCAGGATTATCATCCCCTCACACATCACCGACAGACCCAGAACACAAAATGCATAGTGGAAATAACCTTTTTTTTTATTTTTTATGATGATAATATGATTATGATGTTAAAATTTAAAAGGCACTATATTAAAAATTGGTTCTCATCAATGCCATTCATTTGAATCTGTCCTCTCCATAATGGTAAATTATAGAAAAGTAATAGCCTGGCATCAGTGCAAAAATTGAGAGAAGCATGATGCACTTTATTTTTAAATTGTTGGTCATGAGGTAAAAAAAAATTGCTATATTATCTGTTAATTATTTTCACTTGTGTTGAGATAAAACCACACAGCAAAACATATTTATCTGAGGTAAACATTTTAAGATGAGAGAAAGTCAGATAAAAGCTATTAAATTTGTCCATTTGTTGAACTGAATATAAGCCATTTGTAAAAAAATCATTATAACATTCATGCTTACAAGTAATAAAACTGTATCGATCTAGTAATATGTAGTCCATCTTGTAATACATTACACATATGCATTTTTTTCATACTATTTTCACCTATATGCTCATAGCAGTGATATCAGCAATGGGGTCAAGTCCAAACATTTGACATACATTTGTGGTTTAGCTATGTGCTCTTGCAGTTGGGCAACATATGGTTCTGTCATTTCAAATCGTCACTGCATTCTGGAGAGAAGTTCTGCATACACTGTTCAAAACCTAAGCATGATTTATGAGTTTGTAAAATTTTTAGAACCTTGTTCATTACAAACCTCAGATTTTTTCTTTTTTGGACTTTGTGGTCATGTGGAGGGTGGAACCAGGTGGGTGTCAACAATACTGTCAGTATTGACATAATGAGGAGTATGAGAGACATGTGCTATTGGTTTGAACAGAAGGGTCATTGACCACTGAGCCAACAAATCACAGCACTAAAACTAACAAATGTAGACACTTCCAAGGTGTCTGTCTTTGTGCTTTAGTGAAAAAATATGACACACTTCTCTCTGTAGATCAGTTATCATTATTTGTTTCCTATGCTTCTTGGACCACTGTAATTCAAAAGACAAATGGCCAATACCAAAATATTAATCCAATGGAACAGCTCCCCTGGAAATCATACAATTCATTATGAGGCAGTTGGTTATAAGCATTACATGGACTTCTATATACTTCTATAATAACGTGATGAAAAAAGTCACACATTTCAATTTACATCAAAAAAGATTGGACAAAGAAATTGGTAAAATTATGACAGAAGTGCCTCATAAATGTGTTTGGTCTTGCAATTCGTCAAGTTCAGAAATATTGGAGGGAATCGAGATCATATGACTCATGTTTAACCAGGGGTAATCTTGCCCCGACTGTCATGGCATACAGAAAGAAAAAGTGCCTCCAACCTTACACTCAACTACCCCCTAACTAACTAACACTGAACTAACTGCTAACTCACTGTGTTATGTGTCCAAACTATCCTTAGGGACCCTTAGGGACAACATTGTGGAGACCATGTGTTTGCCCCAAAATGAAGACTTGTAGGCTGTAACGGTGAACAGGAAGAGGGAAGTGGGTGAAGTACTTCAGTCATTGAATTCTACACCTTGAGGTCGATTTTAATCCCAGGTGGGACCTGGCTTTGGTCCCTAAAAGAAAGGCACTTTATATCAATTGTTTCAGTAATTCTTCAGCTGTGTAAATGGGCATCAAATTATTAAAATCTGGTTGACACTGTAAGTGTAAAAAAATAGCTTTTGATTTTGCAGTGAGTTTTGTGAGCACTTTTGAAGTGGAACCCTATAGAATGTGTAGTGGAAAGTGCTGCATAACCACAGACCTGCTGTAGGCCTGAACTACAACTCACTGAGTCATGGAGATCAGACTGCATACTGGCAGAACAGTGTAAAATAAAGTCATCATAAACATAAAGTGTAAAATAAACATCCTACACCTGGAATTATCATAGCAAGGCCATAAACAGTACAATTTTTATCATACATTCTTTAACTTCTACATTTGAAAAAGTAATCGTTATCTCATTAAAGAACTCATTTATCTCATTAATTTATGAAATAACCAATACATCATGAAAATAATAAACTTATTAATAATCATAATTTAAATAAACTTAATAAACAATTTACCAAAACAGAAAGCAATCTTGTGCGTTTGTGTATGTATTTGTATGTAAATAAAAAAATATCAAACGTACTTGTTTTATTTTCCAATGAAGATAACACACCTAAACAATCTGCTCAGAAAAATTAGTCTCTCTTTCTACTGCATTGAATCATAACTATCATGTAAAACTTCTGTGACCTTATAACTGCAAAATAAAGGGACAGAGGGCAAGAACATTGTGCCCAGCGTGGCTTCAATATTTATTTGATTCTGTCAATGTCACTCCTGAACAATGGGAATATTTACAGAGCAGGAACGTGAATAAGCTGGTTTGTTTGACTGTTTTAGCACTGCGGCAAGCCAGGCAGGCTGTTGCTTTGTGAAAGTCCTGTATTGTATTTCTTTCCTGTGCCAGAATGTGCTTCCTGCGACGGGGCAGAGTCAGATGACGGTGACCCCGCCTTCCTGTGCAGGGGCTCTGAGCCGCGGTTGCCACGAGCCCCCCGGCCCTGCCCCGCTCCACGAGTCTCCTCTTGCCTGTCTGAGCATCGCCCAGGTCATGACCGCCACTGTCAGCCTCTTCCTGTGCAGGCTGCCAGCACAGACCACCACACCCCAGGTGATCATCTGGAGACCCCTGACACGATTGGGGCTCCTGACTCAAGAGGCAAACACGGCCCAGCAGCATGGACATTTTCCAGTCTTCGTCTGCCAGGGGCTGGACCAGGCTCGGCCGAGTCACACTCTCGGTGCCAAGGTGTTTAGCCTCTGCTGCAGCCCCAAGTTCGCTTCTTAATAAATCGCATTAGCTGTCTTCTCCTAAGTTTTGCCATAATGTAGGACTCTGGGAGTCCTGGCAGAGCAAACCACTGTTGTGTTTTGTCCTTAAATGTGTTTTTAGAACAGCTTGAAAAAAATCCCTGCAAACTTTTGTATTGTGCACACTGACTTTTACAAGATGTCATCAAGCCATGGAGATCATCAGCTCAGTGAACACAATTCAGTACCCTTAAAGGTGCCCTTCCTTTAGCGAGAGCTGATACACTTCCCTTAATCCCCAAAGGGCACCAACAACCCATTTAAACTCCAAGAAGTTCAGAATGGCAAATTACGTTTCACTAAGCCCCTACCACACCTCCCACAATCAAAATGAAGTCACTTTCTAAATGTAAAAACACCCACAGGTTACCCTGTACTTTTAAGGTTAAGAAGTTTTTATTTAAGCTGGTGATGGAACATGACAGAGCCTCTCTGACTCCTAGTGTTGCATTTCCCTTGATGTGAAACCCTAGCTCGCTCCAGGGCCCTGCGCATATAATGCACATTACTGACAGAGACAGTCTCCCCACTCAGCGAATGTGCCTCTGCTCTCCTGCTGTCAAGGAAACGTCAGAGCTGATTCGGCTAAGGCTGCTCCAACTCCAAGCTGACATCAGCTTACTCTTGTGCCTCAAACAGAGAGACTTTATGTGAAATGGCAATTGAATGGTCTGAGGCAAAAATCACCTTAGTGTCTGTGTCTGCCCACACACAGAAAAGCCTGCTATGATTACCTTGGTTCTGATTTGATATGCTTGTGGATCCCTCCATCAGCTGCTTAATAATGTTGGTGGTGAGATACCACTTGCTTTGAATGACAAACAAAACACTGTCAACTTAGCACACGTGCATTGCACCACAAAACAGGCATGAAGCACACCTTACACACTACTTATTTACTTATGTGCTTGCAGTTTGTATTTGCTGTCACAACTGCAGGGCTACTGCCTGCGAGGTTGCTTAGCAATCGGCGGTCAGCATGACATTTGCATAGTAAAAGGAAGGAGTCTCGGTTCTGGAAGGATAACTCTTTGAACTGGCATTCTGTTCCATAGACAGGTTGCAGTAAGGAAGTGGGGGAGGTGTGGGGGAGAGGAAACTGGTTGGAGCCTGTGGTTAATGACCCCAGACCCTCCCCGAGGACACTGACACAATGCAAAGAGACCTGACTTTAAACACCAGTCCTTGAGTAAGGTAGGAGGCGGGGTCCTGCCTCCAAAACAAGACGTGTACCTTAACTCACAACTGGCTGGACTCTTTACAAAAAAAAAAAAAAACACAGTTTTACGATACAATAGGACAAAAACAATCAGGTATCACTGTAGTAGGTCCAGTTTGGATCACGACAAATCTACTTTGGGAAAAGGGTTATACAGACCAGTTCAAACAGTGTTCCATCACAGTGCAGCCACAGTTAAGGCAAAATTCCCTAAGCTTTTCAAAGACCAGTAAATGACCAGATTTTGTTCAAGTTCAAATTAAATGTTTTATTCTACAAGATGATACAGGCATTTCTTTTGTGTATCAGGGTTGTTTGGTACAGTGGGAGCTGTTTCATGTCCTCTCCGGCTCACACGCACATCCAACAGCAGGAGTGTGGGGCATGTCAGCAGGAGTGGCGGACACAGTGCAGAAGGGTCAGGCTTCACCAGTTCCAGAAGAACAGACGGCTGCCATATTTGGAGGGCTCAAGTGGGGCATCGATCACGGGGTTGGGCTCGGGTCTTGGTCTCGAGTGGTAAGGGTTCTCGGGCAGAGGTCGAGTGGTCTCCACCTTGGTCAACTGAGAAACGGAGAGGCTTTAATGTCACAGACTCAAAAACAAACAACGAACACTGCACAATCTGCAAACTGCAGAGTCCTCACAATCCAAGACCTGAGCAAGTGTTTGTTTTTAAACTGCGGTTCAACTAAAGAAAGCTCATTGTGGGCAGCCAGATTTCAAGACAAGTATGAACACTGGAGGAGAAATGTGATGTACTGACAGCCATAAAACCAGGTCTGGCCACCGCATAAGAGGACTGCTCAGCATGGAACCCCTTCCTGGTGGTGGTGGTCATAGGAGGTTGATGTCTCACCTTTGACAGGTCACCAAGCCCCGGTCGCTCCCACCCCAGCTTCTGCAGCACGCAGTTATCGAACTCATGCTGCTGTTTGCGACAGCGACGTAGCTCCGCCAGGTTGGAGTAGTCCAGGCAGGTCCAGTACTCTGTGAACGACTCTGCGCAGTTCCCCTTAATCTGCCTGGGGAAATCCAATGACAGCATTTTAGTGCAGGTACCTGAGAGCTCATTAGCACTGACACAGACTGATAATACGATCTGCAAAGAGACACCCCTTGGATGCTAACCCAACAAACATCAAAACTATGTGGACTAAATGGGGGCAAACTGCAGGACTTTTCAGTGCGGAGCTTGCTGTTCTTCTCCAAATGAGCAGGACGACGTTGTTGAAAGAGCATGCAAGTGAAAAAGGAGACTAACTGCGCTCATTGCTGGATATGATGCTTTGTCTGCATGCTTCAGGTATACGTGGCAACATGCTAAACATGTGGGTCTACAGTGTGCCTGTTCAGCATGCTTCAGGTATACGTGGCAACATGCTAAACATGTGGGTCTACAGTGTGCCTGTTCTGTACAGCCTGTCTTTCTCACTACTACCTTTTTGGCTGTGTTATTAAAATGCTTCATTCCTTTCTTTTTTACTTTTTACTTTACTTTGCACTCAACAGACTCAATAGTCACACTGCAGGTGAGCTGCTTGGTTTTACCCACTGGTAAACCCCTGTTTAACTCAGCCAGACAAATTTAAGCCTATTTCAAACAAACTTATCATCAAACTACATTTTAACGCTAACCATACAATATTTCTGCCAACTGAATTAAAATGAAAAATTTCTGTGTGGCAGGAAGACAAAAGCATTAACATAATATTTTTGTCTCATTCAGTTCCATGTTTTAATAGCTTTCAAACTAACTCACAGGTGACACCTCCCCCTTGAAATTCAAAAGCTGTTTTTTTGTTATGCTGTACTAACAGCTAGCATGTAGAGGCTAAGGGAGTGACAGTCAAACTCTGACACTCTTTACAGGGATCTGGGGCTGGAAATACCTATGGAAATTAACAGCCAAACACATTTTAATGGCTTTGAGATGACAGAGTACTAAGCTAGGAAGAACCGAACATGACCAGTAAGAGAAAACTGAAATGCTGCTTGTGAATTAGGTGAGATACTGGAGTGAAGATCGATCAGCAAATCCTTCTTGTCTTCTCTATGTATAACCCACTGTACCTCAGTTGTTTTAACCAATCATATCATGGGCTTACAAAATATGCAAGAAACACTGAAGAGGATTCCCAAAAAGAAAACTAGGAATTTTATACACAAGGCACCGTGCATCAACAGAGTTCACCAACTGTTTATGTCACATCTTTACAATGTTCTAAGAGACTAAATAACAAAGGATGACCTTGTTGTTGATAGAAAATTGATAAAAGTCCTTAACACAACAGAAAACTTATTTTGGGGACACTGATAAGGTTTACAAATTTCTGAAAACGTAGTCCTCCCAAATTTTTCCACTGTGCCTAAATCCTTGAAATTAGGATCACATGATGTTCTACAAAACAGCACACAGCCTCACCTTCATAGTTGAAATAAGGTGGAGAAAGAACAAATCATGGTTAAACATCCAAGGACAATTAAGGACTGCCACAAAACCTGCACCACAGAAGTTCTTTTTTAAATCAAAGGCAAAAATCTAAAATCTAAGGCAAAGTCAAAACATTCAGCTTGACAATTCCATCAAGTCAAAATAACAACGTAGCTCTGGATAGTGTACATGTTGTGAAGAAAGGATAACCAAAAGGAGATATGGAGATAAGTACACAAGGGTGGTCAACACAGACCTGGAATGATTACCTCATTCAAAGACGCTGTGTTGTTGGGTAAGAGTTCAATGACTCAGTGCAGTGATACAGACCGATTCATTACTGAGTGTCAGGAACAGCGTCATTAACAGCGCCCAATTTCCCTTTCATCAGTCCCAACTCAACTAACCCTCGCCATTGACACCAAATGAACTCAGTCAAGTATTTTACATGCTTATTTGAAATGGATATCGCAGCTCCAATTAGCTTGCTTTCCTTCTGCCATTTATGCTATAAGAAAAACATTAATGAAGGTGACAAAAATATTGCTTTGTCCACTTATCCCTGCACTTCCCTCACAAAATGAGGGAATACAAAGGGAAAGTGTATTCTGACAGGAACTATTTTAAGGCTTTATGCCTACTAAGGCCAGTGTTTTTGTTACGTGCAGCTTCTTACATATCTTGTACAATAAGGGATACAAACACTTCTACATACAATGATTTTTAAATTTCAAAATACAAAATTAATATTCTTTTTTGTGATGAATGAATTCCTTTAGAATTCCCTTTATAAAAACTCAATAGATCCAAGCAATGTTATGAAAACATGGCGACAGGAATTACATTGTAATTAAAAAGAATTTTCTGTTGCACTTTCATTCCAGTTCAACTGACGTTAGTTCACCTGAACTGCAATTCACTACTTACTAGCAGTTCACTGGCCAATCTGCATTAACTTGACCATGGACCCCAGCATCATTCGGCCTTGTGAGATGTAATCCTATTCCAACAAACCCGACAGTGTACTCCTGGACTGGGTGCAGATACCTGAAGAACTGCAGTGCGCACTCGTTAACCTTCCTCCCCTCGTTCAGGCACTTCCTGGGGTCCTTCTCCTCCCACCTGCACAGCATAAATTCTTTGTTGGGCTTGTCGCACTGCGAGCCGAAGTGGTGGGCTGCAGCTTTCAGCACGGCCGAGGACACGTTCACCTGATGAAAAGCGGAGGCACAGGCCAGTCACATTCTTGACGCGCGTGGTGAACACACCTGCGGCGTTTAGGCAAAATACAATGACCAATTAATGTGCTCAGTTTCAGTTTTTATACGGGTCCACTTCCAAGACAATTCCAAGGTATTGTTGGTGGTGACATATCACAGAAACAAACAGCTGGGTGTCACTGGACACAAGACAGAGTCAAACACAAGAGAGATCACGTATGTCTAACTGCTCAATACGATAATTTAGGGTAGGCAGAATTCGGGGACGAAAACAGCAAGGCTGTGGAACTGTGAGCATGTGTATGCATCCGACTATTTACCGTCACTGTGTATAATCATAATTATCATTACTGTTCTTGCTATTAATAACAATCTCCTGATTTGGATCACCTAATCTGGAGTCAGTTTTATTTCACCAACGTTAGCCACACATACAGCCCTATACATAGCTAGTGATAGACAGTTAGGTAATGTTAAATACCTTGTGCTACACCATGTTCCAAAATGTACAGGGCTTGGATCTAGATAGGTAGGGAAAAAATTCCCATTATGATAACTGTTTATAAGAGTTAGACCAAGCTATCATTTCATTAGCGCTAGTAGAATTACCTAGTAAGCGTATTCGTTTGCAAATTAATCGACGTAGGGAGAACATAGTTTGCTGTGTACCTAGATAAAGTTACTTAGATAGTTAGCTTTCTACAATCGCAGCAAGTGTTAGGGGTTAGTTAGCCAGCTAACGTTAGCTGACCAGCCAGCTAGGTGCAGATACGATCAGCTCCGACAGCTCTAACAATTTTGCCATATTCTGCAAACTATTTATATCTAATCGCACAAAGTGCACGGATCTACCTAACTACACCTGGTTAAATACAGAAGGCCTGTTTGCTAGTTAGATGGGTAGTGCAGTAACTAACGATATCTGTTTTTGCACAAACCTGCTGGCTCTCAAGGCTATATGACGATAGTTGCAAGCATCTAGCTAGCGGTAGCTACTTACCTCCTCGACGTTTAACTCTTGTAGAGTAGGTAACTCTACTACATCCGGCATGGTAAACTGTTTATGCTACCAACTACAATAAAAATATTCAATCAGGATTACAACTTCTGACGAACTCCAAGTCCCTGACTTCAGAGTAAGGTCGCTGGGACAAATAAGGCCTCAGAAGGAAGGTCAACCAAAAACCTGTGCGTAACATCCCCTTCATGACGGCAACAGGACGCGACAAGAAACGGCACAGCGTAAATCGCCATCTTGGCTCCAACTCGTTTGAGTACTGGCGCGTGAATTAAGGTTGCTATGGAAACACTTTCACGCCACGCTATGGAAGTCCAGCAACGTTCGGCAGTCTCGTAGAGACGTAAACTGAGGTGATATGGAATTCTCTGGTAGCAGTTTCGATGGGGACTATCGTAATGGCAGGTAAAACCGATCTACTCGGAGATTTTGCGCTACTTAGTAGTTAGTAGAGGTTGTGGGGACTTAAATTTATTCAGACAGTGAATAACTGGTACCAAGCTATGGAGCAGGATGAGCTTTTCTTGTGTAATTCGTGTTACAAATATGTGTCATCAGACAAATTCAGTACACAGTCACCCAGAATAAACTAATTCTGTCTTCTTCAGCCACGCACAATTGTTTGCTTTTCGATTGGAATTTTCGCTGAAATTATTCATGTTGGAAATATTCCAATTTAGAACATTTCAAAGATAAGCCATCACATTCTAAACAAGTCTCTTTCAAATTGGTATACTTTATGTATGTGTGCGTGTGTGTATTTATTGTTGTGAACTATGACTAGGAAGCTTAGTAAAACTGCTGGAACTAACAAATAAAAGATGGAAATAAACAATTTGGTCTGTTTTTATCAATAACTTTCTCACACTGAGAATTACATTTCAATGGTTGTTGCCCTATAAACACTTACGGGAGGCAATTGTTGAATTTACTTTTATCTGCCTTTCTTTTCCAGGATGGAAGGGAGAGGAAGGTACATTCTGCCAACGAAGACAAAATATGTTGGGGAGATGGAGGATGGTGTGTTCCATGGAAAGGGGGTGCTGTATTTTCCTAATGGCAGCAAATATGAGGGGACCTGGGAGAAAGGGATATCCAAAGAGGTGTGCGGTGTACTTTCCTGTGTGTGTGTGTGTGTGTGTGTGTTTGTGTGTGTGCATGCACACACGCGCCTTCATGTGCGTAACAAAAACCTAACGGAGCAGCCCATCACGCCCCTGACATGTCATCTGTTCCCCTTTAACAATCATTCACAGGGCTGCAGATTCAATTCCTATACCCGTCTGAGATATGTGTGTTCCAGACTGTGAAGACATTCTTTTTCGATTACATTTGGAAGGATTCATTCATACATAGTACAGTAAAAATACTTACCCCTTCTATGATTATGATTGTAATTGTCATCCATTTAAAAAAGCGACCGTGACCAAACACAGATGACTGTCACCCAGCTTAGACTTTCCTGTGCTCATGGTTAAACTTGCAAAAAATGGCTGTCTCAGCCATGATTACGAAGGCCCCAACAGCCAGTATAACTGCACAGATTCACTCAGAGGGTGACTGAAACCTATTGGTCCTTTGCCATGGAGTGCTGCAGCCATAAAGTACTTCCCTTATGACCATGAAGAACGACAGAATATGTCTGTAGTGCTGACAGATGTATGCAAACACAATGCTCTATGCTGCTGGTAAAATATTTCTCATGTCCGCTGCAGGGTAAATATACCTTTGCCGATGGACTGGAGTACCAAAAGAGCGACTGGAAGTACTGCAATGGCTATGACAGACGGTTCTACACAGAAATATGCAATGGACTGAAACCAGCAGGTGAAGTAACACAATGTTTTTTTTTTTTTTTTTGTAACATATGTCCATCCCTGCTTAAGTAATTTATTTATGGTCTTGACTCTTCTCTATGCAGACCTTCTTTCTACATTTATCATCCCCTTCACCCATAAAGGATTTTACTGCTTACTGATGTCTTTTCTCTTCCTTGCGTCACTCCTGATCCATTGCAGCTATCCTTCCTTTGCTGGCTCCCTTTTGCTGCTTTAGTTCCCTGTAAAATACCGTGCATGTATGTTCTGCTTCTCTTTATCTTCAGGCTGTCATTTCTCTCTTCTTATCAGCTATAGTGGGCTATCCCTACTCTACATTCTACCATTTTGACTTTTTCTTCTGTAGTTACAGAGGTAGGTTTAATCTCTTAAGAGGCTAATTTATAATTTTTTGTCTGTGTGGGTTTGCAGGCAAGTCCCAGCTGACCAACCTTGACCCTCCACGGGTGATTCCCGAAGGCTGCTACGACTGTGGGGATGGTTTTTATAACCCCCAGACGCGCGTCATCACCAACTATAAACACAATTTCCTCAGGAACACAGGTGAGCACAGATATGCAGTCTAAGCAGTACTAAGCAGTAAGAGCGTCTTCAACACCACAATGTGCATTAACATACAGATGATGTCTCAACAGGTTCCAGTATGGCTCATGTTCACTGTACCACAGCACAAAAAAACCAAAACTAAGGCTATGAAAGTATTCATTTTTTCAAAATGTGTAATATTTGTTAAATGCTGAAGCAAGTGAGTGACCTGGAAAATTTACAGTTTACAGTTATGAAAAGGGACTGGAGGTATAAATGTATTAGGTAAGTGCTTCCAACAAGAAACTAGTGAGAGTATACGACTTGTGCAGATTTTTTTTCATGTGAATTCATCTTTAGGCCCCTCCTCAGCCGTGCATACTTCCGTACTGTAGTCATTAAAGCTTTGTTTTCAAAGGAAAATGTAAAACACATTTTCCCTCCATTCAATGCCCAATGCGAGATTGTTGATTTGAAGTGGATCTAGTTTGTCAGGTTTTTTAGAAAGGAATTCTGATCTCAATGCCAGCACTTCATAGCTGTGCAACAGCAGACGATGTCATGAATTAGGAATGGCTGTGGTTTCAGTCTGCCCTCAGTGGCAGAAGTGAATGATTGGGCCATGCAGCTGTTAAGAGATGCAGGAGTGAGGGCACAGGCAGGAGGACATTGAACCGTGGGAGGAAGGACTGAGCTGGTCTGTAGTTGAGTGGTGGTGGCAGTTTTATGAGTTCACAGTAAATGGCCACTGTGCAAGAAAGTCAGTGATTTCTCTATATTTTGTTGTTATAATGGAATTAATTTTAATAATAGATTTAAGGCAGTGTTTGGCATCCAACCTGGCATTAAGTCTTTGTTAATATGTGCTGTTGTAGGTGTGTTTGTGCTAATATTCAAATGAAGTTGTTGACATGTCCTTCAAGCAGATTTGGGGTAGCTGCCTCAATAAAGCTCAATTGTTCTAGCCCAGTTGAGTAGCTAATTACTCCTACATGACAATGCTGCATAACTGCTTAGTAATACTTGTATTATTCATTTGTAACGGGGCTCTAATGAATACCTTACAGAAATCAGAAATACCTTTATCTATCTGTTAGGATAACCACACTTTCCACAATTCATAGCTGTGACAAAGATACTTGTTAAGTGATGTCAGATCTAGGTTAACATTCAATTAACAGCTTAATCAAACCTAAATTTATGTAATGTGTGTGTGTGTTTGAGGGGATTGAAATTATATTAGATTTACTGTGGCCTTGGGGGGACATTTGGGAGAACTGGCAGCCACACTGTGGTCCACAATGTCATAGTCTGGGAACCCCTGTCCAGGCTCACTTTTGCAACATGATATAGAGCACTACCCAAGCATCACAGATATCACAGCGTGGCCACAAAGACATTACAGCGTCATAGAGAGAGCTTTGTTTGTGTGGACAAACCACGACTGAAAAAGTACATACATCCTGAAGGAATATCAAAAAAGAAAAACACATGGGTAGGTTTATTCCTCCATGACACTGGTAAATATTGTTTAGTTACTGAATAAGAAAGAAAAAAAAGAAGATCTGTTACTGACATTTGTGCCATGATCCAGATGAATCTGGTCTGTCTGCTTTTACAGCTTTATTTGGCATTGATTGACAGGAAATCTTTCATTTAGTGGCATCAGTGAGACCATATCATCAGGACTGTACTGCAGAAAGTGCCTGATCACTATAACTCCTGACACATTAGACAGAATAGATTAGGAATACATTCTGTATCATTGGTTTGTCTGCCTTGCCATTCTCAGGCAACTGAGAACAGATCTCACATATTGAGCACAGAGCTGTCAGACAAAAAGTCTGTTCCATGTCATTCAATTTGGAGGCAGTGTGCAAATGTAAACAGCTATGCAGAAATTGACAAAAATTTTACAGCAAAAGTGAGTTAGGGGTTTCACAGGACTGCGTTATACTGAGAGGACTCTCTATTCATTAGATTTATTTTTATCTTTGGGGAGTGAAGGTTCATTTGTCAAAATGGGTGTGAAGATAGAATTTATTGCCAATGGCTTCCCTCCAGGATGAGCAAGAGTATAGGGGAGCAGCACTTACTGGATGTGGAGAGGTACTTCTTTCTCTGTGGGGGTGTTTGAGGTAGGGGGGTTGGGGGAGGGGAGGAAAAGTCTGGCTACAGCTGCAGGACAGAGGAACTAAGGGGAAGAGGTAGGAATGACAGGGAGCAGGCCCAGAAAGCTGCTCCTGGGCTGGGCAGGAAGGGCCAAGGAAATACCCAGGCTGTGGGCCAAGTCCTGAAAAGCAGCAAAAGCAGATGGGAGGAAGCCCTCAGCAATTTCTTTACACAGCAGCACAGGCGAGATAGGTTGGCCCCTCTCAGGTCTGGGAGTGGTGGTGCAGGATAGTCAGGAGAGCTGGCCTTTTTCCCAGGGATGCATGGAGCAGCCCAGTAGGACATCCTTCCATTTCTCCCCCCACTCACATCCACTCATCACCCCCATACACAGACCCACACACACACATGCACGCACCCATGCACACACCCACATACAGACACATATACATACGCACAGGCACACATGCAGTCACAAGCACACACACACATATTAACAGTCATCCCTTCAATGCTGGCCTCCAAAACACAAGTGAATGATGTCATGTGGAAAAAAAGACACACAAATGGCACACCTGAAAAGTATAAAATGAGAGCTTCAGTAAGACCTCCTCTTCAAGTTTTCTGGAGGAATGATGGACGGCTTCTCTGATAAATGGAGGAGACCGAAGGCCTTATAATGTGAAGATGGCTGTAGCCCTGCCCTGCCTTGCCTTTACTTTAAATGGGGGTAATACTGTGCAGGAGAGATTTTAGGATCAGGGGGAGATTTAGAAACTGCAGTCTGCATGAAAGTAAACCACAGAGAGGCAAAGTGGCAATGATCAGAAAGCTTTCCTTCCTTTTTTTGTTGTTGAATGTAGTATTTGACCTCACATGAATAACCAATGTAAAAATGACTCATACTGTATCCAGGAAATAGACCAGAGGTACAAACAGTGGCCTTAGTATAAATATAAAGGCAATTCATCTGAGCCACAACAATCGTGTAAGAACACGACCTCATTGTGTACATGACATCAACAAAGAGAAATTGCCCTGTTACTGGTGACCTCAAACAGTGGCCCCTGTTAGGGAGAAGACAGGGCTATTTTAATACAAGAGCTCTGCCATTTTCCTTTCAATACATTGATCCTCTGTCTCCTTTTACCTTTGCAATGAACAGCTCTGTAAGTGGCCTGAAGCCCTATTGGTATATTGTTCATTGTGGTTTCCTGGATAATTGCTCCTTTGAAACTTGCAAAGGTTCACATTCAAAACATCTCACGGCCAACAAAAACAACCTGGCTTGAGCTGCGGACATTCTGTTGTGAGACAAATTTTAAAAAAGGCAGTTTAGGAATAATGTGGCCGTTATTGTTCAAAATCAGTTTATTCTTTTTGCATTGTTTCACCATCACTGGAACTGTTCAGTTTCGATTACACACCCCCCAATTAACAATTCCTTTAGTCATTACACCGTTAAAAAATAAAAATGAATAAGTAATTAGCTCCTTTAGCTCCTGATGGCCAGGGTGATCTCAACTCTATTAACGCAAGCGCAGTTCTGCTTTGGAAGGAAACACTTTTCCTTTTGAGTGTATTTTAGGGATTAAGATAAACGTGTTTTAACAAGGCGCCATTACCGTTTCCCTGTACTCTGTTCTGAAATGTGCCAGTTGGCATGTGGGTTTATGTGTGTGTGTTTGTGTGTGTGTGTGTATATATATATATATATATATACACACACAATGTGTGTGTGTTATTATTATATAGATCTTATTTATATGTCCTTTGCTAGCATCTCTGGCATCTTGTTACGCTGTCCTAAAATAGAATATAATTGTAGGTATATAAATTAAGCTGTGTTCCAAGAGTTTTTATGAAAAAAATACACCTGGCTTTTTTTTGGGGGGGGGGGCAGGATATGACAAATTACAGCAAATGTGAACTTGTTTGAATGTAATTTAGCTAATTACCATACCGAGGTGGTAATTGCAGTCATACACTAACCAGTAGTAGGGGAAGCAGAGATATTAATTGGTTTAAAATAGTGATGAAATGTTCATCTTGAGTGTGACCTCGTTGCAAACGGGAGGCAGCAAATGCGACAGAATGGAGAAATGTTTCGTTAGCATGCAGCTGCCACTGCACTGAAGGGACTGGGATTTCAATAGCTGCATGTGGGAGCCAGGTAGAGTGGCGCGAGGCGAGTGGAGAAGCAGTTAGGGCCATCGCAGGCAATTACCGACAATCAGGGAAGAGCTGAAGACCTGTTCACAACAATGGACCAGTCCGCCTTGTACCCGGGGTGAACGCTCAAGTGTGTGCAGCTGTGCGCTGCGATTCAGACCCGACAGAAAAGCCATACCTCTCGCTCTGCAATTAGCAACTCCTTTCAGTTTTAACTATGGAAAAACAGTATTATCTACTGTTTTTACTCCTCAAATCATGCCTGAAAAGGAAACCACTGTTCAATTCGCCTGGTGATTGATTTGTTAAGTGTAGTGGGCCTCTGTGGAGGGCTCGGCTGTATCCCAAATTATTGTCTTGTAGCTGCAAACTCAAACAAAAATGTGCAATAAATGCATGCGATTATTACATTAGATACGTATGTGTTAAAGAATTTAAACTTGTTTATTAAAATGAAATGATTCATGAGCACAGATTACAATATATTTCGTTTAACATTTACAATTGTTTGAGGAAATGAAGAGATAAAAGTGAACACGGTGTATTTATTTCAAAAACGCTGTTGAATCTGCACTGTCATTTCCTCGCATAGATGACGACGAGCATGAGTGGATTGTGTGTGCCTGTCGGAAGAGCTGGGATGAGATCGTGGGGCACCCACTCAGGAATTGAGCACTGGTCAGCTTACTGAACATGGGACAACACAGGCCGAAGTGGGCCACACCATTCTCTTTTCATGAAATAAACACACCCAAAGCTTTGTAATAGTACTGTACGTGCTTTCAAAAACGATGTTTGTGGTATTTTTGCAATGAAGTTATTCCTTTAAAAAATAATTACAATATTAATGATTCACTGTGTTGGAAATAAAAATATATGTGACCAAAAAAATCACATGCATGTTTGATTATTGGACCTTGGTAGTTAAATAGTTGAACAATGCACACCAATTGATGTATGGAAATGGTTATACCTTTGGCTCAAAGTGGAGCTGGAACACAGCCTGTCAACAAACAATGCTATTTGGATTCCTTGTGGAGGGCCTTCACTGGACTGGGGGGGAGATGATGTGGTACTGTGGGTAACCGACTGCCTGTTAGTATTGCAAAACGGTCCAAACAAATTATGATGAATAGAAGTAATAATGTGACAACAGGTCTGCCAGATATTTACTTGAAATAGTGTGTTTTATCCTGGCTATAAGAGGAGCATGTACTTTATGACAGATTGCAAGAAGATTCTGTCCCCTATGGACTATGTCAGTATCAGGTTGATGCAAGTTGGAAACATGAGCGTTTGAGCACTTTGCCCCTCACTTACACAGTTTACTGTTCCTTTTCACAGGCAGTTAATGGAAGCTTGATCCTTAAACAATCTATAGTCACTAGCTTTACAGAAAAATAGAAGGTGATGTTATTCTCATCCTTTTCAAGATTGAAATAATTTCTATGTCGAATTGATCCAACACTTTTTAGCTTTTTACAGACATCTATTCCATAGTTCTCTTTACTGAGGTATGTACTAAATTTAAACTTTACATGGATATGTAAGTGGCAGATGGCTTTTGTGTTATTAAAGGGGGACTGATATATTTGAATAAATTCTTAGGTGTTGAGTCAAGTCAATTTGATTATAATTTATTCAATTGGTAGGGGACTGTATCCAGCATGATCTACAAATAAGATGCATTAGTGCATGTAATTAGGCTACACTGATGACAGTACAGATACAGAGAGTACAGTTTTAAATATTCTAACATGCAGAGGTTTAGGCAAATTGATAAACATATTGAACAATGATCATTCATATATTTAATTTAAGTGAATGTGTTTGACACCACAAAATAAGAGGACATATGGCAGATGGCATATGGGTTAGAAGGTAAGATAATGCGATGTTTTGTCCTGCACAGTGGTGCTTTATTCTGAGGTGAGGGCATTCCGTGTTCGTTTGGCAAATCTTAGAATGTTCTATTTGTCTCACACTTGTCTGAGCTAATGGAAGAAAGAGGCCTGTCATTAACTGTTGTTCACTTATAAATCTATTGTACTGAAAATACCAGGAAAATAAGACGAAGCACTTGAAAGCTCTTGAAAGGAGATGGGAAATGAAAAGCCTGAAATTGATCAGTTAACTGTATAAAAGCAAGATGACTGAAATGAACTGCTAATGAGAAGCTCAGTCCTTTATTTACCTGTTTTGTTCCTCTGTTCAGCACAATGCAGGTACAGGCTTGAGTGATGCCAGTCAATGTAATCAATGTAAGATCATCTCTTTGGAACACTTTTTATGAAAGCAGGCCAAGTACTGGATCAATGCGATAGTCAGAGTTATATATGCTGCTGTGCTCAAAGTGGCAGTGGGTTGAAATTGTATTTCCCATTTAATGCACAGAGTAAATTTTGGTCCATTAGCCCCATGATTCATAATGAAATTCCCATAAATATTACTTTTAAAAGCTGCCTGAGTTAATATAGGTTATTTGGCTCTATGAAATGTCTGTTAGCTCTGTGTGTGTGTGTGTGTGTGTGTGCGCGTGTGTGTGTGCGTGTGTGTGTCAGAGAATACACACACACACACTCTCAGTACCCCCTTAGTTTTGCCTTTGAAATAGAAACTTGGGTAGGAGATCAATCCCATGATTCAGCCTGACAGTGACTTCCTGTCTGTGATGGCAGCAGGATCAGCGGTGCAGTCATTACTGGGAACATTGACCCGTGAAGCACCCGGCAGCGCAGCTATCAGTCTGTGATTACTTCCTGCCCTGTGCCAGGCACACATTACAGACCTGCATACAGACACACACACACACACACACACATACACACACATATATGCACACATACACACACACGTGTGCACGCACACACACACACATGCATGTACACACACATACACACGCACACATTTAACTGCATGCACATTAAGTTTAAATGTATTCAAACACAGACTCACAAATACATGCTAACCTATACTCAGACTTCACTGCACTATTCCTGAACTACACCTCAATGTTTGCTATTGCACCTGAATTATTGCTGTATTTCACAGAGTACTCAAGGTAACTTGCTTGTAATTAGTTCAAACCTTCAATCACAGAATGTCTGTGTGTGAGCATGTATGTGTCTACACACCTTTGTATGTGGAAAGGCCCACTATGTGCCACTATGTGTGAGATTTTTTGCTGTACAGACCACAACACAACAGTCAACTGGCAAGTTTTAAAGTCAATTTTATTGCATTTAGTACACAAAAAAACATTTAAAATGCACAATAAATGAAATTAACTTTTTTTTATCAAAACAGACATTTTGGAGGGAGGGGGGGGGGAAGTGCTCACAGGCTATTTTCAGTCTCAATAAATACAGGAAAGTGTCCTTCTCTCCCCTCGTAAACACAGGATCATATTTCTCACTCCACATGCAAGACGCAATGACACAGTTTCACATAACCCAGCTCCTCTGGCACACAGTCAGCCATATACATCTATATGCATCCCCACTCCACTGTCATTGTACCACTTTTTTGCCACTGGGAATGAAGCATACAGGAAAGATGCCTGAGAGGACTAAGTGACTCAAAATCCTACTAAGACACACATGGATAAAAGCCATTGTTATGTGATAAAAAGGCAAATCACATGTAACTCCACATGTAATGCTATTTCAGACAGTCCTGATAAGGCAAGGAGGATGATAAGTTACATTTTTAAACTGAATTCTGCCTGCTCTATTTCCCCCTGACTACATGTGTGTGGAGCTCCTCACTATCATGGCACAGGTGTCTTTCTCTAAGTCTCTCTCTTGCTCTTTCTCTCTTTTTTGATCCCTCTCTATTTCAGTATGTCTGTTCTCCCTCAGTTGGATGTCAAACCCACAGTAAATAGACAGAATAAAGAGACAGTGGTAGACTTCTGCACATAGAAGCTCTTCCCTTATTAAAAGTAACATATGTTGAAACATTAAATAGGATAGTATAAGGACAATTTTCTAATATATTTTGAAATATGGGTCAAATATTAAAAATATATGATTGTATAATATGTATGACTGTACACTTTCATATAAATATATGCATATATTGTAAAATTGCCAAACATCCCATAACACACAAATACAATTTCATGCAACAAGTTAAATGAAATTGCAGTACTTGATATATTTTAATGCATGACCCATATTTTGACCTAAGGAAAACATAACCGTTTTTTAATTTCCAATTTCATATTCATATAAACATATATTTCTTTTCATAATTGTCCTCTGTCCCATGCTGTTGTGGATTCCATTACTGTTTATTCAAGAATGAAAAAATAGAGTGTTTGTGAATAATTTAATAAATAAGGCACTCAAAATGTCCTATTTTGAATACATCAGAAGAAAATCACAAAGCAAAACAGGTAAAAAATGCATGAAGAATTTTATTCAAAAAAACTCTGGGCAATTTTCAGTTAAGGAGAAACAAGCTCAAACTATGTCCACACTACTCCGAACAATAATGCCTATCCTTTGTCTCAGTCAGCTTCTCATAGATACGTTTGTCATCTCTCACAGATATGCTGAACAGAGACCTCTCACTCCTAGATTTTTAGAAGCAGCTTTTAGGGGATAACACTGTATGCCTGTACTGAGGATTGAAGCCACTGCCTACCACTGCCCCTGTTGCCCAGATACATTGTGCAGTGTAACCGCACACTCCTCTTCGGTATGTCCTTACCAGGTTTCCATTTTTCTTTCCTTTTCCACTTTTTGAATGGCAGAATCGTTGCCAATACTCTCAAGACTGAGAAAAATGTTACTATAATGAAATGATGAAAGAGTGAGAAAAATGTTGCTCAAATGATGAAAACAGATGTGGATGTGTATTGCATGTCTGTATAGCCTCAGATCTGTTATGGCCTAGGAGGTGGTGACTGGAAGCTGGCTCTGTTCTGACTGTATTGCGTTTTTAGCATAAGCATCTGTATGTAGAACAGCATTGACTCTTGTGGCTGCTTCTGACTTGAGTACTGTACTTTAAATTTTACTTGGATGTGTGATTCAGACTCTGCCTGCACACACAGACACAGACACACACAGATACCCACATACGTACACGCACACACATGCACTTTTATAAAACCACACAAATACTTCAGACATTTGGAGCTTCAAATGAAATCGGGCTGTAATTGGTATTTTGTATGACCAGCAAAACACCTTGTTTTCCATCAGTGTTCATTTTTTTACAATAGAAAAATAAAAGGACCAAAATTGAAATTATTGTAGAAATCATGACTAGGCACAGGACAACTGCTGTACTAAGAACAATAAAAATGGAGCCAATTTATTCAGCGACAGCGTACAAGACATGTTTTGCCCATGTCTGCATCTCCTGCTGTTGATAAAATGTACCATAAGTCACAAAGCACACAAATAAATCTGATCAAAACTGACATTGAGATATTTATTCACATATGGTGTAATTAGCTTCATTTGGTTGTGATGGAGCAATAACAACGTTACACTAAATGATGGACATTTTCACACAAGAGCTGACAGGTCTGAAGAGCAGAAGTTTCCTTTAACATGTAAAATTTTCTGTTTGCCTATGATCATAAACACAGAGACCCCATCTGCTGTTCAATTGATTATTAGCTGATTTCATTTTTCAAACAGCAAACATATTTAAGGGTGCTGGGCAAATATGAAGTAATTATTTTAACATTTGTAGAAAATAATCACATCACTAACAGCCAGTACTCTGCAGTCAGGAGGCAATTTCATTCTCGAAACTAACCATACTTGCTCATTTGTATGCCCTCACTGATGACAGCTGATTGAGGGGAGAAATTCTGAAGTTCCTCACAGGAAGAGGAAGGGACTGTAGTTAGTTGCCTGAAATATGTGACACATAAGCAAAATGTGCAAGTGCACGTAGGAAACCCAAGCCTTTTGTGAGGGTCTCAGGGAATGATTCAATCATCAGTATTATGTCTGTCATTCAAACATATTTGGCCTCCAAGGCTACCCCATTCAGTAAAAACAACCTTCGGCGTGAATGGAAAATATGCAAAAATCCAAGAAGACTGCCTCCAACAGGGAACACATAGAGGACAAAGAGGCTGCCTCACTGCCAGCTACTCCCATGGTTACCTATTAGTAAACAGCATCACCTCTCCAGTATCCTGAAAGCACTGTCATTGATCCAAATAAGACTTTCATTTCACTCTAGTACATCCTCCAGATGAATAATATGGGACTTCTAATGGGAAAGACATTCCCATCAGCAATGACTCAATCTTTGTGAGCTGGTAATACACAGATGCCTTCAGTGGAGGGGGAACATCAATTTACATAGAAAGCCTAAGCACTACATTATACACAGAAAGGAGAAGGAAGCCAACTGCCTGTGTTCTGACGATGCTGGGTTCATTTCCACCTGGCTATCTGTTCCTTTGATGTCTTAGGCAACATTTAACACAATTCGACAGTCAGAGTGCTCAACAGTGACATTACACTTGACAATGAGCTCCATTTAAAAGCATTTGTTCCAAAGGGAAAGAGAGGTGTGTTTTCTTACCTGTGTCCTATTCCAAGCCAGGCTGAGCTGTTATTTTGTGTTGTTACATCTCTCTTTTTTTCTTTCTTTTCTCTTCATCAGTTTCTCTCTAGGATACTGACAGTGCACACAAAAAACAGCAATCTTCACAATTTGCAGTGAGGTTCTCTCCTCACCCCTTGGAGTCAGAGACAGAAAGAGCACAGGATGCCACAGTGGATCTCAGCAGCTCATAGTCAGGGGGAGGTGGTTTTGTGTGTGGAGGCTGTAGACTCCTTGTGGCTTTGTGTGTGGAGGCTGTAGACTCTCCTTTGTCCCAGTATGACCATTGGAGTTTCTCCCATCCCAAGCCAAGGCACACCAGACGCAGGTGAGCTCCTCCTGCCCGGAGCAGCGTGGGGCAGGGGAGATCCTGCCTGGCAGGGCTTGGGTGCGGGGGAGAGCCCTGGGGAGTGTGGTCGACTGGAGGTGGGGAAAGTCTTTCCTGCTTGTTGCTTAGCCAGAGCCACCTTCGGTTTCCTGGGGTCAGGGTCAGATCAACGGGGGAAATAAGTGCCCGGGGGTCAGGGGGTGAAATGCGGGAGGGGCAGTCCTGTGTGGAAGTGGGGGTTTGTTAGCGGCTGAGGGGCAGCTGAGGCAATGCCATGGCCTGGTGGGGGAGGGTCTGCGCTGTCAGCACGGAGAAGGGGTGACCTGGAGGTAGAGGGGAACACAGGGATGTGCGTCAGTTCACGGGGGTGGCAGAGACACTCCTGACATGGGCACACCTCTGCCACCCCACTAGAACCTCTCTGTCCCCTGTGCCTGAGAGCCCAGAAAGCTGATTCTCACAGCAGCACACTCATCCCATCACAGGAGTGGAGGAAAGGAAGAGTGAGTTGGAGGACAAAGACTGGAGATGGAGGGAGACACAGTGAATAACGCTACCTCATGTCTCAAACTGTCTCCTACTAAACTATAAAATAGAATTTAAAAAGTACTCTAACGGTTTAACACACTCGATAGCTTTACCCACTACTTTGTACCTGGCCAACCATTGAAACCTGGTCATGCAGTGCTTCTAATATTGTTAAATCTGTATGGTTTTTCGCTTGTGTTGTATTGTACCTCACTTGTCACTTTGGATAGATGCATCTGCCAAATAAATTAATGCAGGCTAAATGTAAATGTGAATAAGCAGAGGGGAGAGAAGAGGGAGAGGAGGACAGTGAAGGAGAGAGAGATGGTGGTAAAAGACAAACAATGGAGATAGAAGGAGACAAAGTGAATAAGCAGAGAGTGGAGAGTGGAGAGAAGGACAGTGAAGGAGAGAGAGATGGATGTGAAAGACAAAGAATGGAGATGGAGGGAGAAGTGGAAAACCAACAGAGTAGAGGGAGACGATGGTGGTGCCTCCTATGAGTGCTTACTCTCGATATATCCATGCAGTGCTACCATGCGTGCTCTCTCAGGACTGCCAAAAGGAGAGTAATGCAGGTCGTCCGGCAGGGAGGGGGGCATCCGGGACTGGGGGTGGCCCTGGGGGGGTCCACTGTGCTGGGGGGTGTGCTTTTTGTGCCTTGCTCTGCAGTTTTGAAACCAAACCTATGAAAATGCAAGGTTACCAGCAAGCATGTAACCACCTGGCATTCTGCAATGGGTTGGATTTGCGCACTGTGCGGAGACAGTAGTCAGAGAACGGCACTCACCTGTATGACCCTCCGGCTCAGCCCCGTCATGTCCGCCAGCTTCTGCAGCGTCTGCGCATCTGGGTTGTTGTCTTGTGCAAACTGCGCTTGCATCACCTGTGGACATTACATATTCAGTCAACGACTGTCCACCCAATTCCCCTCAAAACCCCTTGTAGCGAAGGGCGCTACAAGGGGTTTTGAGGGGCGAGAGCAGGGGTTTTGTAGCGAAGGGCGAGAGCAGTCACCCCACCCGGCCTTGAACCCGGGTCTACGGGGTACTAGCCATGCGACTTTAACCGTGACGCCAAAGAGCCAGGCTTGTTGGTATGGCAGTCAGAGCGCATACTCAACCGTAGTGATGGCACTCCATCACACCCTTCTTCTCATGTGTCTGTGTGATTCCCCCCAAATCACACAGACACGTGCATCCATTGGGTGGGCTTACCTGTAGCTGCTCGGCAGTGAAGGAGGTGCGTGCTCTTTTTGCCGGTTTAGGTTGGCTGTCCTGCTCAGAAGGCACCGCGCCCTCCAGAGTGATCCCACTTCCTGAGAGAGCAAGAGAGTATTTTCTTAGACTTTGTAAAGTTGTATTTGAGTATTTACTTTATTGTTCATATTATAGCTTTGGCAACAGTGCACTTGTTTGTTCTGCCAATAAAGCACCATTGAATTGAACTGAATTTAATTGAACTGAATTGATATAGAGAGAGAGAGCGAGAGAGAGAGCGGGAGGGGGGTGATTCACTGATCCCTGGGAGCAATTGCACAGTTCCAGCTGTGACGTTGTGTGGGGTCCTCGGGCCGAGGCAACCTGGGGACTCACCGCTCTCTGCAGCCCGCTTCAGATTCTCCACCATGGTGTCGTAGTGGATCCTGCAGAGCACCTTCTCCTCCACCAGGCCAAACTCCTCACCCGTGGAGAGCTGCCGCTTGCAGGAGAAGCAGGCAAAGCAGGCCAGATGGTAGGCGTTGCCCCTGGCACGCCGCACCCAGTCGCTGGCATAGATCTGACGGCCGCAGCGGGCGCACTTTGTCCCAAACCTACTGTGAGAGAGAGGGGGGCTGGGACATCAACGCTCATGCTGTCAATCACTGTCACGGTTCTGATGAGCAGGGAATTCAGCTGGATCCACAGGAGGGGAGTCACCACACCATGAGAGAGTATTATCTTGGAATGAAGTGAATGGGATGGCTCAGACCAAAATGAAATATCTTGTAATATACTGTGAAATACGTTGTTCAACCCAAGAATGTTTTGCAGATGCATACACTGTGCAAAGCAGAAATGTGTACTAATATGGCAATAATGTACATATTTTACATATACTGCCTGGGCTAAAAATATCTTCTCTAAAATATATTCTCACTGTATTTTTTTTTGTATGGAGTGGGGGGGGGGAGTCAAGTAACAGATGAAAGGGTTTAAATCTGCTCAATCAAAACGGGCAACAGTGATTCAAAAGTGGACTTTTCTCCTCTTACCATTCCACTTCAAATCAATGTTAAAACCTAATCAAGGTAATTGTAAAATGTTTTAAAGCTTTGTTCTGCTTTTGTGTACCAAAATCCCTCTTGGGAGGGAAACACCAGGGCTGAAGCAATCCATGTAAGATAACCTTGGATATATCTGTGGCTGCCAATGGAGCTTTAAATCACAAACAAACCAAAATCTGCAATTTCCAGACTGACGTGTGAAGGTCTGACACACAGTCCCTTGTTGAAGCAGTAGACTTTCATGGAGGGAATTGAGAGCTATCTCAAGTACATCATCAAGTCACACATTAAACATGACCCACCTGCATGTTCATTTCCTATAACTGTAACCTATAACCACCTCAAAGGCTTAAGGACCATGGCCATGAATATTCAAAATTCGATTCTTAAATGTACGAGTTTAAAGGAAGTAGGAATTGTGAAATAAGACACTTTTACAAGAATCCTTGGCATGGATGATAAACAACAAACTAACACACAAATTGTCAGCGTTGAAATACATATTCACAAGATGAACTAATCTGCAGTAAGTCCTCTCCAGGCTGTTAGGTAGCATTGGTAGCTGGAGGCACCATCATTGGTGGATGGATGGCAGAGATATTGTTTCATGTAGAGTGGACATAACCAGTTTGACTGACTCGGGCAGAAGAGGACACAGCAGTGACACAGCCATGGTGAGGGAACCACTGTGGACTGCAGCAGACAGCTGTCTCTACCCCGCTGAGCGTGAGTATGAATAAGAACACAGTCTGAGCTACCAGAGCATTATCTCTCATTCCCTTTCTGGGGCAAAGAGAGATTTTCTTTAAACAGAGGAAGGGAACATTTGTGTGGACAAGAGGGCAAACAGTGAGGTCAGTCCATCAGCACCCCATCAACCTGGAGCCTAGAGTGACAGCACTGGCCTGAGCTCTCCACAATCTGGTGGAAAGGAGCCCATGACAGAGAACCACTGTGAGCCTGGGAATCTCACCTCACCACCCTGTCTCTCAGTAAACCCAATTACACATACGTAGAGTAAGGGTTTTGATAATACACTTCTGTTCACAGCTTCTTTTGGTGTACCCCTCCTCTCACCTGTCTCTCTGTGCCTCTGCTGCTACAGCCCTGGAGTATGCAAAAACAGTTTGGAAATAACACTAGGATTTGCAAGGGTAGTTTACTAAGTGCGGTTAGACAGTCAAAAATGAGAATTCCATATTTGATAGATGACACACTTCAGAAGCCTTCAAAATAAATGTTGTAAAATGGTGGACAGAGATGTGTGTAGCAGCAGAATATCTGATTGTGCCTCTGTGCTGAAACCTGATGTTTATTCTGGATCTAGTTCTATCCACCCGTCTGTAACAGACTTTGGGGGGGGGGGGGTGCGGATGACTTTCTCCAGTTCCAGAGCAATTTGCTTCCTATTGAAAAGAATGGCTTGAGGAGGTACATGTTGTGTGGATTAATTTTGATATGCCCAGGGAATTCTTTAATCTTGAGTAGATTTTCCCTGGTCTCCTGAGAGGGCTGTTTGATCAAGGTTTTATGGGCAAGGTGTACAGAGATTACAGGCAGTTATGTTGTGCAAGAGAAACCAGCAGATTTCTCCCACTCATTTTTGGTATTTCCAAACAATGGAATTGACATGGCTGAAATATTATTAAGATTCACCAATGATACCCATAATTCCATGTTTTTCTTCCTCAGAAATCTCAGTTGTTATCCTGTAATATTTACAGTTTTTGTTGCTTGATTGTGATTTGATGAATTGTCTATGTAGTAAACAGAGGAGTCGCACAGAGCCCTTCTACCCAGTTTAGCTGTGCGAAGAGAGCATGAGAAAAATGAGACAATTTTTCAGTGACAACAATCTCAAACGTTATTACAAACATTATTTTTTTCTCTGGAACTGTACTGCACATAACAGCACCACCAAGCCCATATGAGATAAAAAGGGAGGACTATTTCCATCTATTTTAATTTGTGAGATTTTAACAAGTTCTTTTTATATTAGATAAAATGTATTTAATGCTAAGTAATGCTAGTTTGTGTCTTTAGTTCTGGTGCTTGACACTGTGAAACCCCCTTAGCTTCCATTGGCATTGGGTGGCGAGATGCATGCCTGACATTTCGAGGAAGATCTTTGTGCCCCATGACTGGCTGCCTCCTGGCTGTCTGGAACACTTACGGGCTTCCTGGGAGTACTTTCATTAACATTAGTGTCCGAGGGCACCTGTCAATAGCTGTGTTTCACTGCTTTCTGCATGAGCCAGCTCATTCTAGCCATCTAACTTGATAGGGATGGAACTTACTCTATGTCCTTGAGCCTCTCTTTATTTCCTGCAATTACACATCATTAGCAGAGCTCTCAGTCAAACATACGGGTGACTGACACAAATCTGAGGTATCTCCTGGTTCCACACATGTCAATAGGAATGCCAGTTTGGAGTCACTGTCCAGCTCAGACAATGCCCTGACCCTGGGCCATTCCCGTGGGCAAAACTGCAGACTAGCAATTCTAGCCTTGCCAGTACTGTGGTACACTATGTATTCACTCTGTGGAGAAGCTGCACTCCTCAACTGCTCAAACACTGACTAAACTCACACATTGTCAGAGCCACTAAAAAACCATTTGCATGTCCTGTGCAGTCTAACCACTGTTATATACGGATTTATCCTTGAAAGATCTAGTCCACATGACTCAGAAAAGCTTTAAACCCAAGTGAAGTATTTTTCATGCAGAGGAACAGACTGCTACCAGACTGTCTAGTCTGCATGAGGTGAAGGTTTGGAGGGAGAGCTCTCTTACAATATGAAAAGCAATATATTTTCACTTTAGAACATGCACAGAATGAATAGAATGGAGTTAACCTTAATTATGATCTTAGCGACTGACGTCTCAATGACTGACAACCAGAGCACTGAAAATAAATGCTGCCTGCAAAGATGGTGGTGGATCCAACATCACATGGGTCATGTCACATGGCACCAGATGCAGGGAAAGAGTCAGAACCTCAGACATTTTTCTGTGCATTCTTTTTCTGTGCAAGACTGAGGCACACAATATCCTACAGAGTGAGTAGAATCACATTCAGAAACATCCCAGCAGTGGTGCCAGTTTCGGCCTCTAATTGCTGGTGATCATAAACCTCAGACCAGCGCCCTGTATCTAGTCATGAACTGATTGTTACACTGACTTCAGAACAGCGAGGGAACACTAGAGATGCAGATCCAGATGGGCTGAAATCTGTCTGTAGGCCATGCTGTACCACGATCACCCAATCCCAGCATCACACTGTCCAGGTGACCCCCCTGCACACTCTGATGTAAGCCGAGCAGATAGCTCCCGTCTCGACGTCCAGACTCCAGCCACACTGGGTCCAGCCTGTTTGAACTCTCTCCGTCTGAGCCTAAGCGCCGCGCTCCTTCACAAGCTTGAAACTATTAAATCCATTTGTCTTGTCTGGCAAAATACATTAGGGAGTCAATCACAGTTTCATCCCTGGTGAGATTCCTTGTTTGCCGCAAAGCTTTTTTTTTTTCTCAAAAGCAAAATTTTGCTGTGTGTGCACATGTTTATAAGCTGAAAACAAAGAATGTGAAGGAGCCAGCATTCAGGGAGTAACTCAAGCTTTTGAGGCATTATCTCTTCGCATGGAAAAATGAGTGAGACCGGCTTCACTTTAAACAAGTCGCTTCAGTCACTGCTCTTTTTTCAACAAGAGAAATTATGTTTATCAATAAAGCCATGCTTCAGAAAACAGCATCATGCTAAAGGTGATCATAAAGTATTTTATTTTCTCTGCATAAATGTTCTTGTGAAAATAATTTCAAATATTGATCTGTGTAGACCTGGGGATCTTGATCAATTTCAACTTGTTGCAGGAAATTCATTTTAAAGAACTGCTATTTGCAGAACAGGTTACTTATTTTTCAAATTATTGAATAAAAAATCCCAAAAACCATGGTGAAGTAAGAAGCATAATGAAAATAATGAAATTACAAAACTCTAAATCATAGTGAAACAATAAGTGTTTTTTAACCAAGAGAGTTTTATTAAGACGAAATGGTAGTACTGTATTGTTGTGATATGCCTTTAAGATTACATTATTGTTGAACTGCAACATTCACTGCAACAACAGGTGGAAAATCCTTTGTGAAGTATTGAGGGTATGTATATAATGATCGTTATTCCTTACCATTTACATGTTTTCCAGTAAATGGTGTGTTGCAAAGTACCTTATGAGCTATGGACGTGCAAATGAAAATAATACTTTCATGCGGGTCTCTCCACATACTCTCGAATTCTCGTTAATATTAAGGCTGTTGTAAGGACATTTACCTTGACACTAAGTGAAAAGCAATTCAAGCAATTGTTTCATTGCCCAGACAACATGGGCTTAACACTGGTTAACATTAGTGAAAAATGTAGCATGAGATTTTTTAAGCCCACTTTCTTGAATTCACTACTCAAATTCAAGGACAAAGCACATTGCGGTTAGATTGAACGGAAGCTTCCGTCTGCATCTTGAGCTGGTAAATAATGGACATGTTGCTGGTTAAGAGCCGCTTTGCCCTCTCGATAGTCCCGCAGTCACTTGCTCTGAAGGCGTTTGGCTTTGATGAAACATCTTGTTAAGCATCACTTTGGATTACAAGCTTCAGATGCACGATAGCCCTCCAGAGTGCGGCGTCTAAACACGATATCAACTTTAAAGGACCAGTCACTTCACATTGACCAAGAGCAACGAGGGAATGCTGAGCAATTCGATTTTCAATTCAAAGTCCGCGCTGAGGGCTCTCCTTACGCAGGGAGTAACGGAGAGCCTACTCCTCCAGACTGAGATTTTGCTGCTTTTGTTATCTATCAGTAGATCTGTCATTTCAGCAATTTACAGAAACCATGTAATATTCTATTTTTATTCCCAACGACATTGTGACAATGTTATTGCTATTGTTAATACATCACATAGTATCGTGAGTATTATTTATGATGATTCATTTAAAATTTTTAAAAAGTGGAGGAACTGCAATGCATGAGCTGGCATTGTTCACATACATAATCCAATTCTGTAATTAAACATGAATGTTTTATTATTTTCTTGAATGTTTGTGCAGTAAATTAGCTATATTGGCGTTTACTCTGCTATTTTCTCCGCCATTTCAAAATTCTAACTAAAGAGCTAATATGAGATTTCAGTAGCCTATTCCACCCCTAGTTTAAAAATGTATTGATTCGTTTTTAATGTACTAATGGTATATTGATGTACAATTTCTCAACATTAATGCCTGTACTAACTTTATACATTTGGTGCGTTCATAATGATCAAACTTCGTAATACGACACGGTACATGATTGCACTGACCTCTACATTGCCTGCTCTGCTCACACGTATATGATCTACAATAAAAAATATATGATTTATTATATTATTATATTATTATAATATTAAACGTGACTGAAATTCATCGAAACGTTGACCAACCCGGTAATCATAAAAGACCAAACCAATAGCTGCTTCAGCAAAACCAACAACCGTCTAAAAGTAAGAAGTCGCCAGTGTCGGTGAGTTTGTAATCTTCAATTAGGAAGACGGTTAAAATTGTGATTGAATTCCGGCCTTTTCTGGCTAAAAGAGAAACAGCTGTGCGTTTGAAGTATTTCCCTCCATGTCCTATACAGTGAGGCTCTCTCTAATCAATTACATTTACTGTTATTTACCCAACACATTGAGTTAATACCAGTATGAGATATATATAAATCAAAATTCACATGGCCATTAAATGTATTTAGTATTGGAATTATTTGCTATAAAATTGTATCTTTTTAACCAATGAACTTTTCCGTGTTCGGACATTCCGGGTAATGGTCAATAAGGTTAATATAGTATCCCTTTCCTACATCATTATCAGTCACCACGCCGTCATTTACAAATATTTAATGTTAAATTGTGTGAAAAACTGAAAATGGTCTCTAAAATAAATTATTATGTTTGTGATAACATTAAAACAGTATTGTGGACACATGACATGTTAATCCGACGCAAACTGGCCTGATAATGTAATGGACAATCTTCCTCAAACATCTCCTATTATTTTTGGTGGGTTCTTACGATAATCACCAGTGCCGCCATAGCAGGTGGATGACAATCGTTTCATGTTTCGGATACAGCTGCACAGTTTATCAATAGACCTATCATGCTTATATCGTTTCATGTGTTGTATTATGGAAATAATAGCCACAGTCACAGTACCAGACACACCTTGTCAATTGTTTCACTAAACCTATAAGTATAGAATGTAAATGTATAGAAAATTAAAGTCATAAATTTTCCACGGAACGCCTGCGGGCTGTTTCATGGCGTTTGAAAGTCTGCCTGAAAACTTTGGTGAGTCAACCCGCGTATCACTGGAGAACTTCGTAAAGAAAATGAGAAACTGGACTAGATCTTGGGTCTGGCAACCACCTCTTGTCAATATTTTAAAAACAAAGCACAAAACTTACCCTACCTGAAATAGTCCATTTTACAGAAGATTTCTTTGTTTTTGATGTAGCAGCTGCTGTGTTGACGCAATGACGTCCTACAGACAGAGCACTCCAGACACCTCACGTGCCAAATTAAATTATTCACCTGCAAAAACACGGGAAAGATATGTCAAACACTCCTTCTTCTACGTAGGATACACACTTTGATATAGCTATTAATATTACTATTTTTGCTAGTAAAATCGTTTCTGTGAGTAGTAAGATTATCAATTATGAAAATAATTCCATTTTGAATAATTTGATAACATGCAAACAGCGTAGAATGCCTCTAGCTGCATAAAAGTAGGAATATTCTATCTAGTATTGTGCTATTCATTAGGTTTTGCAGCACAGCTTTTACCTTCTACTTCAATTGTACTTTAAAAATCGCGATTGTGTAAAACGAAGAGCGTAATTTGTTCGTTTACACATTAGCCACGGGTAAACTAAACTGTACTATTGATGTTTCGCCAATGAAGCTGCTATTAAATTAAGATGGATAAAAATCAAATAAGAGGATTATGCAGGAGACGATTTAATCTCGGTCAAATATTTTTGACTTTAAGTTAATGTTTATAATTCTGTCATACAACATTTAAAAAATTTAAAAGCCTGAAATAAAACGACCACATTGTGTAAGTTATGATAAATAGAGTACCATAAATCCGTTAGTAAAAGCTACAGCCAAACCGCTTTGCGCCTTGATGGAATCAACCTTAAACCACGATGGAATGCCTTTTCTTGTTCAGGCTGTTGATTTTTTTTTCCAACGGGCACACTTAGTGCGACTACATGAGATTTCAAGAAGCTATACCAAGAGTAATTAATTAGCCGAAGATTGCACGGCGATGACCTAATTCCTGTTCATTTTCTCTAAAGTTTCCTTTCTCATTAGGACGTGATAATTTTTAAATATTACGATTAAAGAGTGATGATAATTAAATGTTGACATGTAAATATCAAATAACATTTCTGTATTACATTCATGAGATTATTATTTTTAGTAGTTGTAGTTGCAGTATTGTTATCATTATTGTTTTATAATTCTAGTAATAGTAGTATAATTATAATTATTAATGTCATCATTGTAAAAATAGAAAATCGAGTACAGATGATGTCATCCTTTATCAAATTCATTTGAATGTTTCTACAGGGGGAAACCTTGGTTGGAGGATAGAATCATTGAAGTAAAACACGTTTATGACTTCCATAACACACATGCCCGATTGGGTCTACATAGTATGGGTAATTAATATTATAGTGCATTCGGCCGATTTAATATTGATCTTGGTTTAAACCGGAGAGCATTCATCAATAAAAAAAATAAATTTTATAAAGACCTAGCCAAAATAAACAAAACTGTTTGTGTATATGTTGAATATGTAGTCTCATTTTACTGCTCCGGACCGAAGTGTTTCTCAATTAAAAAAGAAATCCCACGCTCCCACACTCGAAAGCTAATTTTACCAGAAGGGAAAAGTAACTTTTCCTATTATCTTCATATTTGTAAAAGGCCTCCAAACATCACCGGAATGGAACAGCAGTCCAAAAGCTTACGTATAATAATATAATGATATTATCCCTGTAACATACACAGACAGCGTCAATGTAGTCATTAGAGGTACGTAGACCCACGCTTGTGAACGATTAAATTTTAAAATAAATGTTGAATATCTCATGCTAAATACAGGCAGTTCCAAGACTTAATATATCTTTTGGTCACATCGACCCAAATTTCTTTTTGTCTTTTCCGCGAAAATAAACTGTAAATATTGGGCTAATAATCCAAGCATTAGACATACTACCTCTTGTACACACCCTGTTGCGTTTACATGTGAGCAGGAGAGTGCACGAGACAGGGGGAGGCGGTGTCCAACATGAGAATGAATTAAAGGCAGTCGATTTGACATGCACAATCTGTTTTACTTCAACGCTGAAAAAAGATATATACATTTTAAAGTTACATTTTTTGAAAGAGCTGCAGTTCATTTGTTTTATCTATAATCAAATATATATTTAAGACATGCCAATAATTTTGTTTTGTTTATATTTCACTTACATGCTAGCAAGGTCTACAACACTATTAGAATAAGGTTCGCTGTGATCAGAGCCTTTGCCATTTTGCATCATCATTCTTGTATGACTGTGGCATGAGCATAAGTGTTGTAATTTTTTAAAATAAATATGATATACTTTCAGAGACAGGGGAAGCAATATATAAACGTGATAACTGAAATAAAAAATACATAAAACTGCAAGGTATGTTTTTGTGCGTTCCGTTTATAACTAAGTATGTTATTGCATTTTATTTGATTTAACGATCCCAGATTGTCACTTTTGAGGCTCCTCTATGATATCGTCAGGCAGTCGTGAGCTGCATTTAAAAAAACTTTGACTTTAGATTCAGTCGCACATGTTCTGCGGTCATCGTGTGCGCACGCACACCCACCTTGAGAAGATATCGGTCCAAAATCTCCAGTCCGCAGCTCGCGCACACGTTCTTCCCCGTTGAGGGCACAGAGGATGAAGATGATGTTGGGGAGCATACGGATGGCGTTGACGGGGGACTAGGGGAAGAGCGCGCATCGTCCTTTTCCATATTCGACCTGTGGGATTCCCCATCTGAGTGAGACTGTTTTGAGGGAAACGTGTAAATGAAAGCAATTGAGAAACACTTAAGGTTACTAGGATACTACGCAATTTTATGGAAAAATAAATCCCAAGACGGTTTTGAATAATACAGCCAACATAGCTTTTTGATCATTCACAAACGAGGAAAACAAGGACATTTTGTGAAAATAGAATCAGTGCTCATAACTTTGGGTAGTAGACATTATAAAGAAAATAAATCCTAAATAAAGTGTATTACAGTTCAGGTTACAAATCCAAATCTATAAATAAGATATGATTATTTTATTTTTTGCAACTCCAACAAATCCACGAAAATGTTCTCAAGCATTATCTGACATCATCTTAAAATAATTCTTTCTGAGCAGGCTTTGAAACACTTCTCAAAACTAAAACTCAAGAATTAATGTCCGAATTACAACACACAGAGGAAGTCATTTGTCAGTGACTTGAAACTCTAAATTTTGAAAAAATATTTTTTAAAAAACAATACATGAAAACATCAAACAATAAAATAAATCAAATAAACAAAAAGAAAGCAATGACAAAGCATTGAGCGGTATAAATGTGAAGAATATACTACTCATGCTCGGTTTTCTTTTTAAACGAACATATTTCAGAGTCGGCCTCAACTATCCAATCCAAAGATCTACTCACCATTATCTGCGCGTGTTTGGCTTCTATGCAGAGCGAGGCTCCTGGTGTACTCTGTGTTCCTGGAGAAATCACCTACGAGACAGATATGATACCAGCGCGGAGTCAACTGACAGAGCACTAAGCCTCCCCGCTACACAGCAGCCTATATAAACCGTCCAAAACAATAAATAAGTATTTCCACTGTGTATTTAAAACCTCACAACAAAAGCTCTTTTTAATGAAGCGATTTCAATTTGGATTGATTTTTCCCTGCACTTAACCCGTGCCTCTTAAAGTAATCGTCTATCCCATGCAATCCAGGGCACTGAAAAAAATAAACTACCTGCAATTAGAAATAGCTTGAAATGCTCAGGATAAGAGGGACCCGAAGTGTCAATTTCAACTGTCAATCAGAAAAGGCATCGAGCCACCCAAAGAATTGCAAATTTGATTTTTAATGGCAGTAATTAAAATCGAATTTTTCCAAGCAGAATTGCTATGTGAAGAGGCTGGACCGCAAATCACACTATTCATAAAAAGCACAATTTTCAGAGCCCGCAGCTGATCATTGCACATGAACGAGAGTGATTCTTAATGCATCTCTTAAAGATAAAACGCAACACAGCGATTAAGACAGTATTCATAGGGACAGTACGTAACAGCTTATATGTATTTCATAAACCGATGTTATTTATTTCTATTTAGAACTAAACTTTGAAGACTAATGACGCAAGTATGATTTTGCTCTGATTGAACTGCATGTTTATTTGCAAGATTGTTAGTTAACGGTAATCACTGGTTAAATATTTGTTACTTATTTTATCTTCACGAAATTTCTTGAAACACAACATCGGATGCATCGCGATGTGCACGTAATTACATCATGCGTTCGACAACATTATTACCTGTTTCGCGGGAATTCCTTCGGATAGAAATTTATTTCCCTCAGGTAGAGGGGCCAAAACTTCATTTTTCCAATACATGAAAACCAGACCCCGAAAAGTCGCCAGTCTTGGTCAGGCCGAAGGTAACAGCCCAAGGGTCTTTAGGATTTGTAGTGAACTGTACCAGTTTAACTTTCATGCGAAACGATGACCGACAGTTGTATCCTCTGTGTCATGGATCTTCGCACACATCCGCATAGCTTATACCTTGATCGGAACGCGGAGCACTTTTTTCCGTCCCAGGATCTGCAGCGGTTAGCCTCCCAGCACACTTTCTGTAACAAGGGAAGACCAAGTAAAACGGCGGGACTCGAGTGGGTTGGGTAGCAGGCGGCCAAATGGGGGTTGTTGTTCAGAGCGCCTTATTTAGAACGGTTTGTAAAATTCTTCCTTCCACTTTTTTTCCCTTTTGGGATGGAACTGCTGACTGCAGGAAGTCAGTGAAGTTGAGGGGCTGGCAGGTCTGCTCTCAATCTCCTGGAGAGCGCGAGACCGTCAGTGCAGGGCACCTTCTGTCGACGCGTCTGAAGTGAAAGTTTAGTGCGCGCCCCTCGACGAGTGGGGGAGGGTAAGTCCTGTCATAGGTGTAGAGGGTATGGTTTATGGTACGAACACACAAATAAAATATAGAAACTTGAAAATAAACTAATGACACGTGTAGGTACTGGAATATTGAAATCCATTTTACACGCACTGTTACATATCTGGCGGGCTAATTAAAATATTGGCTGTAGTTTTAAAAATATCCACGCTATTTTATGGCTGTGGTTATTTAATGATAACTTAATTGAAGTAATCAATACATAGGCTAGGCAGTATTTCCATTTTCACCACAGTTGCTCATTGGGTAAAGGTCGTACACTGCATGGAAGAAGATTCGACTATTGTATGCCCTATGCTTTTTGACTTTCAGATAATTTACACTAGTTGTGGTCATTGTATTGGTGATAATTGTGCCGGTGAGAGGATCAAATCATGATATGAAACAAATTTTACGAAGTACTCCATCAGTTCATCTTAATACTGTTGACCGAATTAAACATACGATAGGCCTTGGAATAAAACAGCATAAATGGAACGCATTTTAAGACAATAGTCATACACAAATACAATTGAAAAGTTATAAACCGATCAAACTAAGCCATCGCCGACATTTGAAATCACGGGCATTTATAACTGTGGGATTTACTTCAGGTTTAAGAAGCCTCTGTGCAAATAAATCTAAATCTACCCTACAAATCAATCAAACATCTAGTAAACAGGCAATGGGTGACTTTTTAAAAATCCAAGTCACATTCAACATGTAAATAGCTTGCATTTAATCATATAGATACAATTAGATAATTATAAGTGTGTGTGTGTGTGCGCGCGCGCTTGTGTTTATGTATAGAGACAAAGACAAATTGTTGTTGTTTATCATTATCATCGTTACTATTTTTTATTATTTTCATTTACAATGCAAATACCACGACCCACCAGCCACAACACTAAAGAAAATTACATTGTGTATGAGGTTGGGTATATCGGTAATCAGTTCAATCAACGTTCATTCACTTATGCAGATCTACAGTCTCAGGTTATTCATTCTCACCATCACATTGCTAACGTAAGAACAAATGCAGGCTACTATCGTTAAACCAATATTTTGTCCATCCATCAGCGACTCACAAACTGTGATTTCAGTCACAGCCAAGGACTGGCCATTTGATTGCAATGATACTGAGGCGAACAAACGCTACAACGGAGAAGAGATTCTCATAACATCTCATTATTAAAATGCCCATCACAATTTAGATTATTAACAGGCCTTTATGGGAAAGCTAACCCAGACGTTTTCTGAGCTTGGGAGATAAGTGTACTTTTTCATGAAAGGTCGTCAACACAGCGAACAAAATTTTACTATATACACGAATACAACCAGGCAGGTGTGGCTTAAGTATGTCTACAAATTGATATTTTGAAATAATCACGTTTATGCCATAGTAAGAATTTAGAAATAACATTATGCCCTGAAGCCCCTTCGTGAAAGTGAATGGTTATGAGTTCGAATCTGAAATCGGACACTGAGCTATTTCAATCAGGAAAAGCGACACAAAACGCTATGATATGCAACGTCCTTAACGATGGGGGAATGCAGTATCGAAGTTAAGATCACAGGCAGAAAGTTTTTACTCTGTATGATCCTGGCGTAAGGAAGGTCGGTAGTTTTACTAAAACAATGCAATTCCTTGTAAATCGACATTTCAACTCTTGCGTATTTCACTTTTAAGACGTTTGAATTATTACTAAATGTAGCGGCTAAAATACCTACATTTATTGAAAAAATATACACATGAATTCACACATGAAAAATGCAAATCATAGTTTTTTCAATGTCTTTAAATATGTATTTAGTTTAATGTAACCCGCTGGGCATTTCCTCGTTCTGAAATATTTCCAGGCTTCATGGAGACAAAAGAAATAACAAATACAGTAAATTAATTTCTGGGGTGATAAGGAGCTGCATCTGCAATACACCATTGCATCACAGTTGGAGACATAGGCTGTCTTTGAATACAGTATTTAAACGATCCCAATGTGTAACAGAATGTGCAAGAAGCCAAACACACCATATTATTGAAATGCAAAAAACTATAAACACACTTTGCTGAAAATACTTTTACATTTGAAACATTTATTCTGTAGTTCAACCAGCAGGCTAATGTGACATAATTTCACAGCAACTTTCCCACACAGCTACTCAGTAAAAAAAGATTACAAATAATAAATAATAAAATGATTCAGGTTGAACATCCGCAATTACTTTTGTATGCATTCTTAGTCCCTCTTGCAAGTTATGGTCTGTAAAAGAGGAAGAACCCGATCTGATCCATTGAGCCCTCTAGTCTCGGACAAGTGGACACGTACAGGGTTGCTAAGCGATGCATCCAGTTCTCTTGCCTGTTTTATCCCCAGTAAGATGTCCCATTTAACTAGTGGTAGCTGATTAAAATCAACGTTTGAAATTGCTTGGCTATGAATATTTCTCATTTATGAATTGAAAATTAAAACGCCTGAAACAGCCGTCAGAGAAATGTGAAACTTACTTACTGTAATATGTTGAAATAATTCCGATTTATAAAAATATGTTGTTTTTTCTGTTCTTTAAACACAGGCTAAAAGGCCAGCACAGGCCAGCGAAACTTTATTTACTGTCACTGTCCTAGTGTGCCACCAAGACAATATCACAATCTCTCAGAATCCACTCTCAAATAGCGTAAAATGTGCCTGGTTACGGTGGCTTCATGCCACGCGAAGGACAACCATGATGATCGTCTCAAGTCTTGCGCTGGAAAAGTATGGGGAACAATCGGTTATGTCCACGTCCGACCAGGAGCATTCTGGACCATACACACTCTGGGTTCGAACTACATATAGTCTTTTCATCATAAAAATATAGATCAGAGAAATAGTGTGGGTATAGGCTGTAAAAGGACTGTGCTTTAAAGCGAAAATGTAGAAAATACAATTACTGTTGATTTCGTAATGCACAAGATGGTGCTGCATAGGGTCTCGTCGGATATAGCATACCCATTGCTGCGAATCAGATGTATGCAAAGTAATAGCATTAACGTTTCATCTTCATTTAAATGACAGATCCTAGTTCAATGTAAGATACGCACAAGAGCTATAATTCTACTTAGTCAATGCATTTTGAATTAATAGTAAGCAGTTATCTCTATATTAATTTTACATGTTTTAACATGCATCAGTGTTATCTCGGTCTTTCTTTTCAAAGAGTAATGGCTCTGTCCAGCATTCTGCTTATAGCTTTATAAATTATATGCACTTTTAAAGAATTAGTGACATTTAAAGATAGTTATGAATCAAGCTATTTACACGAAGTTGTTTAATTATAATATTACAAGTGTAATTTCTACTGAATCACTCTTCATCTGAGAACATCCATGGTAGGATAATACATATAATTACAGTATGACCTATACTGTCTTACAGCTGTACATTATTATTATTATTATTATTATTATTACCACCATCATCACGCATATAAGTTAGCCGGCAGATTCCTTGGGTAAACATTCTCCAAGTAGCAGTCCATTAGGGGTTTGACTGCTTCAGGTGCATTGGATAAAGTATTCTATAAAACTCACCATCCAGCATTTCACCAGAACAGTGGTGGATGCTTTTTCTCCATCCTTTGGATGTATTTAAATTTGCCACTGCCTGTTGAATAAGTGCATAATAGGAAAACACCATATGTAAGAGATGTAAGAGACTCTTTAAATCAAAGGACATAGAAATAGTGGGTACCTTTTTGGTAAGAGGACTCTTGTCTAGAGTCCAGTAAATAACAAATGGAAGCTTCTCACAAGCTAAAACAAAGGAAAAATGTTGGGGTTGCTACTATTCCTGAAAGCACTTTAATCCAACATTTCCTGTAAAATAAAATGCATTTATGGAGCTTCAGACATATTTTAGCTTAAAATATCTTCTTCTAAAATTGGATGGAGAATAATCTTGGTCAAGTGACAATCTTCATGAGTAGTGATCATAGGGTGATATCAAGACAGCAGACCTGTAAATATTACATGTTGTCTGTGGTCAGATTTACATGTGTCAGGTAAACAGGAATGGAAGGCAGAAGTATTTCTAGGAAGCTTCCTTGGACACTATCTTGAGATATCCCCACTAGAAAGTACTGTCAATGATATAGGCTTTACTAAATATCATTCTCATATCTGTATTAGAGGAAATGCCTGTATTTTCCAACCAATGCGTCTGCCATTTTTATTATTTTTTTTGTGGATTTTAGATTGAAGCTTATTCACGCTGAAACTTTCTCTTGACTTTCTCTTGACCATTGTTCTGTGATATTGGCAACCATTGGTCCTGTTGAAATTCCAGGGTGCTTGGTAAGGAGGTTATAATGCTGACCATTTAGTCCTGTGTGGGCTCTGCTGTATGTCACCAATTCACCTTTGGGATTTTAAAAGGAGTTATGGTGATGATGAAGAAAAAAAACTTTCTTTCTGATCTGTTTAAAAGTGCACCCTGCTTAGTGACCTAATACAGAGTTAATCACATCCACAACGACGCGTAAAGAAGCTCTCTGTTCGCTCTCTGCTGCCAAAAGCTTGTGTGTTAATCACTTGTTGTTGTTAATCACAATGTTGCATTGAGAAGGCAGGGGACACAAACTATCTTTTATTTCACCTTTGGCTTTTTCCTAAATGATGATGAGCTATAAGTATATTGGTCTTAACATTATGTCCAAGTCTTGAGCGGGGCATTATCCTGTGGAACAACAAAAGCCTAGACAGGGACCTCTTTACCTCTTCATCGATACTTTAGAAATGCTAGTTTTTGGTCACAACAAAGGACATCAACAAATTCTTGGTCAACCATAAATGGCTGTCAATGTAACTATGTTCAAAACACGTCTTAAAAAGAAAAAAGTTTCATTTTTAAACTCTAGGGTTCACAATCTAAAATCTGAACTACGTTATCAAGTTACTGAGTATAACTTACTAAGGTTCCCTATGAGGAATGTTCAATTCATTCATTCAATTATTTCATCCATTGGGGGTGTTTAATTTCTGGAGGAGTTATGTAATCAGTTTTCAAATGATGTGACTAGAACATTCATTAACTCCAAAAAAGCAAAATTTCCTCAAAAGCTGACATATGCCCAGAGACATGCCAATGATCAATCTGTCATCCACCACCTTTTGCATCATGTTTCACTCATTCATTTATGGATGCCCTCTGGTAGAGTCCACATTATGCCAGTAGCCATACACCTGGCTACATTCTCCTGCATAATGGCTGAAGCTGAACAAGGTTGGGCTTGATTAGTACTTAGATGGGTGACCTTCTTGGAAAACCAGCTTCCTGCTCGAGGGAGAACCAGTAGGGGGCAATCTTTCCTCTGGACCTAAATCAATGCGTCACAGTTGTGACAGGGATACTGTATTGTAGGAGGTGCTGTTTTTTTGGACGAGACCTTAAACTAAGGTACTGAGTCATTGTGGTCATTAAAGATCCCATGGCGTCTGTGCCGAAGTAAGTACTATGCCTGAGTTCAACTGGTTGTAATACAATTGCCTGTAGAGAGAGAAGGGTGTGTGTGCACGTTAAGATAGTGTTGTCTGTTATGTGTAATGGTTGTAACTGCCATAACCACTAACACAGTTAGAGACTATACTGTACTGTACACTAAATTTGTATTCTGCTCCTCCCTTGCAGGAAACCACACACACATTCACCCATTCCAAAATCCCCAATAAACATCTGGACCCGGAACCTGACTCCTGTGTCCTGACCGACACCCCACTGTGACAGCAATTTAGCCTGAACCTAGTTATGGGTGAAACTGCCCCCTCAGTTTCAGCACTCATGGGAAAGAGTAGGGGATTTTGTAGTGTCCTGACTGAACTCCAGATCAGGCGTTTTCAGTCTGTCCTTTATTAATCCCCCACCTCAGATAATGTGTGGTGAGTGTTCTGGTACAAAATAGCTATACCATGTGGGAGTTACACATTGGTGGAAATGAGGTGAGGGATACCCCCCCCCCCCCAAAAAAAAAGTGCTTTGAGACTCTTGAAATGTGCTGTGTAAATGTAATCTATTCTTATGTATTTAGTTCATTTCTGTCAGATTAACTTTTCTGATCTGATCTGTGAGTGTTGTGGAAGTGTTTATTTGGGAAATCTGTTTTCATAGGCAAGGACATTGTTGCTTGTGCAAGGAAGCTACACTTGGTGGAGATCAAGGAGGAGCCAAGATAGAGACAGGCTCAAAGATAATAAAAGTTACCTTTGAGCCAACAGCATTGTTCTTTTGTTATTTTGTGGAGAATTATGGTGTCTTCCAGGTCAACAACAATCTTAGACTGTCAACATGAGAAAAGAAAAACTATCACAGAGATAAATAAATAAATCTAATTTTCTGCTCACCTCCTTATTTTCTTTTTTCTGGTGAGCCCACCAGACTACAATATTTTCAACTTCATGCTGTTCATAAAGTGAACTATTGTTGTATTTGCAAAGACAAGATGTGTGTTTTATTTGACATAGTGAACTCAGCCTTTATTAAAAATTGATTGATTTAGGTTAACCAAATATATGTGTAATCAATATTTAGATCTCTGTTTGTAAGTCATGCTTAAGATTGGTATTAGGCAGGCAATCAATAATTTATAAGAATTCATATTGGCAAAGACAAAGGCTGTGAGTCATTTCTCTAGCTTCCTTCATGAAAGCACTATGTATCACTTATCCCCATACAATTATTCTGACTGATAAAATATTCAATTTATAGTGCCATACTGCTTAGGATGGAAAAAAGCAAAATTTCAAATTTTTGCTCAACCATTCATCATACCGTCAAATTGATGTTCTTCCATGGTATTTACTAATATTAATTGTAAAACTTCTTGCCACTCCAGCCTGTTAGCAGAGACTTCTGTGTGTGCCAGCCTATGTGTAAACAGGCTTTAGCAGCAAGCGGGTGCACACATTCCCAGAAATGGGGAGAAACTAGGCAGACGAAACTACTGCTGAAAACACACAAACAAAAATACAGTACATATGTTCCTTACAAGAGGTTACTTTGACTGTGATTATGATAGGTCCACTCTACACATAGGAAAAAACAGACTTTATTTAAAGGAATACCAATGTGCAATACAATTTTTCAATATTAAGAGAATCACAATAAATCCACCTAAAGGCAATTGGTATCCAATCCTTGCCAAATACATTGGCAGCCAACAACTCAATATGCAAAATACAGCTGCACTCTTTAGACTGCATAAGGGAGCAATTGAACAATTTATGTGCAAAAAAGATCCCTGATTAAAATGCAGATTAAAAATTCTGTTAGAAGAAGAGTGGTGAAGCAGTAAGTAGGAGGATTGTATACTGTCAGTTCAACAGAGGTATGAAAGCAGAGCAAATGAATAATTCTGAGAGATGTGTCAGAATGGGGCCCACAGCATCCAGCTGGCAAGGAACCCAGATATTTTGATTAATCTAAGAAACCTTAGCCTCAGCTGGGAGGGAGAGGTTATAGGGACCCAAGGGGTTATGTCAAGGACATGGAAGTCATATCACCCATGGAGTTACACAGAGTTTTAAAATAGGTACCTTAGTTTAGAATTTCAAACAGAGACAGTTGCATTCAAACTGTGAGCAAAGCTTAATTTTTGCCAGTTTTTTTCTCTGGCAGAAATGTCTATTTCTTCATAATACTGGGCCAAGCTACAGACAAGAATAGGGGCAATTTTGGGCCTCAGAGCCCTCAAGACAGTGTTGATGTGAATCATACAGATTTCAGCAACTGAAATTGGCCAAGAACTTTCCTGTTTGCTCAAGTACAGTAATATATTTATATTCTTTGACAGATCCACTTGATGTTCATCCTAGAAACATAGTGAGGGAAATAAACTGATTGAACACAAGGCTGATATTATGAAGTAAAACAACTTTAATTAAGCTTCATGAGGTTACCTAGATTGCCAATGAGGGTGGTCAGGCAGCAAGTTTCCAGTTTCCCCATATTGTCTAAAATGATTTCCTTCATGTTTTTCCCTGACAAAAGTGCCAGCTATGAAATACTTGGGGACTGCAAGTGGCAATATACAAACTACATTTTGATCCCACAATGGGAAAAAACTGACCATGGAGTACAAGAACAAGTACAGGAAATTTTTGTTTTTATACTCTTTTACCTTTGAACTGTCACTATCAAATTCTTGAGAAGAGTGTCATGTATATTGTGTACATACCTGTATTTTGGTTTAATTTTTCTGAGTGTGCCCGTAGCTCACTAGCTTGTTTTCCTCAGCCATTTTTAAGAGTGTGAGAGGTTCATTCAGTGGGATGACAAGCATTCAGATGGTTAGCGGGTTCCACCTCAGAGTTTCATTTGGTGAAGATACTGCAATCAGAGTAGACACTGAAATCCTATTTGGTCACTGCCTTCTGTCACTTTGAAAAATGTTCCCATTTCCAACATGACATTATGTTGATATGATGATGTCGCTATGATTACCAAGCAGATTCAATGCAACCAGTGTTCATTTATTTGTTATAGTTAGCTAGCTGTGTAAATTTGAGTTGAATTTTTAAATGAAGAAACAAAACACCATTGGTCAATAGCTTATTACACATTTAACCTTTTATTTGGCTGGTACCAATAACAAACAGTAACACTAGTACACCCCCACCAATATTTAAAGGTTTTGCACTTCCTGTTGTTCAGAGAGGTCTTGACTGGCCTTCAGCTGTTGCTTTTACACTTACACCTCTCAGGTAAAATGCTTTTGAACTCAATCTCATACTTATACAGGTACTCATTGCACAGTATGCAGGTAAGGTCTTAATGGTGCAAAGATGGTTGCCTTTTTTGATATGCATGTGTCCACCGGGTTTGCAAATGAGGGGATAACTTCACAGGGAGGGCAATTCACACTGATGCAACCACCTCTTTACCTCAATGGACCCCCAGTGGTGAAATGAGCTATTTGCAATTATCAGAACTGCACAATCACTCACAATCCTATGACACCTGCTCAAAAGTATTCAGGATATATCTCGGTGTCCAGAACCAGCTGTGTATCATTCACCTCAGAACCCATCCCCAGAGACAAGCCTGAAGTTCTGTTACAGACCATTGTTGGGCCCTATATGTTAATGAGATGTAAAATTATGTTGCTCTTATGGTTACTTTAAGGATTCTTTGGCTTTCTAGGTTTTCATTTATGATCACTTTATGCAGCCTGAATATGATTATTGGTTGTTTGCTTACCTTAGCACTGTTGTTAGGTTGATGCTTCATCAGTGATGTTCCACTTCATATTCAATGCAAAAACCTTTGTCCTTGCAGCTTTCATGACACACACTGCATGTATCCTGCTTTGACAGCCTTATTAATCACTCTTGATAGGAGGATTCACGAAATAAATAATACAGGTCGTAGGACATGGCCATCACAACCCTACAACAGATGATTACCTTGAGTCCTTATGGAGGTTAAAACAAGTTTTCTGTACACACACGTAGGTACTTTCCTATTGAATTTATTTGCATATTCCAAAGCACAGAACTATGTAAAGAATGTGGGTATAAGTAGTCAAAGTGTTGCTATCCCACCCTCTCAGTCCTGCCACCCCACTGAGTGAGATGTTACCTTACGCTATGTTCCACATCACATGGGAGAAGAAATAACACTATTCAATTGTGATTATGCCAACTAACCCTCAAAGTTTGTTTCAGTGTGTAGTTTGTCACATTCACTTCTTGGGCCAGATTGGGACCAGTTACACCTGCAGTGATGTATCTCCTGTCAGTCTAAATGCAGTGTACAGTTGACACAGGAAGTGCACTCTGAAATATTGAGTGATACCTCTAAGTGCCCCCTTGCAAAAGCATCACAGACCACACAACCAAATCACAGCTCACTCAGAGTAACATGTATAATTAGAAAAAAAATCACACCAGTCTCGAAGCAGGAATATTAGAGAGATAAACAATTCAATGAACTTACTGTGAACTTTATTTATTCAAGAGAATTCAATTCAAAGACCAAATTGAGTTTTAAAGGCAAAATCTGAAATGGCATCTTTTCACTACTAAGCTGCACAACTTCGCAATCTTCACAGTCCAGACGTGGTTGCAAGGTCGAGCATTTTCATTGTCAAAAGATCTCTCACATAACTGCATGCACCAACTGCAAGAGTGAATGAGTTTTGTGTTTTTGCTATGGCCTGACTGGAGTCAGCTGAGTGTCATGGTGAGAGCATTTCCTAACGGTGTGACTGCAGACACAAGATATTGTGCATTGAATTTGAAACGAGACACAAATACATCAGGTTGGAAACAGCACCTGCTACCAAGAAGTTTGACTATTGCACCACACTGATTGACATCAGCAGACATTTATACCAAAAGACGAACAGACCAAAGTGTATAATATATGAGTGATGCATGTCTTCTAAACAGAGGAGAATTTTTATGTTCTATGGGAATTTGATCACACTCACTCAAATGAGAATGACACTTTAATATCAGGGCCTGAGGTTCTCTCTGTGAGGAAAAAATATGTATATTCCGAAAGTCTGGATGACAGAAGAACTGTCTGTGAGATAACCCTGATTTCCTCTGTTTGCAGTGCATGACTCAATGATACTGCCTCACTAAAAAAACACAATGCATGTGCACAGCACTGTCCATGTGCTGAAAACATGAGCAGAAAAGCCCACAGATTAATTAGATCACAATTCCAGGTTCTTTCAAGCCACAGTAATACCAGAAAAAAAACACAAACAGTGCAGTTTAATATTGCATCTGATTGGGCCAAGAAAATTAAGAGTGAGGGGACTTGGTAGAGATATATTCTAAAATTTTCAAGATATACCTGTTATAAACATTATGGCTGAAGTGGTACAAAACTATAATACAAAAAACTCTCCTATAAATAAAAATTGTTCTACAAAGGACACACATTAAAAATGAAAGCCAAAGATTTCACTGGTAAAAAGTGCACCTCACTATTCTGCTAGCATCAGAGCCAAACAACTCGTGACACAATGGTACACCGATGCTCCCGAATCATTATGTTGCATTATGTATTGTCATTTAGCAGATGCTCTTAACCTCAGTAAGCCACAGCTGTATAAATGATAAGTACCTTGCCCAAGGGTACAACAGCAGTGCCCCAGCAGGGAATCAAACTAGCAACATTTCAGTTACAAAAAAGTCAACTGGATTACATCTGTTTCATCAAGCTTTTGATTAGCTTGGTTGACCTTACGCAACTAGCAAATATATTCAATCAGAATCAGAGCCAGCTCATCATCAGCCCAACTGGGGCCCTGACTCATTCCTCCCCAGCTCCATGTATTGTAATTTGACAACAGAAAAGAAAACAGTTTTTCCATATAAGCACTTTATGTATTCAGTCCTGTGGTTTGGAGGACCTCTGTGGAGGACAGCGTCTTTTCACCTCTGTTGCGGGCCTCTCAGGGGGTGGTGTCATCGCCGGAACTTGCGGCCATACTTGCCATAGGGGACAGAGCGCTTCTTTTCAGGGGGCTTGTTGTAGAGGTACACGGATGGGCCTGAATATTCTTCATCTGGGTTCTCCTCCATCATCTGCAGCTTAGCCTCGATGGCGCGAATCTTGGCGTTCACACTGAACAGCGCCGGGGTGTTTGAGGTGGGGGGTAGGGGAGACAAAAAGCCACTTGAGTGAGATGCCAGGCCCTTTCATCTTCCTCCACTGCCCTCTACCTGCACCCACTGCCAACCTCTCTATGAGACCCAAACCTGACCTGATTTTCAGTCATTTTTTTCTTCTCTTTGACTGTTTAAAAATTATTTTGCCCTCTACTTTGCAAACAGAAAAGAAAGCTGATTCCCGACATACCCAAATGATATCAGCCGGACAGTACTGGGTACTATCACTGCAAGCGGTACAGACCTCAGGGTAGTGGGCATCTCTTCCACGCTGGATGAGGGTTCAAGACTGGCAGGCAGGGCTTTGTCACCTCTGTACTGGTCAAACCTCTATGGGGAAAAAGTTTCAAAATATGTAAGTAAATAAAAGTAAATGAAGACAAATATGATGATAACTGCTAAGTTAAGCACAGGGATAAAGGCTTGAGATGTGGGGAGTGTTGCTGAGTTATCTGAACTCATTCTTCAACAGTGCAGGTCACAGATGCTGGGCCCTGTCCATTAGTCATATGGTCGTTGTGTTGGAAAGGGTCCGTTTCCGCTGCCTTTGGCCAAGTCCCTTCCTGACATGAGGCATGTGGGAGAAGCATGACTTCATAACAGCCTCTCATGCCTTTCCCCATCCATGCAACTCAGACTACTGCCAGTGCCATGACTATACCAGCCAGGCCTGTAAATGTATGGAGACCACCAGAACAGCATTAGTCTCTAATTACTCTGTGCCTGAACTATACCTCACACAGTTCTGCACAAAACAACAATTTTACTGCTATAAAAATGCTGAGAGGAAATTTTCCCGCCATGACTACAAGAGCAGTTCCTTATCACTTATCATTAACTTTAACGAATGATCTTAAACTGCCCGTATCATTTACAGTTCTGACATTACTCAAAAACACCTTGCCAGGGCATCAATGTCCATGTCTTTTGAGGCATAGTGATGGATCAAGCCCTAGAATGGGGACTTTCAGACTCCCCCATCAGCCCGTGTCCCCAGGGCTCCTCCCATGCCCCATGTGGAGTCCTGCTTCCTGGGAACTGTTGTTTCTGGCAAATGCCCACTCTTGTTTTCTAGCAGCACTGTGCAAATGACCCCTGGCTGCTTGAGGCACAATCTCTGCAGCAGCACAGACTTGCTCAGCCTACGCTCTTTACAGGCATACATAAACTCTCACACACACATACACACACACACATGCATGTATACAAGCAAACACATTCTCACAAACATACACTCACTCACACACACACACACACATACACACACTCCCCACCCCCATACAAACAATATAAGGATTATGAATATTCCCAAAAATGACCCATTTTAAACCAGCTCGATCCCTCTCTTCCCTTCCCTCTGAGAAACTGAGAAAACATGTTTGTGGATTGAGCCAGCTGAGCAGTTAAACCAGGGGTCTCCAACCTTTTTTCATCTGAGAGCTAAAAATGAAAAAAATGAAAGTGGCTGAGAGCTACTCATGTCTTATATTACTCACACTTATTCACATAATGTATCAAAACACTCAAATTAACCAGCTGAATTAAGATACTTTTTGTATATACATGTATCAAATGTCAATATTCAAAGCTCACATTTTGGATCAGAAACATCTTAAATTCACATCAATAGCATGTGAATGTATGTTCTGTATCCATGTTTCAAATTTCAATGACTCAAGCTCACATAATGTATCAAAACATTCAAATCAAAATTCAATTCACATCAAAGTCATAGAAAACATAACTATGTGTTTATGATGTGCGATGTCAGACGGTGATCACTGGACACTATTTTGGAACATTAAGCCACGTTAAGCCTTTTCCTTATAATGAGCGTCAATGGAGAGGAAAACGCTTAATGTAGGATAACGCCCATACTCATAGGATTTCGGTTTTGATTTTTTTGGCAAGTGAAAGTGTTAATGACAAAACATGTCCGAGAGAAATTTGGTGATCATTGATCGCTGTTTTGGAACATTAAGCCACTTTTTAAGCCTTTTCACGTTAAGAGTTTTAGAATGTCCCTGATGTGGTGCTGAATGTTGCATCTTTTACCGACTGAAACACTGGTACTGCACATGAGGCACAAAAAAAAAAAAAAAAACTTGCGTTCCCATTTCTTATGGAAATAGTATGTTTTCTGCTTTTTGTTGGCCTGGCCACTTTCTTTGTTCATCATAAATCTGGCTATTTTATAAGCTAAACTGGCTTGCTAACACTACTGAACTCCTTGCTTTAGCTCAGTAGCTACCTCAGTAGCTAGCCTGCGTAACTGACGTGACAACATGTTGACAAACTTGACAGTAGCGTAAATTATTTGACTGACAGCTGATATAATTTTGTTTTAGAGGGGGGTGCGACATCTGTGTATTTGATAGGACTGAAATGGGAAGAGGTTTCCAGGGTGCATTTATTTGTTGTTGGATTTTTTTTGTACATAATCTTTGAACCTTTTCAAAGAGCTACTCAAAAACAGGCAGCGAGCTACGGGTAGCTCGCGAGCGACGTGTTGGAGACCCCTGGGTTAAACCATACAGATCAGCATAAAAAAATAATAAAACTCTTTCCAGGTTAGCCTTGTTTATCTGCAAAGATGAAAACTGACAGACAGCTGGGATAACAGGAAGAAGCATGACTCCACTGTTTGGAGGCTGACAAAGAGCAGTCAATCAGTCACAGGGGAGACACCAGCAGAAGAACAACAGTGGTACAAGAAGAGCCCTCAATGGGAACATCACCAAGAAGGGGAAAGGGGATGGACAGGCTCTCAACAGGGACAAACAAAGGAAAACACATCAGCCAACCAGGGTAATCAGAGACTGCGAAGACTCTCCCTTTGATTCAGCCCAGCCTCTAGTCCTATAATAGCAATATTGGCCCTGCAGATGAGGACAGATACATGCACATTCTAATGAACTGTGATGCCCTCAGGGATGATAAGGGCACTGCTCTGAAGACTGACAGATACAGACAAACAGACATTATTTTCAACTAAGAAACTCTGAGGTGCAGGGGGTTGACCACAGGGGCTGGATCCAGGATCAACCACTGCCTGTTTTTGTCAACACATCTGCTCTGTTAACCTTGACCTGAGTCTGGTGTCCCGTTCCCCTCAGAGGGGCGTTATTCTGGCCCATACAGGATTTCCTCACTCAGTACGGCAACCACCTATTCTTAGAGACAGGGCTGCTGCGGTCCCCCTTCATTCTCACTCACACTGTACTGATGAATTACACGCTCTCACCCACACTGTACTGATGAGTTACACACCCTCTGATCACACTATACTGATGAGTTAGCTACACACTCTCATTCACATTATACTGACAGGTTATGCATCCTCACTTACACACTGTACTGCTGAGTTCCACCCTCACGAACACACTACTTATGAGTTACACACCCGCACTCACACACAGTACTAACGAGTTACACACCGTCACTAACACACTGTATGGACCGGTTATGCACCCTCACTCACACTGTCTTGATGAAAGTCATACATAATCAGTAACACATTCCACAATTAAAATGAACCACCAGCCATGATGTACAGAAGAAAGTGAGAAAACTACCTACTGTACAGTGAGAAACTCAAAGAGATTGTCCTGTCCAGGTAAGATATGTAGCTTTGCGTGAGTTGGGGCCTGCAGTAAGAGCTGGCAGTGACGTGTAGACCTGCTGCAGATCCCTGCAGGACATTTACCTTTACCTGTGCATGAGCCCAGCGAACTACGAGCTTCTTGGACAGGGCCAGCTTCCCATTCAGGCACTGGATCGCTCTCTCGGCCTCCTGCAGAGAGAATACGGGAGAGAGGTGACCTCCTCAACACTCATCATCCTCATCACCATCAGCACCACCAACATAATTAGCATGGACAGAGAGGGGTTATCAGGCTTAGTATAGGCAGCAACTTCAGCTAATATTTGGTATCAGTTTTACCTGTGTATTACATTCATTGTCAAAGTCAGCACAATACTGTATCTTAGAAAAACAAATCTGAGGAGAAGACAGTCTTCCTGTACACATTGCCTTGTAGCTATCAAGTCTGTCACTGTCACCCTGCTTATTTTCCAAACACTTTTAAGGAGGGGGCTGAAACTTTCACCCAAATGAATCATCTTAAAACACAAAATGTCCTACCTCTTTAGTCTGGAAGTTGACAAAGCAGTACCCCCTGGGTTGGCCCTCTAGGGGGCCAGACTTGTGGAAGAGGAAGTCAAATTGCTTCACCTTGCCAAATTTTTCCAGGAGCTTCACCAGATGGTATCTGTGACACAAATATAGAGCTTCTCAATCCATGGATGTGCTTAACAATATCATTGTTGTGTGATTCCACTTAAATAAACCATTATAAAAACAATAGGCCTACTATATATAGAAAGGAACCACACCAATTACAATAGATATTTACATTTTCAATAATAAGGGATGGGATTCCTCTCACTAGGTGTTGAGCATTAATTAGAACTGACAGGGTCTTTACACCTTTTAGAGGCAATAAATCTTTTAATAACACAATATGGAGGATACAGCGAGAGGACAATGAGAAAATAAAAAGGAGGAAGTTGGAATTCCCACCAGAGCTTAATTCAAGAAAAACATTTACAACTGTGAACTGCATTAGAACCCTGTTTAGGGACACTTTACAAGCCAATAGGAATCGTGGGAAATTGCCCGCCTTAATGGAATCCATTACTGTGCGGAAAACCAGCTGTCAATGAAATGTTTGAAATGCTCCAACACTGATCTGTCCACAATGTCCTATTTAAGTTTCAGTGTCATCCTAGCTACTTATGTTAACGCTTGTAATTTCAATGGCGGTACCAGAGAAGGGCTCTTGGGGTGGAAGTGACCCTTAGACTGGAAGTTTTACCAAGTGTGACAATGTGCTAAAGTTACACAACATCCAACGCTCCTGCCACATTATCTAGCCTTGGACTAGTGTTACACAACACCAGGGTCTGACCTTGTTGAAGTCACCACTGCTTTTAATTACTGACTGCTCTTGTGTGTGTGTGTGTGTGTGTGTGTGTGTGTGGGGGGGGGGGGGGAGGGTAGCTTTCAGACTTTCACTCTGCCCAGTGGGACCAGCGGATAACAACATGAAAAAAGCTGACAAATTACAGCACTTGCTGTATTACAATACAAGCAACAACACTGACGGCTACAAGGACAGGAGTGAAATAGAACACCGCACATGTGTGCTATGGGATCCATCATGGCTAGACTACAGATTTCTCTCCTTACTGGCTTGTCAGGCCAGTAGAATAGAGTTGGCTGTCCCGTGGTGAAACATATCAAACAACACAATCAGTCCACTGGGTCAGAACCACTGTTGAGACCTTTTACATCATTTGATTTACTTTAATAATGGTGGATACAGGGGGCTCCTGAGTGGGTCAGTCATCAAAAGGCTTTCTTCTGAGCCTGAGACGTGTTATTTGCTGACATTCGTCAGAAGTCTGGTCCGCTGGTGGTCAGGCGGGTTTCGTTGGTCAGGGTTCCCTTGTTGCACAGCTCTCCACAACCTAAGAGTCGTTAGGCACCAATAAGTCACTCAGATGATGTCAGGAAGATGCACCTATCCTCGGTTTGGCGTGCACTCTTCTGTGCAACATGGGATTTGTAGTGTGAATCATAGCCGTGGTTGGCATGTCTCAGAGGACTGCCTTTGCTACACCCCTCCACAATGGCAGAGGATGTCACGGTGAGACTGGCCTAATGCATAGCTGGCCATTCTACAGAGAATAGGGGGAAATGCAAAAAATAATAATGGCATCTACACCTATTTTTCAAACGAATAACATCCAAACTTGAACAGCCACTCATGCTTTATGCTACATACTCATGCTACATACATACAGTATGTTCTGTCAACAATGAATAAACAACAAATGAATAAACAAATAATGTTACCTGGAGGTGACTGGATCGATAGGAAAAATAAAATCTGAAGGAATTTGTTTTTTTCCTTAGTGACAATTGCTGCCTGGGAATGGTCTTGCGTAAGTGTCGCTGAGACTGTTGGGATTGCTTTATTGTTATGGCCAGGGCTATTTTTAATCCTGGAAAGGTACGAACAGGAGAAGTGGGGGTCCTGGACGTTGTATTAATGTCTTCCCCTCGTATCCCTGGAGCTTTTCCTCTTAGGAGTGTTTCTCACTTTCCCAGACTCCACCCCTCCAGCCTGGAATGGAAGCTCTTCCTGTAATGGTGCAGATTGAGGAATTGATAGTGCCTGATATACAGAAACCACTTCTGGCTCTGAACAGACCACAATGTGCCTCTCGAGGGGGCCATTAAGATAGCTGAAGAAATGGTCCGGCATGTTGAGGAGTGGCCTCTTGACTCGAGGGTGATCTGTGAAAATGTAGTCCTCAGCCAAATGAGACATATGCCAAGGTGCAGACAGAGCAGCCCTGCTTAACCTCGCGCAGTTACTCTGAGGTTACACATGGTATCAGTGCTCCTGATGCAAGCAGGTGGTAAATACCTGTGAAATGGAGCCTGTTCAAACAGCTTGCGATGCCACAGTGCTGGCAGCCAATGCACACCATGACAACATCAGAGGGGCAGTAAAAAAAAAAAAAAAAACTTTTATATACAGAAAAAACATTACCATTTAGTGACGTTCATGTGGTCTCCTCTCACAGTCCCTAATTCCCATTCCATATTATCCAGCACTCACACTGCAGGAATGAACCATGGAAGTTTCACAGCAGAAGGTAGGGACAAAAGCGAGAGCAAGAATAATACAGGTCATGCAAGATTAAGGGAACATGAGGGCGATGCCTGCATTCAATGGAATCACTGTGGAGACAGTGTGAGGCAGCCTCGCAAACAGGCAGACAGCAGCAAAGCTACCCTGAGACTACCCAGCACTTTCCTATTTCCTGTTCCTCTGCCCTTCCGCTGGGTACCCCTGCCCCCCTGCCCCTGTCGTCCCTGCTCATCACCCAGCCAGCAGCACCGTACGGACAATGCACTGTTGGGGCCCTGCTACAGCACAAACAACCTGCAGCACATGCTAAATCCATCAGCATCCTGAAACGGGCCCCTGAGGAATGCTGACGGGTCAATGTGTCAGCGTCTCATTACGCCTGCAGCCCCCTCCATGTCGACGCCATGGGCGGGGCACTGCCTGCGGAAAACCTGCTGGGGGGGGGGGGGTGTGTTTATGGCACCCTCTACAGCATGTGTCCCTGTCACACTCGCACTTGAAGCAAAGCGCTGACAATCTCACAAGTGCTTAAGCACATGTTCACGTGACATCTTGGCCACAGCACCCAGGAACAGTGTGGCCATCCAATCAGATTGTATCCAGCAACATTGATGGAGTAAAATGTGATAGTGCCGCAAAAAAATTCTATGACCCTTTCCACACTGGTAGAGATCATTTTATGACATCTGACACACAGCACCAGTCCACAGCAGCAAGTAAGGGAATGAATGCTCAAACTGATCTGTATAATGGGTGTGCTAACATCATTCTAATATTTGCATGGGGGGAATAGCAAAACCTTTGGAGCAAGGACAGTAGCATCCATTCAGATCTGGGATTATGACCAGACATACTGTAAAAAGAAAGCAAGCTGATATTTACAACAGTAGAGAGTACGAATGACCACTGGGAGACCTGCAGCTGCCACATTAAACCCAGCTTATTTCACTACAAAATGAATCCTGGCTGCTTTCTGAGGGTGAAGGAGAGAAGAGCCATGGATCTCAGCAAAGAAAAAAGTTTCACTAAGGTGGACAATTTGGAGGCGATAAAGGAGAAAATTGGCTTCTGCAGTATGATTAATCCTGCAGATTGAACACTAAAGCCTCTTCCTGTTTCACCCCAGCCTTTCCACCACTCTTTTTACACCACACAGAAAAAGGAAATTGAGCTCAGTTTATATAATCACTCAAACGTGTCAAAAATGGGATCGCTTCAAGATCGCTTACTCCCTCATGACCTAGGAGTGAGCTGGAGGACTGCAATCATTAAGGACAACTCATTAGCTCAGCACAGTGTATGGCTCAAAGACCCATTACCAAGTCATTTCAATTATAGAGAGGGACAAGGTTTGTTTTAGGTTCATCATGGGAAAATGGCCAGTAAGATCATGATGTGGGATTGCAAGCTCCTGATACTAAGATGCGCAGGTTTGGGAGGACTCCAGCTGCCAATGGACAGAACTGTCCTGTTCCCATTGAGTGCTGGCTCCTAACCCACTAACTGACCATAACTGACCCCTCCCTCCACCGCTTGTCTATCACGGCCATAAATATTCCAGTACATGAAGAATGTACATGAACTACAGCACAGAAATTAGATGTACATTTTATGGTAAAAACCCATTACTGCTCTCAATTAACCCTGTATACAGACTCACCAATTTTCTCCCTGATCTAAAAAGCGCCTGTAGGTGAACACTGACCTTGTGAACCGGGAATTTACTGGTGCTTGGTGCCTTTGGAGAGATCTGAAGTGGGCTTGCTACAACAAACAATCCCAACACGTGAACTAATTAATCTTACCAATCACCGGCCTGTGGGCATTCCTGTTGTTTTTATTATACCAGGTTATTTAAAGAAAACAGAGCAGAGGAGGGAAGGAAATGCCTGTCTAGACACCGGCCTGAGCAAGCCTTACATTTTCCAGGAGTCCACAAGGTAATCTCGGAGTGTGGTGTGTGTTTTTTTCTCCTATTTTTTTTAGACTTTTAATAACAGTTACAGGTTGACAAAGTAAACACACCAGGTGGGTGAGAAACAACCTCGGCCCTCAGCGGAGTGGGACGCCATGCTTCTCTATCATAGATGCCCAAGTCACATGGAGAGCGGCCTTCCAGCCAAACAGGCTGGCAAACTTGACTCACTCTGTGATTTTGGGGTCAATGTTGCCAATCCATAGGCGGTGTCCCTCTTGTGATGAGCTCTCCGAAAGGATGGAGGCATTCTCCAACGTTTCTGCTGCCGACTGCATGGGCCTCTGGGGAGGGACAGAAGGTGACACGCTTCACTTTGTGATGTATTTATTTATTTAACAGGAACAGTGAGCAGCCACGTGACTGCTATAGAGTTAGATATGAAGCTAAATCTCATCTTTAGCCCCTGGACAGGTGATAGGAGTGACAGCAAACAAGCACGCAACCATGCAATAATGCCATGAAAACATCTCTCACCAGAGGCTCTGCCCATGAGCTCACAGCTCATCGAACTGCTCCTCAAGCTAACTTCAGGTGCTCAGCAAACCGCTAATTAAATACACTACAATTGTTACAAAAGTTGATACAGTAACAGATATGAATATGATGCAGCTGTGAACCTTTTTTAAATCCCTGCAGCAGGTGTGCCCTCAATGCTCCAATTTCAATACAGTGACACAAGAGGTCAAACCAGGCAAGGTTTTTCACTCAGAGTGCACAATGATACAGGTAAGTTCAAAACAGGTACAGGTAATAGAGGTAAGTACAATAAGTTCTCCAGAGTATCTAGACAATGTTAATGTCATGGACAAACATTAATATTGACAAGACATTAAATTGTGTGTGTGTGTGTGTGGGGGGGGGGGGTGCTTGAAAGCAATCATTTTGCTGGTCCATATGGTACATAACTATTTAACAACATACATTTGAGGAAGTGCAGCTCCCGAGTTAAAATTAAATTTGTCACTCTATACATCTTCATGTGATCAAGGGGCTCCAGGAAAGGCCTGATTATGAGAAGGAGTGCTGCTCCTGATGGTAGCCTTTAAACTGTGGGTGACTTTACATTTCACGTCATATTTTTTCACTTTTGATTTACCTTTTTCCAGATCATTCCTTCATACAACAGAAAAATCATTTTACCACTGCATACTCCTTAGTAATGAGAGGAGAGCCAATGGGTTCAACCAAAAAACAAAAAATGACAACATAGAGGGGACTCACCTGAAAGTGCATTAATTACATCACGACTGGAAACACATAATAGCTTATTGTGTTCTGAACACATTTTAGTGCACTCTACGTATCCGGTTATGGATCTTCAAAACACCCGCTGATACTTCAAAAGAGTGGAGAATGGAGCTTGCTATCGACTGCCCCAACTTGGCTAAGTTACATCATACCTCGTACCAAATGTCTGTACTTTGTCAAACGTCGGGCAAAGAAATTTGTGTAGCCTACGTTACAAAATTACATTCTTGAAACCATTCGCTTCAGTTTGTGGCTTGGATTATACTATGGATAGAAAGGGAATTACATTTAGATAGAAATGGTGACATAATTCCTTGTCTTCTAGTTTAGTGGGTAATGAGTTGTTTCACTGCACCTTAACTGTAGCTAGGTGGTTAGTTAGCTAGTTTGTTGGCCAGCTATTTACTCTAGCTAGATGGCCGCAATGTAAAAGAAAGCGTGAAAACATTAGCAAGACAATTGATTAGCTAGCGACCTAGCTGTTTGTTTCAAACAATTTAGCTACCCAGATTGGAACCTTAACCATCTATTTAACGTTAGATAATTTAGTCTTTCCATCTAGCCACGTCTTGAATCAATCTAGCACAACCCCTGTCCCTACACATGCCACAGAGCACACACACCAAATGTTTTGTCAGATCCCCGTTAAAACTTAGACACTGCTGTATAGCTAGTCAGCTAATAAGACACTCTCCCGAGAACAGACTATGTTGCCCAGTCAGCCAAATGGTCCAGGAACGTTTGGCCTAGCTACCTATAACACTCGACAGTCTGTCTATTTGTGCTTCATCTGTTGTTCGTTAGATGGCTTGGTACCTAACTAAGCATAGCATTTTAATTGAGACAGCAAATGTTTGTTTTTTTATATAAATTTTATATAATCTTAAATTTGTTCAAGTTTTCAATCAGTTCGTAAACCAGCATGCTCATTAACAAACAAGACTACCTAGGTAGCTACATAGACAGCAAACGGAAACAGGGTATCTTACAGTTCACTGTCTTCTGTAGAGTCGTCCTTTGACGGAGGTACTACAACACTCTGTCGTTCAGTTCCAGTATTAGCTAAATATAGCTATTTCTAAATTTTATACATTAGCAGTAAATAATATATAAAATAATTGCTGATAGCTAGTTAGCTAGCTGGCTAACTAGCTCCGGTCAACAAACTACAAAATAGCAACAAAGTCGCTCTACAGTGGCGTTTTGCGAGGCATTCGTGAGTATTTTGATGACGAAATGCAACATAATTTGCTCGTTATGATGACGTTTACACAAGTCTGCTCGGCCGTCCTGTGAATCCAGACATGCTTTGAATCAGACGGTGTGTCTCGGTTCAGTAAGTAGTAAAATTTTTGATGTTTGTATGTACACATTTATTTTCATATGAGTGCATCTGAAATAGCATGTAACTACAAGTTATTGACCTGTCCATTCATTCTGGGATTTATGCGACTCCACTCAACTACTGACATTAGCTCGGAAGCTAGTCATGTAACGTTATGGTATCGACCTTCTTGCGGTCGAGAATGGCCCGTTGGCTAGCTAACGGACTAACTTGCTATTTCTTCCCTTCACTAGCTTGGTAGATTATCTTGCACTATCTTCACTGTCGGACTTGGCTTTTTAAGGTGGTTCATTGTATGCGTTGTGTAACCTGGCGTCTGCATTTAAATGCTTAATTGCAGGTTTGTATCGTCAGTAGATTAGCTTTCTAGCTAGCCACCGTTAGACTTTTAGGTTCACTTTCGTATGTATGTGCTACAGTTTTGAGAGCTCGAAAGCTGATTAGCTACTCCAGTTTGCTTGCAGCTGTTTCGTACACGTGTATCTGAGGCATACCTGCAGATGGCTTTTGTTTGTTACACTTTACAGCTTTAAACGAATTTGCCTGCTGAGTTTTCGTGAGCTGTGAGTCGAATACTGATCTGAATCTGGAATGTTAATTATTTCTGCCAGATATGAGTTGTGTGGAGTGTTTGATGCGAGAGGTTTACCAGGTGGGTTGATTTTTGTTCATTTCACAAAGAATTTATAGCAGATTGAACTAATCACTGGTATTTGCACAATCAAACATGATTAACTAGAGAGCTCAGATGGAACAAAAATCAGCAGATGCATTGTGTTCCCAAGCCCCAACCAGAAAAGTGAGATTATTTGCAAACATGTCAAAGGTTAAGTATAGCATCAGCTGTATTTTCCTGTAATTACCAAGAGTATTTAATATTTTGTTATTTTATGTGGCAGGGCACATCACAAATTGGACTGAGGACAGAATAACTGATGACAGTTGTTGAAATACAGTTACAAATTTCTTCTTGACTGTTATAAAGAGTGCAGGAGGAAAGCATCTGATTGCAGTCAATAGTAAAGACCAATTTTTGGCCAATCTGCAAAAACACATACTAGTTTTCATGAAGATGGTTGAAACAAGTAAAACATTCAACCTTCATGTATTTCTCTATTTTGTGTAAGAGAATGAGAGAGAGGTCAGATCAGACCTGAGGCTTTTTTCTGCCCAGGGCTGTGCAGAGACCTTTAGAGGGGCAGGTGCTCAAATTTAAAAAGGGGCACATGGATCAAGATGTTAGAACACCTACTACAGCATAACCTGCCAAACTATAGCAACCAGTATTCAAAAAGAATGTAAAATGGAATCTTATAACAAACCACATCATACTTTATGATTACACCTTATAAGAGTTTGGCATTTATCAAAATGTATTATTGTAATTATTATTTGAAGATTACTCAGTTGCAGACTACTCTCAGGCTGTTAGAGGATTTGAACAACTGGTGTACCTGGACATTGCTGTTTCTTGTCAGTGTCTGCTGAGGCTGTAAGCAGACAAGAATGCATACCAGAAAGTACTGTTGTGCACAGAGCCGTCCCAGATAAGTTAGGTAAGGCTGGGAATGTGTAAGCTGTTCAGTTATAAATCTGTACTGAATATGTAATATATAATGAAGCAAATACAAAACAATAATATATTTTGGCTGTAGTTTATTATTGAAATAGATTAGATTAGATTAGATTCAACTTTGTCATTGTGCAGAGTACAAGTACAAAGCCAATGAAATGCAGTTAGCATCTAACCAGAAGTGCAAAAGAATAGCATTATTTACAGAAAGTGCTGTTAAGATAAGTATAGTATAAGTGGTGCTATGCAGTGTTTCTCAATCCTACTCCTGGAGCCCCCCTGTCCTGCATATCTTTTATCTATCTTTGCTCCAAACACACTTGATTGAAATGACTAACATGCTCTTGATTAAATCAGGTGTGCTCAGCTAATCAAAAGTGCCACTGATGAGTTCAGTCAGGTAGGTAGAGCAGGGAAAGATGGAAAACATGCAGAGCAGGGGGGGCCCAGGACCAGGATTGAGAATCAGTGTTTAGAGTATGTACAGTGTTATTGACAGTGGAGAGCAACATATATACAAATTATTATATATGTATAATATATTAAATTTGTTATACATAGGGGGTGAAGTGGACAGAGTTGGAAAGGGGAGTGTATATCGTTGCTGTCGGGTTGTGACTAAATCTTGTAACTCCATTGGATCCTCAAACTGTCGGCAAAACCTCATAGCTTCACCCTGCCTCCATCTTGAATGAGGTGCAAATGCTGCACACAGCAGAGCTGTAGGTAAACAGTGATGAGGCGATTTCGTCTGAGGCAAACAGCTCAATAAAATGCTTTCAAATTAGCCCTAGGTTGCAAACTCAGTTAAAATGATGTAGTGTACCTGTTTATCAAATTTAGCTCTTATGTTAACATTGTGATTATAGGTGGTAGTGTTTGCTGAGGAGACTAGCGTAGCTAGCTAGTGATATGACAAGAAATGATTAGATTATTCACAGCCTTGATCTCACTAGCTAGATCAATCCCTACTTCATCGAAAGTAATACTTATTGGAAAACTCAGTTAAAACTCTGTCCATTATTGAAACGGCGATGATAAATGAAGTATAGCAGCTAGCTATACTGTAGAAGAATATACAGCAGTAGTAGGCAGTTGTTTGCAATGCAAGAGCTGCAATGCATGGCTAAATAAAGAACTGGTTGTTTGAATAAGTTCAACAGTTCTTTACGCAAGAAACACAAGTCTATGAAGGCTAATGTTTTATGTATTTGAGGCCTGAGACATGAGGGAGCGGAAAAGAGTGCAGGCAAACCATGGTAGGTTGGAGTGCAGTTTAGTCTGGCATTTGCCATGTAGTCATAGTCAATACTATCTTCAATACACTGTTCATAGCACTTAATCTTTTATAAAAAGAAATTTTGGCCAAATGTATTCAACGACAGGGAAAACTGAGTGCACACATAGCTATAATAAACTTTGTAACCTGTAAGTTGTTGATAACGTAATGCAATGCACTTACTGTCTCAGATTCAGCTGTTCTAATGATAATCAGTGACAGACAAAATGCGTATCTCGACATTCACTGGTCAAAAACCCTCGTAACTCTGTTTGAGCTTGATTTTGGTAAAATATTAATAATATAATGACACATGCAAGTATCTGACCATAGATAAAGACACAGCACCAACTTTGACGATGGGGTTGTTCAATTATTTTAAAAACAGGGTTGGACAAGATATGTACACCTGGTTGTATGTACAATATAAATAATAGTAATCTGAAACAGCTTGAAGCAGTGCAAATATAAAAGTACTGAGACAGTGCAGTAATGAGTGCAATAATGCTTAGCGCTGTGGTGTGGAGTTCAGCAGGGTCACAGCCTCAGGGAAGAAGCTCTTCCTGAGCCTGCTGGTATGGGAGTGGAGGCTCCTGTAACGCCTGCCTGATGGGAGGAGAGTAAAAAGTCCCTGGTTAGGGTGGGATGCATCCTGCCCAGGCAGCGTTTGTGATAAATGTTCTCAACGGTGGGCAAATGGGTGCCGTTGATCCGTTGGGCAGTTTTCACCACCGCTGGTGCTTTGCGGTCTGATGTGGAGCAATTGCCATACCACACTGAGATGCAGTTGGTGAGTATGCTCTCAATGGTACAGCGGTAAAATCCACCAGTATCCTAGGATACAGGTGAGCTTCCTTAAGGCTCCGCAGGAAGTAAAGGTGCTGTTGCACCTTTTTGATCAAAATGGAGGAGTTCAGGGACCAGGTGAGATCGTCAGAGATATGGACGCCAAGGAATTTGAAGCTTGATACATGCTCCACTACAGCTCCATTGATGTAGATGGGTGCATGTGCGTAGCTCCTAGCTCGCCTGAAGTCCACAATGATCTCCTTGGTCTTCTGGGTGTTAAGGGCCAGGTCCAGCACCAGGCACACCATGCAGCCAGGTGCTGGACCTCGTCCCTGTAGGCCGTCTCGTCATCCCCTCTGATCAGGCACAATAGACAGTAGACACAAAACAAAGTAAATAATAATACTAATAACAAATAACACTCGCTGGTTTCTTATCTACAGCTTGCTAGTATTCTCATGCCTCTCTAACATGCTCTGGTTTCTCATCTCGCGCTTACTGGTTTCGTATCTAAAGCTCTCGTATTTCTCGTTGCTGGTGTCTCGGCTGTCTCACCAGATCTCTGCTGTGGGCCAGCTCTGGGTGCACGGTTCCCTGCAGTCAGTCCTGTCCCCATGCCTGCCTTCCTACATAGACACAGGGAGAGAGAGCATGTTATAATGACTAAGGGTACAGTATTGTGGAATAATGTGAAATAGAATCTTTGGTGCCCACTCAAAACAGCCACACATGCAATGTTGCTGTGTGTTACCGTATGATGTTCAATAGATGGATAACAGAGCACACACACACACACACATACTGATCTGTAGATCCTCTCTTCCTGGTTGCACAGCAGAATCTTCCTGTTGGCCATGTCCCAGAAAATATCTATGACATCATTGTGGTTGATTGGAACATCTTTCTCAATTGCCAATAAAAGAAATTCTGACAACCTCTCCTCTTTGCAAAGGCTGCGAAGTTTGGTTTTCACCAGCTTTACATTTACATTTACATTTATTTATTTAGCAGACGCTTTTATCCAAAGCGACTTACAAAAGTGCATACAGCAAGTATAGCGACAGTACAGGGACAGGATGTGTACAGTTCCACAATGAGACAGTTCTCAGCTGAGAGCAGCATCTGTTTGAGGACACAGTACTATTAGATTTGTACAATTACAGCCTATAGGGCAACTAATACGATACACTTTCAAACGGCGGACTTCGACAACTTCAAACGGCGCAATGAGCGTCAGGGTAAAGGCGGCAACAAGAGACAATTTAAAAAGCACAATTTAAAAAGCACAGCAATTTACGACAGCACTGATGGGCGGGGGGGCAGTAATTGTGTGCTGGGTCAGTCCAGGTAGAGTCTGAAGAGGTGTGTCTTCAGACCCCATCTGAAGGAATGGGGTGATGGAGCTATCCGTAGCAGGAGAGGGAGTTCGTTCCACCACTGGGGAGCGATGTAGGTGAAACGCCGATGTCCGGCAGAACGAGCACCTCCTGCCTTGACCATGCAAGGAGCGAGGCGTCCAGTTGCTGCTGAGCGCAGGGGTCGGGCTGGTGTGTAGGGCTGGATGAGTTCTTGGAGGTAGGCAGGGGCTGTCCTGTTGATTGCAGAGAAGGCGAGGGTCAGGGTCTTGAATCTGATCCTGGCAGCGACAGGAAGCCAGTGGAGGGATTTCAGCAGGGGAGTAACATGGGAGAATTTGGGGAGGTTGAAGATCAGTTGGGCAGCTGCATTCTGGATGAGCTGGAGAGGCTGGGTGGTGCATGCTGGGAGGCCTGCGAGGAGAGCGTTGCAGTAGTCCAGTCGAGGGAGAACTGTGGCCTGGATAAGGAGCTGCGTCGCGTATGTTGTCAGGAACGGACGAATCCTCCTGATGTTGTGGAGGAGGAATCGGCAGGCCCGTGACGTGCAAGCAATGTACTCCTTGAAGTCCAGGTTACTGTCGAGGATGATGCCCAAGCTCTTTGCTGACTGAGAGGATGGTATTGTGGTGCCATCGACGGTGATGGAGAGGTCATGCCGGGGGGAAGGGCCGGCTGGGATGAAGAGGAGTTCCGTTTTACTGAGGTTCAGCTTCAGGTGGTGGGATGTCATCCATTTGGAGATGTTTAATTTTGAGAAAGAACGTTCCACAGTTGCTGTGGACACTGGAAGCGTGCCATATACCTTAAGCAGCTCAAACATGTTAGGGAAAACCAGATGTGCATTGTTTTCTTTGACCACTGAAAGTATAGATGTCACACTGACTGGTGGAGGGCATAAGTATGAGGTATGAAAGACCTTAATGTTATAGAATTTGCAGAGCTTCTTGGAGCTTGGAGTGCCTCTGTCGGAATTCTTGCTGCTTTCCAGTTGTCTGGGACTCTCAGGCAATGGAAGGCATACACAATTTCCCATGTGGAATTATCCTCTCCTTTAAAGCATCATTGAAACTCTTGTGTCATTGTGTCCAAAAAACATAGAATACTTTAGCTCGGTAGTACTCTTGCAAAGTTGGGAAAGCATGGTCAGCAGTAGCTGATGTCACATCAAACTTGAACTTTGCTGGTACTTTTCTCCTCCTAGCTTGTCCAGGGACTTCAAACGGGGGGTCCAGACCCACTGATGCTGCCTTTTCTGTTGCCTGTTTGAAAATTTCCTCAAACTCTTCCTCTGTTCTGCTGTGGGCCAGCCTCTGAAAAACTCCATCTACAACTTTGTAGGCTGTAGCCAGGTCCATGTCTTTCTGCTGCAATGCATCAGAAGCGATTGCAGTTACCTGGAAGATTGGACAGGTGATCTCCAGACACAAGAAGAACTCAAAAATGATGCTCTGGAGAAGAATCATTGCGTCACCCGCTGAGGAGTCTGGGGGATCTTGCTGGGTCATTTCCTCAAGGAATTGCGTGACTGCTAGGAGGACCTTCCTCAGAGTCTTGAGGGCAGTTTCTCTGCAGGCCCACCAAGTGTCCAACAGCTTCTTCAGCTCCAGTGCACGCAAATCTGGGTGCATTCTCTTTTGCGTTTCAATAAAAGCAGAGTGTTTTGATGAGTTGGCCACAAAGTGTAAAGTTTTTCAACAAAATTTAAAAATTGACAAAACAGGTGTTTGACATTGCGATTTCTACCAACACCAGATTAAGGCAATGTGCCTGACAGTACACATACGAGGCCTTTGGATTTTGTCTGAAAATTCTTGACTGAATTCCCTTTTAGCGCTCACTCATGTTTGCATGTTTGTACATGTGTTAATTCTTGCCTGTTGCGCTGCTTTTTTAAATCCAGCTGGTCAGGGATCCACTGCCCTTAGCTGCCTCACGTAGTTCCTTTAGTTTGGCTTTTTGCCTTCTCTCTTTTCGAGGCATCTTTGTACTGCAGATTAAATGATGAATATTTAATATCTTCATAAATAAAAAAAAAAACAATTTACAAAACAATAAGACATGCACAATTAAAACTGTAAATTGCAACGTTTCATTTCATTGAACTATGAAAGACGACACAATCTAGCTTTATTACATTAACAAGCAAAACCTATTTCATATGGTACAACATGCTTATTTGTGTTTAGTTTCTTGAAATTATTTCTCTCAAATGCTAAAATATATGGACTAAAAAAGCTGACAGATATTGCAACAACAACATTATGGAATGCATTTTATCACTAAACACATGCTGTCCAAACTAGCAAAACAATCAGAGAACTAACTAGCCTAAAATATGATCTTCAGAATCAACCATATTGCTGGCTGGCTACTATGCTACTGCACGATTTCCCGATGAAGTGTAACACTACAGGCCTGACAACAAGCAAACAGGTGAGAGGCGACCCGACTGCTTTGAAACACAAATTAAACTCACCATCTCTCAATGTTGCAGAGTAGCCGTCTCTGTTTGAAGTGCGCAAATAACTCCCTTGTTGTGTCACATCATATATTATAACGGTTCAGATTTTAATTTAAACTGGCAGTTATAGAGAACAAGAAATTACTTACCTTCCTGTTTGCCAGTGTCACTGACTGCTGCTTCTTCAAATTCACGGGCACGCGCCAGCCGGTGGTTGCGCACTTAATTTCTGTTGGCTAATGGGCCCTTCATTCAAAGAGGGAGGGGGACATGCAAATAGATAACATAACAAACCCACGGCAGCCAGATGGGCGTTTTTAACTTATAGCTTAAATATTATTAATTGCTAAAATTCTTCTTGATCAGGGTCATGGGCAGGCAAAAAAACAACAAAAAACAAACAAAAAAAACCCCCGCCTTGCCAAAAAGGGTACCATGGCCATCGAGGGGAAAAGGGGCAGGTGCTTGAGCACCTGAAGCCCTCCTCCTCTGCACGTGCATGTTTCTGCCTATGTCCGAAGGTAGGCACAGAAAAATTTTAAGATGAATCTAACCCAAATGTTCTTTTTTGGACACATTTATACTGACATTAAACAACCTGCATGACCCTAACCACTGAAATGACTCTTCTTTCTGGTATTAATGCCCTTCACTCTTCAAAGGCTGCCTCTCAGTCTGCTCTCCTGATTCTTCTAGATTTTTCTTTGGCTTTTGACACAGTAAATCACCCTGTTCACCTGTCTTCCTTGATGACAGTGGGCATCTTGAGTACCTCTCTAAGCTGGATTTCATTTTACCTCAAGGATCAAGCATGCTAGAGAGGTGCCATATGAATCCCTTGGAGTGTCTCTACAGGAGTCCCTCAGGGTTTGGTGCTTGGCCCCTTTCTGTTCTCCTTGTATACGAGATCACTTGGTCCTGTCATTTCTTCCCATTCTTACTTCTCATATCAGTGTTATGCTGAGAACACTCAACTGGTCCTCTCTTTTCCCCTGTCTGATACCCAGAATTTGTCATGCATCTTAGCTGGACTAGCTGACATCTCATTGTGGATATCTGACTATCCTCTGAGACTCAGTTTGGCCAAGACTGAGCTTCTGTATATTCCAGCCAAGCCTTCTCCATTTAAAGACCTGAACATCACCCTGGAAAACACTACAGTCATGTACCTTCCGATCTGTAAAGACCCTTATTGTGACATTTGACAGTGATCTGACATAGTGATTGTCAGTAGGACCTGAAGAGTCTTCCTATACAACATCAGAAGAATTCTCCCCCTCCTTACACCTACTCAACCCAATTCTTGGTCTAAGCCTTGGTTCTATCCTGTCTAGGCTATTGCAACTCCCTCCTCTCCGCCCTCCCGTCTTATATGATCAAACCCTTGCAGCTAATTGAGAATGTTGCTGCTGGATTGGTCACAATGGCCACACATTCTTCAGTGTCTCACCCATCCATGCTTTGCTGTCCCCTCTCCACTCATAACCTCGCATCCCAGTTGCATCTTATGTCTGTTTTGGCCCCTCTGTGGTGCTATGAGCTTCTTGTTGTAAGCAGAACATCACAGATTCTGGCCATCATTCACTGCAGACTGAAGACCCACCTCTTCACACAACACCTGAGCCTCTCTATCCAAGTATGATGTTTTGTTCTTATGCATAAGTTGTCCTTCAGGAGTTTATGGGTTAGAGTTAGGGTTAGATGTGAAGGTTTATTTAATGGTATGTGGTAGCATTGTATTTTGAATAGTGTAGTTCTGTGTATATTGCAGTGCACTTACATATCAATCTAACAATCACACACTTGTGACCATGTTTGGCCCGACATTTATTCATATCGGCTCATCCCATTTTCCAGTCCTGCTACCTTGATGCCCTGCCCATCAAAGCCAACTGCGTTCCAAGAACCGGACATCCTAGGAGACATCCTTATAATCACTTTGCTGTTTACTAATATTGTCTATCAATCGTAAATGTCTTAAAGTACTTTGTATAACTTGTCTTTAACTCTATCTGCCCAGTACCGGTCAGAAGCAGATGCCCCCCCCCCCCCCTCTGAGCCTGGTTCTGCTCAAGGTTTCTTCCTGATAGGGAGCTTTTCCTTGCCACTGTTGCCTTAGGCTTGCTCTCAGGGGGTCTCAGGCCTGGGAACAAAGTAAAGCTGCTTTGTGACAACTTGTGTTGTAAAAAGCGCTATACAAATAAAAATGAATTGAATTGAACTGAATATGGGGTCATTGGTGCCCTGTTTTTACAACTTTTCATGCCACTTGATTAGATACACTAATCAAGTGGTAGGGGGTAAGAGCATCTGCTAGATGGCAATAATGTAATATATTCAATTACAAATGGCAGTAGATCTTAATGATATATAGGGTATGTATAAAATATGATTCCAACACAATAAATTGGTTCCCATGTCAGACACGAAGTGATTATTTTTCCATACAGTGTTTAGATTAGTGTTTGGGCCTTGATCAGTAGCATCTCACAGCACAAGACAAAATTCCAGGTTATTCTTAAACTGAATCAGCAGACTCTGCAGCTTTCTCAAATTTTATGATGATCCCCTGGACTGGAGGTTCTTTTGCCCTTACTGGTGCAGCAAAGGTGTTGAGATTTGGTTGGGCCATTTGGCTTCTGATTGAGCCTCTTTATCTTGGTCATTCCTTAGGTTTATTTTTATCTTTGAGTGGAAAGATGCTCCTCATATATAGTATGTCCATCCTTGGGAAATCTGAGAGAGACATTGAAAATCTGACCAATACTTTAGTGTTGACAGGAAATACACTGATGAGCCAGAACATTATGACCACTCACAGGTGAACCGAATAACATTGATCATCTCCAAACAAGGGCACATGTCAAGGTCTGGGTAGATTAGATGGTAAGCGAACAATCAGTTCTCATAGTCAACGTGTTGGATGCAGGAGAAATGGGCAGGAGTAAAGACCTGAGCACCATCTCTGTAATGGCAAGGCTTGTGGGGTGCTCCCGGTCAGCAGTGGTGAGTACTAGGCATGTCACGATACCAGAAATTTAGTAGTCGATACCAATACCAGTGAAATTCCACAATTCTCGATACACAATTTGACACCATGGTAAAAAAACAAAACAATAAATCCCATGTACTTCAACATACACTCCTTTATTAAAAACATTTGAACATTACAAAAAACAACAGTGGCGTGTAGCCCTCAAGTATTTAAAACAAACAATACTGTGCTTAATTACAAACAATCAACTTTTTATGATGGCACAGCAATTGTAGTACCTGGCCAAGACATGAAAAAATATGGAAATAATAAATAGGCCTTTATGTAATAATATAATATAATATGTGTCTCTGGAAAGCTTCTGATATGGTTGGTGTTTGTTGACTTTGTGCCTGCCTCTCCTGGTTGACATCCTCCTCTGGCTGATACTGTGAAAGGAAAATTATGAGATTTCACTTATCAGGTATAGCTCAAAGGCTCCACACACAATGTACTAACACACACACACACACACACACACACACACACACACACACACCTCTATATATTCAGAGTGCAAAGCAGTCGTTCAAATTTACTGACATGGTGACAGATCATTAGTCTGGAAATATTTATTTAAAACGCTAACGTTATATTTTGATGACAGATGACACAGACTGAACGGTAAGGACGGTAGCCTACTACTAGCTATGGTTACATTATGTTAGCCTAAACACGGTAGCCTTTAGCGTTTAGCCATTGCAAACGTCATATGGAACATAGTTGGCTACACAGCAATATGCCATCTGTCTGAAACAAAAATAATGGTAACGTGTATTTCAGGATAAGGATAACAAGGATAAAATTTTGGATATGTTGTTAAAGTAACCTTAAGATGAATTGAAACTCACTCGCCAATTCATTGAATAAATCTGGATGTCTGTCTTTGAGGTGATTCGCTATGTTGGATGTGTTTCCTCCTTTCGTCTGAAAAGTTCGATGGTGCTGTTTGCATATTGGTTTTTGTGAATTTATCATTAATCTCTGATGACCTGCCTCGAAGGCAATGTAGGCTACTTCTATACACGGCTCTTACTGTTTTTGTTTTTGAAGAGTTGAGGCGGAGCGGTCGCTGCAGCTGCATCCCTGGTAGCTACGGTACTGTAGAAAAACAAGTACCGTCACGTTTTCAGAGTTTTGGCATCGACTTGGTACCGAAGTATCGGTTCTTGTGACATCCCTAGTGAGTACCTACCAACAGTGGTCCCAGGAAGGTCAAACCATAAACCGGCGACAGGGTGTTTGGCGCTCAAGGTTCATCGATGCACGAAGGCAACGAAGGCTATCCCATCTGGTCCGAACCGACAGAAGGTCTACTGTGGCACAAGTCACGGAAAATTTTAATGATGGTTACTGGAGCAATGTGTCACAACACACTGCATCGCACCCTGCTGCGTATGGGGCTGCGTAGCCGCAGGCCGGTCAGAGTGCCCATGATGACCCCTGTCCACTGTTGAAAGCGCCTACAATGGGCACGTGAGCGTCGCAACTGGACCTTGGAGCAGTGGAAAAAGGTCACCTGGCCCGATGAGTCCCATTTTCTTTTGGATCACGTGGATGGCCGTGTACATGTGCGCCGTTTACCTGGGGAACTGATGGCACCAGGATGCACTGTGGGAAGACGACAAGCCGGTGGAGGGAGTGTGATGCTCTGGGCAATGTTATGCTTGGAAACCCTGGGTCCGGCCATTCACGTGGACGTCAGTTTGACACGTGCCATCTACCTTAACATCTTTGCAGACCAGGGACCCCACTTAATGCCAATGGTATTCCCTGATGGCACTGGTCTCTTTCAGCAGGATAATGCACCATGCCACACTGCACACATTGTTTGGGAATGGTTTGAGAAACATCATGAAGTGTTCAGGGTGTTGCCCTGGCCTCCAAATGCTCCAGATCTCAATCGACTGAGCATCTGTGGGATGTGCTGGACCGACAAGTCCGATCCATGGCGGCTCCACCTCACAACTTACAGGACTTGAAGGATCTGCTGCTAATGTTTTGGTGCCAGATACCACAGGACACCTTCAGGGGTCTTGTAGAGTACATGCCTCGGTGGGTTGGTACTGTTTTGGCAGCATACGGAGGACCAACAACATATTAGGCAGGTGGTCATAATGTTTTTGCTCATCGGTGTATGTTTTAGTATATTAATTGTGCAGGTATGTGCTTAAGTCCAAGTCCTTGTTATAATGAGTTCAGAATACCTTTTTACTGTTGCCCAGTTTCACTGTTTAAGCTCCCTTTGCTGCACACTGTGGCCTCTGATACAGCCTTACTGCGGTCGGTGTAGTTGTGTGTAATGTTGAAAACGGGCTTGTATGCATTCACATAGTTCAATAGTTCCTAAACAGTCTGCCACGAAGATTTTAGTTGCCGAGGGAAACTGTTCATGTTGAACCCTAAGTTAATGCATTATATTAGGCCATAGGTGAAGTTAATTAATATAAAACACAGTTCATCATTTTTGATGTAGATATTGGTGTAATTAGTTATGTAGCTGATATAGCCATCTAGTATAACAAGAAGTCCTATTAGTTTTACATTTTGAATGTGCATACATTTGGAGTGGAAATTTAGTGGACATTTTAGCTTCATATTTTTATGTCATAAAAATTAAAGTCTATGTTCTCTTCTGTATTCAGACAAGTAGTGTAATTGCAAATTCTGTAGCTTGCCAAATGCTACAAATATTGGGTTAAAAACAATAATTAACTAAGGCAAGGTAGTAGCAAGAATTGTGGAGTGAAGCTACTAATTTATGAAGATTGGAAAAAATGTGTAAATTTCAAGTGGATTTCAGATATTTCAGATTACATTGATCAGTAATCACACAGAGTCATATAGCAATGATGTCAAGTATTCTCAAAGAGTTGTAGAGCAATAACATCAGGTTTAAAAGCTCTGCCCATGTGATTTTTCAGAAATATTGCATAATTTATTATTACAGTGACGCATGATGCATCATTTACAGTGGTACAAAGGTAGCGACTGTTCAGAAAAGCAACAATCGGGTATCCTAGCCATGGTTATCCTAACCATGGCAAGCCACAAATGCAGCAAATTCAAACTAGGAACAAACCAATTTAAGGAAGGGAGGAGGACAGATAGGGAAGGTTAAGACAAAATCTCTGAGATCAGGAATGTTTATTTGACAGGTGGGGCATATGCCCATTTAAAGCTGGCCACAATCAGCAGTGGTGATCTTGGCTTTGGTCTGGTCCTAGACCAGTGAAAATGGGGAGCAGTGATAAGGTGGCATCCTCTTTTTTCATAAACATGTGAGCGCTTTAAAGAGTGCCCTTTTATGACACAGAATCATGCAAATAAGCAGGCCAGCTGGCCCCAGTCTTTAAATCTAGATTCAAGCAGAGGGTCATCATACACCTAACACCTGCGTAACAGCTTTCTGCTTCACCTCCACTCTAAAGACAACCACCATCTTGCTTCTCTTTGCCTGGTTTCATACCAACTGCTGATGGTAATATCCCCACTTGACAACAAAGCCACATAACCAGCATGTGCCATTCTTTTTTCTAAATCTTTTAACAGTAACTGGGATGTCTCTCAGTGGACCTGCTCTACACATTATTAAGGTGATAAAATCAGGCTGGGGGTTTGTTTGGGAAAGCACCAGCACGGTCGCTACTTTCAGCTTGCATCGTTGAGACATTATTGATACAGTAGAGACTGGCAGACTGTAAACGGCTCGGTCGTGTCCCTCCTTGGTGCGCTGGATAGCACGAGGTGAGGTTGTGTTTTGACTAGACTGAAACCTCGCCCACAGATATAACCCAGAGGTGCTGAGAGAGAGCTGGGCTGTCTCCACCTGTGCTGTGTCGTTTCGTTTATCCTGTGCTGGCTCACAGGTCTGAATTTCTCTGCGCACAGTAGGGGAAGTCTTCTGCTGTCAGATATGTTTGTTCACACCCTTTGACAATCAGAGATACGGTTCAGCAAGCCTCTGATATGGGGGCAAGGGGCAGGGTGCTGCCCCTCAGGAGTTTCCCTACAGAGCACTCTAAGGGGAAATCGTTGGAACGTTACCACCTGTGATGGTGCAAAGTGTCTTCTTTTGTTTACAAAACCTCCCAAAGTGTAAACAACATGTTTAGACAGGACCGGGTTGATTTTGGTAGTTTCTGCCTCTGTGTAGAGCTCACTTGTGCAAATTAAGCACAGTGCCCTCTCCTGGTGCATTCAAATGTTGTCACTGCCCAGTGCTTCCATTTAGAGAATTATTCTAGCTTTTTACCCTTCATATGGGAACTGAAAATGTGTATCAAAATTGCCACTGAAATTATTCAGGTTTTATTCTAAGCTTGAAACTCAGTCATAAGTAGAACTTTTACTGAATATCCAAAATAGAATTACTGTACAATCCAGTGTATCTGTCACACCAGGGCATTGAACTCTCCTCTTGATTTCATAAACCAGCATCACAGAAACATTTCTGCTCTTGCGTAGCTGTAATATTAAATAGAATTATTGTGTACCAGAGTATGTATTAGTGGCATATTAGCAGTGTACCAAGATGGCTTTTAGTAGTAGGCATGTAGTAGTAGCATGTTAGCAGTGTATGTGCACCAGGAGCAGCTTATGTAGTTGTCTGGCTGTTGTTTTCTACCAGCATAAGGAGAGTGATGCCTTTCCCTGTCATGGACAAGTAAGTAAGGAGTTGCACTCTTGCTTGTCAGACATATGAAAGAAACAAGAGTTGTGATGCACTCTACTCTACACAGCATCTAGAGGCACAGAGAAAAATGGAGAGAAAAGGCCCAGGCCCAAACTAGTCATTTCTTTCCATCACAGCAGTTCTGCTATGGAGTTTATGAGGGCTGGGGTTGGGTAGTAGGGGGCTGTTGAACATTAAGCCTTTTGCTCCTTTCACAGGGAGGAAGGAAGACGATAATTGTGAAGCCCTGCTGCTTGCTTGACTTGCATTTAGAAATGTTGACATCAGCAGCAGACTGCTTTAAAATGCAGTGTTGCTCAGGCTGCTGCCCTGTGTCTCTGCCTCAGCTTGCTGTCCTGTCTCTCTCTTTCAGACTGTGTGACACAGCAATGGCTTTGAGTCAGCTATGCCTCCTGCGGCCACTGTTGTGTCGGTCCTTTATTCCCCTTACAAGGTCCCAGCTGGGTTCAGGGGCTGTGCAGCTCCCCCCCGTGCTTCGGAGTACAGTCCCACCACCTGCTGTCACCCGCCTCTACGCCACCAAGAAGAGTAAAGGTGAGTGCAGAGCCTCTCTTCTTATCTGCTGCTGGGCCGCCTCAGGCCCTCTCCACCCCTTGGGGGGGTATATGGGCAGCAGAACGGACTCTTGGCTGTGCTTGTTTACAATCCTGGGGGTCCAGCTGACACCAGGTCCTTTTGAGGCGGTGTGTTTGGGTGCGGAATAGGAGCCCCCACATTCTGTCCTTCAGGCTTGCTTTCATTTCTAATGGCTGAGATCGCCTACCTGCATGCTGGTCTCTTTCCTTTCATTTCTGCATTGCTTTTGAACTCCGCCTGACATCTTGTCGTCTAACATGACTTGTGATGCCTGTGGCATTGGAGCCCAGCTTGCAGCCCCTGTGACATCTTTGGACAATCAGTGCACCTCGTGCAGGGCATAATTATACCGAGAGCGCGATAGTGATCAGTGAAGTTATCACATTCTTGGCGCGCTGAAGTGATCAGGCACCTTCACACAGAGATGAAAAGGAGTGGCTGGTGAGGTTTATGTTCTTGTGTTTCCACTCCAGCGAAAGCAAAAGGGCAGCAGGCGAAAGTAAACATCAACACGTCCCTGGTGGAGGACATCGTCAACCTGGACGAGGTGAAGGGGGACATGGCTACCGTAGTCGCCTCTCTCAAGGAAGACTACAGCCGCAACCTGAACATCCGCACTGCCCCTGGTAGGTGGCCCGCTGGCGCTCCACTCTCAAACCCCCAGTGAATGTCCACGCCCACCCGCCGTGTACCCATGGTGCACCCCCCCACATCATGAGAAACCACCAATATTCCAACTTTTTTTTTTCTCCCCCAGAGTCCTCAGTATTGGTGCATCCATGTCAGTCCCTGTGTTAACTAAGTCTCGTGGCGTAGTGGTAGGCAGGGCTTACCGGTTGCTGGTTTGATTCCCTGCTGAGGCACTGCTGTTGTACCCTTGGGGAAAGTACTTAGCCCACAATTGCCTCTGTAAATATCGAGTTGTATAAATAAATTGTAACCTAAGTAAGTTGCTCTGGAGAAGAACACCTGCTAACTCAATAATAATTAAATCAAAATAATAAAGTCAATAATGTAAATCTGTGGGAGTATGGTTATCCCTTTTGGTAAAATAATGCAGTGGAAAAAAGGGCATTTTGAAGCTTCAGTGTAGCTTGACATGACCTGCTTTGCACTGGATGGAGGTCCTCACCGCTGCTGAGGCAATGTTAATGCTGCGTAGCAACATAGTACAAAGGAGACGGGGGGGGACGCAGGTCCAGCCCCACCCGGCGCTCTCAAGCAGTATCGAATCAGCGTGCATCTGACTCAGAGCAGTCAGGGGGGGCGGGGTCATAACAGGATGTGGTGCATCAGTTTGCATTGCATTAACCATCCCCCAGTCTCTCATTCACCGCTGTCTGTCTCCTCTGTTCCGAGTCCAGATGCAGAATTGTCCGTGGAAGCGGAAGGATTTGGCCTGACAGTGAATTTAACTAGAATGAAAGAACTGGACGGCGGTGGAATAGAATGACATCATTTTCAGGAGACGGATGGTTCAGTAGTAGTCTCATCTGGGTTACATTATCTGGCGTGTTTACTATAGAGGAGAGCTGACAGACACCTCCACCGAGAGCAGTGTGCTATTGAGAGGGGATTGATCCGATGACCCAGGATCAGTCCCTCACTCTGATGGAAGACAGACACGGGCTGGAAAGACTGGTCTGGGTACCAGGGAAAGACTGGTCCCAGGGTTATGGTCCCACATCCTGACAGACTGTCGATTAGAGGATTAGGGTGCGATGCTCAGAGTGAGCCCAAAGGCCCCTTGTTCTCTCCAGGTAGCTGAGATGTTCAGCTCTGGCTCGGCTTAATTCACTGTGTGAGGATACTGTTCCACCACCACATCTATGAGCTGGAGAGAGGGGCTGCTGGGAGCCTTGGTCACAAACCCAGTTGCGCCTGACTCCAACTCCAAACCAATATCCATCTCCATTCCCATAGAGTAGTCCCTAGAATTTCAAATTCAAGCCTGAACAAACAGACGCTAGAAACATCCCAAAATCCAGTGTCCAACAAAGACTCAGAGGACCCCTCGCACCCTTAAAATTTGCAAGTGGGCATGCATTGGGCGAGGCTCCCACCTGCTTCTAACTGGAGCTCCTCTCTGTGTCAATCTGGGGCTCTGAACCCCTGACTCTCACAGTGCCACACCATGCTGCGCCACTCATAACTGCAGAAAAAGGGCCCCTTTCGATAATTGCTTCCTTGCCAGCTCTAATTTTGTTGAGGCAGGAGAAATGTTGGGACGCCCAGTGCAAGTGTTTGGAGATGTGCAGACAGACTCGGCGATAATGGCAGGGCAGGAGTGGATCTCGCGTTGGGGGGATGTTGTAGTGACCAGGTTATTCAGAGTCCCCTTCCTTTTCAATTCAGTGGCAGCAGAATTGCTTACTATTATATATGTTATACTGTTGCTTCATTTTTAACAAAGGCCGCTTTTTGACTACCTCTTTGTGAGCTGGGTAGAGTTTCAGTCTTACAGATACTTGTTCAGTGCTCTAGATGGAAGTATGATTATAAATCACTTGTGCTGAATCACAAACACTTTTACTGAGCTTTTATGAAATATCAGCCAATTTTTTTGGAAAATGAATGTTTATTTTTTCATCTGAAAATTTTATTTAAGAAATGAATATTTGACAGATTGTGGTGTTTTAAATTAGTGTTTTTTTCAGAATCTCATGAAAGATCAAAAGTGTACCAAGTATTTTGGCAAATAATTGTGCTCGGCCCCAGTCTGCAATCTCCCTTCAGCAACAACAGGAAGAATGATGAAATAAGACAGAGATGGAGGAAAGAGCAAAGCTTTGAGCTAAACCAGACAAAGCAAGGAGATGCATTGTGGTGGGGGTCTGTTTCTTTGCTGAGGTGGAAGGAGGCTCAGAGCACAGCTCCCCTGAACAGCATGGTGTAGGCCTGTGTAATGGCCTGTGGCACAGTGTTTATTCAGATAAAAACTGCCTTGTAATGTAAAGGGATTGTGGTGGAAGAAACATGCATGGTTCTGACACTATGGATCTGGTCCTGCCGGAACAAAATCTCATAGCTTGCTGGGTCACTTGCTGGTTGTTTCCAGCCTGAATCTCAACCTGGTCTTGTTTCCCTCCACAGGAGCCTTGGACCAAATCACGGTTAACACCAAGGATGGCAGGTTCCCGCTCAACCAGCTGGGCCAGATCTCAGTGAAGTCCCCACAGCTTATTGTGGTCAACATGACTGGGTTTCCAGAGGTGAGACAGGAGTGAACCTCCCCTTGACCAGTGTTCGGTGTCTGAGAGTTTCCCCGACAGTGTTTTTAATATTAGGTGCAGTAGAATATACCTTCTGAGTGGGCTCATGCTTGCTTTTCAACCACGCGGATTGTTTCCATGACTACAGGTCCCCCTTTTGTGACTGTGGTCAGTCTCTTAACCAGGTTACCATGGCAACAGCTAGGTGCAAATTTTTGCTCCCTGCTTTTGACTTAATGCCATCGGCATAACAGCTTTGATTTAATGACATCACGCTATGGTCTGAGAGGTAGAGACACTTGAGTGCTGTGCAATACGGGTCAACCCGACGATCAGCCAACTCGTGCTATTTTCGCCTTTAATGTTCACGTCCTTGTGACCCCTGATGCTAGGTTTAAAAGCAGCATGCGCACAGAGGAGACGGATGAGGTAACAAAGAGAAAGGAGACGTGGTTGAAAGGTGTCTTAATAAGAGCAAACCTCTTTCAGCGCTGGTGCGCATGCATTTGTATGTGACAGCACTTTCAGCTGCTGAAACCCGTTTTTTTTTTTTTTTTTTTTTTTTTTTTTTGCCTTACTTCAGCCAAATTGATTGATTATTTGGGAGCCTCTTTGTTCTTAAAGAGCTATTGAAACAAAAACCAAGAGTCTGTGGCGGGTTGTCAGAGGGAGGAAGTGACCGGGCCCTGCTCCCCACAAGCCGAGGGCCGTGCCGGTGCGGTTCCTCTGCAGGCATGCACTTCACAGGCTGCCGCCGACATGCTCCCCACCTCCTCCGATAACGTCCCCCCACCGTTATTGATGGGGGCCGTTACCCGACTTGGCCGGAGCATTCTAAGAAAGAATTAATCCCTTTGCGGGGGCCATTTGCCCCCAGTGAGGCAGAAACCCATTCTGAGATGAAAAAGCAGGCTTTTCCTGAATTTTTATCAAAGCATACATGCATCTTGTGATCCTCACATTCTTTAGCTTTGCCTCAGTACCACACAAGGCCTCCAAGTGAGGTCCTGTCAGCTTTAAAAAGTACTAAAAAAAAACCATGGTGAAGACACCTAGAACAATAGAAGGCTGTATGTTGTGTATTATTCTCTTTTGGTATTGTTTTTTTTTTTAAGAAAGTACAGTTTTTGTAAACAGTAGCAATGCCTTGTAAAACCTAAATGTCTAAAGTCTGTTTTTATCAAAGTCTATTTAATACACAGGACAAGGTGAAACTCCATAATGAGTGTATTGTTTGATCACCAACCATTGGAATTTTTTGGGTTTTCTATTTTTGTGCTAATGAGCTGCTTCTGTGTCCTTTAGGATTTAGGAAAAGATTTTTAACCTTTTTCATACCTTTTTATACCTTGTTTTCCACAGGTTATGAATTGCACTTATGATAATTACACTAGTAATAGTGTCAAGTTTTGCGGCACTGAGGTCACACTGCTCTCACCCATGTTTTTCACACTGTTTCTATTGCTTGCAGCACTAAGTAGAAACTCTAGCCTTCATTACCCAACATCCCTGCAGAACCAGAAACAGAAACAAGCATGTAATGATTCTAATCCATTACACATATCCCTTGGAGTGAGCATTGTTTTCCAGCAATTAATTGAAATCATATTAAAATCAAAGGTACTCCCTTACTAACTGTGGCTGTTTAGATACTCTACAGAGGGAATTAATTACAGCACAGTGTTCTTGAGAGAGTTTTCATGTGTGGTATCAGTGTCGTTATGGGGGTGTTTATTTTAGCACTCCATGTGGAAGTCTCAGTTCTCTTTGAACCTGCATTATTTAATCAAACGGAGGGTAAAGCTGCTTTTTTACGTGTCAACCAGAATGTGTCTGGTATTTACAAAACTGAAGTCTTACATTTTTTTCTATAACTGGATCTGTTGTGAAATCACTATAGATTTGGTTCAGAGGACATTTAAAGAATATGTGCTGCATGTATTGCTCTGAAGAAAAAAGTCAGAGGTTTGCATTTTTTCCTTTGTTACTCCAGGAGCTGTTAGCAGAAGCCCAAAATATTTATTATGAAGCCGCAATCTTGTGTTCTTTCTGCTCGTTGTAAATGTTCAAGAAGACAAACAATTGAGAAGAACAGAAATGTCATGACATGCCCACTCTTGGCACTTTTGTTTCTGAAGCATTTCTCCAATGATGTTCCTGTCTTCTTTATTGTAACTTATGAGCTGTGGTATGAAATATTCCTGCAGGTTTTGTACACCTGGTTGATTTAGCGATTGCAGCTTGCAAAGCACATGGGCAGCGAGTAAGTACAGGCTGAGCCCGCGTCTGTTGTCCCTTCAGTGGTGCCCTCTACATTGATATGCACACTGTCCTCGTGTGGCCCACTGCACTGAACCAGATCCACAAGCTGGACATTTAGCAGGTCTGTACTCTTGCCTGAAGCAAGCTCACTGGTGCTACTTCTGCAACCACGAAGCACACCAGGTAGCATGCCGTAGCTGTTCTCGGGATCTTTGGCCCAGGGCCTCTGTGCCACACAAACAAATCCCGCACACTGCATTGTGGGTAAGCAGCTGGGAGGCAGGAGTGGGGTCCGCAGAGGTCAGCCCCCTGCACTGCAGTGTCTCAAGGCTCCTGGAGCAGGTCGGTCTCTGACACTCCCCTGCGGCACTTCCACCCAAGTGCACACCCTCTCCCCGCTCCCTCCCCCTCCTTCTCTCTGCCACCCGTCGCCGGAGAAACAGCGCACAGCTCTGTGCCTCGCTGCAGATCAAAGGCGGGCCTGCTGGTCCCTCCTGGTGCTTGAATGGGGGGGGGGGGGGGGGTGCTGGTCAGAGAGTTTGGTGCTGCAGGTAAGCTAAGTGTGCCCCAGCTGGCAGCCATTACCCCTAATGCCCCTCTCTTTGATCTGCCCACAGGCCACAGCGGCAGCCGCCCAGGCCCTGCGAGAGAGCAGCATGAAGCTGAACCCGGAGGTGGACGGCACCATCATCAGGGTCCCCATTCCTAAGTGAGTGAGAGCACCGGGGGCCACCCTGGCTCCCACGCTTGTTGACACGGCTATAGTGTCCTTCCCAAGCCCTTAAAAAAATTAATACTGGCTCCATCTTCCTGTGCTTTTTTAAACTGGAGCACAGGGCAGCCCTTAAAAGAGTACACTGATAATATTTCTTACAAACCTAAAGTCCAGTGACACCCATTGAACCTCATGGCATAACAACAGCATGACAGGTTAATTGTAGACATTGAAATCCCATGCAGAAAAATTACAAGAATTATTATGTTTTACAAGTACAACATAATATTGACACAGTAATTTGAAGGAAGTCTGTATTATGAAATAAACCCCAAGAAATGTGTTCCAGTTTTCATTCCGTGTGCCATTGTAAGTACAACTTTGACCGAGGGCATTAAATTGTGTGGGTATTCATTTTGTTAAACCATGCTCACCGTTTGTGTTCTAGCAGGAACCCCAATCTACTGCAGCCACATTTTCAGTGACCTGAATATAACCCCTCACTACCGCCAGTCAAAATAGTTAGATAAGATTGTCCACATGCTCTCAACCCAGGAAACATTTTTGGTTCCTTCTTGCTGTTTGCAACCCCTGCAGGTGCTTGCTCGTAGAACAGGGGGGGATAGCAGCCTATCCTAGTAATCAGTACAGGAATGAGCATTTGCATTTCCAAAGAGTGTGGTTTGCTTGATTGGCCTGATCTGAGCAATTATGGTTATTGTTTGCAGTAAACAGGCACTATTCATGGATTCTGTTTGCAAATGGAGTTAGGCTTTGCCAATTAAAAAAAAAAAACTGTTGCGCCAACAAAAAATGTGGAATGTAGTGTGAACTTTGTAAAGTCCTGCATCATGATCATGTAAGTTTATTACTGTTGCTGTGTAAAGGTCAGCCTATACCAGTGTTCCTAAAAATGGGCATAACATAATAAATGGGCATCTTTCAACAAGATGCAACATTGTGTATGTCAGAGTAACTACAGTAATAGTAAGGGGAATCCATGTCAAAAAAGTCATTGTGTTTGATGATACTCGTTTGATCTTAGACATGGATATGCCCAAAATGTTGGAAGAGCTTTATATTGTACATCCAGCACTGGTTGCAAGCCCCAGTGATACCAGGTGGACATCAGATGCCCCTCTTAGGTGGCAGTACTACAGATGTTGGTAGACCCAACTCTGAGCTCTGCAGAGCTGTATTCTTTGTTTTTCTGCACACAAGTGCACTATGACCTAATGTGTTTATACTGTTGATTGACTGGAGTTACCCTGTGAAAAGAGTGGTGCAAAAAAAACAATTCAGAATTCTCTGATTGCCCACCAGGGACACGTCACACAGTGCCCCTGTCTGCCTCACCCTTGTGGATGTGTCTGTGACTCACAGGATCACTCGGGAGCACAGGGAGAACCTGGCCAAGCTGGCCAAGCAGTTCAGCAACAAGGCCAAGGAGTCGCTGCGAAGGGTGCGGTCCACCGCCATCACCCAGGCCAAGAAGTCAAAAGATACCGTCTCCGAGGACACCATACGCCTAATAGAGAAGCAGGTGTGTGGATGTCCGTGTCACAAGGCAGAGGAACAGACAGACAATTTCCTTCAGATCGAGAGAAGCCAGATGTCCTTTGACTTTACTTGTGAGAGAAAGTTGTGTACTGTTTTAGTGCTATTGTGCGGTGGGTTGCTGAACATTGATTTCTGGTCAGAGCCTGATCAGAAGGTTGTTATTTTATTTCTTAAATGTAATTAAATGTAATTTGCTTGCTGTGTCTCTGTTCTTCTATTTGTTTGACCAGGTTCAACAAATGGCAGACAGCTATGCTGCTGACATAGACAAGCAACTCACCACCAAGACCAAGGAGCTGCTGGGATGAGATTCATAGATGATACTCTTGTGTTTTTTTTTTCCTGTACCTTCTTTTTTTGTTTCTTCTTTTAAAGTCAACTCTGGCATCAGTGCATGTGGCCTGATAAAAGCTGCCTAAGCCACTGAGTGTGAACACAACACATGTGAAAACATGATATTTTGGAATAAAATAAGTCAAAGGATGCAGTCTGATATGTCATTGTCTCCAAAAGCATGATACAGGCCAAGGGTGGTGCTCAGCAGTGTTTTTGTGTTGCACTCATGCGTAAACAAGCCCGCCAGAACCCGTTGGCTCCTTACTCCGCACATTTTCAAACAACCTGGGAAAAAATGGACTTTTAATGTGATTCTGGGTCCTCCTTTTAATCAAGTCAGTGCCACAAAATGCTGTGTTTATGTAAAAAGCGCCACACTGAATGTAAACTCCAAGCGAAGGGGGCTGAGAACCTCTCCACACTGGGATTACAACTATTAATGTGTTGCCAACATTTGTTTCAGATCCAGTGTTAAAACGATCCTGCAAACACCATCATTCTTTCCATCAGCTGAAAGGATTAATACTACAGCTACCAATGTAAACTCAGTAATGCTCGCAGATTATTTATGGGCACCACTGCCACTTTGGTCATGAGCACCTCTTGACCCGCCTCTCCCTCCATGTTAAGTTCCATGCACAGCAGCAGATGGTTGTGCTATCAGTGGTTGTAATGGCGGTGTATTTTCCTGTGTGGGCAGGAAGTGGCTAAAGGTGGAGTCATGGGGAAGATCTGCTGTGATAGCATGGGTTTTATAGTCATATGACATGTCAGAGTGCCACCCTGTGTACACCCTGGTCTACAGATGAATGCTTTGGGGTGCTTCGTGCTGCCATACATCCATACTTCCTGGTTCATTTGCCATCGCTCATATGCCACTTCTTAAGTCGCTTTGGATAAAAGCGTCTGCTAAATAAATAAATGTAAATGTTAATATTCAAACGCCTCAGGTCTGTGAAACTGCCCCTTAGAGATGACATGACATTTACATAGATCTTTGGAGTTTGGGCAGTGTACATTTACATGTGAGGCTTAGGGGCCTTAAAGAGTCAGCTGAGTTGTTCAGTGTTCATCTGATGGAGATGAAAGTTAGTTTTGAGTATAGCTTGGAGTGTAACCATGTATAACACAGTCTAGTTCCATATTAATGGACATGCCATGGGTCCTGGAAGTGAAAGATGGACTGGAGCAAGTATATTCAGCTTCCTCACCCTTGGAGAGATTTGAACTGGAGTTCAGTTGTCAGTGAAGTCATGCATAATTAGCTTTTTACTGTGACAATAACTAGTTCTCTGTTATACAGTATAATAATGGAACTGTAAATACTGCTCTGGAATAACTACAGCCATCACAGACTTGACTGTTTTTCTGAACCTTCAGAAATGGCATGTGGATATTTGGTTGAGAGAAGTGTCTAAAATACCACTGATTGTCATCTCTTTTCTCTGCTCACAAATGTACATCCTGTCATTTATACCACCTGCTGCTCTTAGTTGAGGAGTGTAGCAAGTCAAAAAATTAGATAATTATGCAGTGCCTGTCTGGATACACATTTTCACATACAAAAACCTAGGTGAAACTAATGGAAAAAGGCATATTTCAAGGTCTGGAAAAATGAAATGACAGTGCCCTTAACAATTACCCATACATGCATTCATTATTAAAAAAAAAAAAAACTTATAACTTTCATCTATGTCATCTTCACAAAGTATAGTCACTGTCACAGTCTCAAATCTTTAATGTGATTTTGGTCATAATTCGGTTCAATTTGGGAATGTGGCTTAGTGTAATTCCCCAGATCATGAGCTGAAATTCTGAACGACCTTTCAACAAACACGGGAAATAATACATTTGGCCTGACCCACTCTCAAAAGCATTATATCCGATGCACAAAAATATTCCTGTCCATTAAATAAACAGTAGTTCATGTTCAGAAAGAAGGGAAAATGGCAGCTTTTTGTAGTGCTTTGGATCCACATGTCAGCAATTAAAGGGCATTGTGTATCTTGGCCAGAAACGGCGGCTCATGATAGATGAAGCAATGAAAATCCTGAGTCCCTGGTCTGAATGCAGACCTGCAAATTGCTTTCAGCTGATAGCCTCTTTTCGGTTGACATTTATCAAGTGGCTTACAGTGCATTTCCCTGTTTACCACTGCGACTGGACAGATAGGGAAGACAAAACAGAAGATTTAATGTATTTTTTCTCCGCTGGTGAAAATATACAGCTCTAAATGCTCCCAGTAAACAGACTAATTGAATGAGTTCTCACTACTTAGTTCCCGACTTTACGGGAGATGTGTGGTTTCTGTGCCACTTTCGGTGTCCTCTCGCGCGAACCCTCGGGCTTAAAACGCGCTGCTTACTGTGAACGCGGCGGGGTCCAGCTGGTACCAGCGCTGGTACACTCAGGAAGCGGATGCACTCGTACAAAATAAGCGCTGCTGAAGAAAGGCGCACACACCCGTGAGAACACTCAAGAAATCCACTCTGCTGCGGTTTTTTTATCCTTCCTGTGTTTTAGTGTAGATCCAGAGAAAGTAAGAAATTGCAATAGTTGGACCGCTGAGGAAGGCGGTTTCTGCAGTGAGGGTTTCACCTGTACGTTTTATGACAAATCTGTCCCCACCAGTCTGCACATCTAAGCAGACTGCCTGTATATGTTCTAAAGCAATATGTAGATTTAAAGATGGTCGGTTGATAACTTCTCGTTATGGCACAGTGACCGATTATGTCACACTGGGGTTGGTAAAAATTAGTATTACTGTTCACACGTAATTCAGAACCAGCATACTCTCGTTCAAATTCAGTAAATGAATTAACTTAAAGTCATTCTCTCACATCCAGTCACAGTTCAGCTAAAAACACTACGGGGACCGCAAACAGATCAAACCATCTGGCTAAACTAAAATTGTATAATTTCTCATCAGTTATGGTTTTTAGAAAATACCCCAGTCAAAAATACATTTTTTTCTTATCCGTTTTCATTTGGTAGTGGGTTCTTGCTATATAGTGTGTGAGTGACCTATTTCATTAAGAAACACAGAATAAAAACCTGTTTATATTTAGACATCCTGGTCTGAGGTATAGCTGCTTGTGTTTCTTCAGTCTGAAAACCAGAAGTTTTGCTGTGATTGATTAGCCTATAAGTAGCCTGTGCATCCAGAGCTCGCCTCTACATTATTGTGCCCTGAGTCATAAGTGAAACTGCAGTGCAATTTATGTCCACGTCTGTGGCTCAAATATGACCACACTGTTTACGTGTGAAAGCACGTTTTGACATACATTGTAATAAACCCATGTCATTGCTACACACTAGATAAAGTTATATCCCCCAAATTCTATATCGTAACATTTACATTTACACGTATTCATTTGGCAGACGCTTTTATCCAAAACGACTTACAAGTGAGGTAGAGTACAACACAAGCAAAAAAAAAAACCATAAGGAATTAGAGACGCTGCATTATCAGGTTTCAATGGTTAGCCAGACAAGGTACCAGCTCTGTCCCTCTCTCTCCTACATATATAGGAAACGGTTTTGACACATATGAAATTCCTTTAGGAGTGGTGTTTCAGATGCTCAGGTGAGAGCGGAAGAGCTGTGTCTCCAGAGAGGGACTTGGCAGAACGTGTGGAAGTTCATTCCACCATAGGGTGAAAACGGCGGGGAAAGTTTTGGATAGTGATTTTGCTCCGCGATGCGACGGTTTTAGGTTTGCAGTAGCGAGTTCACGTAGGTAGGTGCAAAGTTGTTGGTTGCCCTGTCCACAAGCATCAAGGCCTTGAACATGATGCGGGCAGCTACAGAGAGCCACTGGAGCGAGACCAAGAGAGATGTAACTTGAGCCCTTTTTGGTTGATTGAAAACCAGACGTGCAGCCGCATTCAGTATCAGCTGGAGTACTGGACAATATTTAATCGTGAAACAAAACTGCGCATCAAATTGAATCTCAAAGCCTGTCTGCTCAAAGGTTCCCCCGAGAACTCTTATAATTTACTACAATAATGACATTACAGGACAACATTAAAGCTGCAGTGTTTTCCATATGTGTACGCAGGACCTGTGGTTTGTAGGATTGCGTAAATTACAACGGAGAATAAAATATTAAAATGCAATTAACCGAGAAGCGGTGTAACAGTGAAAAATGCGCCCAGGCGTAGGCCTACTCTTGCCGAAAAAAAAAAAGCCGAAAGCACAGATCTGCGCAAACCCTCTCTGTACTAGCTCGGCGCTTATTTTACATGCATATTATTCTGAATTATTTATCAGTTCCGTCTTCGGGGTCTGAAGCAATGGAGTTATATTGATATGCCGGTTTCGTGAGTCTGAGCACTTGACTGAAAACGGGGTCTCCCACAATGAAGCAGGCTATTATGCCGCCCTGTCTGCGTGCGCTGATTACGATCCATCCTCGCGCCGTTGTTCGGATAGTTATGGGGACTCAAGTGCACATTTAATCACTTCACCGGCGCGGAATTGGCTCCCGGACGCCTATCACGTCCTCGTCACTGGAGTGTTCAAGGTACCTGACGTTCTCATCAAGAATCCAATCAAGATGAGCATGAAATGCCCTCCATATGCGTAGGGAAAAGATATTTTGTCAGGACATTTGTGCCATAAGGGCAGAATTATTGCATATGCAAATTAAACTTAAAATTAATTCTTAGCATGGATTTCAGATTCAGGAAGGCTCCGCGGGGGGAGGGTTCATTTGAAAACTGAAGGAAAAACCAAGCAGAAGGTGGATACATTCTGTAGAAATGTATTTACTGATACATGATTCATGCCTTATTGCAGAGACAACTGTAACAATGATACGCATTCAGATACGTTATTGTGCTGCCCTACCATTCTCTACAGCAGTGCTGTAAAATTATACCAATGGTTCATTTATAATGTGAAACATCAAATCTGGTATATTTAATGCTGAAATTTTAATTTGAAATTTTCATTGTTCACACTAAACAGTTAAGTGAAAAGAAGTTTGAAAATGACTGCAAATGTCAATGCTGTGGTGCTGACCGCAACGACTGCCAGGATGTGTTTGGACGAGAGTCATCTGCAATGTAGGGGGAGGGGTTTAGGGGCAGCACAGAGGCAATAATCAGGTAACTAATTCTAGGAGGAAAATTGTTTCCTTCCGGCCACTTGTATCCGGCGAAAGTGACCTGAGCGATCCCAGTTTTGGCGAAACGTGCGCCCACTTGGAGCAAAACGCTGGGGTCTGCAAGGCAGGGTGCTCGGGACGCATGCTGTCACAGAGCAATCCCTCCTCGACAGAGCGTCTTTGAGTTTTCGAGTGGTTAGGCTGTCAATTCAAATCGTCTGGACACTGTGATTACCGGTGCGGGAGGAATTATATATTTAGCTTTATGCCTGCCACAATTTCCTGCCCCTGCGCTGATCCTAAGTGACTCGTGTGCTCAGTATCCCCCGTCTCCAAGGAGTCACACTTGCAGCCGTGGAACACTGTAATCAGAGCACACAGCGAGGAGAGATAGGCGAAGGAGTGGGAAGGCTGGGTGGGGGGATCTGAGAGCATGCTGTGCTCATTCCACACATCACTCATAAACCGCTCTCTCATTCACATGTGTAGTGGAAAGATTTTGGCAGCCTCTGTAATGTAAGAATAACAGCAGCGTTTGTTTGGCTTGTGAATTAGGGAATTGGTTGACTGGTACAGCTGTGATGGAGGTGAAAGGAGTGGAAGCAGTTAGCTCGGGGGTGTCAGTCATTAATTGCCCCCGTGTGTGGTGCAGTTATGCTTAATTGAAAAATCTGAGCCAGAGCAGGAAGTGAGCCAAGGTGAGTGGTGTCGCAGCTACCTGGATCAGAGAGGTAGGCAAAGGTGACACTAAAGAATGTGGCCAGGTGCTGTAGCTGTCCCCAGCTATGGTCCTTTTATAAGCAGAGGCCTGTGTCTTTCTTCAGTTCACCTGCTGCCTCAAACACAATGAAAAATGTGGCTGATACCTCCTGCTTGGTGTAGTGCTCTGCCTACCTCCCAGCCTGGGTCTAACCACTCCCACTCTCTGATGCTTCTCGTGTTCAGACCAGTAATGGAAGGCTGCATGGGGGCAGTGCATAGATTCAGCCCCCCCCCCCCCCCCCAAATCTTTGTCAGCCTCCACTTTCTGCTCAAAATGACCAGGGTTAGGATTAGGGATCATTTACATGATCCTGGATCAGCTGTTGGAGGGCTATGATGGCAGCATAGGTTGGGCTGGGCTCTATTCTGGGGGTATGTAGGTATGGTTCTGGAGCAGGTGCAGTGTCTTCTTGTGCTCAGTTTCTGTGATGTGAAAATGTACTTAACTGATCATTTTGAAGATCATTTTTGATAATGAACCCGTGCTAAATGTTTTACCAGTTACTTTTGCAGCCTTTAATGTCTGCCCTCTCAGGGTTGAAGGGTAACATTTAGTCTATACTGATCCTTGTCCATGAGCCTGAGCTTGATTTGGTCCTTATATGTATGTGTGAAACACAACAGCAAAACACAAATTTGGAGCCATTCCATGTTCTGGACATCTGTTCCTGTATGGCAATGGTCTGTGTTTGAAACGTCCTGCAGCGATATGTACACTTTATGGCCACGAAGACTGCGCAGTTACTGTGGAGCATGCAGCCTACAGTTGCATGAAAGTGATGAACCACAGCTGGGGCTAAATCTCTCAACTTTAGGGGTGAGACGGGCCGATCCACAAGACAGATCACAGCACGTCTGTGTGTTACTCGTACCTGCCCAAGAAGACTGATTGTCACCTTAAAGACAAGACTGAAAAAAGAAGCCAAAGTCATTCAAGCCCGTCTAATTCATCAGCTTACAAATGGGTTCTGAGGAACCCCTTTCCCGGGCCACGTGGTCATGCCGAGAACAGACCATCTGAAATAATATGTGATGAACCCCACAAAAACGATCAGTTGGAAAGCAAATACACGGAATGGACAGGAAGTCTGCTAATCTGTAACCCAATACCAAGGAAGGAAGAGCTCAGGCACCGGCCTTCAGAGCTTTCACCAATCATATTCATCACGGAGTTGGGCCCAGACTCATTAGGCCACATTGCTGCACTTAACTAAACATCTTTTTCATAAAATAAATGCTTCCAGGTTATTTAGAGCTGGGGTCGTGGAAGCATCTGATCTCAATTACCACAGCGATATTGGACCCTTCCAATCCCATTGAGTCAACAGCACCATGGCAACAAACAGGAAGCGCACTCCAACACAGATATGCGCGTTGTCCTTCTGGTGGAAAACAAAGGGTAGGGAGGTTATTAAATAATTGATTCCCGATGCTTTGCTTTCCTTGCTATATTAATTACAAGATGATTAAAACTTTTTTTCTTTACATTGCCATTGGGGGGGGGCTAAAGTATATAAAGAGATTTCTATGGGGTTTAACTGTTGTTTGGGAAAAGGGAGATCAGATGTTGGTTGGAAGTTCAAAGCCAATGTAGAGGAGCAGCAGTGGGGCAGGGTAGATGTTCTACTTTAATATTATACTTTGCTAGTAGATGTGTAGTCATTTAATTCCCATCAATGTTGTGTTGCATTAAACAACCCTAAATTGTGTGTTGTGCAATTTTTAATACATTGTCATAGATAGCTGATAATGTCAAAATGACAAAATCTTTGTAAAATGCCCTTCAACAATTCACCTGCTCTAAAGGCACAACTAGTTTTATTGAATTATTTTCATCATGTTGTTTGTGTCAGACTGCACTTATGTTATTTGTCCTTGTATATTTATTAATAACCTTACTTCCACTGTAACAACAATGAAATAAATAAATACTATTACTACTCCTGCTAATAATAATAATAATGATTATATCTGCATTATTCAAACAGTCTGTTTTTTTCCAGGTTGAACCTAGCCTGGCACCATGTTTTTTCAGCAGGGTTTGGTCAGTGTCATTAGCTGAAATGCTTCCTCTTCACCTGCCGAAAGCTTGTGGTTTCTCTTTGAAAACTCTGTCTTCATCTCTTGCACTCTCCTAACATGTGCCTTCTGTTGTGTGGTTTTCTATTCTGGTCATAATGTGATGCCAAATACAATTAGATAATTCTTTTCAATTCTATTTCTATAGCTTGTTTAAGTATTTCTATGATTGGTTCATTGTCTCTTAATGTTATGGGAAGATTGGACATATGTGTGTGTGTGTGTGTGTGTGTGTGTGTGTGTGTGTGTGTGTGTGTGTGTGTGTGTGTTTGTGTACATGTTCATGTGTGCATGTGTTTGTGTGTGTGAGCCCCTCCTTGCAGTAAATGGGGCAGCAGTCGCCATGGGGCTCAGTGGTACCCAGTGTGTAGTGTGTATGTGCTGTACAGGCGGCTCTCCTCCTTACAGAGGCCTAGCCTTCAGAGTGGGGAGAGAAAGTAAAGGCCTAAGGGCTCTTAGTAGGCTTCCTTCCTCCTCTTCATCCCTTCATATGCAGCCAACACAGCCTGGTCAGGACAAGGGCAGGGGCTGGATGCAGGCTTATAACACTGGAAAACATTCCAGCACATAAGTACTCTCCTGCCAAACACAAAAAACCTAACACCAGTTGATCAGATCAAAAGTTTGATTGGTGCTGTGCATTGGGTTGCTCTGGATCAAACCTCACTAAATATTCCCAGACCACATTTAAAAAAAAAAAAAATCAGCATAAATCACAGCACTGAACTGAATGAAAAATTAAACTCCATACTCAGAGCACTTTTGAAAAGGTAGTGCATACACATGAATTTATTTCCACAATTTTGCTGGCAGCATGAGTGTGGTAGATTGTGCCCTCGTGTGGTAAATTGTGGTATTATAATTCCATTCACTATAAGGAGGCTGAGAGGGTAAAAAGATTGGGTGGCAGGGAATTCCAAATTCGGGTGAAAGGAAAGAATGTAAATTTAAACCTGCTCTGATAGGTGAATGGTTAAAGAGGGACAGGGCAAAGGACTGAGATCAGAAAAGAAGACAAAAATCATGGAATCACAGGTAAAAAATTACCAGCCAGCACAGTGATTGTTTTTGTGGGTTACTGTATATTTTTCAGCAGAAAGACACATTGCTTAAATGGATTCTTGAATTAATGGTAACATATAAACTTTCTAAATATAGCCATCACCATTTCCAATGGTTTTGAAATAGCCTGCATTTAACAGTTGGGTGAATGAACTCTGATCCTGACCGCATGCCACACACTTGACAGAGGCTTAGCACTCACAGATAATGCAGGTTACACAGACTACTACTCCCCTGGTCCCTGCGCTGTGTCCCACCCTCCCTGGGACTACAGCTGCACCCTGCATCCTTCCTTATAGTGTCCAGGTCTTTTTTATCCTAATCAGGGAAAATGGTACTCAATGCCTCCAGCAGGGCTCTGCTCAGGCAGTTGGCTCAGAAGCAGTACATGTTGCTCAGTTACAAGAGCTTTATGTTGCAGGGCCCAGGAGTTAAACCTGCTGCCACTATTTTAAAAGCAACATGACATTAAACTGTAAGGTTAATGTCCCCTTGAATGGACATCAGTGTAAGTGAGTGTAATGGAAAATAAATAGGAATTTCAGCTCTTTTTCAAGACTTGTTAATTGCATGACCACCTGATCTTTGTATATCTCAGAAACCTTGCTCTCCATCTTTTTTTATTTTGAAGGTGTTTTCTAAAGGAAGTCTCTGTATTTTAAAACTATTATTTAGAGAATGTCAATCTCCTTAATAAAGATTTTGGAAGCCCCACATTGACAAAGTTACAGAATCACTCTTTCAACCTGTTTATAGCTGTTTATAGCTGCAGCTTTTAAAAGAGTCTCTTCCTCTTATATACATGTCTTACAAGACTTTGGTTTCACAAAAGTAGTTTGTTTGTAACTTACAGAAAAGTAGATTTAGCAACATGGTTACAGAATTATGCAAATTATGAAAGTAATACAAAATCTGACTCTTATCATGGTCCTGAGCTATTCCCAGACACACGCTATGAATATTGCACTAATGTTCTATCTGTAATTTTACAAAGTTTGTATGGATGTGTATCAGGTAACTTTTCTGAGTTTCATTCTCTGCAAGCTGCATGCTTTGCACACATTATTTTTGTTATATGTGTGGTATTACTTTCACCTGCGGGATCCACTCGTTGTGGTTTTTAGTTATGTCTGCAAATTATTATGCCAAGTGGACCGTGCTTCATCTCAGACTAGAGTCTTCATGCATGAACTCGAAAGAGCAATGCACTGTCTTGGCAGAGACTCAAATGACGAAACTTTCTGAGCTGCTCTGAGAACAGAGAACCTTTCAGCAGAGGTCTCAGTCTAACCACATCAATCTAGAGTCATCTCTTGATGAAAGTCTTTTTTCTGACACAGAAAAGGTGCAGAATAACACTTGACCCTATGAACTACAATTTCCATGAAATTTCTGCATTCGTGATGGGGCTGAAATAAATAATGGTGGGTTTGGCTTTACATTAGGAGAGCCCTTAGCCCTGAACATAATGTCTCATGCTTATTAAATCTGAGAAATTCACCAGGTGTCTTTTGACCACAGTAGTTTCAGGTAAAAGAGAATACCAAGATCCAAGCATCTCATTTTAATCAGCTCAGTCAAGCAAAAAATTAAACCTCTCATCAGTTCAATGCCCAAATTAGAGTAGAAACCCAGCTAGGGACATCCATCCTTATTTTAGCATCAATGTCTGTGACACATGTCCAAATGGATTTTGTTGGACCAAGAATTTGGAAGTGTCATTGTTCTCAAAAACAACCAACAGAGGGCAGCAGAGAATAAAAAAACTGTTTTTTTCCTTCTTTTGGTTGTTTGAAATTCGATTTCAGTGCTGGGATTCCGAGTCCTTACTCGGTATGTCTGTGTGTTGCTTGTCATATTATAACCTGACATTGATCAGTGTAGCCAATAACAAGCATATAAACCACGGTAAAGTCTGACAAGGACAGCCTGGGGTTAGCCAAGCTCAGCCGCTTGGAGCTGCTCTGCAGCCTTAGTCTCTTGTGATTGTGGAGTAAGATGTAAAGCATAGCTGAGGTGGCAGATGAGTCGAGCAGCAGAGGTGCAGTGCTGGAGCTTGAGCGGGGCCAATCAGTTTGCCCTGAAGTCTGGATCTGGAACAGCTTGCCCTTCCCCCTCTGCTCCGCCAGGCATTGCTGATCCGACAAGAGATTTTTCCCTGTGCAACCTTGCTGCTACTGTCCTGCATTTGAGCTTGTTGTTACAAACAGACATCCTGAAAATAAACACCAAAAGCAACGACAAAACATTTGCAGGACATCGCACACTAAACAAAGTCAAGAAGTATACATCTCCCGGTCGCCAAAATAAACAAGGGAGGGGGAGGCCAAGAATGCACCAACGTCATGAATCATTTTGTCATTGAATCAGATCATTTCATGAAACTGAGAAGAATAGAGCAGAAATATTTATGTGTTAAAAACAACAAACATGAGTTTTGTTCCTTGTTTTGCTTGTGTTGGAAAATGTGGGACATTTGACAAAAGGAAACTGGACATGTACCTTTTCAAATACCTTAAAGAGCTCATTAATGTAAGACAGCCCATCAAAAGGCCAAATCTGGAAAATTCCCAAAAAATATGAGAAAATGTGAGGCTGAAAACATGGAGCTGGATCATTCCTGTGCAAAGCAGAGAGTGTGTGACAAAACCCAGCAACATCTTTCACATGCAATCCAGATGGGAAAGGAAAGAGTGACAGCAGTGAACTGGGACAGAAATCATGCATACGAAGCTTACACTGTGGCCAGAGAAAGTACAGGACCTTAGTCTCAACTGACAGAGGGGAGTCACTCCCAATGGACTCTACTGCCAAAATCCTCCACAGCCCATTTCATGAAAATGTTTGTTTTGTAAGATGCATTGTATGAATAAAGTGTGTCATTATTATTGTAAATACAGTGAAAAATGACAAACCAGAATGGATTGAATGGCTTGTTCACATCATGAATTTATTATCTTTTATGTCTTCTTAATTCATGTTTACCTTTACAATTATTGTGTGAATTTTAACCACAAGCAGTGTTCTCAATTTTAATTTCAGTTCCAAGGTATTTTATTGTACAACAACCAATTATATCAAGAGTAAGGGTGCAGGAAGATCTCAAGACAATATATGAACAAAAAGAAAAATTCTTTATGGTAGTGTGCCAAAGGAGGACCAGCAAAGTAAGAATTGCATTGTATGGTGTAACAACACATTTTCACTGTGCATATGACAATAAAAGGCTCTTGACTCTTGCAAAAGCACACTACATTGGTTAACCCTCAGAACAAAACACACAGATCTACAATGTCTGCACTTTTTGCTAAAAGGCACAGAATTCATGATCATAGATGTTATTAATGTGCACAACAAAAACAACTTATATTTAAATAGTTACTTTATGATCAGTGTAAACTGTAATCACAGGGCCAGGTTGAGGACTATCTGACTAGTGCCAAACAGGATGAATGTAAACCTAAAGACATACTACAGTTATGTGTTCTTACATTACATTATGTCATTTAGCAGATGCTCTTACCCAAAGCAACTTCCAAATAAGTGCATGATAAGAGTATTTATCGAGAAGTATTATAAGAGGTCAGTAAGATACTTAAGTGCTAAATTAGTGTAGAGTGCATTTTTAACAGAAAATAGCGATAGATAGGATAGATTGAAGTAGATAGAGAGGAAGATAGGCTAGAGATGCAGCTTGGAAAAATGAGGTTTCAGCTTTCTATTGAGGGCACCGAGGGAGTGTTTTGTACGAATCTCAACAGGAAGCTCATTCCACCAGTGTGGAGCAAGTACTGAGAAGAGGTGGGCCCGAAAGATGCTGCCCTTGTATTTCGGGACAGAGATGACACACACACACACACACCTTCACAGAAAGGGGCTTTGATAGGGAGGGTCTCATGGGGTACAAAGAGGGGTCATGATTCGTGTACTATTGGTATTCGATCCACTTTGCAATACCCAGTCTATGCCTACACTGTGATCTATACTACTTTTGCTTTGGAATAAAACATTGTTTTGCCAAAGCTACATTTTTGTCTTGCAAGTTGGAATTCTTACAAATACATGGGTCTAGAACAGAGAAGGGAGAGAGTGGTCAGGTTCCAATGATGGAGAGGGAGAATTGGCAGGTGCAGGACAGCAATAGATGTTCCCTATGTTGCTCTATGTTCTTCGAAAAGAGAGATGCTTTCAAAAATGAAGTGATCTCGAATCAGCCTTGTCAATTCAGGGGAAGATGATGTCATTAAGCAACATACATGCTGATAGAGCAGGGTGGACTTAAAGAAGTTGAGCCTCAGTTATTGGGCATTCATACAAATGGAGCTATCCCAGACAAAACAAATGCTCATGAGGAGATGTGTGTCGAAAGGGAAACTTAAAGAGATGAATATCATTTGTATTGAGGTGGCACAAAAATGTGGGTTCTGGGGGTTTCTGGATATCAGAGAGAAAAATGGGCCATGCACTACCTACCTACATAAGTGTGAGTGAAGAAGTTAAAAAGAAGTTAAAAAGAGTGTCTGCCGACATTGAATCCAGTGCTATCTGTCCAGATAGGGGGTTGTCTCCACAGAGTCTGACATCAAAGCTGAATAAAAGCGATCAGAGAGCAAGTTTGAGCAAGAAAGAAAAAATCAGGCAGTTGGTCATTACCATGTTGCTTTTTAGTTTTGATTGAGCTATGAATATACAGACAGGTGACAAATTAAAGGAAAACCCTGAATAAATGAGTAGAGAAACATAACGAATGCGGATGCTTCCAAACAGGTGTACTGCATGGTACAACTAAGTAATTAACATCCAATCATGCTCTGTGGCATGCATAAAAATGCTGAGCAGTCAATGCAGGACATGATCAGACTGTGTCAGCAAGAACAGTCTGTCGACAATTACATAGAGAGGGATATTATAGTAGGGTTGCAGTGCATAAACCCCTTATTACAAGGATGAATGCACATTTGAGAGTTCAGTGGTGCAAAGACCATAGGCACTGGTGTACAGAGATGTGGAAAAAAGTGATATGGTCATATGAGTCATCCTTCACCATATTCTCAACAAGTGGGCAAGTGCATGTGTGGCATACACCTTTATCCTATGATGAAACATTTCTATCCTGATGGGAGTGGTCTCTTCCAGGATGAGAATGCTCCATCCATAGGGCACGAGGGCTCACTGAATGGTTTGATGAGTATGAAAATGATGTGAATCATATGCTATGGCCTTCGCAGTCACCAGATCTCAACCTAATTGAACACCTATGGGAGATTTTGGACTATGTTAGACAGCGCTCTCCACCACACTCATCAAAACACCAAATAAGGGAATATCTTTTGGAAGTATGGTGTTCCATCCCTCCAGTAGAGTTCCAGAGACTTGTAGAATCTATGCCAAGGCGTATTGAAGCTGTTCTGGTGGCTCGTGGTGGTCCAACAGCTTACTAAAACATTTTATGTTGGTTTTTCCTTAAATTTGTCACCCGTCTATATCTCTTTCAAATGCTATCTCAAGTGTTGACAAACAAAATGTGCCTGTCATACATTTTTAAATATTTCAATGTTGTACCCTTGAACCCTTTAGTACACTATGGTAGTATGACAGTCAAGTTGAGTTATTAAGCAGTCATCCATCTAAAAGTGCATCCCACAAATATGATGTGAGGTTTAACCACACAAATAGTACAGTTGCAGAGATATACACATTTGTAGAGAGGTTGCATTTAGCCTTTTGATTCTAATTTCTGCATGTTCAGCACTGCACCGGGTCCTTCTGGGGGTAGCTCGGGAGTTGGAGTTGAGGGGACTGGTGGCAACCTGGACCTGCAGCTTGACTCTAGAGGCTGTTCCAAAGCCAAAGCAAAGGAATCTGGCAAACTGCCAACTTTCCATTGAACCACTGAAAATATGCAGGTATGTACAGATCTTAATGATATCATCTGTATACACACAGCATTCTCTGTACATCAGGCACATTCATACAACACCTTCATACAACATAGTTTCCATCACTGCCAAAGTACAGAGGCATTCCTGCCAAGTACAAACAGTTAACATGCTTCTTAATTATAAAACACAAAATGGATTTAGCAAGAGATACTAAAGAACAAAGGTCACAGAGAAATGCATAAAATGAAAGACAGGAATACAATACTGTACCAGCCATGTTAAACCAACAAGTTCTTTGGTGAAGGTGGAGGCTAAACCTGGTCCAAAGTTCTAAAGGTCAGATAAGGACTTAAACTTCAAATTAAGTGAATGTTATTTTTAAAAAATAAAACTACAAAACAATTACTACAAGCTTATCAAAATTTAATGGCACATTGACAGTCCTGACTCTGTAGGCAGCTGTAGGACTGTACAAATCGTACCTTCTGCTCTGTTTGGCATTAATTAAGAATTTAAAAAGATGGATTGAAATAACTGCCCTGAAATGCACTAATGGGTCCACTTGTACACTAAAACTATTTTACTCAAAAGAAATTAAGCTCAGTCTCTGCTATGAATACAGATTCCACCAATCTATTTCCATTTTTTCCAAGCTATGCTTTAGACATTTCATTTAACTCGTGTGTGGATAATATTGAATACGTAGTGGCTCAACATGCACTCAGGGTCAAACATCATAGTACATAATGAAAGACTTATAGAGGGGTTTAATTATAAAGACATGTTGAATCTGCATCATTTACAATAAACTGGTGTTGGCCTGAATCTAGGAGCAAAAGAGAGATACACAACTATATATTAGTTAGATACTAACCTGGTTGAGGCATTAAGATAAATTATTTAATACAACAAATCCAATTAAAATTTTTTTTATGCAATTTTGCATAACAATTCACACATCCCACATGCTTTGCGGTAGCTGTAATTTACATTTTACATTACATTTACATTTATTCATTTGGCAGATGCTTTTATCCAAAGTGACTTACAAGTGAGGTACAATACAACACAAGCGAAAAACCATAGTAGAATAGTAGAAGCACTGCATGACAAAGTTCCAAAGGTTGGCCAGACAAGGTACAAACTAGCAGGTAAAGCTAACAAGTATGTGACACCATTACATTTTTTTTTTAATTTTATTCTATAGTTTATTAGGAAATAGTTTGACTCATGAGACGTTCTTTTAGGGGGGAAGTGTCTCAGGTGCTCAGATGAGAGGGGTGAGAATTTAATTTTACCAAGCATAAACTTTTTGAGATTTTATCTGTGTGCAAGTTAAACAATGCGTGTTCACTACGACTGCTACTTTAGTCATATCTTCACTTATTTAGCTATCTTGTACAAGGATATGTTAGTGTGGCTCATACTACCTATCTGCAGCCACAAGATCCCATTAAAACGCCCCTTTTTCATGATAAAGTTCAAATAGAAGTGTCAAGGTACCGTACTGTGACAAGCTTTTTTTGTAATTTACCTATTAATTTAAACCAGTTGGATGACTGATTTACTGATCAGTTGAAGTTGACTAAAATGACATGAAATGGCATGAAAACCCCCTGCAGCAGTGTGAGAGGATGGCTACCTAAGGTGTGGTATGGGTGAGAGGGGTTTCAAAAATGGCTGAAAATGAACACATTGGAGAGAGGCCAAATGAAATAATACTGTGCTGACTGATGCTCCTGCACTGAAGCACTGCTTCCTGTATGTGCATATAGGTGTGGTCTATTGTGCGTTATGCATATATAAGTGGCTGAAGAGTTGTTAATGTTATGACTCATTTCATGATAAAGTGTAGAATGATGAAAGATTAGGGGGGGAAAGAATGTATGTTGTGACATAATTTAATGAATGTCAAATAAAACTAAATTCATGGCTCTGGTTACAGCACCTGTGCTCTGTATTCGTTCTTAAAACAAAATTGTACACTTCAGTTGGTGTTTATTCCTCGATTCCATGTTCTTCTGCACAACAAAAGTACTTGTGTTTTGCCTGGAACAAACTCAGTTAAACCCCTGTCTGTGGTAGCAAGCGGAAGGGTTGCGTAGTTCGATTTCCCCTTTGAGGTTGGTTGCCCCTACTGTCCCAGGCGTGACACTCTCAGGGTCTCGTCTGTCATTTAGCATCAGCAGAGGAAATATGAACTGCAGCAAGTTTACGAACTGCTGTTCAAAACTTGGGATGGTCTTTTGTCTTGCAGTGTTGAATATATGCATGTCAACATATTACAAAAGTGTACTTAGTGCTGTATTACATCGTACAGAATTTTGTCCACTGGCTACATACACAGTAGTGTACATTGTTGCTTTTAAAACAGAGTGCAATGGCAATGTAAAATGAATCACACTACAGAGGAGTGTGACACGATCAAATATCAATAAAGAAATGGACTTGGATGGCCCTTTGATGTGTGCAATATATTGCAAATATTCACTGGACTGTAACCAGTATGGGCTTCCACCATGCTGCAGTGGTGCAGGAGTGATTCACAGCACATGAGTGGGTTTCCCTGCAATACGTGTATCCTTTCCTTTATTGTTTTAACTCTGTCTGGAGATTGATGATTAGTACCCTTACAAAGAGGCTGCTCACCTCCAAACATGAAATGCCATTGATATTTTTTCCACAGCACATTGCAAATGAAGACATTCCCTGTTACATTGAGCACTTGAAAGAAACCTCAAATAACATGAGTCAGCTGAAGTTTGCATGCTTCTTTTATTGATCTATTATTACTTTTGTTCACTGCACTTTACTTTTTGTTCATTTAAAACTTGAGTATTACTGATGTATTACAAGATTCCTGACTTCCTGATTCTAATTGTTGTTGAAATGGCTGGGGAAAAAAAAACAGTTTCTGGTTTTGCATTTTCCTGCCCTTTTACTATTACTTTCAGAAAAAGTGAAACTAGTAAAACGATGAAGGCCTATTGGTATTTAACCTATTTCTCAAAAAAAAAAAATGCTTTAAATTAATTATATATTTACATTTTTAATTATTATTTAATTATTTACTTAAATGTTTTTATTTTGCGCGTTTTAAGGTTTCAATATAACTGTATACATGGTTTTGTAGGAGAGAGATAGACACCACATTATATTTGACCACTAACGAGGAATCACTTCTGTTATTTCGTTTAAGTATTAGTACGCCGTACTTTAATAGCTATTAAAGGAAGTCGCTATAAAAACAAACGGCCAGGGGAGGTGCGACCAGCTTCAGCTTTCACGTGGCTGGTTGTTGCGTTCAGGCAAATAATGCTCTGCGAGCCAAATACATTTACCACAAATTTGTTCATATCTTAAAACGTTTCCGGACTGGAAATACGGCATGTTGGGGATGTATGTTTCTATGTAGGTTTCGTCGCTCTTGCATTATTTGCTTGACAGGAAGAGAAGCTGACTTCGCAGGACGACTGTAAGCGTTAGAATTGCAAAGAGTTATCATATAATGAAAGGTATGTAACCAGTTACTCACCTCACCTTTTAGGGGCTACTACAGCACGACTGTTCTTGTTATTATTATTGAAGACTGTGTTCTGAATTTTGTTTCATGTATTGTTAGGTGTATGTACAACTAACTAATATATGAGGATGTTTTGCACTTGCCAGCGTTGAACCCGGCATCGCTTTTTGCACTTTTTCTGCTGCTATGGGGACAGATCTGCTACGGAAGCGATGAAAGCCCTTCAAAAAAGCGTAAGTAGCACCAACAGACCGTTTGTTTATGATCAAAGACATAACAAGGATTACTGGAATTATTGCTTAGTGGAATCGTTGGTTAATAGAATGACTGATGACCGATGTAGGGCACCAGTTCAGAAAACTTCGACCATGACAGTCTATGATGTTGTGAAGCTTTCTCGCGCATGTATGTGCCATATGTGTTTGTTGGCTATCATTCCAGGCTGCTGTACCCCTCAATTTGCCCTCGGTTCTAGAGAAGGAACATTAACATTAACATTAACAGATTGATGCTTTTAGTGTAACTGTCGTTGTCCAAGATATACTGTACTCATCTCATAGTATCTCACTCTATGAGATACTCACTGTATCTCATATTAAACGTAAGTAATTTTGAGGATACAAAAATATTTTTGGGTATACAGAAGACGTATGAGGGCGCAAAAGAAAAAAAAGTAACGTCATAGTATGCAATTTCAATAAAAATAGCAGATGTTACGTCACACCTTTGGACGATGACAATAATTCTGTGGAGAATCTCAGCCACTCCCTCAGCAGGAAAGATGTGAACTTATTTATTTACTTACTTACTGAAGCGCGTCCAGGCAGACAACTCACTCACAAGACTAGATAGATCCCCCGAGGAGTAGGGATCATAGCATCATAGCATTTCCGCTCTTTTCTCTACAAATACTGTCTGATGAAGAATGTCATGTTACATACTGTCAGACGGGGCTTTGCCAAAAGAAATGCATGTTGTCAGGTTTTTCACAAGCTATTGCGATTATGTCTTGCATACGGTATTAGCATCTGCAGATCATTAACAAACTTACAATAATCTGCTTTAAACAGATATGATCATGTACAAGAACAGTACTTCAGGTCGGTAGTATCCGCATTCAGTAGCCTATTTAGTATAAAATAAGAAGCTGCTACGAGTCAGAAAAAATCGGTGTCAGTGACGTGTGGACAAAGGCTTTGGAGAGTCTATGTACATGTGGGTCAAAATGTATCGTCATGTAGCAGGATTTGGTGTTAGTAAAGTAAATTTTACGATATTTCTTCAGGTGTATGTGAGTTGTTTTAAAAGCTGTCCTTAACAGAGTTATCCGACAGCTGCTTCATAGAAACACACAATTGTAGCCTGTCTCCTGTGTCTCAATGAATGCTTTATGTACTTAGAAGCAACACGTATGGAGCATCAATTACTTGTGTTTTCTTTGGGAAGCTGACAGGAAATTGGCAACAGGAAGCGTCTTCTCAGTTGAGGTGTTTGTGTGTAACCAGTGTTCAAAAGTGCTTTGGATTGTTTTCACATAGAAGTTGAAGAGAATGAAGCTACTCTCTTCTTTGCCTTTACGATGCCTCGTTCTTTCTGATCAGCGGTATTTCTTTGTCACAATGAACAAGTCTGTTCTTGAATGGGACTGTGGGGTGATGTATACATTTACCCTGTGAGAGAGGGAAAGTGATGTCAGGTGTGTAGGCACCTCTTCTGTTACCTAGACATAAGAACAATGCATGGCTACATAGCATAGTGATGATTAAAGAGAGTTTTGTGTTATGACATAATGATGAGTTCCCACAGCGTTCTCATTGAACGAGGATGTGAACCAGTGACTTTTACAGTAACAGGATCCACATTTTCCAGTATTCCAGCATGAACATAAGGAATAGCTTGCAGTAGTGTAGCAACCAGTGACCTTTGCAAATATAATGCAAACACTGCACCCAGTGAGGACAACTCTAACACTTACTCATTTGACAGAGTCTGATGTAATGGGATTGTGGGATTATACACTTTTAGTGTACTTTTAGTGTATAACTAGTTTCATTATACAAACCGCGTTCAAAATCATTCATTGTAAAATGGCATTAAATGTGCAATGCATCAAAGATCAGAGATAATAAGAGCTTCAATCACAATTGGGATTAGGGAAAGACGTGTTAACACTTGCATATGAAAGGAGATTGTATAAGTGCGCTCATATGCGGCATAGCTGATTAGAGAACTGTTATTTATGCACAATCAATAGGTTCACTATGCAAGTTTTCTTCACTCCACAACAGTTGGATCCACAGCATCAAGCCCCCAAAGGGTAAATTAGCTTGCAAAATGGAACATTTTACATTTTGTACTTGGGTATTAACTAAGGTGCTGTTCCTCCAAAGAGCGTGAAGTGTAATGCCTGTTAAGATTATACAGTACCTCTTTGAAATACCAGTAATTAACATTTTCTTCTTAACACAGCATGTGCAAAACACTGGGTGAAAATGAAAGTTGTATGATTTTGTTGCATCCTGCTGCTTTCTAATCAGGATTTCTCTTCCCTGGTTGTTGGGAACCAAGGTGCGTTCCGGGCTGTCCTGCTGGCATTGTGATTAATTAGGCTTGATTAAACTGTTAACTGAACACTGACCTGGAATTAACAACTCTTGACATAGAGCATTGGCTCATTGTGGAAATGTTTGTGGCTTGTGAAGTGTTACTTCAAATGAAAATAGAAAACTAAGAATATGCTCAACTTGCTTGAATTAATATAAGGGTTAATTGGTGCCCATTACATGAAAAATTGTTCCTCTGATTAGTATTCAGTTTGACTGATTAAGATCTTATGTGTTATGAAAACCAGCATATGAAGTGGGTGCTCAATATCAGGCATAAGAAGCATTTGCCTAAAGCAAAGGATTTTAATCAGGGGGACAGGTACCCCCAGGGGTACTTCAGAGGGTTGTAGGGGGCACTTGGGATCAAGGTAAATAGTTACAGAGTACATTGTACATAGTTACAGGACATAGTAACAGTTCTGTCTCAATTGCTCATGCACTATGACTAGAGGTATAAACACAGCTCAAAAGTTGAAGCTCAAGTATCAAAACCCTAAACCACTTCTGCAAAATTCAAAGCACATTGTACTTGTATTCACTCTTATTGCAATTCCAGTTCACTCTTTTGCAAAACTCTTCGCAGAGCTCTAACTTACAGCAGTTTTCACAATGAAATCTCCTGTGTTCATATGGAAAACGTATGACTGTAAACATCAAAATCTAACTGTGAAATGACTTCATTCTCACTGCTCCTGTGCAAACTGAAAGTAGATTTATTCAATAGTCTGTCAGAGCTTTAGCATGGATAAAAGAGGTCAGAGGTGAACCCTTCATTGTTGAAAAACAATGGAACCACAAGGAGTAGAGAAGGGGTTGGGGAAAAGGTAGAGTTTGTCCAAGAAGGCAAAACATTTCTAGTGACATTTGTGCAATGCTGGTTGAATATGACATCAGCCATGGGTTGCACATTAAGAGGGCTTGGTAGTGGGTACAGCCCAATTTGAGTCATTTCACCCTGGCTTAGGTATTTCAAATTCAGAATAGGTACATGAACTGCTGAACTATCTATTGTACTGTTATATGCATAGGGTTGCCACCTGTGTCTGACAAAAAACCTGGATACTGTCATACCGATGACCAACGGACAACTTAAAGTTCAATCTGACCTGAAGCTCAGACTTCACCATTGCAACTGACAGTCTGTTTCTTTTGTCGGACCAAACATCCTCCATGTGACTGAACACTCGCTCTGCATAGGCATTGCTGACTGGTATGGAAAAAACAAAAGCAACTACTTTCAACAGCTCAGTGGATTCAGTTGCCTTGCTGAAAAAATAGGCCCACTTTCTGTCTGGGGTAAGGTCTTTTGGAATGGTGTCGAATACTTCATTCAAGATGACTGCATCACCATACAGCTTGTGTTCATCAACATCCAGGGCTAGTTTTTCCACTGAACCAACTCAGACAACTGGAGTGATTGTAATAAAATAATAATAATACATTTTATTTGTAATGCACTTTATATTTGAAGCTAATCTCAAAGTGCTACATGTATAAAAACATTGCAGCAGTCCATCATGAATCATAGGATATCAAATAAAAAATTAAAAATTTAGTTTTAAAAATCATAGATTTTAGATAGAAATGTTTTGAGTCCTTTTTTGAAACTGTCAATGGTCTGCGGTGCCCTGAGATGGTTAGGGAGGGCATTCCAGAGACGAGGGGCGGCGGAGCAGAAGGCCCAGTCGCCCATAGTACTGAGCTTTGTTCTGGGGAGCAGGAGACGATTGGTATTTGCAGAGCGAAAGAAGCGAGATGGGATTTGTGGAATGAGTAGTTCTTTCAGGTAGGAAGGGGCGTTGCCATAGATGCACTGGTGAGTGAGGAGGGAGACCTTATATTCAATCCTGGCCGAAACCGGAAGCCAGTGAAGTGAGCGGAGAATGGGTGTAATGTGTTCATATTTGCGCACCCTCATGAGGATCCTTGCAGCACTGTTTTGTATATACTGTAGTTTCTGCAGACTCTTGTTATGGATCCCGAAGAGGAGAGCATTACAATAGTCTAGTCTAGAGGAGACAAAGGCATGGACCAACTTCTCTGCATCCAATAAAGTAAGAGAGGGACGAAGCTTTGCAATATTTCTAAGGTGACGGAAGGAGGTCTTGTAGAGGTGTTTGATATGGGCTTCAAAGGTGAGTTGAGGGTCAAATCTTACGCCAAGATTGGTGACTACTGAAGAGAGGGGAATGTCATGGCCCGAGAAAGTGATGCTGGTTATGGAGGAAGACTGGATCTGATGGGGTGTGCCAACTAGGATGGCTTCTGTTTTGGAGCTATTCAACTGTTATGTTTCATCCACAGCTTTATCTCTTCCAGGCAGGCAGTTAGAGTTGAGAGAGTAGTTGATGAAGCTGATGACCCCGAGGAAGCTGAAGAGGTGTATGCATCCATTTTCATGTACAATTGTGTGTCATCAGCATAGCAGTGGAATGAAATTCCAAACTAGTGATTACACAACCAAGGGGAAGCATGTATAAAGTGAAAAGAATGGGGCCCAGCATTGACCCCTGGGGAATACCACAGATGACAGTGTGTGTAAGGAACCTTGCATTTCCGGAGGCAATGTACTCTGTTCTGTCAGTGAGGTATGATTCAAACCAGTTGAGGACAGTATCAGTGAGATCAATTGTCTAATGTAACCGGTGGAGGAGTATGCCATGGTTAACAGTATCAAATGCAGCAGAAAGATCAAGAAGAATGAGGAGGGAAGGTGAGCCTGAGTCAGCGGTCATAAGGAGGTCGTTGGTGACTCTCACCAGCCACAACTTTTTCCAGAACTTTAGAGATAAATGGGAGATTGGAAATGGGCCTGTAATTTGCCAAGACTTCAGGGTCCAGAGTGGGTTTCTTCAGAAGTGGTCTGATTATGGTAGTCTTCAGAGCAGGTGGAACATGGCCAGCCTGGAGAGAGTTGTTAATTATTGTGGTGATCAGAGGACTTATAGCAGAAATGTTTGCTTTCACTAGGGCTGTAGGAAAGGGGTCCAGGGCACGGGTGGAGGGTTTCATCTTCCTGATGATATCTTCAACCTCTTGCTGTGAAGATTCTGAGAAGCAGCTAATGGTATTGGAGCTCTCACACTGTGAATAGTCATTTTGAAAGGGTACAGCAGAGGGTTCAGAGAGGGCAGAGCAAATCGAGTCAATTATTGTTTTAAAGAAGGACATAAAGTTATTGCAGTGCTCTTCTGTTGACGCTGTGGGTGAGGGAGCTTGTGGTGTGAGAAGATGATTAATGGTGGAAAACAGCTGCTTAGAACTGCCAGGACTACTGATGATATTTGAGTAAAACTGTGACCGGGCCTCCCTAAGGGATTTCGAATAGGCTGGTCCCGATAGGCTGTCTTGTGAACAGTGAGACCTGAGGCTTTTGTAGCGCCGTTCAAGAACACGTCCAGCAGCCTTCATTTTCCGGAGATCGCTGGTAAACCAGGGGGATGAGAGGTAACTGCTCTAGTTTTGACAGGAGCGTGGAGATCCAAGATGCTGCTCAGCATCTTGTTGTAAAAATCCACAGCTTCATTGGCAGATGAAAAGTCTGTATGAAGTATGTGCTGGAGGTCAGGTAACATGGTTTCTGGATTGATGTTTTTTAAATTTCTAAAGCAGATTTGGCATTTGGGCTTGGTGAGGGGGAACAAAAATTGCAACTCCATGTAGATGGCCTTATGGTCGGACACACGCAGATCATGTACCAACAGATTGCTGAGGGGAGCAGAATTAGTGATGACCAAGTCAAGAGTGTGCTCTCTAGTATGTGTGGGGACGTCAACAAGTTGCCTGAGATTGAAACGGTCCAGTAGTTGGAGAAACTCAGCCGCAAGTCGGCAGGAGGGGGTGTCGAAATGAATGTTCATGTCTCCAAGTACGATAATACTAGCAGAGATTGTACTGAATATAGAGAGAATGTTTTACATCTCAGGGATGAAGGATGGATTTGGCTTGGGTGGACGGTAGATGAGAAGTATTGTCATTGGAGAAGGAGGCTTTTGAATGCCAGACACTCAAAGGAAGACAGCTCAGGCAGGGGCAGAGAGGTCAGATTGAGATCACTGCAGTAGATAACAGATATACCACCACCACGACCTGTACTGTGGGCTTTCTCAAAGTGGCAATAACCAGGAGGGCAGGTTTTAAAACAGAAAAAACATCTGGTTGATGCCAGGTTTCCGTAATGCACATCAAATCCAAACATTTCTCCAGTATGTGATCGTGTAGAAGACACAATTTGTTTGTGAGAGATTGTGCATTAAACAGTTCAATTTTGACATTAGATGAACCAGTGAGTCTCTGTAATGGACAAAGTAGACTGAAATCCACTCCACGTTTTCTATCCTGTTCAATGAGTGGTGTTGTCATCGCGACTCCAGTACTTCTAGTCCAGAGAGCAACAGTGCTCTGATGACGTGACTGTAGTGCGATGGGACGCACGGCTGACCAAAGGGATGGAATGGTGTGACCAGACCGGGAGTAAACAAACTTTCTGCGGAAGCTTCTGTGAACATAACGAGGCTGGCATAGGAGTCCCAGTTGTTTGATAATTGATATACCAGATGGAATACAGTAATTGTTGAATTTCTTCAGCTGGTTGGCGGAATAGTTCAGCATCTTGCTGGTCGTGAGGAGTTGAATGAGTTGTTAGCCATTAGCCATGAACGTAAAGCACAAGAAGACCCATCCAACACAGAGGGAGAACAGCAGCAACTTAGCCGTGGAAGCTCAGGGTCCCAGGGGCATGCTCCAAGGAGAAACTTCACCAGGAAAAGTTGAGGCTAAGAGGCAGCCCAGGTCCTGAGTGAAAACCTCACAGTGGCCACGAAGAACAGATATGGGAGACTCCGGGCGATGGTATGCTGACAACAAACAGGCAGATAGGGAGCCGCTAGGGTCGGTAGAATCTGCACTAGGCAGACAGGTATCCGAAACTTTACCACAAGATAACAACAATCATAGACTTGACTTATACTATAATAAACTGTTGAAACTATGGAGCTCAGATGGAGAAGCGGCGAACAAACAACACCAGCGTCCTCTCCCCAAATATTACACTCTACACCACGCTCTCCATGATTGTCCTTCATCAAAGCCTAGACAGCCAGTGTGTGCAATAACCTGGTCCTTGAAGTCAAATTTATCCTTAAGATATAGTACTGCTTTCTCAAAAAATCTGGCTACCAGGCTTCTGAACTGTTGCTGTTGCTGGGGAAAAAGGTTTCACTTTATTTGCTTTGCTTTGCTTTGCTACTAGTGGTATAACGAATCGTAGTTGATCCGTGATCCATACGGATCACTCCCCACGGTTCGGCACACATGTGAAGCATGGATTAATTGCAAAGTTTAACCATAAAGCTGTGTTTTAACCAAACGTGAACGGCGAATGGGCGGAGTTAATCGCGGCGAAACTGTGAGCGATGCGAAATGAGCGTTTGCAATGGTTTGCTTGAGTTAAAAAATGTGCAACTCGAGCGAAAATTTCACCTGGTGAAAGCCAATCACATTCAAGTAGGCCACGCCCCCTCTCTTCAGCAACTTGCTAGCAGCGTTGGTAATCAAAAATGCTTGCTGTGACGTGGCCTGAAATTCGCTTGTTCATTTTTTAGGCAAGCGGTCAAACCCGCGCGAGGAAAGCGATTCGCGTTCGGTTAAAACGCAGCTTATTAATAGTCTGAAATACAGTTTTACTGCCACTGTTACTTTTTAAAGTAATAATTCCCTAAACCTTGATGCAGTGTTGCAAAGATGAAAAGTTAAAAGATACAAGCGCCATTGTAAAAACCAGCAAACTTAGGCAGAAGCGATACGAAGACAAAGGCTGCGTCTGAAATCGCTCACTTGTTCATTCACTATTCACAGTCATACAATAAATTAATAACTTTCTGGATATAGTTTTATGTTTGCAAGTTTAATCGAACATTTGTATGAACATCTTTGTGTCTATGCCTGCTAGCTAGCTAGCTAAGTGACTAGCTAGTTGCATCTGACATTAGCCAGCTACATACATTTACATTTATTTATTTAGCAGATGCTTTCATCCAAAGCGACGTACAAAAGTGCATAATACATAATACCGCTATCAATCTAGCTATCACTAGCCAACTTAATGAAAGAACTAGCATCCAGGTTCATCTGTTAGTTGAAACTAACGTTAGCTAGCTAGCTGGCAGGTAGGCTAAGTCCAACGTTCAAGTGTAAAATGTATATATATCTACACTATATGGTGAATAGGACACAACCAAAGAACAGCAGAACAAGCGTTCATATTGCATTTGAATTTAACTATTGAATTTTGACTATTTTATTTTAAGATTTTATTTAAACTTTGGACATCTTGAATGTTGTTTTCATTTAAGACCATGGGCAAAAGTTCCTTGCTTTAAGTGTTCTTTAAGTTCTTTAAGCAGGCCTAAAAAATGGAAAACCAAGTTATATTTGTGTCCCCCCCCCCCTTTTTTTTTTTTTTGCTGAACCGAAAAATTATCCAATCCGTGACTCAAAACCGTGATCCAATCCAAACAGTGAGTTTTGTGATCCGTTGCACCCCTATTTGCTACCAGAGAATTTGTCTGTGCACCTTGTGATCAGCTGACTGCGCAATTGGTTCATCACCAAGTAAACGTCGATCACAGTTACACTGTCACTCTCTAGCTTCCTAATAGAGGGATCAAATTCCTGCGTAACATCGTGCACGAATGCCAGGATGCATTCAGCAACAGTAGAGCCCACATTTTGTATGTCAGTAACAACATACGCAAATGTCAGTTATACACAAATTAACTGATGCGTTATCTGCACCATAGGCACTAATCTGGTTGACTGAAAGTTTTCAGTGATGGACACTATCTGTTTAAATATGGCTTCACTATATTTGTCAGGGTCGTCGTAAAAATCTAGTTTTCCATACTTCACACCCTCGGATACACAGAAATACTGGACTGTGTATGGGAACAATTTTGTGTGGCCAGAATTGAATTCATCAGAACATACTGCAAAGTACTGTGCTTTCTGCAACTCCACTGCTAATCTCTCTTATCTAAATGGTGCCAACACATTCTCAACTAAGGTCTCACTCTTAGTTCTGCCACAGGACATCTTAGTTGCAATATTAGAGTCACTGAATATTTTTGCACTGACCTTGTTTCCACAGTCAGTGGCCATGTTGCACACCGTGATAAGTAGCTGTTAATTTGGCGACACCAATTTTGTCCTCCTCTGAGTGTTTCCTGATCATGAATGATGAAACTGCCTTGCTTTGTCGGCTAATTTGAACACGATTCTGGTGTTTTTTTTTTGTTTTAGCATGGTCGTCCAAAGCGGTTTTGCCCTCATATTTAATCACAATTTTAACTGAGCATATGGAGCAGGTAGCAGAAAGTGGATCGCCTGGGGTTGGCTTTAGCCATGCCATGAGTTGAACATTTTAATTTTCTTTTTGACTGGTCTGTCAGACCCAGTAGTCACAATCTCATCTTTGTCCTCTGTCTCGCTACCCATCTCAATGGTTATATTGTTCATCTAGAATGACGTTACCATTAAGTACTAGGCTATAGTAGATTCAGCACAATTATCGGTTCACTGCCTATCTAGTTCCGCCAGTAGTAGTCGCCAAGGCTGATGGGCTAGTCACGTCACATCCCACCAGAGCCACAGGTGCACACAGGGGAAAAACGATGCATATTTCAAGAGGATGGACATGGATGGAAAAAATCTAAATAGTCAATTAAACAGAAACGGTAAAAATTGATTTAGCCTATTGAAAGCCAGGACATTAAGTGTCCTGGGAGAGAGAATAAATTTTCCGGGACTGACTATTAAGAAGAAGGACAATCCCGGGAAAACCGGGACAGGTGGCAACCCTATGTATGCAGTATCACACAGTATGTAATACAGTAGGCAAGTGAAAGCAGAGGAATAACTTAATTGAATCTGAACTGAAGCGTAGATACATTTGTATATTGAACTGGAAATTGTAGATGTATATATCAACATATGGAACTGTGTATTTCTTTATCAAGCTGAAAAACTTTGGTGGCAGACAGTGTCTCTTTACTGTACAGCACGAGACTGCAATAGCAGACATAGTGTTGGCAAATAACGGCATTAGACGTTAGCGAGATATTCAAAATAAATCCTAGAGGACATTGCAGTGGTCTTCAGTGTGCACCATGCTAGTGTCTCCACCACTAAAAACATCATGAATAGGAACATAATGATGAAACTTTTTTGTGTGTGTTTGGGTAGAGTCCTTCCTGCGTCTGTACTTTGAGGAGTGTTAACGTTGTTTAGAAGTTAATGTGGCCGTTTTGCACAGGATTTGTGAGATTCTGCTCAGTCAACAGCTTGTGTTGAAAACTGTGCTAATAGCATTGTGTTTTGAGAACATGACATGCTGTTTCACAAAATGTGAAAAACAATTGAGAAAAACTGATAAATCTAAAGCAACAAACACCATAAATGGGTACTTGAGTTAAGGTATAGGCCTTAAAAGGGAGCAGCTCTGGAATGATGTTTCAAAAGCTTTGCTCTAGACAGCCAAGCATCTCTTATGAAAATACATTACATTACCAAGTTTGAATTTATCACAGACGTCAAGCTCTGTGTTACTAGATAGGTTTATCACAGTCCATATCAACCACACGTTGTTGACATACAAATGTTGAGAAACATAGTAAATACAAAAGAAAATAAACAGAATAAACAACAATTTCAGTAGCAGCTACAAAAGTAATACATTTATAAACTAGAAAGAGACAATTAAAAATGTGCATGTCGTTGTTCCCATGGGAAAGCAGATGTAAGGTGGGTTTTGCTGGGGTGAGAAATGTGTGATAACATTCTGCCAAAATAACTTTTAACTTGAAAAACCAAATATCCCTGAGACAGACATTCAGTCAATTAAAGGACACTGATGAGCCAAAACATTATGACCACTCACAGGTGAACTGAATAACGTTGATCATTTCCAAACAAGGGCACATGTCAAGGTCTGGGTAGATTAGATGGTAAGCGAACAATCAGTTCTCGTGGTCAACGTGTTGGATGCAGGAGAAATGGGCAGGAGTAAAGATCTGAGCGATCTGAGCGTCAGCAGTGGTGAGTACCTCCTGACAGTGGTCAGAGGAGGGACAAACCACAAACCAGCGACAGGGTGTTTGGCACCCAAGGCTCATCGATGCACGAGGGCAACAAAGGCTATCCCATCTGGTCCAAACCAACAGAAGGTCTACTGTGGCACAAGTCACAGAAAATTTTAATGATGGTGACGGGAGCAATGTGTCACAACACACTGCATCACAACCTGCTGCATATGGGACTGCGTAGCCGCAGGCCGGTCAGAGTGCCCATGTTGACCCCTGTCCATCCTCGAAAGCGCCTACAATGGGCACGCAAGCATTGCAACTGGACCTTGGAGCAGTGGAAGAAGGTCGCCTGGTCCGATGAGTCCCGTTTTTCTTTTGGATCATGTGGATGTACATGTGTGCCGTTTACCTTGGGAACAGATGGCACCAGGATGCACTGTGGGAAGACGACAAGCTGGTGGAGGGAGTGTGATGCTCTGGGAAATGTTATGCTGGGAAACCCTGGGTCCGGCCATTCATGTGGACGTCAATTGGACACATGCCACCTACCTAAACATTGTTGCAGATCAGGTACACCCCTTCATGGCAATGGCATTCCCTGATTGCAGTGGCCTCTTTCAGGAGGATAATGCGCCCTGCCACACTGCACACATTGTTCGGGAATGGTTTGAGGAACATAATGAAGTGTTCAAGGTGTTGCCCTGGCCTCCAAATTCTCCAGATCTAAATCCAATTGAGCATCTGTGAGATGTGCTGGACCGACAAGTCCGATCCACAATGGCTCCACCTCGCAACTTACAGGACTTGAAGGATCTGCTGCTAATGTTTTGGTGCCAGATACCACAGGACACCTTCAGGGGTCTTGTAGAGTCCATGCCTCGGCGGATTGGTGCTCTTTTGGCAGCACACTACTCCTGCTACTTGCAGAGTCCCCCAGGGTCTTTATTAGGGCCAGTCTTGTTCTCAGCTCCTTCACTCCCTCTTGCCTGTGTGATTTGTGATCCTAGCATCTTCTTCCTTTCTCTAAAAGAAAGTATATAAAGTATGTCCTTCATAAATGTGCCACTGATACATTCACTGATTCACAGTTTTCACCAGCTCATTTCTGATGAAGGAGAGGTCCTGTTACTAAACAAGAGTCAGACCTTATTTCTTCCCTGGAAACCTTAATCCCTTGTGTAAAACCTGAAGTAGATGACCCTGGTGTTAGCATCCATAAAAACATTGGTTTTGAAGAACAGATTAAGAGGATATCGCAGGCATGCTGCGATCAGATGGATTTTCTTTGTGTTTAAAGACCAGGGCTGATCTAATTTAGTCTTTGCAGGCCCCCAATCTTTGGAATGTCTTGGCAGAAATCTCTGAAAAGCCAATGTGTTTAAATTTGCTTTCAATTCTTTATTTCTAGTGTCAGTGATGCGTTTCAAAAGATTAAGTTGGTATCTATAAATCCGTAAAATATATTGGACAGTTTCCTGTAGCATACTTAAAGGGGCACTGCTGTCAATATTTTCCAACCATTGAAATATGTCTGCTGTCTTTCCTTCAGCAGAGAACCCCTGTTGTGAGTATCCTTGCGAGAACTTGGGGGTGTGTGTGAGGTTTGGCCTGGACAGATATGAATGTGACTGCACTGGCACTGGTTACTATGGAGAAAATTGCACAATTCGTAAGTAAACTGATTTTTTGCAATAAGTTCTAGCATGCTTTTGTTTTTTGCCTTGTTTTCCAATTTCCTATGTCCTTACCTTTGCTATCTAAAGAATGTCAACCATCTGTACCATTTCCGCCCCCAGCCATGGGGGTGCTGCAAATTGAGTGGATTGTGCTTATTGCCAGGATTTGTGCAGAGGCTTTCTGGCCCTCAACACTGAAAAAAAACCCATGCTCTTATTTATCATTATCCTGTGTTATGACCAAAACATCAGCTTTGCCCCTTTCTGCATGTGTGCCCAGATACCCACATACACACCTATACATGAGCTTCATTCAAGCAAGTCTAACACCTCCTTGGAGAACTGTAGGCCCACAATTCACAGCTGCAGAAGTATCGTCCCCACTTGACTCAGCTGAAGTTCACTTACAGCACTAATGCATGAGTTGACATTACTGTAATGCCAGTTACATATGGTTGTGCATGCTTTTCCAGCTTGCAGCTCCATAATAAGAAGCAGCTAAGCGTGGCGAGAAAGAGGTCAGATGCTCTCCGGCTCTGTCTCTGGCTTTTGCTGTAGTGCACAGTGTGACTCCTCTGTTACTTCCTCTAGACCAGGCACCCTCTGCATTGTCAACACTGATATTTCCAGTGCAGTTGTGAGGCTTACAATATTTCCATCTAATGTTCTGACAGTTAACACCACTGAGATGCATTTCACACACCCCCTCTACCCTTCAGTGCGAATCGCCCCACCCCCTCCACTTCTCTGAGCCCTCACTGTGAATTAGCCTGCCCCTCCCATCCTCACAGCATGCTAAAAAAGTACAGCTTTGTGAAGAGTGAAAGTGAATTTTTTGACAAAAGCGTGGTAGAGTTATACTAAATTAAGACAGCAAATTAAGAAATTAAGACAACAGATAAATTGTGTTCAGTGAAATGAAAATTAGAGTAAGAGTAAGAAACAGAATAAAATATAAAAAATCCAAAATGCTTTACAGAAAATAACAGAATAGCCCCACCTCCACTAGTTTTTCTATGCCTGCGGTTTTTCTGGGTTAAGTGTGTTACCTTGGACGACCCTGTTGTGGGGAGATTCTCGGAACCTAAACTCTCCCCTGATAGGTGCTTGCAAAGTTCATCTAGAAAAAGAGTAGAAAGGCCATCCGGATTCTGCAGGAACCTCAGACTTAGAACACTGCCAGTCTGGGATCTGGGATGTCTTCCTGCTCTGGAGTTCAACAGTTCTGAAAATGCTGTTATGTACCCTCCCAACAGAGAAACAAATGTTAGTAATAACAAAGAGGTATTTGTTGTACAGTGTGGTCAATCATGTTCAGTTAGCTTATGACATTAATTTATGATCTTCTACTTTTACTTCTGATTGTTACGTTTCACAGTGTAAGGGTTAAGTTTGGTGAGTCTCTTAACAGCATTGGCATGTTTGATCATGTTGTGTACAGAAAAGACCTGAAGCAGAGAATCCATCCTGTCTCTTTATCTGAGGCACAAAGTGTCCAATTTGTGGCTTAAGCCAGTGCCCTCGGGGAAAATAAGGAATGAGAAGGTGAAAGAACCAGTGGTGCTTGAAATCTCCTCTGTCTGTCTGCAGCTGAGTTCTGGTCCAGAGTTCATCAGTTTCTGAAACCCAGCCCGGATACAATGCATTACATCCTCACCCACTTCCATTGGCTCTGGGACATCATCAACAGAACCATCCTCCGGGATTGGCTCATGCGTCTTGTCCTGACAGGTCAGTCATGGTGAACATGATCACAAGGCCACAGCAAGAAGGCATACAAAAATTCACATTTTATGGGTGAAAGAAATATGTGGTGAATGTGAATGTGTGTGTGTGTGTGTGTGTGTGTGTGTGTGTGTGTGTGTGTGTGAGACCATTGCGTATGCATAGCCACAGCATTCACAGATAGTCTGTCCACACTGTCATCTTTGGGTGGGTCTCACCCCTTACTTACTAAACACTTGCTAAGAAATTGCTAAAAACAAATCATGTTGACTTCTACGCCTTTAAATACTCACAGTCATCTCAGCATGAGCCTCCATTGATCGAGCATTGTAGCACGTCAGACTTTTCACTCTTTTACACATGTGCGTGTGTCTGTAGTTCACGGTGGTGACTGATTTCAGCCCCGAGGAGCTCACGGGAGCAAATACCATAGTGAGAAAGTGGCAGAATTCTTTTCCAAGATCAAGGGCTGGAGGAAGTGCTGTGGAAGCCAGATAAATGTGTTCATGCTAGTGTGCATTTATCTTGGCACCAGAAATAAGTTCCTTAATTCAGTGTCATCCATTTGTGGACAGCCTCCCTCACACATAGAAGCCTGGACACATAACTGTTGCTGCCTATCACAGAAGAGGGCAAAACCTTTTTTTCCTCAAGCGCTCCTATATAGCTACATTCACTGTGTTTATTTATGTAAGGGCAAAGTGAGACCCACAGTAGATCTAGATTAGGTTTTTGGCACAGAGATCATTTGCTCAGTACTTCCCACATTACGCTCATTTGCTCGGTACTTCCCACATTACACTTTCATGCGGTATTCACCCTTAGTAAATATCTGGATTGCATATATAACAGGATTGCCATCAGCGCTGTCAGTCTGCTGCAGGCTTGCTGTGGTGTTTGTTGACCTGTTGCGGTTGACCAGTTTCCTTGTCACCAGTACTTTTCCCTGTCTTGCTGGGCCAGTGCCTTGTGTTCATCCTATCCTCTAGACTTCTGCTCAGCTTTCCCATGTCCAGTGTCCTCAGCCTTTGCAACACTGCACACTGGTTGCTAGGGTACATGTCTGAAACAACACAACCATCTGAATTATTTACATTCTGCTTATGTTGCAGTTCAGGAATTTCACCTTCTGGGCCAAGTCTCCATGCAGCTGCCAGCCAGCAACTAACACTAATTCAACAATAACACTTTTTTTTACCACAGTAGATGCAGGGTCAATAACATATGTAATGTATGAAGTAATTCAGAATCAGTGCTTTGTGGTTCAACAACAATAAGCATATCCCACCTGGGAATAAGAACTGTGGCTCTACTCTCTAGTCTCTGGAAATGCTTTCCACTCCCTAATGGCTGCTCCCTTTTGCTGCTGTCCACTTTGAACAAATGCCTGTGGTAACGGGAAAACACTGACTTGCACTGATATAGAAATGTATCCTGCAGTTAGTTGTGGCACCATGCAGTGAAGTAGTTATGGTCTGAACTTACCTTCTAAATGGCTCGCTTTAGTTAGAACATCTCAGAGAAGTGTTGAATGGCTTTTGACATCCCCCTGCTGAGAGAAGGACAGCTTTGTAATGAACCTCTGAGGATGGATTGTCTGTTATCAGACAAAAATGTGTTAAAATCGTTCATTTTCAAGACGAAATGTATGTATTGTAGATGCATGCATTACAGGTGTGTTTGGGGGTGGAGGAGACATGTATTCATGCAAGCAGTGAAAGCCTTTCCTGTAAATAAATGCTAGATAAGCTTGAATATAAACAGAAATCTATACATTCTCTTCAAAATTAAAGAAATTGTATGTTTATGAGGTCATTTTAAGCTGATTGTATAGGAATGAAGATAAAATGGAATTTTGTGCATCAAACAATAAATCTGTAAAATTATGCTAAATATAGAGGTATTAAAGGTATTGTTTCAGGGCATATCAAACATAATAAATGGCCATACCAACACCATTTTGCAGTTTTTCTTATCTGCTTCTTTTCCATGTTTTTTCCTCTTCTGCCTGTCCTACATCTTAATTTGACTGCCTATGACATCATTGCAAATTCATATATGCTCCTACCAGTGCTTCCCAGCATTAGTCTGCTCTATCTAGACTGCCTAGAGGACATTATATTTACTCACATCTGTTCATTATAGCCAGCTGCAAGTTTGCTACTTCCTTTAATACAGAAAGTACAATGAGTAATATTAGCAGGCGCTTGCATGGTTTACATCTCAGACAACACACATGTCATGACCAGATCCATCCAGACTCACCGGTTTTTCAAACAGTACATATTAGTTTCCTCCAAATGGTGCATTTCATTACACTGTATCACATTGTTGGGGGATAGAATTCATGTGCACTCTTCCATTCCATACCACTAAATATATTATCCATTAAATGCTATTTCTCTTTGGCTGTCACTGAGCTCTTGTTTTCATGCTTCAAACCAATTAAAGGGTATATGCATGCATTTAACTTAAAACTAGCATTGTAAACTGCTTCTTTCTGCTTCTATTACTGCTGGTAATTAGAAGCAACTGGGATATTTCCCATTTGCCAAGAAAGAGAGTGACTTTGAGGTTTTCGCGTGCTTACATGGACCCCAGGTTGACTGCTGCTAATAGCTGGACCACAAGTGCTCATCCTTATAATGACAAAGTGAAAAAATGCAGACCAAAATTACATGAAACAACTGAGGAAACAACATTTGGGCAACATTCTTTTAGAATTTGGTGTCTGGATGGTAATCTCATACTTGTAGCAGTACTTTAAATGGCAGACCCAATGTTGCAAATGCATATTTTCAGACTTAGAGATTTCTTAAACTGGTAGTTTTACACAATTTTCTGTTGAGGTACAAATAATCATCCTGTAATTCTGTTTCCTTCTCTTTTTGCAGCAAGATCAAACCTTATCCCCAGCCCCCCAACCTACAACTCCAAGTATGGGTATCTGAGCTGGGAGTCATATTCTAACATCACTTACTACACCCGGATCCTTCCCCCAGTCCCAGAGGACTGCCCCACTCCCCTGGGGTCCAAAGGTGACTCAGAGCCATTCATATTTAGGGGTCCAAGCACGTAGTAGCTACCAAACTTGGTAGATAGGTTCCTATGGTCATCCACTACTAAGGTAAAAAAAAAATACCCTGATTGGCCAGATGGTGGCGCCATAGCGAGCCACAACACGTTTTGGCCTATAACTCTTGAACCGTTTGGGGTAGAATCAAAATTCTTTTTCCCCTGATTCCCTGGCTGCAGATGAACAAAAAAGCCTCTTGGACCAAAATGATGCACCATATTGGATTTTCTGCCACTTTGAATTTTTTGTAAAACCTTTAAAATCTATTTCCTCCTAGAGGTTTGTCCAATTTGCACCAAATTTGGTACACAGCATCTTCAGACCAAGATCCTTTATCCCAACATAAAGAAAGTTGCTTTGTTAAAAGATGTGGTCGCATTAAGACAACGAAAGTAGAGGGCATGGCCTCTATTTATTATAGTTATAACTATTGAATGCAATGGCCAATCATCACTAAACTTGAGATCCCTCATCTACAGGCCATTAGACTCAATCCTACCAAATTTGGTGTAAATCCGTACATAAGTGGTGCTATAGCAAACAAATGGTCATAACTCCTAAACCAATTGTCTGATTAACTTGAAATGTTGAATGTTATGTCTTGGTCAAAGGTCCTCATAAAGTCTTTAAGGACAAGTTGATAGCTCAAACAAGATGGCCTCCACCAGCCAATGAAATTTCAGCAGCACTTAAACTGACTTAACTATGACTATCTTCATGAAACTTTGCAGGTTTGTTTTGGGTGTGTCAAATAGCAATCTGCATGAAAATTACATGGCAAACTCACTTCCCACCACTCTCCCAGTCAAGAACTACACTTTGCTACATTCCAGACGGCTACATCCACATCAACATTCATTGACCCAGACACCTAGACTCAGGTCAACTTTCACTGACCTGAGATGGCAAAAATCATTTGGCTTCTAATGGCAAAAAATTTTGCATATAATACATGTATTTCAGAATGGCAAAAATTGACCTATCTAACATTTACATTTCCTGTCACATTTACATGAGAACTGATACTGTATCTATTGGACAATGGGCTTAAGGTGATCAAGTTTGGTGTAAATCCATGAATGGGTGGCACTATAGCAAAGGAATGGCCATGTCTCCTAAACCAATCCCCTTATAAAGGTAGAATTTTTTATACTGCATCTTGGTCAAAGGTCCTGATAAAGTCTTCAAGGACAAGTAGATGACTCAGTAACAATGGCAGCCATCACCCATTCAATTTTCTGCTGATGTGCTTGGACCCCGTAATCACCGCTTGCGGCTATATTACTACTCATATTACTGAGTCGTGTGCTTATTAGATGTAGGAGAATTTAAATTTATTAATTGAACAGTATCAATATTACTGCACTCACCACGCATAAATGCAGAACAAATTGTAGAGGCCTCAAAGATGCCAACATGCACAACTTCTGCATTCCACAAATTTAATTAAAGTGACTTTTATGTAATTTCAGATTTTTGGCTATCTACACATAGTATGTGATTTAACCTACTGTTTCTTCAGTATCTATAATGCAACTGTATCTTACCATCATACTCACTGTATCTGGATATTTTACATTACATTACATTCATTTAGCAGATGCTTTTATCCAGAGTGGTTTCCAACACAAATTAACAGAAGTGTATCCATTCAAGTTGAATGAGCAACAATGGCAGACCAGGCTAACAACACTCCTAGAACAGAGAGTGTGAGTGTAACACTATTCAAGCCCTACCACAAGTTAACTTATGCAACCTGACGAGACAAGTGAAGCCAAGTATACTACCGTCGGTCACTAGATCACAGAATCCCAAACATACTTCCAGGATGCTTTTATCCTTTTTGTTTTCCCTCCTCTTTGTCCTCCCTCTCTTTTGTTTGAGTAGAAGGGGTTTGTGGCTGGGCCAAGCCTGGCTTTTCAGGAGAAATTACATAACAGCTGATTCTTTTGCTGAGATAAAATCAGTGTGGGCCATTTTTCTTCAAAGTTGCTGAAACATCCTGAGGCAGAAAAAACTGAAGGGGGAATGTTGGCAGGCAGTCCAGTGGTAATCTTGTACAAACCAGAAGTCTTAGCTGCCAAAGCGCAATCATGCTTCTTCTCTTTGCAGGAAGAGCTGAACTCCCAGCTGCAGAGCTCCTGGTGGAGAAGCTCTTGCTTAGGAAGACGTTCCGCCCAGACCCCCAGGGAACCAACCTGATGTTTGCCTTCTTCGCCCAGCATTTCACACACCAGTTCTTCAAGACACACAACCGTGTTGGGCTAGGCTTCACCAAAGCGCTGGGACATGGGGTGAGTGAGGTTCACCACTCAGGTTCAGAGTCTGAGACTCTTCCTGAGACAGCCTCTACAGGCTCCACTTTATCTTCATTCCTACACAATTACCACTGACACAGTCTGCAGACTCAAACTTTTTACCAACATGCTCTTTAGATCCCAATTCATCACTGACACATTTTGTTACATTTTGATATGGATCTGTCCTAGAGGCTTCAGATTATCATTGACATACTCTACAGGCTCAGTGTTCATTCGTGACAAAAGTCTCAGTCATTGCTGGTGCTCTTCATTGCTCTTCTTTAGACAGAATTCATGCTGACACTTCAGGTGACTTGATATATTGTCCATGACCATGTGTTTCAAGAAGGATGAGGAGACATGAGACATGTGAAGTGAGCCTTGACGTCACCATTTCTCTGTCAAACTGACTGTTTGTTTGACACATCTGCAGGTGGATGCTGGGCATATATATGGAGATGACCTGCCTCGTCAGTTGAATCTGAGACTTCACAGAGATGGAAAACTGAAATACCAGGTGAAAACATGCTGAAAAATGAACCATGCTGAAGAGGGAGCATGCATTGCCAAGTCCTTGCCATAAATCAATGCTGGTAGCAAGCTGTAACTGCCTCAGAAGTGATGCAGCATGAATCATCTAGACAGGATGTTATCGTGCAGACCTTAGCAGCATAAACATCTCACTATTAGACAGATTGCATTGAGAACCATTATGCACGCCTCCCTGAACTGACGCTGCCATTTAGACAATGCCATTTTTGCTTATTTTTGCTTCTTGTGATGCTGAAAACTTCACATATGGTTTGCTCTGTGTGTAATGACATGAGAAGATGGTCCTGTAAAAAAAATAGTGACATAATTCACATGATTCTACTTCTATCTGTGAAGGAAAACCATCAACCTTTATTCCTGCCTATGTTTACATTTGATTTCTGAAGCAAATAGGCAGTATTAACATTGTTAATAAATGATAATATTCACAATGCTATTATTTTGTCACACCATACTGTACGTATTTACATACCAGGGTTTCTGCTAGGATTTTATCTTGCCGGAAAGAATTTATTTTACCGGACAAATTTGAAACTTACCAGTCACGTTTCAATAACAGTCTATGTTACAAACGCAAATATAATGTACACCTAGGTTGACGAAAGAATGACAATGACCTCAAATCAGGTTGACTGTTTAATAAACAGAAATGATTAAGCAAAATGAACAGTAACGATTGGGCAAAACCTCAATATTAGCCGCTAAAGGCTATTGCGAAACATCTGTAGCCTAACCTGTAACATCTGTCAACCTGTTCAACCTGTAACATCTGTCAACCTGTTTTAAAAAAGGCTAGGCTTACGTGGCATCAAATGTAGCCTATAGGCTACCAGGTAACATTTTATGTTTTCCTTTTTTCATTGCGGCAAAGTCCTCTGCTGCCGACTTGAAATCAAACGTATCCAATGTGTCTTTGTAACTTACAATGCGCATAAGCCACGTCACTCTCTCCTCCTTCAGACGACTTTGCAGCGCTGTCTTAGTTCGATTCTGCAGAGAGAAGCCCCTCTCTGCTGGCACGCTTGACACGGGCAGAACACAGGCAATTTTAGCCAGTATAGCCCAGTCGGGGTACAGCTCGCTGAACTCATAAACGAGAACTTTGCAAGCAATAAAAGAGTGCACCTTTTGGGGAAAAAAATACTGTAGGCTGTTAATGGGCTGTTTCACTGTCAAAACACAAATGTCCTGTTTAGAGATAGCCTTCATTATAGCTACGTTTTGTATGAGCATTATTACCGGACATTTTGACCAGCAGGTTTTTAATTTGTCATTTTTTATAAATTTTACCAGGCAAAAACCGGTAATTACTGGATAACCGAAACCCTGTTACATACATGTACATAACTGTACATATTTTTCTTGAACAGTGCAGTATTAATATGCTTCAAAATATTTGTCTAAAGAACATGTTTTCTAAGTGAAAAAATATGGCAGTACATTTGCATCCACATATGTGATTATACCAGTTTAGTGCCTTTGATTGTGTGCAGAAAAACAGCTGAGGAATTTTTTGCTTTTGGATTAAACAACAATCAGAATGATTGTCTTTTTTGGAGATAAAACAAATAGTTGTCTGTAATGCCATTTTGCTTGCATTGTAAAGACAGTAGGAAACCCTGGTGCTTGTCAGATGTGTTATTACTCGGGTTGTTTGAAATGTCCCACATAGTTAAGGGGTGTTTTGTTCCTGAGGAGAGGTTTTTTTTAATGAAAACATAGCCACAGCTTGCGAGTGGAGACAGAGGTGTGGGGTGTGACCCTTCCTCCCGCCCTCTCCAGATGATCGATGGAGAGATGTACCCTCCAACAGTTGCAGAGACATCAGTGCATATGCACTACCCTCCAAGTGTCCCAGAGGAGCAGCGCCTGGCGATTGGGCAGGAGGTGTTTGGGCTCCTCCCAGGCCTCACTATGTACGCCACCTTGTGGCTGCGCGAGCACAACCGCATCTGTGACATCCTGAAGGCCGAGCACCCCACCTGGGGGGATGAGCAGCTCTTCCAAACAGCACGCCTCATCATCATTGGTGAGCTCCCCCTTCAGGTGACCATGAGTAAATCAGGCAGACGGAAGGTAGGCGTAATGTTACCCTCCATTACTGTCGTACCTGTTCCTGGTCCTAGGGGGATCCATGTTCACCGGGATTTGAGAAATGGCTTTCAGCTGCTTAACACCCTTAGCAAGTGATTCAAGTTATTATCCATCACATGTACTTAAGAGCTGGAACAAAAACGTGTGAATTTCAGGAGGTGAATTTGTACTAAATTTCATCCAAGTGCTTTGTTGTTTAACTGGGTCCTACATGAAGATCCTGTCAATCATGTGTTCAGTTGGCTCAAAGATTGAAACCTAGCTAGATAACTTCCATATTGTGTTTATCCAGGTTGCCCACCCTTCCTGTTTAACTTGTGTATTCTTCAAATTCCCCAGTTTTATTCATTTATCTTCATTTCTCTGTGACTATAGTCTTGGACCTCTTTCCTGTTTTTTTCCTTCTCTCTTACATTTTTCTTGCTTCCTGTTTTTCTTCCACATGTAACTCGACAATATTGGCTGATTTTGCTTACCTGCAGCACACTTTGGTCCTAGCTTATGAAAGTGCATGAAATACTCTGTGGCTGATTTAAAGTTCACAGTAAGATGTATTTTAGCACACTCACCTGGTATAATATTTTACTGCTACTGACAAATCCATATTTCACCTACAATGGAGCTAAACAGCATTTAATTTGGCATACACTTGCCTGGTATTCCCCTAAGGTATATTGAACAAGGAAGCATCTTCATCACTACGTTATTTGCTTAATGTCTCAACAGCAGTACTGCAACTTGGATCCAAATGTTCATATTACATACTTCATATAAGGGTTGAGCAATATGCAAAATTTCCTATGATGATCATACCATCTGGGAAAACATTGTAATACATGTTAGGGCAGGATGCATGAGAAGTTTCTCTTTCAAGTAAATAAATTGTTATATTTACTTTGGGGATAGAGCAACTTGACAATATATAACAAACAGTATATAACAATATATAATATACTATATATAATATATAATCTAGCAGACAGATGTGTTTCATGTATGAGCTAAAGCACCCAACATCTTGCCAGTCATGTTCGCCTTAGATGAATCCAGGCCATAATATGAGAGTTACACACCGGGGGCGGAACTGAGGTAGTGCAAGGGCAAGTGAAGTTTCTCTCGCTTGTCTTAGATATGGATTGAAACAGCCCTCAAGTGGTGACCATTTTACAGCTCCCTCCAAAAACAAGGAGAAGTGCCAAGCAGCCAAAGTCTTCTGAGGGCATCTACACATTGGGCACATTCATGGGGCATTGATAGGGTTGCTTGCCACATCCCATATGGTAGAAGTCTAATGTTGCTTCCAGAAGTGACATAGTAAATATTCTAAATGAGATTTTTATGCACAATTCATCAGCATTTACTTAATGAATAGTTGCCACATTCCTTAGACATTGTCTGTATTCCTGATGATAGGACTTTCAGCTGGAAAGTCTTGTGGTTGTGTGCCACTACTAGGTGTCCCTTAAAAATATTAGATGCATTTTTAATAAATAAGAATACTACAGAATAATATAAAACTGAAACAGAGTAATTCCAGCATCAGGCCATTGTCAAATGGCTGGGTGTTTTTTGTCTGAACGTAACTAGGTCAGTGGCTATTTCATATTAAATATTGTGTTGGATTGCATAAATTTGTTGGGGTAGCGAGCTTAAATGCTGTGGATGTGTCTCTATGGTGGTCTTTTGGCATTTCCTTTGGTTAGATTCTGGCAATGTAACAATGAATCAGTTACCAATTTTGCTGAATCAACTCCACTACACAGAAGCCATTTAGAGGTCTCTGGTTAGTCATTAAAGCACTGAGTGTGAGACAGTGTGACTGTATTATAAAGAGAAATAAAGGATGCCATTTGCCTGCTTTGTTGTTTGAGGTGAGACGATCCGGATTGTGATCGAGGACTACGTCCAGCACCTGAGCGGGTACCACCTGAAACTGAAGTTCGACCCGACCCTGCTGTTTGGGACACATTTCCAGTACGGAAACCGAATCGCCCTGGAATTCAGCCAGCTGTATCGCTGGCACCCGTTGATGCCTGACGCCTTCCACATCGATGGAGATGAAATTCCCTACCCCCAGTTCATCTTCAACACCTCTGTTCTGTACCATTACGGCGTCGAGAAGCTTGTGGAGGCATTCACACGGCAACCCGCTGGCCAGGTAATGCAGGCAATGGTTATGCTTGGTGGGAGCATTTTACATTTTTCTCTATACCAGAATCTGTACTAGGTCACCGAAGTTGGGAATTTCCATCACGAAAATGGAACAAAGACTCACAGGTGCGTTTGTAGCTCCCTCTTCTTAATGGCACAGAGACCTGACTTGAATACTAGATTTTACAGCTGTGAATTTATGTATCTTTCTGACCTGAAAAGGGAATTAGTTCATGTCAGTCTTGCACTCCTTCCTGTTACTGTTAATCTAAACTTCAGTATCAGTATATCTAGTAGCTGCTCGCAAGCATCTGGGGGGGGGGGGGGGGGGGGGGGGGGGGTGCTGTTTTTTGCTCTCAGGTGTTGATAAAACAGACTGTTCACAAAACATGTCATTGTATGCTAATGCATGCTCAAGTCTCTGGACCACCTGACCCAGTCACAGCATAGTGTGGTCCATTAATTCCACTCAGTCAGCCCCAGTGACTCCACACAGTCTGGTCTGTAACTCTGCACAGTCTAGATCAATAACTCCACAAAGTCTGGCTCAGTCATCCTGCACAGTTTAGCCCAGTAACCTAGCACAGTCCAGAGCCATGTAAAGAGAGAGTCGCGTCAACTCTGTTCGCTCCAATCGACCGTTTTTTTTACAGCAATGTCGGATCGTGGAGCCTCTCAATAGTTCCCGGAAGTTAGCAGCAAATACTAGCAGCGCAGTAGAGTTGCAGCAGAATAGACCGTTTGTGATGCACTTTTAAAGGGTAAGACGTTTAAAGAATCAGATTGTATATTATCAGCACATCTGAATCAAATTAACATGTGCATTAAAGCATGTTAGTGGATTATCCCCCACTAAATTAGTAGATTTAGGGAACGTAAGGCAACAGATTAGGCTATACAAAGTTAGCAACACATAATATTAATCACGAACAGCCTTAATATGATTACCTCACATATTTTTTGTTGTTGTTATCTTTAGTGATAGTAAAGATTGCTCCTGCTGACTTGAGCCAACCATTTTTCTCCTCTCCATGTCAGTGGGGAAACCGTACTTTCGTACTCCTTTCTCCGAGCAATTAGATCATCCCCATGCAGCACAGCAAACCATGGTGGAGACTATATGCAAGGACAACACGGAGAAAAGAGCACAGACAAACTGCTTGACATGCTATTCATGTTTCTGAGTTTATTAGAGATGTATTTAATGAATTCATGACAATTGTTGATAGTCACCTGTCTATCTCATTCTGTCATATCTGAAAGTCATAAAGATTACATTAGTGATTAAGATTACTTAGGCCCTCAGTTACCATGGGATTACAGAAACCATCATGAATTAAAGAAATGTTAGAAAATTAATCTGATCTGAATTTTGAAACATTCCTTCCCTTCCCCTCCCTCTAAATATATCAATAAATGTTAGGATATGATTGCTCTTAACTACCATACAAGTTTAAGAACATAATAAAAAAAATCAAAGCAATAAACTACAGCAACATGCTCTCTAACTGAGGTAACGTTAGCCTAAAATATGTTAACAAGAGAGGTAACGCTATCTGTTCACACTAATCCTCAAATAATACAGAATTTTACTTAAACATATTGATGTAACTACATACACATGTCAATGTGCTATATAAATATTGTAAATCAATGCATTTATTGACCACTAATTACCAAAAAATCGCAGTTCTGTCTCTCTGTATTTACGCATTCAAATTGCCCGCCAAGAACTTCCTGGAACTATCTGAAGTCTACGTGAATCACGTGACGATCAAGCATTTTGGACTTCCGTTGACGCGACTCTCTCTCTACATGGCTCTGGCACAGTCTAGCCCAGTCACTCCACACAGTTTGGGTAGTCTGCACATAATTACACTGCAAAATTTCAGAGTAAAATGCTGTTGTCACAGAGGCCTCCTTTAGCAGAGGTGAGCCTTGTCAAATGCTTGGCCTTAAAGGGCTAATTATTTGGAGGTGGTGTGCTCCACTTGTAAACACCAGAGACAAACACAACATCTTCAATATGAAATTTCTGGCGAATGGTTGCATGTGGACGGCTGAAAATTGGTATGCATATAGTTATACTAGTTCTAAGAAAATTGAGTGGTTGTTTTTGATTGTTTTAAGAATATTTGACGCTTAAAGTAAAAACATTTTGTAAACATGCCAGCTGGCCCGCTAGAGGGCGTTATGCGCCAACAGGTTAAACAAGATGGCCTCTCTAGCTCTGCAAGGTGTCTAGGCTGGTGAGTTTCCTAACTAGAACCAGCCAAGTACTCAGGTCAGAGCTCCTGAAGTGTCCAGAGTCATGATTAATCTGTGAGTTAGCCCTGTAGAGGGAAATGGCATACAGCTATAAGCCTCTGTATTGAGTGTTAACACAGGGGTTCAGCCATGGTTGTGACATCTACTTACGCAAGCATCAGTTCAGTAAGAGCATCAAGTTTGTTTGCTCCTAAGAGAATCCCAATTGGTCACACACTCAAGAAATAAACTTGAGCCAGACAAATGTTTGAATTCCATGTTTGATTGTTAATTTTTGTAACAGATGCATACAGCTGCAGCTCTATCTCTCTTTCTCTCTCTCTCTCCCCCTCCCTCTGTCTCTGTCCTCATTTAACAAAATGCCTGGCCAAAAATTTGTGTGACAAGGAACACCAAGATGGACCGTGTTAGACTGAAACTTGAGCATATTTATATCTGGTGAAACACAATGAGCAGTCTGTGATGATAAAGAGGGGGGTTGTGTTTTTTTTGCCATTGTGGGGTCTCACTATTTAGAATGGTGTTTTTCTCAGTTTCAAATTAATATAACATTTTTTTCATATGCTCTTGAATAAAACACTTCTAGTTTTAGCTAGTCTTTCACTCTCTCTCTCTCTCTCTCTCTCTCTCTCTCTCTCTCTTTCTCTCTCTAAACACACATATGAGGAACCTTCTTTTCACTGATTTTTGCTGAGCTTTCTATGTATCCTGCATTATTTCTGCTTGCATTGGAGTCCCTCCTTGGGTTGACTCTGGTTTTTTTCTCTGCCTTACAGATTGGGGGTGGTCGCAACATCCACAGCGTGGTGACCAAAGTGGCCGTGAGTACCATTAACGAGTCCAGGCATCTCCGCCTGCAGCCCTTAAACCAGTACAGGAAGAGGTTCCACCTGAAACCCTACACATCCTTCAGACAGTTCACAGGTAGGAGCCCACACCTGAGACGATAATACGCAAGGGGCTTAACTATGATCCTACACAGTACAGGTGCACCATACATAATGTTACTTAATTAACTCTTACTGTTACATAATGCTCCAGTTTGTGATTCACAGTTACACTGTAGAAATGCTGACATTAACTAGTTTTATGGCCAAGAATCTAAATTTATGATGAATGGGAGGCTGGAATGTGAGTGAGAGTGAAAAATGGCAAAACAAAAAAAATGGAGAGGCAACATGATTGCTTTTTTCTTTCTTTATTTTAGTTTCATTGTTTCTTGTTATTGCATTTTCATTTGGTGAACCACGCCACAGTGTTTGTCATGAAACTTGATATTTACCCTGAACTTAACTTGAGTAAGTACATTTAAATATACAGACAATTATAAAGGAACACATCTCCCAATGATAATATTGCATCTGTTGGAAAATGGGGTTCATGACAGCTAAGCTTACAATGGTGCTTCCAGGATCATGTCAAAAAGGAGAGAACTGTACTTGCAAGTCAGTGCTTTTGAGGGCCTATATTTGCAGGCAAGTGCTCACCCCCAGGTCAGCTCCTCCTACCCAGTCCTCTCAGAACAGCACACTTCCACATCGCCCCACTTCTTTCTTCACTCGCACTTGTAACTTTACAAGAAAACTGCAGCAAACAGTGTGATAGTAGGTCGACCTCAGTGGGGGAGTGGGACGGATGCGCTTTTGTGGCTTTGTTTCCTGTGAGCATGGAGGATGGAGGCCATAAAAGGGGTTTGCCAGCACACATTCCTGATGTCTTCTGTAAGCTTAGAGCTCTGGGGTTTAGCTCAGGCTGGATACAGTGGTGCAAGACTCATCCAGACACAACTGCCTGTAGCCTCCCAGATGTGAACTTCGATTTGGTAAACAAACCAGCTGTTATCTCTCCAGACTTGGGTTCTAGAAACAACATAGAGTGCCTGCCATCTCTCTCCATCAGCTTTTTTATTTTTATTTCAGTAACCTTCCTGACCAGGTGCTCATCAGAATATAACTGATATTTTGAAAATAAAACTTAGCACATGTTGACCTTGGTCTTATTCATGAATGAACACCTCCAGAAAAAGACTTTGGTGCTATCCTGAGATCATCCAAAGGTTTGCAGTTCAGCAGTCATGCATCAGTAGTTATGTTATGAGCCATTGAGTGCAGCCTGGTCAGTTTTCTGCATTATGTTCCCTGATTGCTCGGGTCTGCAGGAGAGGAGGAGATGGCACGGGAGTTGGAAGAGCTGTACGGTGACATTGATGCCCTTGAGTTCTACCCCGGCTTGCTGCTAGAGAAGACGCGACCCGGTGCCATATTTGGGGAGAGCATGGTTGAGATGGGTTCACCATTCTCTCTGAAAGGGCTCCTAGGAAACCCCATCTGCTCGCCAGAGTACTGGAAGCCCAGCACATTTGGTGGGCGGACGGGGTTCGAAATTGTCAACTCGGCCACGCTGGAGAAACTGGTATGCCTCAACACTAAGAGGTGTCCACATGTAGCTTTCCACATTCCCCCTGCTGAATCTGAGGCACAGAAGAACACAAGAAAACCTTCCACCGAGCTTTAACTCAAAAAGAGCTGGATGGTATTTGTTTTATGACAAATTCACTTTTGTATTTAGTGATAAATCGAATCTATTTGTTTACAATGCTGCCATCAAAGTGATGCTGGAGTTTAAGATTAAGATTAATGGATGTTTTAAGATTAAGATTAATGGATGACTCTGCCCTACACTTGGCACACACACACACATACACACACAGATGCTCACACAAACACTGACACACACACAGAAACAGAAACATGCACGCACACATACATACATCCGTGCACACACACACACACACACACACACACACACACACCCTGACACTCATACCCTCACATACATGCACTGACATTCACACACACACGCATGCACAAACACATACACATATGCACATTAAGCTACACAACCCACCATTCTCTGTCACCCATCATGATCACCACAAGGCCAAATGTCATGTCAGTCTTGCACCTGATGGCTAGTCACCCATTCATGAAGCATGAGAGTATGAGAAATACTCAAATGAGCATAACCGAGATGTAAGGAATCATATTCTGTGTTGTCTGCCAGTGAAAAGTGTGAAGGTTCTGTTTGTGTTTACATTGACCCTCCCTACTGTCATCAGTTGTTACTGTGGGATCTGATCCCACATGCACTGAGCACTAATAATAACTACACCCTCCACACAGATGCGTGCAAACACCTCATGCATGTGTTGTGGAATCAGTCAGCCCTTTCTTGCTTGCGGTGTTGCCATAGAGACAGACGTCACTGCTGAGAGAGCTTCCACCTGTACTAACTGTGTGACTCCTGTCTTGAGCATTGTCACTGAGCTCTGTACAATCCCTTACAACATAAACAATCTATATTTATTGACGTAAAATTTTGATACTCTGAATGGGTTTTGAAGTGACTTTTGTGCTTGTAAATGAACAAATGTAAACCTTTTTTAGATGATAAAAGAATTAAAAGACTGACCTTTCGACATGTGGTTTTAGTGGTTTTTTGGTGTGGTTTGTTTGTAATTACTCTATGGTGACCTAAGGGCACCTACATTAAATCATGTAACAGATCCTTGCATAATTAATATATATGTATTCAAAATTGGAGCTTGAATTTTTGACACTTATAAATGTTCTGTATGATCCTTACAGAAGGATCCCTTGGTGTCTTTTAGAGCATCTCCATTCTATAAGATGTAAAAACCTTGTTTTAGCATGTGCTTGCAAGTGTCCATGTTCTGCATAATCTGGCTGAATGGCACAGACACATTTTTTATTAAAGTAACTGTGCACAGAAACAGTCTGATGTAACTTGTTCTTTTCATCCATACGTGATTATAAGAATGCGCCTGGTTACAAAAAAAACATGTTACCTCAATTCACCTCTAGTATTTTCCTGGAAGTGTGGAACACCCAGAAGCCCCCCCCTCCTCCACCAAAGCACACACAATCTGATAGAAGGCCATGCTAAAAGCCATTACTAGTGTTATCACACTGCTTCCGGAAGAGAGTTGCTTTTGGCACAACAGCATACAAAAACACAGACTCACGCCTCACCCACCAAAATAACATAGTCTTGGTTCATTTCAAATATTGCAAACCAGAGCAAGCAGATTGGGCCTCAAGGCTAGGAGGCCAGAATGAATGCTGTTCTGAAATAGGCAGTGGTTAAATCAACGACAAAGAGCTGAGAAAAGAAAAAGGTTTGTCCTCTGTGCTCATTGTTATCCTAATGTTTTACTTGGAATGGGATTCTTGAAGTCATGAATTGCATGGATACATGCCACTGTGAATTAGGTCCATCACTTCTGAGCGGCAAGTACATGGAATAATGTTTGGATGGACGCTCCTGAAGAATGCCCTCTCATGGTCTGCTCAGAGGAGTGTGACCATGGGTGTTTGCCTGCTTGGAACCAGCCTGTAGAACCCTGAGTTTAGGGCCACTTGGAAGCCAATTGCCTGGACCGAGACAGCAGGCCAAGGACAGGGGGTGCGAGAGGTTACATGCACATCTAAAGTGCACACGGCACTCCTGAAGGAGGTGCAGCACTACAGCAGCAGGGTGCAGGGTTCGCGGGATGGGTAGGCACTGCATCAGACAGCCGTAGTACATGGTTTGTCTGCCTGTAACATTGAGTACAGTGTGAGGTCCTTTCTCTCAGTGTGGCTGAGGAGGTCATCCTGAAACTATCCACACACCCCTTCCTCTGCACACAGCATCTGATTGTCAAGGAGGGGCGATAGGAACTTTCCTTGATGGGTCTCACTCTTACTCATTCAGGAAGGATTAAAACCCTTCCTGTCCATGGATACCACAATCAGTTTTACTAACTCTTCTGAGCATCAGGTCGACACAGTAGGTGCCTTTTCAGAATAAAAGTTTCTAGTTTATGGGCAGGTATTCTGCCCCCTGAACGCTTGTTCTACTTTGGTCGTATTTTCTGCTGATTTTTTTGTGGTAAGCCAATTTTACTCTGTATCATGACATCTGATGAGAAATAGCTGAGTCATTTATGGTAAATGCATTTTTAGATTAGTGCTCTTTCTTCTGAAGTACACAGAGATTGTATCTCAAGTTCAGGCTGCAAGTAAACCTCAGAAGCATCAAAAAAATGTGTTGTCAGCCTTCTATGTCTTATCTCACTGAAGCTGCACTAGTTACTATGAAACGGGTCTCTCCCTACATCGTCAGCAACATCGATACTCATCACTGATATCCAATCAGTAATCAGTAAGTAAACACTCTGTGTGAGAACTGATCAGTGATTACCATTGAAAAGAGCATAAGGGAGATGTGCTTTCAACTGCTTGCAGTTCCCGTCACCATTGATGACAAAGTCATGCTGTATGATTCAGTAACAGTACTTTTCTGGCTACCTGCTCCCTTTTATGACTGACCGTTTTTGACCATGACTGGTACAGATCCATTTCAAAAAAGTCTTAAGAGCTGTGCTTTTGCTTCCCAAACATTTCCCTGACTCCTGCAGCTCTACTGTTCTTACAGACACACTGAGACACTCACCCAAAGAGCATGAAAACAACACTGGCTCCACAAATAAGAGAGATGCAGCATTTTATTAATGATGTAATGATATGCATTTTGCATGTACATTGCTGAGAAATTATTATCTGTGTTACTGTTGGTAATAATTTTCTTTACCATTAAAGAGCTATTTTTCAAAGGCTTCCAGAAAATGCATCTGAAGGTCTACTAAAACCAGAGGAAGTGTGACATTTATTAACCAGCAAAATGTTGTTTACTGTTGTCATTATGGAACTGTAGTATGCAAGAAAGGCTGTGAAAAAAAGGGCAAAGTGATCAGAGCAAAAAGTTAACTTTCTGTTGAGTGGGCATGGGATCATTCAAAATGGCACACAAAGAAAAATACAGGTTTATAATAAATTACCTATTCATTTGCTGTTCCTACATCCTATCTGTACAAGAGAAAGCATCTGCATAGAATATACAATAATTAGTATAAATATAGAATAAGAGTAGGATATGTGTTTGCATAAAAAAACATTCTTTTATTTTTTGGTGGTAGAATGCAAGTAATTAGATTCATAGTTCTTTCCAGTGGTAATTAATACTGAAACACCCAAAGGGGTTTGTGCAGTTTAGTGCCTTTATTGGGAAACAGCCCAAGTTTGTGTTGTGATTTACCTGCTTGTATCATGACTGACAGACCCAGATTCAGGCAGGTTAGCCCAAGGTTTGACCTCAGTCCTCCTGCTTAGAGAAACCTCCCATACAGGAAGCAGAGGGTTCAGGAGTCAGGAAGGGAGCTTAAGGAAAGGGGTCTGCAGTGTGGCAGGGGGGCCTTATTTCCAGTTCCAGCATCAATGTGATGTGTTCTCTTGAGCAGGGTTTGGAAGGGAGGGGTATTAAAGACTGAGTTTTCCCACGCAGGCTCATCCTTGCCAGAACATTAGCATGGTACTGGATACTCTCTTCTCTCAGCCAATCCCTGACCACAGAGAGATGCAGAGGAGGACCTTCCTGGAGAGAGGAGATATGGATTTAGGAAGGGAGGGGCATTGAGGGACCATGCCAATCTAGGTTTGTTTTCTTCTTTTCCATCTTTCCCATTCTTAATCCAATCCAGCCACACAGCTTTGCAATAAAGAATTCTTTCAGCAGAGGGTGACATGATGCTAACACTATCGCTATGAGATATCAAGGCCCCCTGTGTGCTCTCCTTGCTTCCTACCCTGTAGCAGGATATGAGGTGTTTTTTTCCTCACCCCCATCCAGATGCACCTGCAGTGGAGCATAACAAAAATCTGGCTCCAAGTCATAGCAGAATTGCACACCTCTGTATGACCTTATTCAGCATAATGAATTCCTGAAGCCAAACCAATCTTATTTTCACATCATCATGTCAGCATTGAAAGATCCTACTTGGGCTCACTCATACCTAAAAACTAACCAATCTTTTGGTTGCAACTGGCATGATCAAACTTTATCAGCACAACACGATGGAGAAAAATTACTGTATAATAGAGACTGCACACATCATATTGTGCTACGTGTTGTTCTCTTGTGTTCTGTCCTATGCTAGCACAATCCTTTGAGTGTATGTAACAGTGGCCACAGATTTAAATGATACTACATTTTAGAGGTCTCAGAGAACCATCCTGAATAAAAAGGGAACAGCCACGGTATTATCAATCAATCGTACATTAAGTATTTCTATCATTTCCAGTGAATCATTTCTTATTAACTGGAAGAATCCTTGTTTGAAATGTTTTTGCCCTATAACATGCACAGTCACTTGTATTCAGATAGTCTGAAATGGCTGTTTAAATTTTACAGTAAAAGAAGTGAGTCTTACACAATCTAGGATTGCAATCGCTCGAGTTTGCAAAAAAAATTACCGCCAATAGGCTCAGCTAATTACGTTTCGCTTCTGCCCCCCAGTGGCTAAAAGTTGGTTTTGCATATTACCGCTGCTGTTCTGTTTGGTCCACGTACGTACCAGTGCTCCACCCTACTTGTGAGCCCTGTCGATTCGTTGAGAGTGCGCATAGTCAAAACATACGCAATGAATCTTATGAATTATAACAAGGATCAAAAACATATCCTGGCTCTTCAAGATTTTCAGACTTCAGTAAACCGGGACACACAGGAGATTAATGCGTTTGTTTCATGTTTGCGTATTTGAAAAATACGTTTGTGGTCACATAAACTACCACTAGGTTTTAATGAGTCACTCTTATCATTAAACATTAAACAACCGCCTATGCTTTGTGTAGTACAATGCTGGATGTGTATCCAGCAAGTGATGGAGGGAGATTTTTATGAAGGTAGAATCGTGCGTAATCAATTGCGTGCACTGCCACCTTCTGGATGCTTGTGTTAGAACAGCCACAGCTTACGGTTTCTTGAGAGCAAGTTGTAAATTGCAAATCGTGAGCCGCGCTTCTTTCATTTTTGGCACTCAGACTGGCGAGAGAAAGCGGCCAAAAATCACGTGATAAGATTACGCTCCTGAGCGCTCAGACCGGAAGTTACAAAACGCAAATCCTGTGGTAGTTTTGCGAGTAAGAAGTTGCGATTGCAATTTGTTGTAGTTTTGCAGATCGCAAGTTACAATTGCAAACTCCAAAATGCGCTTTCGCAAGTTGTGAATTACAACTGCGATTAGTGTTTCGCTTTTACAGTTCGCCGTTTACAAGCACAAATCATACTCTGCACTTCTTCGTATTTAAGGCACGATTCTACCTTCATAGATTTTTAGCAATTATATCACGACAAAAGGGGAACAAATTTAGCAGCAGGCGCAATGAGTATAGAGTCTACAACAAAGAATGGTCATACAAAACTACATTCGCTAATCCAGTTGCTAAGGGGCATCCACCTAAAACATCCCGTTTAGACATGATGAAAATCCGAGACCATCACTGGCACAATGGTTTCGCGGCACCGACGGTACTGTAACATGGTGCGTTAAAACTACAGCATTAACAAATGGTTACTATGCCTACTTTACAGAAAGACGCAACTGTTAGGCCGGGGCCACACCAGTTGCGTTGCGTGTGCGTGACGGCTACGTCGCTGAACTGCTGCGGCTCGCATGCGTGTTTGTCCACACCGCCAGCGTTGCTGCTACTGCCAGCCCTATCTTTCTATACTGAGTTTGCCGTTGATAACGGCCATCAATAATGGAATGTTTGATTTAATTTCGTTATAAATTTCATTTATATTTAGACAGAATTTGAAATGGATACAGGAAGTGTTCAGTTTAAATATTTTTTTCATGTCTGTGACATATTCTACAGATATAGACATTGAAACTAAAGGTGTAATGTTGCTAGTATGATGTCAATATGACTATCAACAGATCATTTTCACTGCCTACAGTGGCGATTCTAGACTTTTTTGACTGGGGTGGCCCAAGTGGAGCACTGATTCATTCAAGGGTGGCATGAGGATAACGCAACATCCACAATAACAGAAATAGGCGCATAACGAATATTTATAATGCCCCCCAAAAGCACTGCAAGATGCTAAATTAGCACAAATACAATACAGGAGATAAACCATAACCCATGAACTAACCATATGAACACCATATTCAGAGGATGAATCTGCAAAGAAGGACAAACACGAAACACCATATGCTCACGTCATCCTTTTTTATTTGAAGAAATTCAAATACAAATCAACAAACACATGCCAACTAAATAATGAAAAGATCCTACTCCTAAAAGGCGTTTTTTTACAGTAATAATTTAATGTTTTTTTTTTACAATGATTTAACTAGCTAGCTTCCTGGTGAGCTTTGTAGTTCATTGTCAAGCTAGCTGACGTTAGCTATCTAGCGAGCTAGCTCCCTTGCTAGATGGGCAGACAGCAATAGTGTTATAAACTAACACACCCTAACAACCAATAAAACACACAGAACTGCTGTTTCTTGGCTATATCAAAACGTGTACTTAACTTTCTCAACTCAATCCCGACTCCCGCGCTGCTTTGAACAACCGAGTACATCAAGAAAAGTCCCGCCTTCGACCTGGTTGATCCAGGCCAATCATAGACTAGGATTTTTGGGTAGCAAACCAGGCTGGCCCGTGCCCCCCGAAGCTGCCCCAACCCCCCCGCTTGCCCTGCCCCTAACTGTCTGTTTTTGCTGAGAACCGCGTGCGACACGCCGAATCTCTTGGTGAGGCGCCGCTGCCGCGAGGCTCGAGCCGCGCCTTAGTCGCGCTGCTCACGTAGGTTTGTGTGGCTGCTCTAATCCGTTAACATGGGCGCCGAAATGAAAATCGAAACGTCACGTGACGCATCCAGTGTGGCCCTGGCCTGAGATGAAAACTAGTTCCCGCACTGAACAAATATAACTATGTTGCAACTCTGTTGTGCAGACAAGCTTGAATATTCCCCGTGCGGAAAAGCAAGCGACTACACGGACAACGCAGGTGTTGTCACATGATCTAGCAAAGACGACAAGGTGTCAGATGTTTGTATAAACCATTTACACCATCTATCTTGTCTATTCAAAGTTAGACAGTTGTGACTATAGCCCACGTGGCTTACATTTATTTATGTAATGGACCAAGTGTGGGTATTTATTTTGTGGCCGTTGAGATTGTGCCCAATGCATGTATCTTAAAGATGGCACAGAAGTTAATGTTTGTAAGGAGTTAACCCTCACGATAGGGTTACGGTGGTTATTTATGTAGACCCCAAAAGGGTCTAATTCTCGGTACAGACATGTGAAGTATACACCCAAACAAACTATGTCGTGGTAGGTTGCATACTCGCCATACCAAGTGACTATGGTCCCAAACCCTTTCCCTAGTAAAACCAGAAATTTATAAAAACCACCGTGCACATATTGTACATAAAGCATACATTCAAACAGGTGCTCTGCGTATTCCAGACGCACCACATTATACGAACGACTTCATTTAAGTTGATTTACAATGTTCTCAACTGGTAGCATTCTAACTTCAAAGAAACGTATCTGGCCCTGCGTGTTCTGGGGCTTACATGGATATGTCCGATACCTTCTTTACTCGATCGACCAAACTGTTTCCCACTGAACCACAAAGAGCAAGCGAAAAATTGTACCTATGTCGAAACACTAAGCTCCTGTTTTTTTTTTTTTTTAGCATGTCGGGTGTATATATTTCGGTGTAAAATATACATTTGTTACTGTATACTTGCAGTATTTCGGAAACACACCCTAGCGTCTTACCTATTTTTAAAGTAGTCACATGTTAATGCCAGTGTTGTCCGTCTAGTTTCTCCCGTGCCGGAAAAGACAAAGAGAAACTTCCTGCTGCGGTTACCTTCAATCATTGGTTCTCTATGAAGGCTGTTATTATTATCGGACTCGTAACTGGTCCGTCGGTCGAATCGGAAATAATAATCTATGGCTATGTAGGTAGCATTATTATGTACAGCAGCTTTAGCTAGTTGTAAGGTTAAGCAGGAAGGAGATTGGTGACTGCCGTTTTATCGCAGATATAAAACTACATTTGTGTTTTGTGGTAAGATTTTATTTTTCCCCACACATGTAGCTAAAGTCCTGGCCTTGTTCAGTGTCCGTATGCATAGTGTTTCGAAATGTCGGTCTACCTAGCTAGCTGCCTTTGTAACTAGCAGTAGGACGTAAAACCAAAGGGACGTAGCTGCTTGGCTAGCTATCTCGCTAGCTGTTTCGAAAATATATTACTTATAATAAACGAGAACAAATTCAAAGCTAATTACTTTGCTTAGTGTAAACAAATCTAGCCGGGTAGGTAGCTACCCGTTTTGAACTCGATAGCTGGAAGCTAGCTCGATTGAGCTGTTGGTTTATACTGGGTGCAGTAAAGCATTTCTGTAGACAAGTTAACTTCCCTGAACACTTGAATTCTAATCAAGCAGATAAGACAGCTACCTATCTGGCCGATTCAGGTAACGTTAGCTAAAATCCCGATCCACCAATAGCAGTCTCTGTGCCTCAATAGTAGAAGGGCGGCCTAGTTGGAGAAAATCCACGTTTAATTGGATTTACCAGCTGTAGCAAGCAACCAAATGTTTTAACTGTTCGAAGTCTGCTTATGTAGCTAAATAGATTCACATATTTAGCAAAGTGCAACATAATGATTCTTAACGTCATGGTGCTTTTTCTAACAGTCCATTAACAGAAAATACTGAACGGCCAAGGGAATTGTAAGTGTATATTCAGTGAAGTATAGTTTCTGCTGTGTGTCACCTTATTTAGATTTACTGTCTTAACACTGCATTCTGGTCCTATCGATAGGTTTTTGAAACTGAAACCACTGCACTCGTGACAGTAAACGGGTATTAATCGGGCATATTAACCCCAAGTCTCTTCCTATCACTCCTTTTTAAACAGATACCTTTTCTGGCTTCGACATAAGAGGTATTTTGAATGCGTTTCGTTTTTCATAGTATAGAGGACTACAGTGGTACAGAAAGGTGTTTTGGTGGCAGTACAGTGGATAGTGAGCACTGTAAGATGCCATGTGGTGTTGAGGTGTGCTGGCAATAGTGAAGGTTTGTGACTCTGAATTTACCACTGGAGAATGACACCTGATGGGAGCTATTAAATGCATGCCTATATGTTGATGTGAATGCAGACAGAAGCTGGCATTAATTTAATACATTTCACTGTTTAGCTGGTATGACTGTGAATATGGTACAGGCTCACAAAAGACAACCCCCCATGGCGTTTTTCAGATTTGTCCACTTGTTCATTAAACCTTTGCAGGAACATGTTATGAATGAGCTGTAGCATGTTTTCTGAGAGGGCGTGCCCTGGAGTATGTACCACCCCCCTCCTCTCCATCTGTGCATGTATTTTTTATGGACTAATATGGAACCGAATGCAGTGGCACCAGCCACCAGGCCTCTGGTGCTTAGGGGTACAGAGGGATCCATTTGCAGCTCCATTAATGGGTGTATTTTTTTTCCAGAATGCTATGGTGGTTAGAGTCAGCCCTCTGTTGAGTGGATCAGCAGAGGATTCCCATTTTCAGAAATATGGGAGCAATTTTGGGTTACACAGGAAGTGAGTTTCAGGCTGAGTGACCGCATCTCAGTAAACACAAAGGTCTCTGTTGACTAAAAACTGAGGGTTGGGCTTTGGACTTTAGGGTGCTTATGTTCGATCCAGAAAAAGAATTGTTCTTACCAGCACCTAATGAATATTGGGGAATCATTAAGGAACGCATGAGTTAGACATTTTACCACCTTGACAATGCACACATGTCCTTCTGCTTTTCTGAATGGTTATCGTATGACATGGACTCCTGATATTGGGTTGATTCGGAATAGGCTATGTGTCTGGCCTCACTCACATGTTCAAAAATCATGCAACTCAAAGTTCAGTCAGCATTGTTTCTCTCATATTAGGTCCGAGTTTTAAAATAAAACAGGACTGTGAATGTATTCCAGTTAGTAGCAGCTGTGGCAGTGTATTCCATTGATATGAGACCATCTAAACGTCTGTGTTCTGTAACATATTCCTCAATGAAGTATGCATTTGTTCTGGAGATGACAGTGCTAGAAGAGAAACAGTTTTAGAATTATGTTACACAATAACCTTATGTAATTGCAATTATGATTCTGAAAATCTGAGTCAGATATTAGCCTGAGTGAATGTGGCTAAATTAAAAAAAGGACCGCAGACAATTTTATTGGGTTTACTGGAAATTATACCATTGTTGCCTGTTGGTGTAAGTACGGTAATTGGAGGATCTGGTGAGCTTCATGTAAAAACCATTCAAATCACTCCATCGCTCTCTCTCTCTCCTGTACATCTAACATGCAAAGTGGCCCAGGTGAGCAAGGCAACAATGACGACGCTGGACGACAAGCTGCTCGGGGAGAAGCTCCAGTACTACTACAGCAGCAGTGAGGATGAGGACAGTGAAAAGGAGGAGGAGGAGGCAGACGACAAGACCATCCGCAACCCGGACGTCCTGGAAGTGGAGTACAGCCAGGATGGCAGCGCCATGAACACAGGTGAAATCCCCCACCCCTGGCATCTCTTAGGGCATACTCACACTAGGCCCGGTTGCCTTATACCATGCCCCAGCACGATTGTCCCCCGTCCCCACTCCCCCGCTGGCCTGCGTTCACATTGCACTTAGCGTTCCGGGCCCGAGCACGCTTACGTCATCACGATGCAACTTTTTGTGTTGAAGAAAAGCGCTCTCGCACAGCACAATGGAGTTCATGATTGCACTTACTTTGTGGCTTATTTGGAGTGACACACAGCCCGCTCACATGCCTTATAAATTTATCAATTATGCAACGCAGCAATTTTCATTTAATCGTGCTGCACGTATAAGATTTTTACAGAGGCAGCTGACATTTCAGTCATTATGCTAAGGGACAGACCAATATTTTGTGGCAGTACATTGCAGTAGCCTAATCACAATAATGTTAGCTAATGTTAACCAGTTAGGGCTACTACTTGTGTGTGCGCTACTGTCATCTTTACAACAACAAGCATCTTCTATTACTGCTTAGATAATACACTTTTCAATTCATTTGAGAATATTTGGGTTAATAACGGGTCTGGTTCTCACCTTATTGATGAACGTGAATTGTAGTCTGCGAGTAAGCAGCCCCAAATTCCTCCCTCAATGTCCTCCCTTAGCATAATGACTGAAATGTCAGCTGCCTCCGTAAAAATCTTCTTATACGTGCAGCACGATTAACTGAAAATCGCTGCGTTGCATAATCGATGCTAACTGGCTGGAGAGCTAACGTATAGCTATCTAGCGATAGATTTGAGAAACATAGCTAGTTAGCTAATAGGCTACCTATCTGAACGATTGTTGAAGACTAGCTACTTAAACAGGTTGGCTGCTTCCTTTGTGATACTCTGACTAAGCCCCTGACAACAGCAATATGCTTACATTGCCACGTAAAGTATGATTAGTTTTATTTTGCTTGCTAGAAATCAGCTAATGTGGGGATCCACAGAGTTATTTTTAGGTATAGATCTACAGAACCAATCAAATTTTGGAGGTTGCCAGCTTGTTATATTTAAGGAAGTCAGCTGGCTAATCAAATGATGGTTTAAAGGAATTATTATGACTGGGTGTGTAACTAACAGATATCCAGCTAACTGTTGCTAAAACGGATATATTTGTTAAATGGGACAGTCGCATCATTGACGTCTTGTTCGAGTTCCGTGCTCAGGCACAGTTAGCTATCACACTGATGCGTACCGTGCCCGAGTCCAACTGAACCGTGCCCAAGCCCACCTCTTCAAGCGGGCCTAGGCACAGTTCCGCATACCGTGCCCGGGCACAGTACGAAGCAATCACACTTGTCAAACGAACCAGACTTTGGGGATGAAACGTGCTTGGGCACGGTACGGATTGCCTAGTGTGAGTACACCCTTAGGCAATAACCCCTTTTGCCGGCTGCCCAGTCTCAAGGCTGCCTGCCTTTCGCATGGGGGGGTGGGTATCCTCATCTCTCCAGAAGTCTTTTCTGACACAGATCATTCAAGTCCCTGAAGCAGCTGACTAAATTTCACAAATAACTGTGTAAGCAGGTTATTCAAGGTGAGATACAGGTTTAGGTAATTTCTGAGACCATACTGTTGTATCCTTTCATTTATTTTCAATTGAGGGCCAGTTTGGTTAGATGGGCACGTTTGGGTAGATGTTTTTGCTGAGCACGGCGATTACTCATGTATGTGACAATGGCGGGCGTTTGCAGGGCCAAAGGGTGTGATCAATGACTGGAGGAAGTACAAGCAGCTGGAGACGGAGCAGCGGCAGGAGCAGAAGAAGGAGATGGAGCGGCTCATCAAGAAGCTGTCTATGACCTGCCGCTCCCACCTGGACGAGGAGCGTGACAAGGAGAAGCAGAAGGAGCTGCAGGACAAGATCAATGGCAAGGTGAGGGAGGGGGGAGAGCGGCCAACGTGAATCACACAGGACCACGTCACAATCGCTGCATGTGAATCAGTCATCCTTAACTAAAATATATTGTTTGAGAATGAAATCCATTTCTGATACCTTGAAACCGTACCGTTCACCTGTGCTGCATGCTTATGTATGGAGTCTGTGAAAGGGCATAAATCCATTTAATAACAATTAAATATTGATTTAATTGTATTCATGCACTCATTTAGCATAGACACAACTATTGTCATTGATATTTGTTACTTTAGACAAAGCAAAGAAAATGGGGAAATTCACACTACCACTCTCTGTAACCTCAATGGAACAAAGTGGTATGAAGTATTGTGCCACTTAAGTGAAACAAAAAATGTGTTGTCTATGAAAAGTGTTCCCTCTGCTCAGCAAATGTATAAAGTGGGCGTGTATGAGCAACCCATGTAGTCCTGCCACAGCTGTTGGCTGGGGACACCTGGGTGGCATGCTGCCCCTCTGGTGATCTGATGCATGCATGCCCCCTCCCCAGATGACCATGCAGGAGTACAACATGCTGCAGGAGGACGAGGACGATGAGGACTTCCTGCAGCAGTACCGCAAGCAGCGCATTGAAGAGATGCGCCGGCAGCTGTACAGCGGCAAGCGCTTCGGCCAGGTCCTGGAGATGACAAGCGGTGAGGAGTTTCTGGAGGCCGTGGACAAGGAGGACAAGGGCACGCTGGTGATGATCCACATCTACGAGGGCGACATTCCTGCCTGCGAGGCCATGGCTGGCTGCCTGCTGTGCCTGGCGCAAGAGTACCCACTGGTCAAGTTCTGCCGCGTGCGAAGCTCCGTCATCGGCACCAGTGCCCTGTTCACAGGCAATGCCCTGCCAGCGCTGCTGGTGTACAAAGGCGGTGAGCTCATCGGGAACTTTGTGCGCATCAGTGACCAGCTGGGTGACGACTTCTTTGCTGTGGACGTGGAGGCGCTGCTGCAGGAGTATGGCCTGCTACCAGACAAGGCAGCGGTCATCCCCACCTCCATCCGCAACGCCGCCATTGCGCGCCATGCCCAGAGCGATGACGACGACAGCGATCTGGACATAGATTAGCACACTCCAAACACACACACACACACACACACACACACATTCTCTGAAAGTAGATACATGCAGGGCTCTCCCCACTGTTTATTCATTATGTAGGCCCTGTGGCACCCCTGCCTGTTAAGTGTTTAAATGGTGTGTGTTTGGGCAGTCCCACAGTAGATGTGTGTTTGTGTTAGTATTTCTGTTTGTGTTCCCTTCCCTCAAAGCTCTGAGCAGGTGTGTCCCCCCCGGACACACACACACCCTTATGATGAAACGCTCTGGAATAGGATGCATGAGCTGTGGATCTCTTCTCTGCATGAACAGAAATGCCCGCAGTTATCAGCTCGAGATATGGTGTGTCTCAACCCTGATGTTTCACTACCTGGTTGACCATTGTAAGACGTGACGGGCGGGACTGGTTGTGCTGCTAATGTAGATGTTCTCAAACCATTTCTCCTCTCTCCATTTCTCAGACCTAGAGACTTCCAGAATTTCTGTGCCACATCAGGTCTGTCCACCAAGGAGCTCTTCTTTTGTGTGGTGAATATTGTCAATGTCAGAGCAGTCAGTAAACAGTTAAATCCATGTTGCTAAATAGAAGCAGTCATGGTTTAGATTCTCATTTTTAAGAATCATTTTACGGTACTTAATTGGGTCTGGATGCACATAATTCTCATAAAGAGAATCACTGAGTGCATTGTGGAGCCAAAGGCATTGTCAGACATTGTGACCTGTTCTGACCTCAGTAGCCTCAGTGGTATTAGAGGTCAGGTTGGTCCAAATAAGTGTAACTTCAGTTAGCCTGTACATTTGAATAAAATGCAACACAATTTAAGGAAATGTCCATTAAAACAGCAGTTATTCACTGATAGTTGTATGTATTGAGTTGATGTCAGTGATGCTGTTGGTAGAACAATGCCAAACCTGGGCACCTGCTGATGTCAACATGTGCGGATGTTGACCCGCAACATCTTCTGTTTATGACTTGGCACAATTGCCCAATATTTTCATAGCAATGGTGTTGGAACAACTCACCTTGTGGTCTCTTTGGTTGTTACAGTTTAACTATTCATTGGACAAAATGCATTTCCTGATGTACCAAACTTTCTCAATTTTATTGGCAAAGCTGGGCCTCCAGACTCTTTCTGTACTGGAAGTAATAATTTTGGTCGTAGCTTACCCAGCTAAGCTCATTCTTATTCAAGGCTCAGAACTTTGTGTGGACAAAAGCCAAAAACCCTCCTAGGACTCTTATCATTTCTAACACACGTCACAGAACCCGTTCCGCAGTGACTTCACAGTCAAAGTTACTTGCTTGTTAAGCATGAATTAGTGAACTACTCCGGATTCCATTTGTTGCACATGTTATAATATGCATACATTCCCCTGTAAAATGTGCTCTCAATATTATTTATTATCAAAAGGAATGTTGGTATCAGTCTGTGTGCATGTGTATTATGATTAGTGAGTGCAACAATATCATATTCTTAGACACAAGAAGACAACTACAAAACCTTGGGACATATTTCTTAGTTTTATACATTTTCTATGTCTTACCAGTTTGAAAACTATTGCAAATAAATTATTATTCCCACTTGGACTCTGTATTAGTATTTGTGTTGATATACAGTGGGTTATGGTGGGTAAAAAGCGAGAGGTAGAAGTTAATACTCAGATGACCCAAATTTGTAATCTGTCTGTATGACATGGTTCCTCCTGCTGACTGGGAGTTATCATTTCAACAAAATACAGACATGCATCTAATCTTTAATTGATGTATGTATGATCAATGAAAGATTGTGGAATTTCTCTTCTAAATTTGCATAATTCATAATGGCATCTTTCACACTGAGTTGCAGTTGTATAACAACATGACAATAAAACATTGCAAAATGAATAGAAAACTTGACATTTGGAGTACTTTATTAATTACATCAATACTAATAATCAGTCCATTTACAACTATTATGAAGCATTGTATTTACACCACCTATAACAATAAACCTATTTAAACACTAAAGACCACACAGTTCCTGCATTACTCTTTGAGTTGGAGCACCACAGTGCAAAAATGCACGTGTACAAATGACTCAGACGAAGAAGTAGAAATAGAAAATGGGGCGGTATAAGAATGGTTCTTTGGTGTGGCGGCCATTAATTCCTTGAAACATCCCTGAATACACAATACTACATACAAATGTCCCTGAATATGAAGGGACATAATGCTCTTGCCTCTGATGCTGCGATTTACCAATCTCTGAGGATTACGGTTACATAGATGAATGGGCTCAAAAGCCCTATATGTCCAAAGAGATCTGATTGTGCAGTCATTATGTGGCAACCACCTGACGTTTCATGTGCACTATTTAAAGAGTAACGTGCTCTTTGGAAAAAGGTCATTAAAAAGGTTTTTTGAAATTGCATGCATGCTTGGTCTGCATACCAGTGTCAAGCTTGAAATGCATTTGTACATTTATATATGCCTGTAATCTTCTTTAGGTTAATGCTTTACTGCACGATTTTCTGTGACTATGGGTGACAGATGTCATTTGTATGTGTTCTGTGGTAAATCACATAGCAGAGGCTACTCTCCAGGTTAAAGTACATTGCATATAATATTAACTAAAATGACAAATATACGATGTAATATCTCAACTGAATAAGAGACATTTGAATAATAAATAAGGAAGTATGAATAATGTGAGTGTATAGGAAACTTGTTTACTGAGGTGTCTTTAGGACATGATATTAAGGTCATTGACTGTTGGAAGACAATTTTCACACAATTACGTACTTTGTTACATACACAACAACATTATAAGTTTTGCAGAGTATCACATTCACCTATAACAAAGTAAAGACATAAAACACCAACACAATTTGTTAAAAATCAGATTGCTGAAGAGCAAGTGTGACTTTAGAAAGCAGGTTCAATTTGCCTCATACCATTGCCATTGTATGATATTTACAGTGTGCCTGTGTCCTCTTTAACCTAAGTGCCATCAGAAGAGCAGAAGACCCAGACAGGTAGAGATGGTGAGCAGCATGAGAAAGGGAGTCTGGATTGTGCTGGCCGCCCCATGGAGATCATGTCCACAGAATGCATGCTCCAAAAGGAGGTGCGTTTCTGCGCTTATGCCTGCAAGACGAGCAATCTTACTTAAAAGCCACCCATACACAATGCATGCCGGTCTGAAAATCGCACACTGACATGAGAATGTAGCTGAAGCTCCATTTCCATGTCAGTTCTTTGAACACATTTCCAGATAAATGACAAATAAAATAAGATGAAGGGCCATTTTATCACCATCATCATCTTCATCAATTGGGACGTATGAGATGCAAAAAAGTTTTTTCAAATCAGATAAAACCCTGCCACTCCATGCTTAGTGAGATGGTGAAATACTAAATACCTAAAATGACTTGCAGTCATTTAGGAAGGAAACTTGGCTTATCCTCCTTTTAGCAGTAGAAGATGCCTTTTATTGCTTTTTGTAGTAGGTTACTGAGATGACAAAATTATCTGCTCAACTTTATAATCAGGTGTCCATCTTTTGAGCGAATTCCTAGCCAAGGCTAATGAGATATACCCAGATCTGCCTGATGTTAGTGCCCCAGATAAATTACCTATCACACCTAGAAGGCAAGGTTCACCTGTGAAATCATGCAGTACAAGTTTCATTATTGATATTTTGTGAATGTCAGCAAGTGCAGGTCTCTACCCCCTTCCAGAATTCTACTAACCCTGCTGAACTCCAGAGAACTGGGAATCAAAATCTAAGACTACAAAACTCAATTCTGACTCAGAGGTCAGTCAGGCATCAGAGCCACATAGCACTTCCTGTGCTTCTGTACCCCTGAAACTGATAAATACGATAAGGGAGAGAAAACATACTTCACAGTGGAATGTGATTAATAGCCAAGGCCAGCACTATCCTGTGTATGCAAAGTAGCGATAACTTCCATCTCTCTCACAAAACTTTTTGTTTTAGCACTATTTAAGTCAATCCATGAGCCTGTTAATTTGTCTCAAACATCGAGCTAATACAGTCAATCTTGTTGAGCTTTAGGAAATTTTATGGCACATGGGCAAACCAAGCAGTAAGGATTTACCATGCTCTGTCCATTCCTCCCAGAGGTGCTGTAGGTCAGGATCATGTTCACCTCCTTTGTCTGTTCAAGGGAGAGATCTGCTGTTGATCAAATGATATTAAAAGTCTGTACAGTATAAGCATATTCTTTTTATAACGTCACCACACCATACATTGAATGGAAAACAGATACTTTACAAACGTTAATTCATAAACAGGCCAATAAACTGATCGCCCTTCAATTTCAGGACCATAAGAGTATGGATATGAACTTACCTTTGGAGTGGTTCCACAGCAGCTGTTTCAGTTCTCGGAGTGCCTGTGTCAGGTTTTCCAGCTGGTCATGCAAATGTATATTCTCCTCTATCAGAGCGTGGATGGTATCCTGAAGCTCAAACGTGAACCCCAATTTTGGAGCTATGGACACCGCCCATAATGCAAACGATAGCTGAATAAGCGACATTCTGTTGGTCTCCCTGATGGCTGAGTGGGTAGTTCTCAAAGCACAGCAAGAGAAGCCTGAGGTTTCATTGTTTAAAAAAAGTGTACCACAACAAATCCAGGTCCCAGGAAATGCTAAACTATTCTGTTAACATAAAGTTGAAACAAACAAGCTGAATACAGACACATTTGTCAACCTAATGTGTTGGTGAATCCAATTTTTTTGAGGCCAAATGTGGTCAGATGCCAGTCAGCTACATTCAAAATCAATTCAATTCTTTTGCATGGCTGAGCCAGGCTAGTGTCAACACCCTGTGGCCCCGTTATCACAGGACCTCCTCAGCCCCTTTTCCATCATGCATTGATCTTGGCATGTCCACCACTGTAATGAAGCTCAAATCAGACATAAACCCAGTGCAGAGCAAAGACAAAGTAAACTATTCTATGCATGTTCTTCATGAAAAATATATTTTCATAATCAATTCCCTAAATTAGCAATCAATAGGAACTGTACATGTATACCCTGTTGACTTTTAATTAGGCATGTCCTACTTAGATGTCCTACTAGACTTGCACATGCGCTGTCAGATATCACTTTTTTCTAGAGGCCACATAGCCACTCAGGAAATCGATCACTTAGCCGTTTTCACATATGAACTCCGGACAAAAATTAAGCCTTTCAGTACAGTAAAGTAAAAAAAAAAGATTTTGTCCCCATAAAATAATCTCTCAAACAGCTGTCAACATCAAACAAAAATAATATATTTATTTTAACTGTCATTTATCATTGTATATTATTTACAATGACACAATCATCAGAGATGAACCAGTCAAAAGTAGTTACTAACAATTGCATCCCTTATTGCACGTCCAGTCAGTCCCTCATTCGGAGAGAACGCTGGAGGTTGGTCCGGGTCTTCAACAGGCTCAGGTGCATCATAAATGTCATCACAGAGAGGGACATTGCACCTGGTAGCGAAGTTGTGCAGGACAATACAGGCAAATATTATTTTGCTCGCTCCCTGTGCTGTTTTCTGTCTCTTCGAATAAAAACACTTAAAGTGACCCCACGCTGGCTATTCTATCTGTTGTTCTTTACATAGCTAGTAGCCTACATTGTGATATGTAGTCCCATTTAGGGCACTGGTAATCCGGATTTGGTAATCTTGAAAAATGTGTATCTGGATCAGGGTGATCCAATCCAATGTTGCTTTGAAAAACCGGCACAAAAGTAAAAAGGATTACCTGATCCTGGATAGCAAAACATGGGATTTCCAAATCCGGATCATTCTGATCCAGGTTAAACTTTTTGAACAACTGGGCCCGTAGGAGACAAGTTTTGGCAGTATAGCTATAGCTAACTATCTCTTTAAAGATCATTGGACTCAAAGTAGCATGTATTTGGACATATCCGCAATGTCAACGATACAGTGGAAAGCACGCGTACAGGCTCGCGGAAAACAGTACGAGGCAGATGTTTGTATTCTTCCGGTTTCGCGCCAGTCACATAATAGAAACGTCATCAACACACCCACTCGCTCGCGGTGGATTCTCCGGAACGTTGCCTGCTCTGTTCACACATGGGCTCACTCTGACATGAGGCGGACTTTGTACTAGGGAGCTGGCAGAACGAAGTCCGTCACATGTCCGGTCCGACTGATTTGGACATTTGCGATCTCACATACAGCTCCTCTCACATCTCACAAAGTGAGATTACAACAGATACCCATATCATTTCTACCACTCATTCCTATATTAAACCCATCAGACTTTACAATCCTACACAAGCTAGAAACCTGACCTCTAGGCACTCCTGCCCCTCCATGGCCATACATACCAAACTCACCATGCCTCCTCACTGCACCCAACCCCAACTAATGGAATGAACCATGTACACACCTGCTCACTATCCTCTGATGTCTACAGGTCCTGATGAGATTTCATATATTCCTCCATCCTGGACACCCATGGCCAAGTAGCTAATTTAGAATAGCAAATTTAATACATCCTAATATGATGGCACTGCAAGCTGGTCTGGATAAAAACATATGCTAAATACAGAATCTTCAAATGCTAACAGATGTGTCAATATAACAACTGGTTTGTAATCAGATGACAAACAGCTGAATGTGTTTAAACAAGTTTATTATGTCATTCTTATTGAAAGTTTATGCTGTCTTTGCAGCCCTTGAGCGCTTCTTCTTCACCACCACAGGCTTCTGGCTCTTCAGGATGGCGCTGGCACGGCGCAGGGCAGCCTGTCAGCAAAAAAAGGATTAACCTCACTATTACCCTTGATATCCCACCTTTACTTTACAGTGTGCTTAAGTAAAAGAGGTGCACAGATATGATCCAACATTCTTAATCATATCGCTGGATGACTGACACAGCTATGGAATTCCAGCATCATAAACTGTAGCTATTATAGACAAATAATTCACCAATTACATTGTTTGAAGGAAACAAAGCCTTTTAAAGGTCTCTTTAGAATTTGTCAACTATCACCTTATATGTTTAATTTCATCAGCATTAAGCCGCAGTGAGGTGGCCAAGGGCAGGAATGCTTACCATGCGCAGGTCTTTCCTGTAGTTATTCTTGCGGATGATGTGGCGCAGGCTGCTCAGAGTGGCACGCGAATTCTTGTTGATGGTGATTTTCTCATAAGATGTGGCTGGTTTGCGCTGACCTGTGAAACGGTTTGTTAAAAAGCACCACAGCATCAGATATTCGTATTACATGTTGATTTAAGAGTGCATGTCTCAGCTGTGATTCAAGAGAACAAGAACTGGGTTTACCCCTAATAAATGTTCTTCAATTCCATTACATATAGTACAATGCTCCTTGCACACAAGGTACAATTAATTTCTTTTGAGGAAAGCATTGTCCCATTAGAAAGCACTGTCCCATTAGAAATAAATGGTATCTGAACAGTTCTCCAGTGACACAGATCAACACCTACCTGCACGTTTCTTCAGGACAACGACAACTCCCTTCCCATCAGCAGCTGGCTCCACTCCAACCGTCTTCCTGTGCACAAGTCCATTAAAACGGAACGAGTTCTTGGACTTCAGGTTGTTGGGTTCCTGTCAACAAAACGAGAGAGAACTCAACACTTGTGTTTCAACTATTATGTTCTATCCTCCCCACACCTCCCAGTTACATAAGCAAAGTCAAAGTGAAATGGATCTAAGGGCTCTGTCATTACTTGTGCTAACTTTAATTTAAGCGGAAAGTATTTACCTTGCACAATACGGAACAAAAACAAAGCTAGGTATGGCCGGCCTTCACTATGGCTTGATCAGCCATTGTAGAACATGAAAATTGCACAATAAGACAAGACACTGTCACAAGAATAATTTACTTTTCTCACAGCCCAATTTGTCTGGGCAGGAAGGAATCCTGTCAATCTGCTTCACTGTACCACTGAAAGTGAGCCAACAGCACAGGCTTGGAAGAAACACCAAAGCCTCTGGCACAACATAACACTTCCACATGGGTAATTCATTTACCATTAACCATGTTCTTACACAAATGTTCCCAGCTACCTCGCTGCCCTGCCTATCAAGCCAACTGTGTGCCAAGAACCAGATATTCTAGGATTAGATTTTATAATTACTCTGCTGTTAATTACCACTGTCTAATTCAAATGTCTTCAGTACATTATACAACTTTAAGGCCCCGTTTACACATGGTTTTAAAATGCGTCTCGGGCAATCGGATCACAAGTGGACAGCGCTAAATACAAGTGTAAACAACCAAGACGCATTGTGATCCAATCACTCAAACCACCTGCCGAGATGGTCTGGGACGCATTTGACCACATATCTTTTGTAGTGTAAACACTAATGCGTCCTGAATGCATCCTAGACAAGGACGTAACAGGAAAATACGTCATCAATGCAGGACGTGGTGGTTGTTTTGGTGCCAGCGTGCCAACGCTCGAAAAAATGCTTTTCTAAATTTCTTCCTTTTGCGCTCTTTTGCAAGTTGCAAATGACTTTGTCCTGCTAATCTCAACAGTTGGAATAGCCCGTATATGTATATTAGTTCTTGAAACATGTTTGTTTTCTTAGCTAGCCCGTGCTAAACAAATCTGGGAACAGAGACTGACATAGGCGGGGTGACGTAGGCAGTAATGAAATCTGAACACAAGTGGTCAGCTGGACCCCTTGTAGACGCATGTTAGACACAGGTGTAAACTGCGATGTGTCTCGGCTGTCCACTTGTGATCCGATTGCCCAAGATGCATTTTAAAACCAAGTGTAAACAGAGCCTAAGCATTCTCTGTAATTCTATCTGCCCAGTGCCAGGCCGAAGCAGATAGGCTCCCCCTCTGAGCCGGGTTCTGCTCAAGGCTTCTTCCTGTTAATTAGGGAGCTTTTTCCTTGCCACTGTTGCCTTAGGCTTACTCTCAGGGGGTCTCAGGCCTGGTAACAATGTAAAGCTGCTTTGTGACAACTTGTGCTGTAAAAAGCGCTGTACAAATTGAATTGAATATCTGGAATAGTCTGGTTAGATCAGCAGTATTCCAAAACATTAACATACATGCAATATGTAGTCTTCCATTGTAATTCACTGTTTTATCAGAATTTAGAGGACAGGTAGTGATGCATTATATTAACAGAAGACCAATTAGAGTCTATTGCTAACTTCAGCTTCAAGTACCTAAAACTATTCTTTCACACAAAACTTTCACCCACAACATCCAGTTAATTGGAAGCCGATGCACTGAATTTAAGTACTAGATGAAAAACATTATGCCTTTATCTAACCTGGATTAGAAAAATGGTCAAAACCCTCATGCAAAGCACTGGAGACATTTAATAGCTACATCTGTGATTAACTACTCATGTGGGTTAAAATATAAAACATGCATCCAATAAACATGTCAGTGCATTGTGTATACCCAATCTCTGCAATGACTGAAGACGTACTCCATATTGTCAAGTACTCTAAATAAGCGGTTTACATATGTAACATTTCCTTTTAGAAATTAGGCACAGTGTATTCCATGTCTTAACTGAGTGTCTCAAATCGTCATTATACATGTTTGTGTCAATCAAAATACTAATGAATTTTCTGAATACTAAGATAATATCAGCGAGTTTACTGTAGATTCAAAGTTGGCTGGCAGGTAGCTGTAAGACTTACGGTGCTGTAGGTTTGTCCGTTCCTCTTAAGGAGGAAGCTGGAGCAGTTCCTGATCACCATCCACTGCAGATGAGACGACATGTTGACACACCTGGGTAAGGAAAAATGCAATCATTAATCCAATCACATTGCTTATTTAAAAACCCCGTCGAAGACCACACATTTGCGAACAAAACGGCAATTATGTTTGCAACCGATGATCGGGTTTCCCCAACTCTCTAGCCAATCAGTTGACATTGATGTTCCCGTACTATTAGGTTTTAGGTACATGCATACTTTCTAAACTTCTGTCAAATTTCAATCAAGAGTGTTATCTATGGGTATCTGTGGTGCGCGATACTCTGGCATTTGACACTTCTTTTCTCCTGCTAAATACGTTCTTAGGCAGCTATTGGCACATCACATAGCGTACACTGCTACTACGGGAAAGCGTGCGGCTTTCAGATTCATATAAACAGTAATTCACATCAAGAGTGGGGCTACCTAGGATTGTTTCCGGATAAACTCTTCCAATTACCTAGCTAAGAAGCACTTTCCAAAAACTTTCGTAAAAGCGTCTCATAATCGCTAGATAGCCCACTTACTAGACGGGCGAGTAAGAATACTTCTGACAGGCCTACCTCGGGAGGCCCACGCTGGCTAGTCAACTCAACACTTCAACGTTAACTAAGTACATATCTCTCATTTTAAAACAGTTGTAATCAGAAAGGGGCACTCTATATAGTTTACCAACCCAATACGCCCTGAGATACGATTAATACGTATAAAATTGACAAAACTTCCAAAACCCATAAGGCTAAATCAACTACGGTTCCGACCACGTTACCTTTCAGCGGCAGAAAAGAGAGAGAAGAAGGAAGGAAGCCAGCTTACAGCACTTTACTACATAGATCCCTGCGCGCTCGCAAACATTTCAGCTGTTAAATTTAACGTTCATACTATTCAAGTATAAACGATGCCGTCAAAATATACACTATTAAATTATTTATCAGTCAATATTTTGTTCTTTTGCAAAGATAAATGTTTCTATTTTTATATTAATTTAGGCATTCCTTCGGATGGATATTTTTTTTTAGAAAAGGCCGTACTGAGGCCCGTGACGTATGAGGTTGTCGACATTGTAACACCAAACATCATCAAGATGAGCCATGTAAGAACTGATAAGCGGTTTCGATTTCAGCTAAAGAAACGTTGAATGTGGTGTAGAAATCTCTTTCTCTGGTTCACGAAATGAAAAAATATGCATTACACGAACCAGGCAACAATAGTTTCTGGGGAACAGCAATGATAATGTAAAGGTATACACTGTTTTGAAGCTATATGGACATATAGTTATTCAGTATGATACAGCTACAATATTCAAAACAGTGCTAGCCATCTTAGTGAACGGAGTTAGTTAGATAGCTGGTGGCAGTACCTTTTACCAAAAGCTTTAGGCTAATAAAAAGGCTTTTTATTAAATCGATGCTACCCTGTCGTTAACGTCAAGACAAAAGAGAGATTGCAAGGTTGCCAAAATTCATGTGTGATACACCAAAATTTCAAAACCGTTTGGAAATGCCAGAAATATGGAGACAGAAAACTGACAAAGGAATGCTTTAATAAATGGTGAACACATCCGTTTTTATCATGATGGACGATGAGGAGGAGCTCGAGGCGTTAGGGGAGAGGCTGTATAGTTTAATATATCCAAAGCATGCGGAAATGGCAGGGAAGCTGACAGGTAATGCACCACATCATTTCTGCTTGGGGGTAGGGGGGATCTCATCACCTTGTTAGTACACTGGTATAGTCTTTAAATTTTTATGCCATTACATAGTAGGTCATGCATTGTTATACAAGATGCATTTTGCTGTTGCCTGCTTCCATGTTCTGAAATGGGAATGCAGTGGCAAAGGCAACATTTCATATATCATAAGTAAATCATGCATGCTAATTGTGTCTTTTTCTGTTCAGGCTCCCCTATAACTAGTTGTGATCTATCTGTGGTGTGTCTTGTGTCCTATTAAAAGTCTTTGTTGGGACAGTATGCTTTAAGCGATTTAACAAACAAATTATCATATTAGTATTAATATTATTATTTTTTATGTAGCCTAAACACAAGCAGAAATAACAGAAGGTTTATCTGCTGCCTGCCTTTATTGGTTAAGGCCTGCAGTGTTTCTCAATCCTGCTCCTGGAGCCCCCCTGTCCTGCATATCTTTGCTCCAAACACACCTGATTGAAATGACTAACATGCTCTTGATTAAATCAGGTGTGCTCAGCTAATCAAAAGTGCCACTGATGAGTTCAGTCAGGTAGGTAGAGCAGGGAAAGATGGAAAACATGCAGAGCAGGGGGGGGCCAGGACCAGGATTGAGAATCAGTGGGTTAAGGGAAAAGGTTATGTGCTGTAGCTATTTTAAACTGAAGTTTATTCATGAACAGTCCAGGCCTTTTGTTTGACACATTTCAGGCATGTTGCTGGAACTGCCAGGGTCTGTGCTGGCTCAGATACTGCAGAATGAGGCCATGTTGACTGAGGCCCTGGATAAAGCCATAACTGCTCTCCAACTGTGCAGGAAGACCAGGTAAGTGTGAATGTGGTCTGCTCTGATCCTCTTAAAGACTTTCAGTGTGAAACAGGACAGCTGCTCTATTTCTATGAGCAGTTTTTGGATATTCACAGATTGGTGAGATGAGCCATGTGGATTTGGGGTGGCAAACTTAATGATGGGGCTTCTGGTGAATAGACATCATATGAATGTGTCACTCAGCTAGCACCTCATGCTGCTTAGTACTGAGCTCCGTGTCCTCCAAGCAGTGACATGGAGTCCCATGGGGAGGACAAAGCATCCACATCCTCAGACTCACTGGGTGAACAGCTGTACAAGCTCGTTGACATCTACAACACTGGCCTCACTGAGAAAATCACAGGTACGGGCACAGCAAAGGCAATGGCCTTTTTGGGTGAATATATTCAAAACTGTTTGCAATGCATTGTAGTAAGGAGTGGGTTTTTTCACTTTTGAACTTTGTAATCAAGTCACCAGTTTTCAATTGTATTTATTTGTCAGCGGAGTTGACAATAAGAAGTCAGTATTTGTTTTGACTACATCAAAGTGACCTTGCCAGAGTGTCTGCACAGTATGTTACAATGCTTACTGCATTGTTAATAACAACATATCAACACTACATTAAAGGTACACAAGGATGCAGCCCTTGTTTTGGAGTGGCACATTCCTGCAGATTTTGTATTTTGAGCTCATGGTTGCAGTAATAATAACTGGATCAATTAGTAATAATTGATCCAGTCAAGCACTTAAGAGTACGATGACCTTGAGATTGACCTTGCATCTACTGTATTAGTAATACTACTCTGCTGTTAATGATGACTATGGCTTTCTGTTTGTTTTTCTAGGTATGTTGTTGGAGCAGAAGAAACAGGAAGTACAGAAACTCCTTTCAGACCCTGGTCTTTTGGAGGAGAGGGTTAACATTGCACTGAAGACACTTGAGGAGTAAGTGTACACAGCAAACCATGATGGGGTTTGTGTGCTTATTTGGAAACTTTTGACAGTGTTACTGTAGACACAGCTCAGGGTCAGACCATACAAAACTCAGCTCATTAAGAATACCAGCTTTTATCCCAAAATGTTATATATAAAGTATGGGATGTCATAAATTCTCTATCTTTTCAGTTGAAAAACTTAGACTTCTTTCAAAATTAAATGTAAATGTTAATACTCTGGCTTATGTTAGGAGTGAAAATAACTTGAATTCAGTCTTGGATGTGAATTTTTTTTATGTTGAAATAAGGACATTTTCACAGAAATAGATTTGGACCTCATGATCACTGTTCAATCTTAAAACAGCAAATGGTTGGAAGCAGAAAGAAATACATTTTTCAATCAAATTTCAAGCTTCCTGTATGTGTCAGAATCACCTCAACTGTCGATGTAGGTATATGAAATATATTGTGCAGGATTATAGATTTTGACTGGTCAGCGCTAACAGAGATGCTGATATGCCTTAGTGTGATGTCCCTCTGTCTCTGCAGACAGAGCCCTGAGGAGACTGATGTCAGTGACTCTTCGGATCCCGATGACACTGAGAAGCTGGGGGAGAGGCTGTTTGAGGTTGTGCACCAGATCGATGCAGTGAGGTGTGCCGACATCACTGGTGAGTTTGTCATTACTGGCATTTAGGTGACACTCTTATCCAGAGCAACTTACATCAGTTACAGGTTTTTTTGCGATGTTATCTGTTTGTACAGCTGCATATTTACTGAGACAGTTGTGGGTTAAGTACCTTGCCCAAGGATACAGCAGCAGTATCTCCATGGGGAATCGAATCGGAAACCTTTTGGTTACAAGTCCTGCTCCTTAACGACTATGCAACGCTACCGCTACACTTTTGAAAAGCTACCCTGTTTCCATCATCCTCCGGCAGTTACGTCCTGTTTGTAGCTGCCTGGTCAGAGCAGCAGTGGCATCAGTTGCTGGTTCTGGATCTGACTCCTTGTTTTTTTTTCGCAGGCATGCTGCTAGAAATGGACCATGGGATGCTGAGGCAGGTTCTGAGTGACCAGGTCATGCTGGAGATGGCGGTTCAGAAGGCCCAGTCAGCCCTGTTGGAACACGGTGGCCACACACCTCCATGGAACACCACCCTGTCCTCAGGAACACACTCTTCAGAGAGCAGTCAGACATGAACGCAGGCAGCTATGCCTTAGAATAGCAGTGATCAGAAAGAATCTTGGCTTAGTAGTCACTGTTTTGAACTTTAATTTCTTATGATATAATCAGCGCATATAAAATCAAATAAAAGGCAGATTAATGGTTTGGGTTGACACAGAGAGACTGTGCAGATATGAAGTAGTACGGCCACATGACCTGGTCTTTCTGATAAACAAGGACTTAAGAATGAGGCCACACTCATTCCAAGGCTTTAGTGTCATGGCAAGACTTCTGTAACCCAATGCAGTGTAGTACATTGCAATGTAAGGTTCTGTGCTGTGATAGTCCTGATGCCGTAGAGATTCGCAAAAGCCATTTCCTGAGAACTACCACAAGGGAAATCTTTCCTGATAGAGACACTGTTTTAATAGGATTGTTGCCATGGAGTCTGTTCTCTGCATGTTTGCAGGCAGGCATTTGGAAGGTTCTTATGTAATGCTCTTAAGATTCACATCAATGATGTAACTAACTGATCAGTGGTCAAATTTCAAGCTTGAAAAAGACCATGTTTTCCATTTCAGTGTCATCTTATGGGTTATACAACAAACATTTCCTTTATAATGAAACATCTGTGACATAAGGATATTATGTATTACTTGTTCTGCATATCATGTGTTTTGACAGCGCCAGTCCCTATACTGTTATGTGAATGAGTTTTAACTTGTTTATTATTTATGTGGTAATAGGCCAACATACACTAACTTGACTACACTAATACTGACAGTGGGTTACCTTAATGGGGGGATAAACATGATACTATATGCATCCATACAATATGAACACATTAAGTATTAACATATTACAGGTATAACTGTCCAATCATAACTGTCTTGTTAATGTTAATGAATTAGAATTATTAAGTGGGTCATACTGCCAACATGTTCTCAGTTACTGACTCAGGTTACATTAATACAGCAGAGTAAGAATAATGCTAAGTTTAATTGTTAAAAATTGAACATAACCTGAGATTTAGAAAGATTCACCAAAATACCAGGTTCAAGCAGCACACACTCTGTGCTGTTGAAGCAGCTTGCCTCCTCTCTCAACAGCTTGCTGGACCAGCATGCTTTATAAGGTTCCATAGAAGCTCCAAAAATTCAGGCAAATATGTCAGTTTATTTATAATAAAATTCCTTTGTAGAAATGAGTGTTTCTCTCAATGTCAGAGTGCTGGCTGAAGCTCATGCGGCTTAGAGTCACCACGTTCTTTAGAAAGTTCTCTTTAATCTAAAAGTGTAACATGAGCAAACAATTCTAAGTGTTGGTAACTATGGACAGAAGAATATATGAGTAAAATGTTGTGTTTGGCCCTATATCTTTCACCAAAACAGCAAATTTTGCCTGAAACATGCCCATAATCGTCCGCCTCGGTCCTTTTAGGAGACGGGGCTCAGGTGTTGCTCCGCTGTTTATGTTTATCACCATGGATACAAGGTAGCGTGTTAAGATAGCTCTTGTCAAAACTGGTAGGTAGCACTGTTGATCCGAAAGAATAGCAAACGGTTAAAGAAAAATGTCGCTTAATTACAGAGGAGTTTATGAAAAAGACAGATTCTTTAAATGTTGGTCAAGTCCCGCCTCCAATATTGACATGAAAGTGGACCAATGAAACCACACCACAGTACTGTTAGCGGTTCAGTTCCAGCTTGTCGCCCTTCCCGTATGCTATGACCCCCGGAAGTGCTCAATGTCAATTCAAGATGGCAACGCACATGGCGAGGTTCAGGACTTGGAACAGAGCGAAGAGGTAATGTTTTGTGTAAAACCGCTATATTGTACGGGCTGACCCCATAATGCTTTTTGCCACAGGTACCTAGTGAGAAATATACTTTCTGCTTCCAAAGACAACAGTTCTGTGTAGTTAGTTAGGTAACTGCCTATTGCCCCAATGTAACAATGCAGCGCATCTGCTGGCTAGCTAGCTAAGAATGTCACGACAAACAACATTCACTAGTTAGCCTGCTGTGTTTTAACAACATTAGACATAAAAGTAATATATATATATATATATATATATATATATATATATATATATATATATATATATATATATAGCAATAATAAATAATAATAAAAGTAATATATATCCCATTCTTTGCTTACAGTTACATATTTTTTAGCATGTTTTTGTTCATGAGTATTAGAGCAATTAACTGAGTTAAACTTGGTTATTCCCAACGCAGTTTTGGCATCGCTGCGTATAGACGGTACAGCAGTGGTGGCGGATACCCGAATGTGTCGTTGTCCACACCGCTGCCCGGCATACCCAAACCGGTGTTTGCAACAGTTGATGGACGTGAGAAATACGAGACCAAAGTAACCACTCTTGAAAACGGCCTCAGAGTTGCATCGCAGAATAAATTTGGCCAGTTCTGCACAGTTGGGGGTAAGTGCTGCACCCTTTGAATGATGGTTAAACAGTAAAGATAACTGTGGGGATTTGGGGATTCGGTTAAATGACGAGTGGTTCAAAGTAATCTAACAATTCAAACTCTTCATTTTCACTGTCAATGTAGTGCGTTTGCAGTTTTGTTTGATGGCCTTGACAATGCTTTAAGAGTTCTGAATTTTCAGTTCTAGTGAACTCTGGATCACGACATGAGGCAAAATTTCCTAGTGGAATTTCTCATTTCCTGGAGAAGCTTGCTTTTTCTGTAAGTGCTATATGAGTTGTTTGTCTTAACTCTGAATGTATTTACCAGTGAAATACAAGCTACATCACTGCTTTGAACAGCTATTAATAGTCAGCCTGGGACCCTAACTTCAGAGAATTGAGTTAGTCTAGATGATGTTACATTATAACATGTCTTTTTCAGTCCACAGCCCAGTATGGGAGCAAAGATGAAATTCTCCTGACCTTGGAGAAACATGGAGGCATCTGTGACTGCCAGACTTCCAGGTATCTTTCTCTGGTCATTTCCAAACACTGCCCTTCTGCCCTTGCTGTTGACAGTTCTAAAGGTAAAGGCTATGGTGTTTTTTCAGCAGTTTGGGTCATAATCAGTGTTGTCTAATTTGTTTGAAAAGTTGACAAAGACCTTGTGTTTCTGGTGTCCATTAATCACATCCTTCTAAACTGGAGTGCTGTTGTATAATTCACAGAGACACAACAATGTATGCCGTTTCTGCAGAGGCGAAGGGCTTGGATACGGTGGTCGGCCTTCTGGCCGATGCCATCCTGCAGCCTCGCCTGACTGGTGAGTGTGCTGCTCTGGTGATCACCTGATCTGCTGGTCTGTGTTCTGCTGTTGGAGCTGATCTGCTGGTCTGTGTTCTGCTGTCTGGGCTGATCTGCTGGTCTGTGTTCTGCTGTCTGGGCTGATCTGCTGGTCTGTGTTCTGCTGTCTGGGCTGATCTGCTGGTCTGTGTTCTGCTGTCGGTGCTGATTCGCTGGTCTGTGTCCTGCTGTGAGTGCTGATATGTTGTGTCTGTGCAGATGAGGAGATCGAGATGACTCGCATGGCTGTGCGGTTTGAGCTGGAGGACCTCAATATGAGACCAGACCCTGAGCCTCTGCTGACAGAAATGATACATGCGGTGAGCGATGCTTTGTGGAAAAACTGTGTGCTGGCCCTGATTTGTGACTACCCTCTTATTCAGTGGAATTAAGCATTTTTCAAAACAAGATTTTTTGTGATTCTTTTGGCCTTTTAAGTTATAGCTGCTGATTTTACAAAGTTTGTAGTTTGTTGTTAGTGGATGATGTTATAATTAAAAGTTTACTAAAATGCCTTATAGTTGTATGGTGAATGCTAAGATGAAGAGCAAAAGTTTTTAATTTTGTAAAACTTCTTTCTGAATTTTGCTTGCATTAACGCAAAGGGTGTAGATTTGATTCTTTAGTGGGGCAATACAGTTGTATACTTGAGCAAGGTAACCAGAATCGCTTTAGCAAATAGCCATCTGTGTAAATGAATAACAGGTAAGCTATTATTGTAAGCTAAGAAAGAACCTGGGGATGAAGGTATCTGCTAGGTAGTGTATACATTCTCAAGTATGCTTTTTTTTACAACTCATAGTGGGGATATGGGGGAAGCACAACCTTAATCCCCTTCGATATTCGGCATTTTCAGTACAGTCATGTGCCGCTGAACGTCCATTCAGACTTCGTCCATTCGCATATACGTCCGTAGTCCCATGAGGTTGTAATAAAGTTTAAAAATCCCGATCGCAGAAAGGGCTGTAGGGAGCGTAACCAGACGTAGTGAAGGCAACGCTTCCCACACGCAACACATGTATCTTATGTCTCATGGAAATAAAGCAATTGCGTTGCCCGGCGTGTAATGGTACAGTACATAGTATACCATATAATACATGTTTTATATATATATATATATATATATATATATATATATATATATATATATATATATATATATATATATATATACACATATATATATATATAATCATAATAAACGCCTATGCTAATGTCTTATGTATGTACCTTACCGTACTTTCTATCATTGTTTTAATGTGAACTTTGCATACTTACAATTAAAAAGTTTACCGTATAGCAGTGTATGCTTCGACTCGTAGGCAGCAGCATCCAATCTTGTGCCTACTCCATATAGGTTTGCTAAGGATATAGTATGGTGTTTGCACAACGTCCAAATCACATAACGTCCTATTTTACAGAACGTATCGTGGACGTTAAGCGATGCATGGCTGTATATTTCATATTTGCAGTACTCCATAAAGTGGAGTATTACAGCAGATAGATGCAGGATCATTCTTTCATCTTGCGCTTAGTCACTTAACTAAACTTTGCAATGTTCAAAACTCTTAACTGCTTTGTTGAAAGCAATCCGTTTTTTGGTTGTTATGTTGATTATAACATTTATTCCAGGGCCAGTTTGTTTTAAAATATAAAATTTGAAAAAGCTGGAAGTGTTCTTGATACAGGGAGGGGGTGCTACAGTATGATCCACCTCTGTTAAACAATGCCTCTCTTACAGTATGTGCAGGCACAGTTGATTAAGTGAGCATATCCATCCACGAGAGTGTAGTATGTCTCTCCTTTCTGCTGTTTTTTGAAAAAATAAACTAAGTGTGATTCCAGGAAGTTAGTTTTTGTTCTGTCTAAAGGGCATGAGCACATTTACAGTTTGCAGAAAGACACTTGTAAAATCATTTATTCGTGTGCTCATTGAAAGCTCTAGCCCAAAGTAGCAGCCATTTCAGCCATTTACATTTACATTTATTCATTTAGCAGACGCTTTTATCCAAAGCGACGTACAAAAATGCATATAGTGGGCAGACAGGTACAAGGGCAAGATGTGTACAGGTCATACAATGCAGATAGTGCTGAAGCTGAGCACAAGGTCGGTGTAGCGAGCCAGAACTAATCTGATCTAGGATTACACATATCGAATACAATCACAGGGACAGTAAAGTACCGCTATACTACCTAGGCAAAAACATGCACAATACAAGGTAAGAGAGAAAACTACAAGTACAAGTCAGGAATCTAAGATTTACAAGGTACAAGTTTTACAAGTTTCGAGGTCAAAAATGGCAAGGGCGTCAGTCCAGGTAGAGTCTGAAGAGGTGTGTCTTCAGTCCACGTCTGAAGGGTTGGAGTGAGGTTGTTGTTCTCAGGGTGGTGGGGAGTTCATTCTACTACTGAGGGGCGATGATGGAAAAAACGTCATTGTGAGGAGTGTGGGCCTTTTGTTCTGTTTGTGGGAGGAGCGAGGCGTCCAGATGTAGTGGAGTGAAGTTGTCGAGCAGGTGCATAGGGTAGGATGAGGTCCTGGAGGGAGGTCGGGGCAGTCTTTCTGCCCCGACCTACAGCGGGAAAGGACAAGGTTTTGAAGAAAAGGACAAGGTTTTGAAGCGGATCCTGGCTGTGATTGGGAGCCAGTGGAGGGATCTCATTAGGGGGGGTGACGCTGGAGAACTTGGGGAGATGAGATTTTGGATGAGCTGCAACGGCTGAATGGTGCAGGCTGGGAGTCCTGCAAGGAGGGCATTGCGGTAGTCCAAGCGGGATGAGCACGGTGGCCTGGGTGGAGTAGGTGGTCAGAAAAGTGTGGATCCCTTTGTTGCAGATGTTGCAGAGGAGGAATCGACAGGAGCGTGTTGTCTGGGAGATGTAGTCGGTGAAGTCCAGCCTGTTGACTTCCGGGCTCTTCACAGAAGTGGAGGAAGTTACTGTGGTGTCGTTGACAGTAACTGAGAGCTCTTGAAGAGGAGAGGGCTTGGCCGGGATGAACAGCAAATCAGTCTTGTCCAGGTTACGCTTGAGGTGGTTGGAGGCCATCCATCTGGAGATGTCAGCCAGGCATGCAGAGATCTTTTTGTTGACCTGGGGGGTAGAGGGAGGAAAAGAAAAGATTAGTTGAGTGTCATCAGCATAGCAGTGATAGGAGAAACCATGCAAGTTAATTACTGAACCAGGTGAGTTAGAAATGATATCTGCAGTGTGTGCTGTGTTGAAGTAGAAGGTATGGCTTTTGGTATTCATGTTAACATCTGGATTGATCACGTATAGAGGGTTCATGGTATAACCAAATCTTCTGGCAGGAGAGATGACTGACTGGTTGAGGGAGGGGTCCATTTGTATGTGGACAGTTCAGGCCATACAGTCATAAAATTCACTCATCTTAGGAATTATATGGAATATTTAGGAATCGTGAAGATAAGGAAAGCTATGATAATTCCTGGAGCAGTGGATTTAAAAACACAAGCAGACCTGAGATACTCTGCTGTCGGCCTTCACATTGATGCTCACATTGTCCATCTTTTTACATATTGACAAGTGTGAAAACCACATAGAGAAGCAACCCCTGTAGTGTGTCATTTGGGGAATTTAATCTGCTAAAGCCCCTCATGCAAACGCAGTCAGCAGCCTGACGTCTCTCTCTCACCCGGACCCAGGCTGCCTATCGGGGGAACACGGTCGGGTTGCCCCGCTTCTGTCCCATGGACAACGTGGAGAGGATTGACCGCACGCTGCTGCACGCCTACCTGCGGAGCTACTACACCCCAGAGCGCATGGTGTTGGCGGGGGTGGGCGTGGAGCACGAGCAGCTGGTGTTCTGCGCCAGGAAGTACCTCCTCGGGGTGAGGCCTGTGTGGGGGGTGGGCACGCCCAGCAGCGCTGACCAATCTGTGGCCATCTACACTGGTGGTATCATCAAGGTGAGGCCAGCAGCGTCCTTGCTCTCACTGTCAGAACTCTGACTGTGCCACAGTTGGTCATGGAGAATATTAAATCCACAAAGCATTTGGTTTGACGTGCTGTACATTTGTATGTCTGCCTTGTGCATCATAGGTATGCCCAACCAAATAGAGTCTAACCAGTTCATTTCCTTATACTGTTCTTTTGTGGAACACTTAAAAATGATTGAAACTTCAAATAGATACACTTGTTAAAAGACAATACATAAGGAGATCTACTATCATGGATGAGATCTTTTTAACCTTTACCTTTAGTTTGCTTCCCCCTTCCATGCTTGCTCTTGTAATAACTTGCCTCATCAGTCTTAACCACAGTTTAACTTGCCCTATAAACAGCCTCACTCACCATTAAGGAAAAAATACTCCATCTTAACTTTTGGTTCTCGTCTCTACAGACAGAGAAAGACATGTCAGATGTGAGTCTAGGCCCTACCCCCATCCCTGAGCTGACCCACATCATGATCGGGCTGGAGAGCTGCTCCTTCCTGGTGAGTGCACACAGCAGGGGCTCCTGTGTAATAGAGGTTATGCACGTGATGTCACAGTAGGCGGAGTCACTGTGGGTTACATCCACTGAGTGGCAGAAAGACTACTGAGTGGCAGCGTTAGCGTTCAGCTTGAATGCCGCGAAAATACAAAAAACACATCTAAAATGGGAAAGAGCTGTTGTGCAATTGACTGCTCAAATAGATTCAACAAGAAATCAAAAAGAAATCTTTTTACAGACTGCCGAAAGCTAAAGAAAAGAGAAGCAAATGGATCGCTGCAATTCGCAGAAACAACTGGAATCCAGGCACCGAAACGTGTAGCATACAGCTTTCCCAAAAAAAAAGTTGTAGGCTAATAAAATAAAAATATTTGTACAGACCTGTCCACATACAACCAGAATATCCATTGGTGTCCTTGTCACTTTAATTTCGCCAACAAATCCCGCCTTGAAGTATGACCAAGCGTCAAGGCTTTTGTGGACATTCTAAAACGTTTAGCGTGGCTTAATGTTCCAAAACAGCGATCAACGATCACCAAATTTCTATCGGACATCTTTTGTCATAAACCCTTCCTCCTATCAAAAGATCAAAACCAAAATCCTTTGAGTATGGAGTTTGAGTTTTCCTCTCCATTGATGCCCATTATAAGAAAAAGGCTTAACGTGGCTTTATGTTCCAAGATAGCATCTACTGATCACCAAATTTGTCTGATATCTCATGTCATAAACACCATCTCCTATCAAAAAAGCAAAACTAAAATCCAAGGAATGTGGTAATTAGGCTGACCTTATGTTAAGCTCTGTCCTCTCGGTTTAGCTTTTTTGTTAGTTGATCGCTGTTTGGAAAATTAAGCTACGAAGCGTTTTCCTTATAATGGGCGTCAATGGAGAGTTTTGCTTTTTTAATAGGAGATAGTGTTTATGACGTGACATGTCAGACAAATTTGGTGATCATTGATCACTGTTTTGGGACATTAAGCCACGTTAAGCTTTTCTCTTACAGTGGAGAGGAAAACGCTTAATTTGAGATAACGACCATACTCCTAGGATTTCGGTTTTGATTTATTTTGACAGGTGGAAGTGTTTCTGACAAGAGATATCCGTGAGAAATTTGGTGATCATTGGTCACTGTTTTGGAACATTAAGCCACGTTAAGCGTTTTAGAATGTCCCGGCTTTTGTATGCCTTCAGGCTTTGCTTTGTCTATTTCTCTGGCATCAAAATCAGGTACATATAGATGTCAGGAAACCCGATTCCTGGCCACATGTCAATGTCCATGGACCACTGGTTCTTTGGTAAGTTGTAAGGTTCACTGTCAAGTCCAACTGCCTTTAATTTGAGCAGATAATCGTTTGTTTTACTCCCGGTTTCGCAGTTTCCCCTACTAAAGGCAACCATGTTGCAGGATGTTTTGCCACTCAGTCCGACTGAGGGGGCATATTCCGGCGGCGTCAGTGCATACCCTCTATTTCTTCAGTTACTTGGCCATGCCCACTCTGCCTCACCTGCACCCTGTGCTGGTTTCCTGCATTGACAGGAGGATGACTTCATTCCCTTCGCGGTCCTAAACATGTTGATGGGCGGAGGGGGGTCCTTCTCGGCCGGGGGTCCCGGGAAAGGGATGTTCACCCGTCTTTACCTCAATGTGCTCAACAGGTACACCCCCCCCCCCCCCCCCTTCATCCAAGCCTGTCCTATAGCAGAGCTGAAAGATTGAGTGTCTGTTGCAGTAGTGCAGAAAGAAATGCAGTTACCCTGCTACTGGAACTTTGTTTTGAATGTATTTGTGATGGAATTCTGTGCTTTACAGGCATCACTGGATGTACAATGCCACTTCCTACCACCACAGCTATGAGGACAGTGGCCTGCTCTGCATCCATGCCAGTGCTGACCCCAGACAGGTATGAGCAGGAGTAAAGAGTGTTGAACCTGGACTACCCAGCAGATTTTGTCAGGCAACTACATTTTATGTATAAATGCACTTTGTGTGATATTGCCATATTGAAATTGAATACGATTTGCCATTGACACGTAAGTCTGCTTTCGATTTTTCTTTTAAGGTGCGAGAAATGGTGGAGATTATTACAAGGGAGTTCATTCAGATGGGCGGGACACCAGGAGAGGTGAGAGAGGCAATGCATTCCCCTGTCAGAGTAAAAGGGTTTTTAACACGGAGGCACATCCCTAAACTGACATACACACTTCCCATGCCCCTGTCTCCAGATGGAACTGGAGCGGGCAAAGACCCAGCTGAAGTCTATGCTGATGATGAACCTGGAGTCGCGGCCTGTTATCTTTGAGGACGTGGGGCGGCAGGTGCTCGCCACCGGCAAGAGGAAGCTGCCGCATGAGCTGTGTGACCTGATCAGTGAGTAGATCCATTACCATTAAGCTGCAGTGTTGCGCGATTAGAGAATATTTATGAAAAGCATTTACAGTTTTAGACCGTATTAAATTGCATTTTTTTCTGAGCAACATGCATGGAAAAAGCAAGCTCAGACCAGCTGCTGTACTGTTCCCAGGTTAGACTACATGAGCATTTATGAAAGGCTTTTACAAGTTTAGATTAATTTAGACTTTAGAAAGGAGAATTGGGTTTCTGTTCTGACCAACGTGCTTGAAACAGTGGCCTCCTGTCAGCATTAACACGCTGTACCCCTGCTGCCACACCTGTGCATAGGCTGTGTCACTGCCAGCGACATCAAGAGGGTGACGGCGAAGATGCTGCGGAGCAAGCCCGCGGTGGCGGCGCTTGGGGACCTGACAGAGTTGCCCTCCTACGAGCACATCCAGGCCGCACTCTCCAGCAAGGACGGCCGCCTGCCACGCATGTATCGACTCTTCCGATAGGCCACAGGTAGCTGACCACTCACGACCACCTCGGAGGAGCACACATGTCGGAAACTGAACCACAATACTGTTCTCTCACTGGAGAGGGTGCGAAGCAATGGTGGAATGTAAAGTGCTCGATTACTATTAAGTAAAAATTATCCACAGGCTTAGGAGGAGGTGTTGCCTTACAAAGATCTGTCTTACATATTAAGTCGCTGTTATCCAAGCATATAGTTCAAATAGCTGTATTTATTGGTTATAAAGCTGTCAGACCATAGTAAGGGTTGGGGGGGTGGGGGGTGTAACTTGAAGCCACGTTCTGACCGAAAGATTGGCTAGGCGCTGTCCTGTTATGGACCAGCTGTTCTTGGACTACTGTTGTAAATTTGCATGCATTTGGTTGTGAATCAGAATGTGCAAGTCAAGATCAGCAAGCCAAAAATCTGATAAGGACTGTTGGTGCTGAGAAGTAATCACACATAACAATATCTTAACCAAAACGTGTATCAGTGGGGAGTTAAGACTCTGTCGTTCCCATGAAGGTGGAACCTACAAATCAGTAGTTTAGGGTTTTGGAAGGTAATATGCTGAGGCCCAGTGGTTAGACTTGATAATGATAATCTGTTAGTCAAGAGTTTCTGTTCGGTTCTGCTAAGCATGTACCCTTATTGACTGCTGAACAGTGTATAACTTGAGAAAATTTTCTCCCAAGAACCTGAATAGATTCAGGGAACTTGCACTATGCTACAGGAATGTACTTGATGCATTTTTAGATGTAGTGTACTTTGCCTGGTTCTTTGATTTCATGGGGGGGAAAAAAATGTAAAAATTGAGAAATTGGAATATTTGTGTGGTTACGATTTTTCCTCTAGGTATGAATGATTCTCCTACATGGTTTGCAGATTGCATAGGGCTACTCCATGTGAAACTGATGATGGATGGGTCATTCCACATCTTTCCTCAATCGACATCATTTGAAATCTCTATTTAATTTTGAAATTAATTAAGAAATCAATTTTGAATTGATCCGACTACCAACATTTTGTTGGTCACATTTTAGCCACAGACTGGCAATTATGTCAATTTCAAGATGTTCACAAGGACCACCATTGATATTTTTTTAACCTTGATCTCATTGTGGTAAAATTATTTTTCCTTTTTTGTTTTGTCCATACCCTTCCCTGTTATTCCTTTATGTTGTGTTTACCGTTGTTTTAGGCATGGCAAAGACTGGACAGTAGAAAGAATGGAAACTATGAATTCAGCTATTGTGAACTGTGGTGAACCCCCGAAAATAATTAATCTGGTTCAAATCAATGAAACGGTTTTAGGTTAGCTGCATATGTACATACCGGATGTTTCAATGTTTCTATTGTTTGCATTTGCTTCCATACATTTTCTTCATTTCTCTGTTGTACTACATGACAGATGGCACCACTGCCATTGACATATGTGGTTATCCAGACTACTGATCAGATTTGACTACTTAAATTCCACCATCCTTTGCAGAATCCAGTGTCAGTCTTCAGTATCTTTCTGGGTCTGTGACAGTGTTACATGTATAATCTTGTATATATGTATGGAGGCTTGTAACTCAAGCACTTTCCGGTTACTGTACAATTGATTAGTTGAATTTGGCACTGAGTGTTTTAGGATGTTGGTTTTTAACAAGGCTGTTTGTTTCTCTGCAGTCACTTTATATATATATATATATATATATATATATATATATATATATTATTAAAGAATATATTTAAGTAGTTTGTCAGTCTTTTCATTTTGTATGTGGCAGATGTGAATTACCGTTTGTGCTGCAGATGATTAGATTTGATGTCTTACTAAATCTGATGAGAAATTGTGACTATGGCAAGTCATTGTCACCTCACATTCGCATTTACATATTAAGACACAGAACAAATGTATTCTTACTCCCCTACATCTTTACTGACTTTATACAGCATAAAATCTCTTCCCAGACAGTATAAAAAAATCAGTCCAATATGCTATGGTTTTTTCCCTGAATAGTGTTCACAGATATGGATGTACAGAACAAAGAATTCCAGGAAGCAGTGGAGAATAACAGGCAGGTGTGAGGAGTGCTCAGTGAAAGGAAGGTAATGCATGGAACACTTAATATGGTGGGTGGGTGATTTTACAGCTGATTTCGCTGGAATGTCCAGTCTCTTCAGTTTCAAGCATGTGCTTGTAGGTCAGTACATAGGGACAAGAGTTTGGTTGCAGACATGTCTCACACTAGGGGCGATTACCAACACATCAGACTTGAATGTTTGATTCAGCCTCCCATTTACAATCCCCTCTATGAACTATAATCATCATGGCTGTTGTACTGTGTTGACTTGAGCAAACCTCACTACACTACTCCTTTGATAATCAAGTCAGTCTGTGTTGACAAAAGCTGTGATTTGTAGATGCAAGGTATGCTTTGCTTGCCATTCAGATGAAGGAAATGGAGGATGAAAAGTTTTGACTTCTCACACAGTGGGCAAGGACTAGCAATACATCAGAAAATCAGACTGATTCTGGGAACAAATTGCACTGCTTATATGGCTGTGAAGGATTTAAACAGACCTGGGAGCAGCCCACTTCTCTGCTTTGCATATTTGTATTGTAAGGATGTGTTAATTCACTGGTCATTGATCACCATGAGTCCAGAATGGTTAAAAAGACTGGTGGATCTGCAGGGTGCCTTGCTCTTAACTGATGTCCACAAGCAAGCCGATAGCATCTTCTGTTAACCAATCAGCTTGCCTTGTGACTTCATGCCCAGGATTTGGTATGTGGTTTCGTGCCATCAGTGCAATGAAGAAGTTTCCTCCTTCAATTAAAAGGTTTCATGTTGTGTTTATTTAACCGCCTTGCTGTGTCATTTCACTCTCTGAACATTGTGTGATGTATAAAAGCCCTTTACATGCCATCATCATATCAAAAAGTCATATTCTATTCTCTCCCATATGCTAGATCCAAGGTATGAATACTGACATCAAGTGACTTCAGTACAATATTTTCCCAAGCTGAATCTCACCTGAAGGCCATATTTTAAGGCAATGAAGAACATGATAACAATTGCTCTTCTTCACTTCCACCAATAAAACACCCCACCGAGTCTGAAACACAAAATGATTTCCCATGAACAAATATTATCTGACACCATACTGGATATTAGGAAGGTAAAACATTTGTTAAGACATAAAGAGAATAAAGGTAAAATAGTATTGCATTTCCCCATACGCAACCTGTGTATATACACCAATGGCTGGTAAATGCAAATATACAAAATAACAATTAGAAATATATGTATTTTATATTATGCATTATATAAATAGATATGAAATATTGGGTCATTAAGGAAGTCATTTATATGGGAAGTCATCTGTGGCTACACCAGCGAAACCCCCATAAGTGGTGGAGGCAGGTATAGACCATGTGTAGGGAGAAAGACTAATCTGTCAGTCCCTATGGTCTTTAGAGCTGTTCTGTCCCCATGGTTCCTCTCGGCTCCTTCCTCATGCCATGAATCAGGAGATGGAGCAGACAGTGCTGTTCTTCTGATTCTTCATTGCCTCCTTCCACTTTAGCTCTCGGGTAATTCTCCTCCGGATTCCCTCCAGATACAAGTCTCTGTCAAACTGGCCTGCCCCCAGAGGGATGCTGGAAAACACATCACAATGGTTCAACGAGCCATGTCACATCAACCATTCTTCTCTCCCAGTGCTATACAGTCACCACATTCACTCTTCCTTGCATTATACGTTCAGGTCCCTCGGTTCACTCCAATACATATTTTAATCATTACAATCATGGTAATCAATGGCTGTCACTCACTTGTCCCTGCCGGGCTGGAGTTTGACCTGGAATATGCCAATTACAGGCCGGTGGTCTGACGTCTTGACGGATGAGCAGCAGGAGTACCTGACTACTTTGATGTCGTCCTTCTGACGGCTCCTGTACAGTATTCGGTCCTGCGCGACATCACAGTGAGAAACACCCAGTTAACAGGAGAAGCAGACACATGTACATTTCAAAGCATCAAAGTCAGCTCTTGAAAGGTCAACTCTGTGTTGTTCTTCCTTTTTATTCCAACCTTTTCATAAAAATTAGTTATATTTGAGTCAGCTCAAACACTTCCAAGTATGCAATTTATCTTGCACTGCATATATCACAAAAACTGGTTGGATTAAAACCTGTAGAGCATTCAGGTTCTCATTCATTTAAACACTTAATTCATATGAATGCTGCATTTCCTCACTGTATATGAAGGAGTTCTCTGCTTTGACGTGGTATCGTACACATCATAGCCAATGTCAAACTTGTACGTAGGGAGGAAGTGTATGGGTGCTTCTTGGAACCCTTTGAAGATGGCACCTGTTGAAAGGAGAGTTGGAAGAGATGGATGGATCCATACTTACGCTGTATCTTTCTTAGTTCAAGAAAGTAATATTCAGAATGATCTCTGGAGTGAAATCTAAAAAGTTTAACAGCTGAACAGTAGTATTATCATTTACAAACCTACCAACAGCCTTATCCAAGCTTACGTTCCCATATCTACTACATGGCTGTGCCTTAGCCAGGATTTGTTCACTATCTGCCCTGTACTTGTGTTACATGAATTGAACCTACCATCCTTCATCTCCTTGGAGAGTTGATCGTACTGCAGCAGAGGGCGCATGTCTGACCCCAGCTCATCTTTCAGGATAACCTCCACTCCTGCCCGGTCTTTACTCAGGCGGAAGTTGAAGTCCCCAAACCAGAACACCTCATCAAACCGGGTCGTCACGTCGGCTGGAGTTGCACAGAAAGGAAGGGTCAACAGCAGTGTAAACATGGAGCTAATGGAAAGTATGTTTCACAGACAGCGGGAGGTGGCACTCACAGGCGACAGAGCGATAAGGGTTGGTGTCCGGCAGCATTCTGGGAAGAGTCAGTGCCTCAATGATCTTGTTGTAGTCTAGAATACGCTCATACACTTTGTTCTCTCCAGCTGTAAAACAAGAATATGCACTGAAGGGAGACCACTTAAACCAGCTCAATCTCCACCAGCTCAGTCCCTACACTTTCCAATACAGTCTATTAAGAATAACTCTCCTGTGCTTTTGAGTGATCCCAACTGACCAACCTAGGAGGCAGTAGATTTTTAGAGCAATATGAGAACTGTGTTCAACCTAAAGTCCATTTAAATATGTATGACAACATGACTTCTCACAAATATTCTACTTATCCTGACCTGATATTAAGATCTGTGTGCCTTGTACACACAGTTGAAGCTGTCATTGTTGAAGCTATACATGTTGTGCCTTGTTGGCTGGTTATATAATTTTTTAAAGATTATATGGTCTAAACCACAGCATCCATGGTTAGTGTATGAAAGCAGACCAGAACCTCTTGTTTCCAATAGTAACGTTCTGAATGGAGGACAGACAGACTGAAGGAGCGGTTAGGTCATGATAAAGAGACTATCTGTGCTGCTCTCTCTGACTAACAGGATGACATCATGATGATGTCAAACTCACAGGTGAAGTGGGAGGTGATGAAGAGGAAGGAGGTGCCAAAGAAGGTGAAGCTGACCCCCACTGCACCTTTGGTCTTGATCTGCGAGATGATGCGTGTTGTGACGGTGGCATGTTCCACTTCTGCTGAGGAAAAACAGGGATACTACCATTACAGTCACAAATATCAATATGGAGGTGGACACCCTCATGTATGCAGTCACACATGGCATCCGATGAGGTTCATCTCGATTTGAGGCAGGACTGGTGTCCCCCCATTCCACTACTCCTGTCCCAGATCCACATGCTAATATGTAGCAGTGTGATAAGGACACATAACCAAAGGGTTGCAGGTTCGCTTCGCTGCTGGGGCACTGCTGCTGTACCCTTGGGCAAGGCATTTAACTCAATATTGCCAGTAAGTATCCAGTAAGTATCCAGCTGTTTAAATGGATAACATGTAAAACTGTAACCTATGTAAATCACTCTGGAGTGTCTGTTACATGACAATAATGTAATGTAATGCAATGTCACTGGGGTCTGGGGACACTCACCTGAACAGAACCAGATCAGGTCTCTCCTGATGAAGACACTGAGGTACAGCACGCCATGAGCTGCAGCGTAAAGCATTACATAATATGGCCCCAGAGACTCCTGTAGACGGATTTCCCACTCTCTCCTGTGAGGGGTACATTCAAGCCAACACACAACTTTGGAATAACAACATATATGTCTGTCATTCAGCCTGTTCAATTAAGCAGCCTTCCTTTTGACCTCCTGGTAAAGACTGTTGGGGAAACATTGCTCCAGTTCTTTATAGTAGCTATGTGCATTTGAGGAAATGACCACTCACCTGTCTGCACAGCCCTCCTGGACTCCAATGATGTACAAATCTTGTGCAATTTCAGCATCCAGCGGCAGCAAAAGGTCATCCAGGTTGGAGGGAAAGTCCTGCGGTTCCAAAATTTTCAAACACCTCAGGAGACATTTTACTGATGCTTTATCCAGTCATGTCAACAAAGTGACGAGAGTAGAGGCTTATCCACTACTGAATGAAATCACAGGACACTCCGGTTCACCTTCTCTCCTTGCATGTTCCACGTGACGATGTAAACTCCTACACGTCTCTCGGGAAAGTACCGGTCAAGTTCACCCGCCCCAAGCAGCGCGCCGTGTCCCAGGACACTGCCCTCCAGGAAGCTCCTGAACCACCACACAACCAGGGGGTGACACACATGTAGGAGTGGCAATGTTATGGAGGCACATCGAGGGATGAGGCTGAAAAGTAATTCTCTAGCCACTCTTAATACAGGTGCATTGTGGGTCGCAAGGAATGTGAACATCAAACTGAAGGACAACACATACACTTTCCTCCCACTGTAGCATCCTTTAATCCTTACTGTCAAAATTTCCTCTTAAGAGTCACTTGTATTTCCACTGGCATTCCAATCAAACATTTCAGTGCATCTTGTGACATGACTGAAAAGTTGTATGAACTAACATACCACTTCTTGAAGTGATGATTACTTTCCTGAAAACTGGCTATATCATGAATATTTATATGAGGCTGTTCCTCACTGTGTGCTCAGTCAAAGAAGAGTAACCATTTCTTCTAGTTTCTTTCTCACTTCCTTATTACTGTCAGTAACCAAAAACTGAAATATGGCATGACACTGTACTACAATCAAGCCAACTATCAAATTAATCAAGTAATCAGAGAATCTGTAAGTTCTTGCATCCCTATCCTCGTTCTCCACATTCTCTCCAAATGGATGCTGATAGCTGAGAACTTAATATCTCACCATCTGACAACTTGTTTCTGGGACCCAGTCCCCTCTCCCCCTCTGCAATCTAACCTAACTCTCTGCCATTCATAAACCCCCTGATCTAAAAACCCTGACTACCCGTTGTGTTGTTCCGGTTTCAGGCAGGCCCATGTCACACTCCCGTGCAAGAAACTATGGACTCCTTGCTGTGCAGAACTATTGCCTGGTCTCTTCAAAACCCTTGAGTGTGTTGTTTGTAATCAACTGTACCATTTTATCAGTCAGAATTACCAGTACCCGCATTACCACAATCACTCTCGCCACAAGGGTGGCCACTTTACCAAAAAGGCTCTTACACCAAAAAATGCCCAGACCAAACAAAAAACCGTCTTCAATTCCAATTAAATAGGAGAGCCGGCTGATGTTAACACTGTTACCTGTCACCTTTACAGAAAGCAAGTTTCTTCAAAAGAAGGTATTGTGCCAAACCATTCTCACTTGTGAGTTCACCATTCTGCTTTGCACATATGGGCTCAGGTACAGCACTGACAGCACCCTCCTGAACACCATACATGAGTGGGCTACAGTGGATATAAAAAGTCTACACATCCTTATGAAATTGCAGATTTTAAAATGTAAAGACAGAAATAGCAACATAAATGTCAGACACTTTCCATCTTTAATGTGACCTTCCAACAAACAAAAATCCAGAGAAAGAAAGAAGAGTTCATTATTAGGAAAAATAAAACTACAACACTGACTGCATAAGTCTGCACACCCCACCCAACTAATACTTTGTGGAAGCACCTTTTGCATTTATTACAGCAACAAGTCTTAGTGACCAAGTATCTATTAACTTTGCACATCTAGACCTTGGAATTTTATCCCACTCTTCTTTGCAAAAAAGCTCAAGTTCCTTCAAATTGCGAGCTGTGTACAGCTCTCTTTAGGTCATTCCACAGGATGTGTGCTTTGGGTCATTGTCATGTTGGAATGTGAAATTCCTCTTCATCTTCAGCTTTCTGACAGAGGCCAGCAGGTTTTGTGCCAAAATATCTTGATATTTGGAGCTATTCATTATCCCATCTATCTTGAGAAGAGCCCCTGAGCCAGCAGAAGAGAAGCAGCCCCAAAGCATGATGCTACCACCACCATGCTTCAAAGTTGGTATGGTGTTCCTTGGATGATGAGCTTTGCACCAAACATATTTATGCCAAAAAGTTCAACCTTTGTCTCATCAGACCATAAAATATTCTCACACATGGTTTGGGATGACTGAATGAATCTTTTGGCATAATTTAGATGGGCTTGGAATGTACCTTTTTGTAAGAAAGGGTTTCCGTCTTGCCACCCTACCTCATAGCCTAGACATGTGCAGAATACAGGAGATGGTGGTCACATGCAAGGAGTGACCGGTACCTGCCAGAAATTCCTGTAGCTCCTTCAGTGTTGCTGTTGGCCTCTTGGTAGCCTCCCTGATAAGTTTTCTCCTCATCCTGTCACCAACTTTGGAGGATCGACCTGATCTTTGCAATGTCTCTGTGGTGCCACATTTTCTCCACTTATTGATAATGGTTTTGACAGTGCCCCATGGTACAGCTAGTGCCTTCGATATTCTTTTATATCCCTCTCCTGATTGGTACTTTTCTAGGATGACCATACGTCCTCTTTTTCCTAGACATGTCCTCGTTTAGAGACGCATGTTTTAGGCCCCAAAACGAGGACATGTCCGGGAAAAAGAAGGACGTATGGTCACCCTAACTTTTCAACAATTAGCTCTTGCAGTTTCTTTGGCAACTCTTTGTGGACCATGGCTCTCCCAGTAGGATGCAACCCCAAACATTCAAGCAAATCCTACAGTAACAGCTGACTTTAATCTGGGTTTAATCAGAATCACTTTCATTGATAGCAGATGTATGGTATTTACCTACAGGCATGATTTTGAATGGGATCGGTTAACTTTGAACACAGCCATTATGAAAGGGTGTGCAGACTTATGCAATCAGGGTGTTGTAGTTTTTTATTTAAAATGTTCCTAATAATTAACTATTTGTTTTTTCGCTGGATTTTTGTTTGTTGGAAGATCACATTACAGATGGAATTGTTGTTATTTCTGTCTTTACATTTCAAAAACCTGCAATTTCATCAGGGTGTGTAGACTTTTTATATCCACTGTACATCAGTGCCTCAGTTACTTATATTATTTGGAAATAAAACCTTAGAACCTTTTGAGATTCATTGCTTGTTCTATATCATCAGATTAGTATAGCCTCAATATAAACAACATAACTTAGTGAAAATTTAAGGTGAGATGTTGTCACCCAATAGCAAAGACTTATTAATCCTCATGAGTACTCTGCCACCTGAGAGGAACTGCTTGCGGACTGGACTCTCCGACTTCCCTCTTCCCTCTGATCCCCCTTGGTGCTTCCTCTCGAACCCTCTCTCTGCGGTCGTTCTCTGATTGCCTTCAGCCCAATTCTCAAACCCTTTTTACATAGCTCCTGCAGCCGCCCCCCACCTGCTGCTCCCACTAATCTCACCTTACTCTCCTCTCCACGTTCTCTTCCTTCCCTATACTCTAAAGACACAGCACAGAGTCACACACCAACAAAAAGAATAGTAGCCTACAGCATAGCTACTTTCTATCAATATACACATGCTCTACGGAACAAAGCCTTTACTGTGCAATCCTCTCACCAAGCCTATTTTAAGATACTGGAGTTCAAAGTGTGACTCTTTAAAGGGCTATACAGTGTTTATACATATATACAACTCACATAAAATACATGGCAAAACAGTAAAATGTACACCTGAACAACATTACTTTTCTAAATGTTTTATGAGAATCACATACCTTGGTCATTTTTATAATCTTATTACAGCATTCTGCCCACTGACCCCAGATACAAAGGAGAACACCTTTACAGATAACATTAAAGTTTAACAAACGCTGTAAAGGTATTACACTTGAATGCATGATGTGTAATGCCTTAAACAGATGAGGAAGATCTGATCTGCGGGAGAGCTGAAGTCAGCCTGGGACCAGATATACCACACCTGACAAGAGGAAGAGGCCCTTACCTGTTCCTTGCATCCCTGGGTCGAATAGGGTTGAGCACACTGAAGGTGGACTTCATGGAGTTGAGGGAGGTGTTGTCAGACACCATGGTCTCCGACAGCCGGCTGTCATAGTGGTTACTGTGAAGGTGCTCCGACCCCACTCTGCCGGCTGCTATATAATCCTCACAATCCTGGTCAATCTGATTAGATGCTTTTAAGGACGTGGACTCAGCGCAGAGCTCCGCTGCAGGAGAGGGGCCAGAGGGCTGCAGGGGAAGGAGCTGGATCTTCGCATGGCGCCCCGCGGGGTCGTACAGATCGGCGTTCTTTCCCTCGGGGTCAGACAGTCCGCCCTCCTGATCCCTGGAGGTGGAGACGTCCCTTCCGCTGTCGCTGAGTGCGCCGTCCGCGGCCTTCTGTCCATTCTGGAGTGCGTCGGCAGGCCGACCCGCGCCGTCGCCCTGAAGGGAGTCTGTGGAAGACCAGGGCCCCGAAGGATCAGTCAGACTCTCCTCATTGGCCTTCAGCTTTCTCCTCCTCACTCTTGCTGAGGAGATCGTTTTGGTCGTCATTACGTTGGGAGGTTTAGGAAGGTGGGGGTGTTGTGTGCAATACGAATTTAAAACCTCCCGTTGGTCCGTTTCCTCAGTTGAGAGTCTCAGGGTGTCCTGAAGTACCTTGTTGCTGTTGTCCTCTTCTGCATCGCTGAACAACTTCTCCTCTCTCAGCCTCTCAGTAGAGTCCTTGGCTGCGGTTTCCACGGACAACACCGAGTTCACAGGCTGAGAACAGATTCCGTTCTGGGTGTTCATTGTTATCTCTCATCTCCAGTACCTTGTAATCTCCACCCGAATTCTTTCAGCCACTACATCACATTCTCCACCTCTGGAAGGTAAACGGCAGGGCGGTGAATTATTGATGAAATTACATTAATCATGAATCAGATCAACGTTTTTGATCTCTGATTATTTTATTAAGGCTACAGAGTTTATAATTCAAGGGGAGTTAACAAGGGGTTCGCGTTTCAGAAATGCCAAAACTAAAATTATTTAATTAATAGCTCAATTTGCACCATCTCCACTTCAGACAATAATATCTAAATACTAGTATTTCCGTCACCTAAAAAGCAAACTACATCTCAGTTTGCAGGTATTAAACTACTTATGTCGAAGCAAGTTTATTTTGCTATCTGTGGTCTTCTTAGCAAACAGTAGGTCAGTAAAACTGCGTAAAAATGGAGATTTATCAATCTTGAGATCATAGTAAATGTTATGTTAAACGACGCAGAAGTAGCCAATTTAACGGATTTTTTAAAAATTGACAATCTAGTAGCGACAATGTTAATTAGCTAACGTTAGCCAAGTTACGTTAGCTAACTGGCAACAGACATTACTTGGCTAACGTTAACTAGCTACCAATCGTTAGCTAGGAAAACACTGCATCGTTGCTTGGCGAATTCAGTCATTAGGTAAGGTCGTTACCTGGCCAGGTCTGCCTGTTGCTAATACTTTTTACGTTCTCTTTACATGTCCTACGTCAATCTCGTAGTGTTAGTCAAATAAACTCAATACATTAGCTAGCTAACGTTAGATACCTTCTTTGGGCTCCGCAAGCACTTCGTGTAGTGCAGCGCGGATTCGCTACTTTTGTGATACGTGGATACGCAGCACTTGAAGGCACAGACGAACGAATACACCATCCACATGATATTATATCTGCCAATCTGTACATCCTGATATCGTGCAAACCGACTTTCTACATCACTTCCTTAGCAACGAAGCGCTTAGTTACCAAGGACGTGACCTGGAAGAATTTTCCTGGAACAACAACAGCGCCCTCACCCTTCTCAAGGAAATGCGAAACCTCGAAACGTCCACGGATTACAAGGCGTTCTTAAGTTTATCAAGAACCAAGTTTCAGATAGGTAACTTCACTAGGTAACTTAACTAAGCGCTCCCCGTGTTTTTCTCGGCCAGTTTTCAATTCATTAGGGACTTTTTACAGTAAAGTGATAGATCTTCTCTGTAATTCCAGTATGGAACAGCGAGTTTCTTTGAAAAGTAGACCAACACGGAGGTGGTACGGGACAAAGCAATACTGTGCATGCACTAAAAATTAACTGAAATCTAGAGTTCTTTCTCTATGGTGATAATTTTCGTAAGCAGTTTTGAAAATTCAACCAGCTTACCAATAAAACTACTGTATACTGTGCTACCTTTGTACTATGGCAAAAAATACATTATTACATCAATAAAAACTCAAGAGATGGGACCAGGCACCTTTGACTTCTGACCAGGCAGTCTTACAGAAATCAGGGAATCTAAAGTTCATAAAAACTCCATCACTGTGTGTGTGTAGCACAACCAGTATCACACACCAATGAAAATGTGTAAATACTTAAATCATCATGGTTACACAACATATACACCACATCCTTTCAAAGTGCTTAAGAGCGCAAAAATATTTTTATTATCATTTGTTTTAGAGGTTTTGCTTTTTGTCAAGAACTTTACAATGTCAATTCTAAACACTTAGGAAAATCAAGAGCTTCCTTAAAATAAAGGAAACTGTTTGAATTAAAAGAATTCAGCAGTCTACAAGGAAACTCGGCTTAAGAAACTACACTGAAGGGTTCTGGGTACACTGAAGATGACACAGAAAATAAATCACAACAGTAAGCAAAAGAAAAAAAAGTGGGAGACTGGGGTTAGAGCAAAATCATTCATGTCCTTTCACTCAACATGTTTTCATGATATTTCATACACCGAAGCCTTTGATACAAATGATCAGGAAGTAAATGTTTAGATTAATTGCATTTCATGGTTAACTTAGAAATATTAGTTGCTTTGCACACTTTGACTACAGGTCATAAATACAATCTGAATCAGATATACAAATACTTGGATAAATTCATGACAATTAAAAATGGTGTTAAGTCCTCAAACCTGTTGTAAAAATGGTACTCACTCGTAGTTCCTTTAAGATTTTCCTTAACTGTTGGACTTAGAATGGTTACTGTTTAGCTTGATTAAGACCATGGCCAATAACAGGCAGGCAATTCAATAAATATTTCAAATGAACAAGATTCCAACACTCCAAAAGGATTATCATTGAAGGCTACTGTACTATGGAAGCTTTGCTTATGACTTATGTTATTTGAACTGTGCCATTCCCCCTCTAGAAAATATACTTGTAAATGGGTGTCAGGGAAAAAAAAAAAAAGGGGGGGGGGGGGGCGGGGGGGAGTGATATTGCACTTAAAATTCACACAGTTCCATGCTCCGACAGACCTAGCCTGCTCTCCCCTTCAGGAGCACATACAGGGACACCACAGGAACTACATAGGTACAGAGGCTTAAAAACAAAGTAATCAGATTTGCAAGAGGTTCAATCAGGCTTTATCTGATGAGTCCTCTCATCACAGCTTCAGAAGAGTGGGGAGAAATGGGAGGCAGTTCTCCAAGGACACTCGGCTGGCATTGAGATGAAATTTTTCCTCCGCTTAAAAATCAGAGGAAAAGCACTAAAAAGAAACCATCCATTCCTGGTTACCAAGTGGTGGATGGGGATCAGATGGAATCCATGGTTCTGGTGTGGTCAGCGGACTGTCAATAAAGTGAAACTCACGGACTCTGCATCAGCTGTCCTTAAAATGTGCCCTGGTAAAATAACAAAACTTACTACTGCTTTTTTTAACCCTTACAGAAGATTATCTTTATTAAATATTGAAGTTCATGAGTTTGGACTATCTGCAAAGCTTTTGATGAAATATCATTGATCAATATGTAAAATTAATCTCTCATTTAATATTCACCACAATTAAGAGACAAGGGCTATTTTTACAGCATAATGGTTTACTCCAGCTTTACTGTGTCATCACCAGACACTGCATGACGTGCCCTAAGATCCTTGTGTGTGGGATGACCACTGCAAAGCTTGAGCTGCATATTCTACGCTGCACTAAAAAACCATGCAGGTTCAACGAGATTTGAGGAATACCAGCAGGAACTGAGTGCACATATTCCAAGGGCAAAAGAAATTAAGGGAAAGGAGTAAGGTAAGAATGAAATGTTGATTTGGTGAAACTTTGATCAATTGATGACATGCTGGGTGAGAATGGAGAAGCAGCTAGTTAGAATGCTTCAGAAGCTACTGAATGTGCTTCTTTGGGGGCAGTGAGCGTCTCAGAGCCTGACAGACAGCTGCAAAACCGGGCCACCTCTTCAGCTGCTCCTGCCAGACTACTTCAGTGTCGGATACTTCCTCTGACCAAACCGGCCAGGACGGCCTGTTCCTGTGGGGGCACTCGGCTGAAAGAGACAAAAACATCCCGCCCCCCCCAATCAGTATCACAACTGTCACACTTTCTGTTGACTGTACACTCCACTCTCTGCCTCTGCAAAAATAACCAGAGTTTGGACTGCAGTGTACCTTACCTTTAGTGATAGGGTTGGATTAGAGTATTCAACAATGCTTATGGAGATGTATTTGAAAAGAAGGTTTTCTTAATGGGTCTCAAAACTCTCAGAGGGGCTGGGGGGCTGGCTCTGAGGGCTGAGGGAAAAACTGCCATCTACTGACACTGAGCCCCACATGCAGGCCAAGTTGCTTTTCCTCACCAGACATTCCACTATTATACCTCAAAGTGACTTACTGTATCAGTTATGTCATAAATGCTGATTCTACTCACAGAAGCTTACACAATACACATCTTGTGCCATAATATCCCAGACTTCTACTAAGAGCAGTGTAGTATCCTAAACACTAGGAGCAGAGGCATTGTTATGCTGTCAACTTTCCAGTAAGCTATGTATTTAATCCTTTTAATGTTTGCAAATGGTAAAATTTTAGGCTTTAAGCCCTGCAAAAAAATTTTAAACTATGTTTACAATTTAAAATAGCTGATCTTTTGATTGCTAAAAGCACAGAATAATTACACATTTGACTCCCGCCTATGTGTGTTCACTTGTAGACTCACCTGTGTAAACTGGGAGGGGTTGTAGAAAGTCACACCTCCAGTGGGTGGGCCTCCCTGGGCAGGTGGCTGAGTTGGAACCTGGAGAAAAATATCAAAGTTTTACAAGGAAGGTCAAGGTTTCCCCTTTTACTCCATGGATCTACAAGGAGGATTCAATGACTTCTATTTTAATATACAAAATGTTTCTTTCTTTCACAAGACACTTAAAGCCTTTTATTTCATTGCAGATGCTCTGTTGACATTTTTCAGCAACACCCTCCTCCCTGTGAGCCATGGAGAAAAGGAGGAAGAGGGTTAACACCACAGGTGCACCACAGGTACACAGGTGATGCTCTATTCTCCCCCAGCAGAAAGATCATGTGATCTTGTCGAGGTCCTCCCAGCCCCAGCCCACAGCGGCATGAGGCACATGGCAGACGAGGCAGAAGGCATGATCCAGAGCTTGGGGACACACCCACAATGTTAATGAAAAGCATGCAGTGTGCAGGGTTAAATGTAGGCATGCGTACAGATGTGGTGACGGGTGTGACATCAGAGAAAAAGGGGGGGGTGATGACTCTGCCTTCAGCATTGGTGGCGGGGGACATGAATGAGGACATTCTCAGATATCATCAAATACTCTGATTTTGACTGTAAATCAGGTCTTGTGAAAGTCCAATCAAGATAATGGCCAGATTAAAGACAGAGGGGACAGATTAGAGACAGAAGGACCATTTATTTTCACTGTGGGACAACTCAAACTCAACTCTACCCACTCTGTGAATCTGAGCCTAGAGTGAGCCATGAAGTGCAGACAGAAAGCCCCTCCAAGCCCTGATCCTGGATTAGTTGAGGTTCAGATTAGGGTTTGTTTCTTTAACTGATCCTAGTGCTCAGTGCTCAGAGGCGCCATCTTAACAGTACTATCTATACTAGTGATTCTGAAGAGCACTGTAACACTGCTCATCTTTCATCCAATTGGACAGCTGATAGTGCAGATTAGGCGGGTCAGCTGGAGGCAGAGGGAGAGAACGTGTGCTGCTTGGCGTGTACGGGGCCAGGGGGAGGCGTGATGTGTAGGGCATGACGGATGAGCAGTGGGGGGGGGGGGGGGGGTAATGGGGTGGGCGACAGGAGCCCAGCTGGATGTACCTGGTTTAAATGCTGACTCACTTCGCGTGATAAAGAGCTCATTGAGCTAGAGCGCGAGAGCTGAAAACGGCAGGAATACACGAACAAACAACAACCACAAACCAAAAATTAATACATGCAACATCGCAGCCCAAAGCTTCCGCTTTGAGCCAGGTTTTCATGATCCAACTTTCATATGTAGGAGTTTTAAGTGCCAGGAGCAGAGAGGGAACCCACTGCCTGTGAGACCAATGCTGACAAACAGTTTCTCATTAGAAGTCAGAGTTAATGTGTAGTCAACTGAATATTAAATAAAGATAGCACAACACTAGTTTACTTGTCCAGGCACTTAATAATTATGCTCCTAGTAATAAACTGAGGATTTGATTGGATCAAGCTGAAATGTTTTCACACACGCATTCTCTCATTCACACACAACAGACACAAACACACACCCAAGACAGGCAATGTGACCCTAACCCTGCTGGGTGAGTCCACACCTCTGATCAGATTTACGTTTGAGGGCCTAAATACGATCATTGCCCTTCTGTTCTGTGTTAATGGACTGCCAGGGGTTAAGGGAAGGTACTTGCACACAAGGCCCTATGGGGATGTAGTATGGGTATAGGATGGCAGGATGAGCAGCCCCTTGGTTCAAAGACTTCTGTAAACAGAGGCCAGAAGTGTCTCACCTCCCCAGACTGAGTCCCATCCATGACTGGTGCCCCCTCGGGGCCAGGAGGGTACAGTGTCGGGTTGAACATCTGGGGGGTTGGGGGGAGAGAAAATATAATTCAAACATGAGCAGGAGTAAACTTACCAGACTGATTTAAAATTAAGCACATCTATATTTACATTTAGCTACTGGGTAGACACCAGTGGCAGCTGGTGAGCTGGAAACAGGGGAGGCTGAAACATTACCTTTAAATCTATCATTACTTTCAACCTGTTCCCCTTTATCTTCCTTGATTAACAATAAAACAAATAATTCACAGAATAATTGACACCAATTGCGTAAATGGAGTAAATGATTATGCTCGCGAAACAGCGCAGATTGTAGTTTGTGTGCTTGCGAAAGCTACAACGTGAGATTGTTTAATTAACAAAATAATAGCTTTTCAGCAGCACTCAGGACACTATGCCCACGCAGGCTATGAGTAGGGCTCTGTATGCGCTTTTTTGCCCCCATCCTGACGGGGGGGGGTCTCACCTGGGGTGCCACACTCGAGGCGGGGTGGCCCTGTTCCGGGTTCTCTCCAGCCTCCGGGACATTCCCCTCTGTAGGCTGCTGCTCGTCTGTGGCTGCAGACAGAACACAGATCATTTTCCACCGTTCCCCACCCACTCATACACTCACGGGGCATCGCTCTGTCCCTAATCGGTCTGCCAGCACACTCAAGTATGCCTTATGTCACGCAGCCAAAAAAAAAAAAAATACCCTGACTCTTCAACAGAATAAGGGATGCATTTCAGAAGAGGAGATCGTACCCGCACCCGGCACAAAGAGGTTGGCAGGTATGGGCATGGGGGCCAGGGGTCCGAAGAGATGAGCCGGGGCGGGGGCTAAGCTGGCGGGCTTGGTGCCGGTGCCACCTGGGTTCAGGACATCCACGTATCGGGCCTTTGTGCCTGCAGCAGGTGAAACATTCTCAGGTAAGAGAGAGGAGATGCAGGCCTCACCACTTGCACACACAAAGGAGCAGTTTTTTCCCCACCAGCAACTCTACTGGTGTGTGTCACAGCATGTAGGCTTGATGCAGACACTCAGCAGAGAAGCATGATTGGCCACACATGAGAAGACGTGACCCATATCTGCGCCTGTGCCCCTGCCTTCTGTGCAGTGGAGAGGGTGCCTCACCTGCTTTCCTGGAGAACATATTTACCGGTGGCCCCCCACCAGGCGGTCCCCCACCAGGCGGCCCCCCTGGACCCATCTGTGGGCTCATTTTTGGGAAATTTGAGGGTGGAGGTGGAGGAGGCTTGTTCTTTCGGGGGCAAAAACAATACCATAGGTCACAATGACAGTAACAGGTTGTATTACTGATAATGCCCACACACGCACACAGAATTGAGATTAATGAATAAATTAAATACCTCTTCCTCTGGTTCATCCAAGTTAATCCATCTCTGTTTATTCTCATCCCAAACAATCTGATGAGATAACAACCATGGCCATAAATTTAGGATGGTACAAAAGGAGCTAAGACATACATAAACATAAGCCACACAATCAGTGGCTGTGTCCCAATATGAAATCAGCTGCCTGGTGCCAACATCCCTTAGAAGGGAGGTCCCTCCTAAGGCAGTGTCCTAACGGAAAAAGATCCTGGTAAGGAAGCGAATTTGGGACGCACTCTGAAGGCAGCATGATGTCACAGAGTGCCATTCCGCGTGCCTGCACGAGATCAGCGTTAACGTTAACCTTCATTCGCTGATTAACGAAACTAACGCTAGCTATGTTAGCTTATTCTATTTGAAAGTAACGTGATGACTAGTAAGTTAGCTGGCTAGTTCATGGGAAGCTCATCGAGGCTTAAAAACACTAGATACATTATTCCTGTGTATTAAAATGTTATTAAAATGTATTTTTCCAAACATAACAACAACAAATCATCATGAGTTCATTGTATACTTACACTTGAAAACGAGCACCTCCGCTGCCACCACAACTTCTTCAGGGTTTTCAGCCGCCATTAATCGGCTATCGCAAAGACTTATGGAATACCCTACCTGGCGAAGGATACATCGTTTGCTGCCTTCAAATTTAACTGAAATAAGGCACCTTAGAAGGACGCATTTTATGATGACTTTGGTTTGGGACATGCCTACCAAGGGCAAGTGTGCAAAATTGCGAAAACAGTGAAAATGCTCCCTTCAAATGCTGCCTTCTAAGGCGGCTGACTTTGTATTGGGACACAAAGTGTACAATCTGACTGTGACTACATTTTAACAAACGTTTATATCCTGAAATAAATAACCGTGAGGTGGTAGGTGTGCTCACACCTTTCCGTATGAGCAGATTTCTCACCGATTTGTTCTTGTCATCAGGCAGGTGAGCCTCATTCTTCCCCTTGCGATAGAGCCAATTCAGCCAGCCACCTCGACCTCCCTGAGACTGACAGAGAGTCATTAAGTACATACATAGGCAAAGACAGAAACAGACTGGTTCAGTACAGACAGAGAGAAAAGGATATAATAATTCAGTACTGACAGAGATGGACACAGACTGGTTCAGTACATACACACAGAGATGGAAAGACACATTCCGTACACACAGACAGAAATAGACACAGACTCAGTCATTGCAGCTAGACAGAGATTCATTCTGTCTAGCTCTGAAATTCTAGGCACAGCAGAAAAATAGTGCCAGCAGGCATATCATCCATTTTCTCTTAACTCTAGAAAGTACACATTAAATGCAGCATAATTATCTCTAGTGCAAAAACCCCAGATAACCATTATTTTCTGAACCCATTAGATTTGTCATAGAAATGCACTCCACCATGCAATTTAACTGTACTTGGACATAGGCCAAATCTCTTTGATTCAGATGTTGTGTACAGTTTGAGTGATGAATACGCACTGATTAATAAGAGATGATTTTATATCTGCTGCCTGTTATAATGAGTCCCTGTACTGGCACTGACTGTAACTCCTCCCTCAACAGCACTGTGACCACAGAGAATGGATACCATTTAGCAAAAACAGCTAAAGTCTCTCAGTGTTAGGAAATCCCAAACTAATGTTTACCTTCCATTTTTAACATATTATAAAGAATTAAACTGACATATTTACTTTTGCATGCAAAAAAGAATAACTGCCATTCAATGCAACCACTTCTAGCCATGGTCACCGTTTATGGAAAATTTTTCTTATTATATATGCTTACTTTAGTTACCAGCAAAGCTGATTTGGAGCATTTCAATATTTCACACAAATGAGCCTGCTGATCTTCACGTTAATGTGTACTTTGTTAATCACTGAACTTCTGGAGATGTCTGATTTGATGTTTTAGCTGATAAAACTTCTGCACTCAATTACAATGCAAGATGAAATTATTATGCAAGAGAAGAATATGAACATTGTGGCTCTGATTCACAGAAATCTGCCCACCTTTTTGGGGGAGTCCTTCTTCTGTGTCTTGGGTTCCTCCCGGCGGGTGGGCTTCTCAGGGATGGCAGGGGGAGGGGGCGAGGACTGCTTCACCACCGAATTGCTCCGCTCCCGCCCCGTGGAGTGGGTGGAGGACTCGGAGGTGGTGCGGGACCGCCGGCCCGGGACCTGTGGTCAAAAGAGCATGAGTCGGGCGGAGGGGTGGGCATGCGCACGCATGGGACACGGCAGCTCGACCGCTCAAGAGAGAGCCAACACACACTGCCCCTGTGGTATATGGCACACATGGCAGAAAAATTCAGCATTATCTCCAGATCACAGGAAGACAGGTGAAGCCCTGCAAGTCCCCATGGCAGAGAGGCAGTCAGATGTTCCCTGGAGATTATGAGGAAACACACTGGAGGATGATTCTGTGCATCGGTGGAGCTGAGGAATGGAGGGGTAGGGTGGAACAGCTGGTGGAGTGATATACAGAGGTGTGAGACTGAGCCCTACCGTGTGTACCGAAGACTGCGAAGTCGTTCTTGACCTCCTTCCTGGACCCTGGTAAGATGAAGCCACACACATCCCCAGGTTAACCATCGATAAAATGCCACCTCGTTTTAGAAAGCCAAACGTTTCAGGAGACTGTAACAAGGCCAAACGTGCTCCAGTTCACCCTTGTCCCAGTGTGAGGAACTCACCGCATTTGTCATATGCGCCATCTGGTCATAGAAGTCCATCTGAGGGGTGAAGGCGTTTCGAGTGGGGGAGGAGGGCTGGGAGCCGTGGAGCTGCTGCTGCTCAGGGGGTGCTGGAAGGGGCTCCACAGGGGGCATCTGAGGGGGCATCTGTGAAGCCACTGGGGGTGCAGGGTACATTTCCGACTGCTCCGGCTGATAGGATGGGGCGTAACTAAGCCCGGGTGGGGGGAACACAGGCGCCTGTCCGTCTGGGATAGGTACAGGGCCAGTCATCAGGGCGGGCTGGGAAGGTGGGACCGGATAGAAGGGGACTCCTTCAGTGGGCAGAACCTGGGGCATGGTGAGCACCCCATTCTCCAGCATGGTGGTAGGTGCTGGGATAAAGGAACGAGCCACACGTGGTTACAGAAAGCAGAGTTTTACAATCACATGCAGACAGACAGTATGGACATGCACACACACATGCACATACATTGCACAGAAGCTGTGTACCTGGGGGCATGAGCTGGACACCAGGCAGGGGCGGTCCTGGGTTTGGCATCAGGGAGGACATGAGAGGGTTCTCTGGGGCAGGCCCCCCAATGTCCTGAGGCATCCCCATTGGGTCCTGGGGGCTCGTCTGGTCAAACTCAGAACTGGGGGTGCTGCAGACATATTGCTGGGGTGTGGCCCTGTCTACACTGTAGGATATTACCCCGTCCTGCAGGTTGGCAGAACAAACAAGAGGATAGCAATACTATCCATGCCTAATCTAAGCACCTACTGTCCATATCTTCTGCACAATGTCTTTTGACTGGAAATAAGTCACAACTGAAAGATAGTTGCAGGGAGCAACTGACAAAAAAACAACAGCAAAAACTTAATATCGATTTCCTCAGGTAGGGCTACCGACTGATATTATCTGAGTGTAACATGCCATTTATAAAATAAAATAAAATAAAAAAGCAAATTCCCTTTTCTAATTCATTGTCCAAAACTATCAATTAGCTATGGTGGATAAAAGTCTGTACACGATGAATGTTTTCAGCATATGGGGAATACTAAGTTCTATGTGCACATGGTGAATATACTTGCTGTATGCACTTTTGTAAGTCGCTTTGGATAAAAGCGTCTGCTAAATAAATAAATGTAAACGTAAATGAATACTAGGGCTGGGTACTGGCAGAGATGCCCCAATCTTTTTATTTGAGGAACACATGGGTATAAGTCCTTAAAAACAAAACCAACCTGCATCATTGCCTACTTATTAATGACACGAAGTAGCAATGTGATTGCATTAGTTAGCTCAGGAAAAGCTGGTTTGTAAGGTAGCTACAATGACTGACAAAACTGTTTGACTGGAACCAGAATGTTGGATCATTTGTGTGTCATGCTGCCTTCGCCGTGTCACATCGCTCAGTATTCGCATTTAACCAGACCTCGAGTCTAGTCTAATTTAGCCCCACCTAGTTGGCTTTGCAACGGCCACTTGTCTCTTGTCGCAGTAAATCGCGAATTCTCATTGAAAATGAATGGCAGCCAGTCGCTTTGTCTCTCTCCTGTGTCCTCCGTGTGACCATAGGGTTAGCCATGGTGAACACTGAGGCGTCGCATCACAGTAAAAAAAAAAAAAATTGATGTAACAGGTTTTCCTCTATGCTTTTGCAGGTCGTTAAACGTTAAAAGTTAAACGAGAGAGCGACATCTAATGAGGGGGGACTAGTAACTGCCTTTAATACGACAGCTATGTCAGAGCCCGTCTATTTAATTCTCTGGCTATGTTTAACCATTTCGGAAATGAACCTAGAAAACCGGGAAAAAATGCGTATTAGCCTAAAAGGTCGATCCATAAATTTTACAGATCGATATCGAATCGGACGAATTTTAAAAAACGATTAATCAAAAAATATATATATATATATTTTTGCACACCCCTAGTGAATACACTCAGCCCTATGTGCACATGGTGAATACACTCAGCACAAGGGTTAACACTTGTTGTCTTGTCTTTCTCACCCTAATCTGGCCGTCCAGCTGGCGCAGTTGAAGCAACCAGTCGGGCTCAATGAAAAGCTCCTGCTCTGGCTTCTCCTTCAGCTGGGGGTCGAAGAAGCGCAGCTTTGCAGACATCTGCAAAACACAGACACAGCCTGATCACACACAGCTACCAGGGCTGCAAGAGTTAAGCAAGGACAGGTCACAAACCAAACCAAATTACACACAGGATATATGAAAAAGCACTTCCCAAAACTGCAGCTTCACACAATCTTCACCAGCAAATGCATCATTCTGCAGACCATCTGGATAAGAAAGACTTACATAGCTAATATGCTGTAATATGCTAAATAAGCACAGAATCTATCATCAATCTTATTTTAGGAATGTAATGAGACTGACACTGAACAGCATTGCAGCCTGGGAAAAGCCCAGCTCAGTCCTACATGTGTGCACATGTGTGTAAGAGAGGGGTCAAACCTGGATGAGCTGGCTGATGAACACAGGGGAGTGGTAGGAGGGGAAGGACAGCAGCGCTCTGGACACCACCTCACAGTAGTGGAAGGCTTGGGCTGACAGCCCCACCTCAGCCAGCCTACAAGCGTAGATGAACTTGAAGACCTGCAGCACAAGAACAGCAAAGTGGCTCACGTCAGGTACCTATCCAATCACAAATCATCTCATCCTCTCAGCTTTAAGGGGGCCTGATGTTCGGTTGGACATTCCAAACATTAGTCAGAATTTGAAGGTTCAACTTTCAGTCAAACATTTTCTAAGATTTGAGATGTTCTGATCAGGTGTCAAGAAAAAGCCCTGAGGCTCATGGGCTGTGGTAGACACCACTCAGAGAAAAGAGGCAAGCAGATGAGATGAGAAGAGATGCACCAACCTGGAAGTTTGGGAGTGAGCAGGGCTGGGAGCCCAGGGACTGGGCGTACTCGTAGGCCTCAGTCCGCTGGATCGCTTCATTAGAGGCGAACTTGAAGAAGGACAAACTGGGAGGAGGGGAGAGGAAGCACTAAATCAGCCAATGAGTGTGTTTGCCACTTATCTGACTTAAAGGCAGTGCAGGCATGAATGCATGCAAGTGTACGCAAGAACGCAAGATGGACAGACATATTTAACAGAATAAATCAGCTCCTTGGTCTGTTAGCCATGATAGGAGTCACTCTGATTCTAAATTTTACTTTATTACTTATGTGCAGGTGCAGCCAGGACATTGTTTCACACTGAATAGCTTGCATGCAATTCAAACAGAATAATCAAACCAGTGGCATTAACATATGGTGTGTAGTGTACTCAAGAGAAAATGAGCCTGTTCACCTGTGGTTGGCCCCGATCAGCACCATCTTTGTGCTCTTCTTGGTGTAGACGCCCAGTCCCACCTGAGCCATCATATAGCAGAAGTGGGCTGCGTCGATCAGTCCCTTGGAAGCTGGAGAACAGACAGTCAGGGTTAGCACCCAACAGGGGTGAAAAGTCTGCTGTTTCAAATGACCGTAAAGGATTGTGGAAGGAAGTTAGTGTTGAATTGTTCATAAACACCTGTAAAAAGTACAACAGCTAATCAGTGAAGCCACTCCTTGCCCTTTTCCTTCCACTGCAGCTGATCTCCATGCTGCTTTATCAGCTCCTGTGCCCCTGCCTAAATCTAAATGCTCGCTGCTGCTACTGCAAGCTGTAGGTAGTGGGTTGATTAAATTTCACTCAGGCGGCCAAGGATTTTAATCAGCGTATTATGGGAACCTTAACGACTATTTTTGGAATGCAATCCAGAGCCAGTACGTGTGCGAGCATCTGCGTGAGTGTGTGTGTGTGTGTTTGTGTGTGTGAGAGAGAAAGAGAGAACATTTTTAGTTCAACATGAACCTGCAACAGTATCTACTTCTCTTACATGAGTTGTGCCCTTACACTATAAGATACTTCGGGAGGTTCCAGATGAACTTGCTGAAAGAGAAACCTAGGTAATACTAAATGCTAAGCCCTTTCTGACAGGGGTAGGAGCTGGGTGGATGTATTAGCCAGTGAGTGACCATACCCAGGGTGTCTCCCATGGTGGTAATGGTTCGCGTGTCCAGGTCCAGGGTGTGTGTGAGGTTGGACAGCACCATGGCCAGGTGGGGGCGCCAGTCGCCCCACTTCTCGTCTCCACAGCACTAAAGCCGGAAGTGGCAGAAACAAGCAGGTATCAGTAAAGGTCTGCATCTCTGTTGCCTCGTAAAAGCTCTTGAGACGTACAGATATGGACACTTGCACACGGAGTCTGTCACACTCACAGTAGCGGCAGCAGGCATCCTTCCAGACATCAGCTGGTACACAGTCTGCAGGGGGTCATTGATGGGCAGACTGTTGGCAAACCTGAGAAGCGGGGGGGGGGGGGGGGGGGGTTGAAGACAGGCCCACATTACCCTTTTGTTCACCTAATTTTAGCACCTTTCAGTTTCAAAAGCTCTTCACTTGAGGCAGAACACCCCCGCTTAAACGTTTAAAACAGTCCGAGCCCAGGACAGGCGACCTCGGGAAGGTGCCCTCACCTGGTCATGACACGTGCGTGCGTCCTGTTGTCCATCTTGCTGGCCAGCAGCAGGGCATGTCCCCAGAGGCCATTCTTCATGGCTGACTCCAGGGCGTCCTGAAGAACAGAGCAGGACAGACTACTGAACATGCCACAAGCGCAAAGCACACTTTCAAACACCACTGCTGAAGGATATTCACATATTCAGAGGAGGAGGAAAGGGACTGACAGAAACGCTTGCTACACAATTTGTGACAGCATACCATTACTGGAGAGACAGCACCTGAGCACTCTCCATTCTCCACTTGGATTGTCCGGTTACCAAACAGCATTATTGTTGTATTCTTTTATTCTTCATCTCTTCTTGTTACTATTGAAAGTTATGCTAATAAAGCACCTCAATTTGACTTTGGATATGAGAGGAGACGTGCCTTTTTGCGGCCGAATAGCAGAAGCTCCCGGAAGCGCTCTGTCTCCTTGCCGATGTTCTCAGGGATGGTCATGAAGGTGTCTGAGAGCAGGGAGAGCGTGCCCAAGCCCGGCTCCTCCTCGGCCCTCTCAATGGGCTCATTGTTGAAGTCAATCAGATTGGCCTCGTTTGGCGATTTCCCCGGCAGCCATACAGACCTATGCTCACGCAGCAACAGGTCAGCGATGTCCGTCCCCACCACAGTCTGCAGTGCAGGGACAGGAGGCAGGGCTGATACATGCAAGAGTACAGTAACACCCACCCTGAGGTGGCTCCGAGGAGAGGAGCCCTTTCATTAACATGTGTCTACAGTGGTGTACAATCACGCTCTGGGCTGTGGTCATTCAGTGCTGCAGCCAATAGCAGTGTGGGGGGCACGATTTTGGCCAGCTTTAGAGCATGACTTTTTTCTTGGCATTACTCAAACAAAACAGCCCAGTTACAAGGAATTAGTTGTGATATCCCACAGATAATACAACTGCACAAACCTGTGAGTTACAACATGGTGTGATTCTGTTTCCACAGAGATCTGCAGAAGACGCCCCTGCTCACTCACCCCATTCTGCCGGCACAGCAGCACAATGAACTCCCAGATGAGGCAGGCAGAGTCCTTGTCGATCAGGCTGTCATTCCGCAGGCATTCCAGGGACTTGTTCTGGGCAAACTTGATCACATCCACCTTGTGAGTCTCCCCTCTGGAAGAGGGAGGACATGTCGGACACATCATGCCATGGACACTGGCTACTACAGTCTAGCGCATGGTATTACAGGGCGAGCACACGGACTGGGGATGACACCAGGCTCTGACCTTGATACTCATTCATTTGTACTCCAGGCAGGAGACCACTGCTGTACCCTTGAGCACAATGCTACACCTGAACTGCTCTAGTGAAAACCAGGATATGTATACAGGTAACTGTAAGGCACAGTAAAGGCGCCTGGATAGGACTTCCTGCTGCCCTTGTAAATAATACTAAGATGAGAATGGTCAGTAGTCACTGAGCAAGAGGCAATGACCATCAGAAAGCGAGGCCCAAACCGTTACGGGCATGAAGAAACAATACATACAATTAACTACAGAGTACTAAGCGTAACGAGGGGCATGGCATCTGTTAGATGATCTATACATGTGTCACAACTTTTGGTGACCTTCCTAAAACTGTACATCAGCATTTGGTGTCTGCTTGTGAAGCGCGTTACGAGAGTCAACAAGGATGAGGTTCTTGTAAAGAACGTAATGGATGTAGCACGGGGATCTGTGAAAGAAGAGCTTACTTCACCAGAGGCCCGGGGAAGGTACGCAGCTCCTGCTGTTCCTGAGAGTCCTGCAGCATCGTCTGTGAGCATGTTAAGGGAGAGCATGTTAACAACACACATTTCTACCACATCAATTCAATCCCTAAGTCATTCCAGAGGAAAAACCTAAATATGGTTTGTGAACACAGGGAAACCATCCCGTGGCATTTGTTTGTAATAAGTCCGTCAAGAGCCAGTTTGCATAAATTAAAAAATTTTAAAAAAGATTGATGGAAAAAGTTGCTGATCTTGATAGTGTTTCAAGTGGAACTTTTTCTCTTGATTAATAAATGAATGAAATGATGTCTGCAACAGGCTTCAAAAGTAATGCCAATTAGCAGGGTCTCTGTCACTGACAAGTCAGTCAACTCCAGTATCCTGATGAGTCGCTAGGAGGCACTGATACAGCGGCAACCTGAGGATCTCTGGCTGATGTGAGCCATGCCTACCACAGCAGGACAAAGCCAAATGTGCCCTGAGGCTCAATGGCTGCAGACAAAGCCCTGACTCAGACTGTAGGTGCCTGGGTATACAGCACTAACTGTACTCTAAGAGCAAACCAATGCTGACCGAGTCACATAAGGAGGGCCGTGATGAAGAGTATGAACCTACACTTCGAGCTCATTTCAGACCTTAAATGAACGTAAGGTACTGTAATTGACTGAAAGGCCTGCATATGAGCATGAGTGTGAGTGAAGTGAAATTACTTTACATCAGTATGAACTGAGAGGCAGAATACGGGTGGTTGGACACTGAACCGAACCTCCATGCCGTGGATCTCCACCAGAGCAGGCTGCCCAGCCGATGGCAGGTTTGGCAACACCTGGATCAGCTGTCCGCCAGGTCCGAACCTGGCACACCGGTGTGGAACCGAGTACTTCTCTGGTGTCATGGGCCGCAGTGGCACTGGGGATGAGAGGAGAGACAATCAGGAGTGAAGACAAGCAGCTTTAAGGAGAATCTTCTCACGTAAACATGATCTGTACTGCATCCTGCAACCACAGTCTTGATGTCTTCATCATTGGTCTGTTCTGGGATAGTGTTTGCCTTTACACCGTGGAGAGTCAAAGGGAGTTGGGGAGAGGTTGTGGACATAGCTCAGGATGTTACAAACAGATCCCTCTCCAACAATAAACACCCATTTTGAGCCTGTTTCAGGTATGGTGGTCAACTCATTGATTTCCATCTCTTCAGAGCTGCCTACTTAGGGCGGTTTATGCTCTAAAAACCTAGTAAAAACTGTGTCACATATCTTGGAGTTACATCCATTGCTTTTGTAATGCCTACTTTTTAAAGTGCTTTGATCAAGGATAAAATAGCTATACCCTGAACTGCATTAAAACCAACAGTGGATGGGTTCCTTGAGCAGTCATTCATGACTGCACGGGCACACAGAGCCAATTCCCCTAGCAAGAACAAGAATGTTGGTCTAACCTTGCTCTGCAGCTGGCCACTGTTCAGATGAGTAGCCCGTTTGGTATGCAAAGTCTGTAAAAGTCCGACTCGCGTCCGCATCGGGGTATGGGTAGTGGACCATGAGGGAGGAGTTCTGGCCGGGGGGCTCGTAACCGGCAGAAATGAGGTCTGGCTGACTCCTGCACATTTGACTCTGAAAGACAGACAGGTAACAGGCGTGAGCTACACAGAGCTACAAAAGAGCAAACAAGGGGCAGAGCTGCCAGACACTACACACAAACGTGTAAAGGTAGATGGGTAAAAAGACATTTGATTCTGCTCATGTGAGAATGAGCACTGGCACAGACACACCCACAGACAGACACATATGGTCAAAATGGCCATAGGTCACACACCTGATATTGGAGATATAATACCCGGGAGAGTGTGAATCCCAGCATAATACTTGACAAACATACATTTACATTTATTCAATTCGCAGACGCTTTTATCCAAAGCAACTTTCAAGTGAGGCAGAGTGCAACACAAGCAAAAAGCCAATTACTTAAAGTTGAAGTTCTCTTTAGTGCATACAACTTCAACAGCACTACCTTTCACTGTAAAAAATGTAACATTTTTTGGTTTCCAAAGACAATAAGGTTTAATAAAACAAAATTAATGAAAGTACACCTGAAATGATTTGCATCTCAGTTGTCTGGTTTTTGTCCACTGAAGCATGAACTTCCTGTTGTGTTTGCCCCAGTCCCCAAAAGTTGGGTTCCCATGGTTATCAAATCCATACATTTCAAAAGTCATCTAAGTTGCAAACTACGTGGCAAACATAAGAGTTTTTACTATAAATAAATCAATGTTGTTATACTTTTAGCAACACTCCATGCCAAAATAATCAATTACCTGTTACATTACACTAAAAACTTTAGTATTAACCAAAAATGAATTTCACAGACAGACAGCTTGACAGACAAATGTAGACATATTCTGACATAGCCACAGACACAAAGAGACAGAGACATTCACAGATGCAGTGATGCAGACAGAAGACACAAACAGAAAAAAACACATTCACATCCAGAAAGATGCAGACATAAAGCAAAAGACAGTGATACAGACATATAGACAGAAAAACACAGGCATAAGCAAACACAGAGACAAATGGACAGTGAGACACAGGCACACCGACAGAGATACAAACACAGAGACAGAGACACAGGTACACACAGACAGAGAGACAATGGCAGAAATACAGACAGACAGACACAGACACAAAGCAGCACAGGTAGACACATTAACAAACACACGCACAATGACAGAGATACAGGCACAGACACAGAGATAAGAAACACGGGTACACACGGACAGAGACAAATACATGCACAGACATATGGACAGTGACACACAGGCACAGACACAGAAACAGACAGTCATTCAGTAAGACACAAAGACAGATGGATGGACCTGCTGCGAACGTGAGCTGAAGCTGCTGCGGTGGCTGTGCTGGCTGCGGGAGCTGCGGACACTGTGGGCCGACTGCTCGCTGTGCACACTGCGCCGGTCAAAGTCGTCACCGTAGTGCTCTGGCTGCCTTCGCGACTCCTCGTCAAAGCTAGCGTCATACCGCGGGTCGTACCGCCACCAGTCGTCATAACCCATCCCCCTGAACACACAACAGCCACAACACCTCATCACATCGCTGAAATTCAACAGGGGCGTGCATTCCCTGATACGAGTCCAGCTTGCAAAAGGGACCACTTCCTTCAGTCGGAGTGACCTGTCCCCAATCACATCCTGCGGTACTGTTAACTACAGAATGACATCAGATGCCTGCCCTTTTCACCTCATCTCATGTTTGTGGACAAATATCAAACAGTGCAACTACGAGCTAGCAGATTACATTTATATTTAGTTGTTCAGCAGATGCTCTTATCCAGAGTGACATAGGTTACAATTCCTATGCGTCTTCTATTTATACAGCTGGATATTAACTGAGGAAATTCTGGGTTAAGTATGTTGCCAAAAGGTACCACAGCCCCAGTGGGGGAAGCAAACAAAGAACCTTTGGCTTACAAGCCCTGCACCTACTCGCTACATCACACTACCACCACCGCTGAGGTAGAAGAAAAAAAATCAGCAACTACTAGAAACAATCTGGATGGTTTTTACAGCCTCACTTCAGGCCATAAGCACAGACAGCCTTTTCTGGCATGCCCACCGTCTTGGTGAGTGTGGCAAATGGAGACAAGCTAAGTATGTTGAGAACATGTCTGGGCAAAGTCATGAAGGGGAAGACTGTAAGTGTCATGATAATGTCCCTACCTGCTGGAATACTGTTGTCCATAGTAGGGGTCTCTGCCCCCATAGGCCTCTGGGTTGTAGTACCAGTATGACGGATCGTAGTAGCTCCGGTATCGGGGATCATAGGCGGCAGCATCATAATGCTCCCACCTGCTCCGATCTGGAAAACCAAGGAGAATAAATGTGATTAGAAAGCTTTCTAGAGATAAGGACACATCAGCATAAAATGGTAACCTAGTGCTGTGACCCTTACCTCCGTAGTCATATGGTTTCTTATAGCTGTCTGCATAATAATCATTATAGGCACTTCGGTTGGCTCTTGAAAAATCTTCAGAATAGCCTTGTCTGCCAGGAGAAAAGAAGAAATAAATCTGACATTCTAATCCCAGTGCTCTGTGTAAACAGGGAAGGACTCAAACACATCTTTATTAAATCAACATCTGAAGGTGCTCCTTTGCTACAACACCATGTTCATTGGTTAACACTGTCACATACAACTTGAATGTCTCCCCTCAACTATCCCCTGTAGTTCCCCAAGAACTGATGTACATTAGATATGCTGTAGACACACTGTGTGTGTATATTATATATTATACATACACAGACATATAAATGGATATATTCGACATATATAAATGATCTGTCTATGTGCAAAAGAACATCACTCAGAGAAACTCGAGGCCCTTCACTTTTTCCTCAAAATATTTTACGACACCTTATTAGCATCAAGTAAGAGATACGTTTCAGATTTTCAAAGCTGAAAAAGAAGTTTGCATAACATTTGTATGCATTTTATGCTGTCATTTGATCAAATGAAATGGTTAATTTATACCTTTCAGCAGGCTAATCAAAGTTTTTCTAAGCTTTTTAGGGACCTCCTTTTGTTTCATCAGGGTTTACAACTGCAGCTTGCTGGCTAGTTAACATAACTCATTTTGCAATACCAACAAAGGGCTTATTTGATATGTTCACTTTTTTCTTTTTTGATATTCTAGCTTAGCACTTTGAACAGCAGTGAAAATTGCAGATTGTGTTACTATTCACTACATATTCAATGTTCTTCCCTAGTATACGCTCCATCATGAACAAAGAAAGAAAAAACAGAACCTTCTCTTTCTTCAATAATCTTACCCTCCCTAATCCAAATCCCAATTAACCTATACTGTTCAGATCCCCAAAAATCAAACCAATAGACATGAAAAGTGACATAGCAGGGGACAAGGAAGGACACAAGGGGCCATGGATGCTGCAGCTACGCCAGCCCCAGACACGCACATGATGTCACAACATTTAAACTGCTCATTAAAACTCATCAATTTCCATACAATGTAAGCTGATTGATCGACCTGGTTGTTACCTAATCACTACAAACTGAACTGTAGCCTCACATGGTCTCCAGCTCTGTGGTAAAAAGCCTAACGTTTCTGACATTTATGTATGAAAACTAGGCACTGGGAGCACAATGGTCTGAGTGCGCAGTCTAACACAGCACAGTGTGGCATAATTCACAGTGACAGGTCTATTACATATTTCTCTGAAACAGGTCATCCATTCCAGACAACTCCAACCACCCACGCATGCACGCACGCACAGGTGTCACATTTGTACAACTTGTATTTTTCAGGGTGCTGGGTGCCTGCAGAATACTACACAGTCTCTCTATAAGAATAATATTTAACCAGTACGACGTGTGTCATGAAGCTGAACATTTTATCTGAGAATGTACTGGTCTGTCCTACGCATGCTGTTCATTGAAAAGACCTGACATGAGGGATTCCTGTAAATGCTACATACATGTGCTTACATCACACAGCAGAGGCTGAAGTGATGCTGGTGTGACACGTTCTACTCTAGAAAATGTTTGGGACAAACTGACCTGGAGGAAGGTCGGTCTGAGTACTGGCTGGATCTTGAACTGGGTCGCTCTGGCTGCTCTCTGTAATGGTACCGCTCTCCTTCCCTGTAGCTTGGGTTAGGTCCTTCATGTCGACTGTAGCGGGGATCATACCTTCTGTAGGGATCCTCCTATGCACAGTAACCAGGGCCACTGCATTAAAAGCATCACTAAAAAGCACAGCATAGTATAGCATAACATTTCAACCTCAACAGCTTTTTTGACATGCGGGGGAAGGAGAGATGACAATCATTCTTAGGAATGTATTGTTTCCCTTCCCTCAGAAAGGACAGCATTTTAAACAAAACATAAAAGTCACTCAGTCACCTTTAAAAGCTACACACTGGAAATGATGGTCTGCATGAGAAGCTGAAGTGAAACTTCTACCTGGTAGTATGGAGAAGCATACGGTGGTCTTCCATCCGGATATTCAGGATAGGCACCCCCGTAGTATCCGCCGTACCCAGGTCCTGGCATGGGGGTCGGGCCGATGTAGCCCTGCTGGCTCCCAAGCGAAGATGGCGGCCTGTGTGGGTCTGCAGCGGGCGGCTGGGAGGAGCTCCATGGCTGCGGGGGCTGGGGCCCAGCAGGCGCGGGAGGGGGGGCACCTGCCGGAGGCAGGCCCTGTCCCAAAGGCGGAGGGGGAGGATGCTGATTGTTTGAAAGAGGTGCTTGGTTGTATGATGGCAGAGGTGCCCCTCCTTGTCCCTGAAGGCCAGGCTGAGCCTCAGGCATCTGGCTGCCGGCGGCCACCAACAGGGCTGCCTCAGCCGACTGCTGGGCCTGGGGTTCGCTCTCCCCCCTCCCTCCCTGCTGCGCCTCTTTGGTCACCTGCAGGTAGAACCCTGTTGTGTTATTGGCTGGAATTCCTGGCTTCGCTCCTTGCACTGGGGGCGGCGCTTGCTGAGGTGCAACAGAAGGTACATGACTAGCCAGATTAGGAGCTTGGTTTTGGTTGCTCTGCGGGTGGTGCATGGTAAAATCAAGGAGCTCATAATTTGTTGGTTGCTTTTGACTGGGAGCAGCAGGTGGAGCTTGGGAATTCACAGGCAGCACAGATTGGCTCTGACTGCCCGCAGAATCGGCCTGCAGGGGTCTACCTGTGGAAGCCAGAGGGCTGTTCTCTGGTTTCATGATGTGCCTACTCTCTGATGCCAGGTTGAGGGGTCCTGGATTTGTAGCAGATGCACCACTGAAGGTTCCGGAAGAATTTAATGGCGGAGCAACAAAATGTTGCTGAAGATTAGAATGCTTTGAAGGCCCAGGCAGCACTGTGTTTGATGCAAACACCACAGAAGGTAGATGCAGAGGTAACGTATTGCCATCTGCCCCTGGGTTCTGTATTACTTCCCCGGGCATCATGTGATGGGTTGTATTCGCCGGATTATTGGTGGAAATCACACTGTAATTTGTAGTAGGAGGTGCAATCAAGACAGGCTGATTTTGGAATGATTCGGCAGCTGGAGAAGGAACCAGCAAGGAGGCGTAGCCTAGACTTGCCTGAGGATTCTTCAGGTCACCCTCGCTCACTTTGGGAGGGTTCTCCAGGTTCTCCAATAAGTTGTCAGGTTTCTGGGGCTGGTGGGGCACCTGCAGGTTGAGGGGGCTGTCCTCAGGGGGCTGGATCACCTCCGTGCTGAGCTGTTTCACAGGGCCATGCACCGGGGGGGCTGCAGGGGCCAGAAGGATGTTGGCCCCCAAGATGGGCATTTCATTCTGGGCCCAGAGCGTGGTGGCGGGGCTCTCGCACATCAGACGTGCCCCATGGGCACGGGAGGAGGGCCTTCTTTCTTGCAGGCCCATGTCTGGGTGCTGCGGTGAGGGCGTGAAAATGTTTTCCAGATTGTCTGGCGGCTGCTCCAGGTTGCCGGGGGAAATATCCATGGTGGCCATCCCATGAGGCCCGTGGCTGTTCTTCTCCATGACCATCCGGGCTTGGTCAACTTCCGCGGTTCTGACACCCACGCCATGGGAGCGCACAGGCTCAAAGGAGCTGTTGGCGCTGGCCTGGAAGATCCCAGTCGGCTTTGGCGGGCTAGGGGTGGGGGGCTGGGACAGCTGGGTGTGGTACATCCTGCCAGACGTGGCGTGAGGCCCCGACTCTCCAGCTGGGGACGTGTCAATCTGCTCAAAGTATCCTGCCGCAGAGTCCTCCTGAGGCTTGGCCGTCTCCTGCTGTATAAAGGTGGCCACCATGTTCTGAGGTCTCCTTGAGCCAGATGCGCTCCCGTGACTCACGTTACTGTAGCTCGATGACACACTCTCTGACCTGATGGGCCGAGGCACCGAATCCGGGGTCTCTAAATTGGGCCCTCCTTCAAAGTGGTCACCTCCATGGGCTGCGGAACTACCCTGTGCAGGTCCCAGGTGTTCAGTCGTGTTTTGGGGCACCGAGGGGATCTTCTCTGGCTCGCTGGGTAAAACCTCTTGGTTGGGGATGCATTCCAGGTTTTCAACATGATCAAACTGGCCCCCTACATGTCTTGGGGTGCCACTGACAAATCCACTGTCATTCATGTGCAATGCATCTCCTTCACCCATGGGTGGTGCATGAGAGCAACCAGTCACGTTCACACTTCCTCTCTGGGCAACCTCGGCTCCTGGGAGGGGCTTTGGGGATGGCAGCTGATGGTTGGGAAATGTGGGGTTTGAGCATGCTTGCCCAGTGCCCCCGGCAACTCCATTCACCGCCTTCCTCTCTCCTGAGAGCGTTTCCTCATTCTCAACATCATTCCCTTTGAAAAACATTGAAATGGTACCAGGATCTGCGATATAAGTTCCCCCTTGAGCTGGGGGGGAACTGTGTTGGGAATTCATGGAGTCGGGTCGTCTATTACCCGGACCCCTACCCATCTGGTGGTAGAAGTGCTCCTGGGAAGGCTGGCTTAACCAGGGATCAGATGTCATGCAATTCTGAGCAAAATTACCCTGAAAATGGGAATTCTGATGCTGGAGGGTTCCCGCGCACCCTTCAAGCCCCTGCTGCCCTGCTGTATCTGAGCCAGGGGTTGTGCTGTGTGGACCACTTAGGCCTTGTTGGCCTGAGTGGATCTGGTTCTGCAGGGGCAACTGGTGGGGTGTGTGTGGAGACTGGGCAGGCTGAAGTAAATGAGGTGAGGGGGCTGGCGGAGGAGCAGGAGCAGGCAGGGGGACCGGAGGGGGAGCAGTTAAATACTGGGGTGGATCACTGGTAGGCTGGAAGTAGTTCTGAACCGAAGGTGGACGACTCCTGTGGTTAGGCAACCACTGAGAGGCTGGGGGTGATGGCATAGTCTGAGGTTGAGAGGGCACTGTGCTAGGTGCTGCGGGGGTATATGGGGCAGGGTCCTCCCTAGAGTCCTGCCCAAAGGGAGGCCTGTTTTGCATGGGGTCTGAACCATACAGAGAGGCTCCAGGTGTTATGTAGGGAGCATTTTCCCCCAAATTGGAAGGACCTTGTTCTGTGCTCTGAGGATTTGACCCTTTCAAATTCTGAGGGTTGGGAAATTGCCCAGGCAGAGGAGCTGAAGACATCGCACTGTTGGGGGTGAAGATATTTACCACTGGGGTGGGACCAGGTAAAGATGAGGGGGGTGGAACATGGTGGGGGCCTAATCCACCTTCTAGCGGCTGTGGAGGTACTCCTTGCTCCTGGATTTGGGCATTTGGGAGGAATCCTGCGGGAGGTGGTGTTTGCATAGGAAGGGGGCTGCTTTTGGGGGGTGGTGGATGGGTCCCTGTGGCCATGGCTTGCCGGCCAAATGCAAAGGGGTCAGTCATAGGTGGAACTGGCATACCAGGTCCTGCCATCATTGCTGTATTCCCTGGCTGCTTGTGAGGCCTTGTCCTTCGAAATGCATTAGGAATCCCCCCAGTTGGTGGTGGGCCAGAAGACCCTGGTGGAGCAGTTCGTGGAGGGGGCTGCATCTCCACTATTCCAGTCACAATAAATAACACTCCAGAATTGGGATGTTTTAGCGTTTGAGCTTTAATTCAGCTGAAAGAGAGAGAGAGAAGAAACAAAACTTGTCAAGCACCTCCACAACACTCAGTAAAGCCTATTCATAATAATCTGAATTGACTTATAACTTGCAATATTCTACCTATTGTACAATCTGACTAAAAACAGAGATGATCTTCTGCTAGATCCGTGAAGTGTAACTTAATGACTTTGACAAACACAGGAATATCAAAGTAGATTAAGGATTTATTCAGAATTTTCCAGCTTTCCAAATCATTCACTATGATACCATGGCATATTATCAACACATTAAGAACTCAATTTTGATATGAAAGCACATGAAGGGCAATCAACTCAGCTGCAAAAAACAACCTCCTGACAACACTAGCTCCATGCTAGGTACATTACATTGCATTACCTCAATTAGCAGACGCTCTTACCCAGTGCGTCTTCCAAGTAAGTGTATCACTATGCTAAGAGCAATTATGGAGAAGTATTAGGCCTACAGGAGGTCTGTAAGAAAGATAGTGAGTTAAGTGCTAAACTAGGGTATTTTTTTTTATTTGTTTACACACACACATATACATATACATTCATACATATACATATATATATATATATATATATATATATATATATATATATATATATATATAGAGAGAGAGAGAGAGAGAGAGCGAGAGAGAGAGAATGGTAGAACTTTAAAGGTACGTCTTATTCCACTAGGAAATGAGACACTACCAATATCCCCAAGTACAAATTTCAGATGCTGTGGACGTTCATCTTCTGTTCCAATTGTAAATATTTCTCTAATGTCCATAAATTCTTGGCCAAGGAAGATTCATTTTTGGATCTTTCGTCTTATACTTCCCACTAAAGAAAACGCAAACGAGTGAGCAAGCAAGCAAGCATTTTTTTAAGTTAACGACAGCAGCTAACGTTAAATAGCTTGCCAGCTAGTACTGCTTCAGGTTGTAATGTCAACGTCAAGACAAACATGTGAAGACTTTTCCTGTAAAAAATGGCCCTCTTGTCAAATTACCTTAGCTAGTATTCGAAGCAAACAGTAGCTGACATCTCATCTACCTAGTTATATTCTTCGGTCACGATGAGGGGAATTTCTCGGCAAACTTTTCTGTTAAACCAAATGCTAAAGCACCGTGCCTAGCTTGTTGAGTGTGAGCAACGCGGGGTTAGCTAGTTATTTAAACTTTAAACCGCTGTCAGGTGTCATCGATTAACACAACCCGAAATGAGTTAACTACGCCATCGGAAACAGGAACAAAGACAACTGTACTGATAGCAACTTTACCTAACCAGTTACTCAAACTAGAATCAAGAGATACAGCACATTAACTGGTAGGTAGCCAGCCAGCCGACTAATCTATCAGGCTATAAAGCAACTTACACCACGAATAACATATAAAGCAACCCGGTGGACGGTGGCTGTAGCCATCGAGTTCGCTAACGTATCAGTCATGACGATTTGATAAGACTACTTCAATCGTCAAAGCTCTTGATTAACACGAGTGTGACACGAATCCGGTTTTTCAGTGAGGCATATCTGACACATCACACTGTGGCTAGCCATAATACGTTAGCCAGCAATCCTGCTAACCTAGCTAGCCGACTATCAGGCGGGGAAAACGCTATTTGGCTGCTCAACAACGAGCAAAACTCTTATGATCTGTTTTTAAAACCCACAATAGTGAGACCTTACTGGATCCCGACCCATCTTACCTCTTACCTCCGACAAAACACAGCGTGATAAGAAGGGGGATTAAATATGAATTCTTACAAAACTGCGGTACTGCGATGTAGACACACAGCCGCCATCATACGCAAGCATATCCTGCTAGGCGACGTGTACCTTAACGTCACAAGCCCAAACACTAGTTCCCCATCTGATTTTAAAAAATATTCTCGTGCTTACATTTTTATTTTTGTTGAGTTAATGTTTCAAAATGTAAAGCCTTTTTTTAAAATAAAATATAATTTTGCATTTTGGGAACTACAGGTGAATTTTGACCGGAAATTGGCACGCTCCTCAGAAGAGTGCCCCCTTGTGTCTCCGACAGCTGTGTTCTCGGATAACAACTAACGTCTAAGTAAGGTGAGTGCATTTCTGCTGCGACATAGGCTCCTGGTATCGCGAATATTTAATGGTGCCGGTAATATATTTTAAACGGGATTGATACATATTAAACTTCGTCAACAAACTTTGCATGCATGCGAGAGCAGTTTTCATACATTTATCATAATAATACCATAAGTATTTTGTTGTAAATGTATACTTGAACAGTCGCCTGCACCAATATCCATTATGTTGCATAATCAGCAAAAAACAACGTTTTTACCAATTCAATCTCAATAATGCAGACCTACTCAATTCACAGGCCAGATCCACACCTTTTCATTACTTCTCAAAAACTTGATTCTACTTTGCACACTTTCCAAACTGAAAAAACTGTGTCACCCTCCGCAACAAGCTCTTTTTCATAGAGAATACTTTAATGACTAAAATGCACCTGTTCAAGCCTCACTTTTATTCCCAGAACTTGGCCATGTTCTACATATTACAGTTACACTCTGTCATTTACCATCAAGTCCTTAACACAAAAAGACATGATTGCTGACTATGTCAAAAGCCACAGAAAGATCTAGAACAGTCAGGACAGTGAGGCCATTCTTGTTGAGTGAAGTGCATCTGCAATGCAGCGAAGAGCCATTTTAGAACAGTGCCAACCTCGTAGCTAGACTGGTTGGGGTTATGCAGGTCATTCTGAATAAAAACAATACACTCAAGGGTTTTGGAGAGATAAGGGAGAGGGGAGACCAGGCAGTAGTTCTGCACAGCAGAGAGGCCCATAGCTGATTACTTAAGCATTGCCCTGACATGGGTCTGCTTGAAGGCAGAGGGAACACAAAAGGTAATCTGGGAAGTGTTCATGAGTGCAGTGGTGAATGGGATGAACAGGTGGTTGGGTGATGAGACATCAGTAGTTCCGAGGTGTTGATGTCTGTGAGAGGGGAGAATGCAGACAACAAGGGCAGGCTAGGGTGGGCAGTTGGCTGGATGATGAAACTAAATCTTACATAGTATAATTTAGCCATTTTGAGCAGGTAGTCACTATGGTAACAAGATGCAACTTTGCTTTGGTCTGGTCATTTTTGGGTATTAACACTGTGAAGACTCTGACCATGTCAAGACTGAGAATCTATAGAAACCACAAAAATAAAGTAAAGTTGTTTTATTATTAGGCTGTAAGGTTTAAGTGACACAATACCACCACATTTATTGTTGATGTTTTCATGTGTTGCAACAAAGGCACAGCACAATGCTGAAAAAGCACGTCTGCCTCGTAACCTACCATTGCTGTGAATTTCCATTAAAGGGAGCACAGTTACTGCAGCATTACATAAAGAACTCCTCTCCATGTTTTTAATAGCTAGGTATCTATTTTCCTACATTCTTTTATTTCTGAAGCTTTCAAGCTAAGAGTAAGTTTGTGAGCTGTTCTAGCAATATATTGATGACTGGCAGCACTCTGTGGTAAGCAAATCTATCTCCTTAGCTATACTACTTTGGGTAATCCTGTAGAAAAATCTACCTAACCTAGATGTCGTCAAAGAAATATTTTGTATTTTAGCTACTAACATTGATGCTGATATCTATCTTACATTGTTGTATTGTTTAATGTGGTTAACCATCTGTCATTGTGAACTGGAATAAAGGCAGACAGTGGTTAATGTAGCGAGAAGGCTGCTTTTTTAAATTAGGATGGCAGGTATGGCCTCTACCAAGTTATGGTGTAGCTAATTATATAGCACGGAGAGTTTGGTTGTCTTTGTGATTTGCTAAAGAAATAACCGAAATAACCCTGAAATCTTACTTCCACAATACCATCTATGCTCTACCTCCAATCACTTAAAAACCCTAAACTTTATTAGTAATTAGTATTTAAGTTCACATTTTCATGCATAACAGTCCATACAAATTATTCCATTATTTATGAACAATCTGAATTTGCTTGATTAATGTATGTTAAGTTTGAGTACAACGTAAAAAATTAAGCAGAGAGAACATCAAATTATCAAAATTAATTTATTATAGGACGTAAAGTCGGGGGTTCATTTCATGAGGTGTATGAAAAAATATAGAGGCCACTGTATATACCTGACACGTCATTGTTGTGTATGGAAGGACACCAAACCAGAGGCTAAAAGGCTAATAATGTTAATGTAGCACAACCAAACAAAAACTTTTCTGAAATACAGTTCCTTTTATTTTCGATTTAAATACAGCATCACGTTATACGCTAGCTCATGACAGTTACTGTTCAATGCAGATGTAAAACATCTGCATGGCTATTTGCGGCCAACTACAAAGTTTTATCTGTTCGTTAAAAAGGGCCGCAGGCTAACCAGCTTGCCATCTGCCTCCCCACTAGTTAGACAGCTACCCATTTTATGTTGAGGCAAATACATTGCTAGGCAGCTATCTAACTGGCTAACAAATATATTTTTATTCAGCTAACTAGTTTACTTACTAACTTGCTGGTTAGTTATCTAAATCCCTAACTGTTGATGCAGCTAGATAATGGTAGTTAATAAGAGGTACAACATTACAACACAAAATTAAAGATTCATTACACCACATTAGCTTGATAGTTACTCCCAGACTCTGAGTTCAGCAACCTAGCTAAGTAGCCAATATAGCTAATTGGTGATTTTGCTTGTGAATTCAGACAAAACATTACTTTTGTGTAGCATTATTGAAATATTATAAATGTATTGATAATTACTGTGTAGCCTATGCTAAAGTAACTTTAGCTACTTATTATTCCAAACACCTGGAAAACTTACTAACTTCGAGAAGGCAACAGAATTGTGTGGATTGTTTGTAACTTAAAAAAAGCTGCATGTAGTGTAGACATGGCTTAAAAATAGTTTTTCAAAGATTAATGAAAATTTTTAATGAATAAATAATTGATGAAAAAACTGTCTGGAATACTATAACACATAACACCTTAAATTGGATATAGTAATGTAACATTTTGAAGTTTGGAACATCTTGTGCAAAAGCTGTAGGAGGAGAAAGCATAAAATATTGTGTGACATCCGGAGAGATCTCAGTACATTTGCCATGTTACCCATAGGGCTGTGACGATAACGGCATCACCGCAATACCGCGGTCATGAGACGCTATACCGCGGCGTTGAGCTCATTACCGCATCACATCGCAATTATTTATTCATTTTAGGGCTGTCAACGTTAAGGCGTTAACGCTCGTTTGCGATTAATCTGGAAAGTTTAACGCGTTAATGTTTTAACGCAAATTAATCATATTATCAAGTTTGACCGGAACTTCCTTCCGTAATTCCAGCGCAGATATTTACCTGGCTGAATTACTGAAAAATTTGTTGCTTTATTACCGCGGGAAGAAAAATCATTACCGTCACAGCCCTAGTTACCCATGCAGGCTAAAATCGGTAAATCATTTCACAGCATGTCTGTTATCAGTGGACTAGCTGCAAAGACTATTCCAAAAAGAATCGTGTTACAGCCTATTCATATACTGTACCCCCACCCCCATGCATCCTTTTCCCTCACCCACTTGATTTCAACCCGTAATTCACAACAGCAAAAAGTGTAGACCCGCCTAGATTTGGCAAATTGCACAAACTCAAAATATTGATTAAAGAATAAGTCTCAAGTCTCGGTAGGATTAAGTTACTGTATTCCTATGGTAAAGAGCAATATCTGAACTAAATGTAGTAAAATGAACTTTTGGAAGTTGATAGGATTGTAAAGCTTGCTTTGATGTAAAAGTTGACATTCTAATAACTGTTTAAACTTGCCTCAGGTCCCCACCATTATTTAATGATCCTTCAATAATCCAATCATTATAAATAAAAGTTATAGAAGTTGAAGGTGAGACAGTGTCCTAACATAATACTGTTGACTCCAGAAAATCAAATGACTGAAAAGTGACATTGAAAAACAAAAGTAATTAAAATATAGAATTTGTAACATAAACATCAGCAGGCATAAACACTTTCAGAGGAAAGTTGGATGATTAACGTAAACGGAATAGTTGCTCAATAAATATAACAAGACAAAGGGGCCATTACAGATTTACATCCATATTTACTCAACATGCATCCTTATACAGTTAAACTTACAATGGCCATAGTTTTTCTTAAATCTGTAATTACTGAGGTGAAACACACTGCTCAGGGGTACAGCAACACAATGGATGGCATACAATGAGTTCAAACCGATAAAAAACAGACCAGGAGTCCAGAGATAAACCAATGACAAACTTATTTGAAGAGGCTATGTACCTTAGGCTAAGACCACATGTTATTTTTTATCTGCAGGTGTTTCCTTCTTTTCTTCTACCATGAAGCATGTCTGTGCCATGTAAAACCGTCTTTTGCAGGTAAAGTTGATTCCAGTGCAGCATTTGCTCCAAGGAACATTAGGTGACAGGAGACAGCTGCATACACAGGAAACAGTAGGAGAAAGGTCAAAGAAGACACGCTTGACCATGCAGCGATGGAGCCACTGTATCATGTTATTAACACATTAGGCTGCGAAGGAAATTAAAAACAAGTTGCTGCAGAAGGTTCTGGAACTGACAGAAGGGATACATATCAATGCACTCTGTAATGTGCTTTGGCAGAAAATCAGGAAAAAGTCACTGATTTAGGAGTGGACCACGGACCGTTCTACAGTTTATTTCTCATGTTTGCAGGGTGGTCCCCATGAATAATCATTCCAAAATGCAACATGACTGCTTACTGCAGCTGTCTGAAGATATTGTATGATTGCAAGTACATTTTTGAACCAGGTGAGGGCACCAAAGGGTAGTGGAAGTGCATTTTCAAGAATGTCTGAGTTCTGCCTCTGGTTTGTGCTGGTGGGTGCTCTTACAGAACCTCCCTCTGACTGAAGGAACACCTCTTCCAGGGGGGTTTCATACTCTGACAGCAATTACCATCTTCTTTAAATACCCTTGGATTGATGGTACGCAGGCTCCTCCCTTGACAAATAAAAGGCAAGCAAGACAGAGACATTAAAGTAATGGAAAGATCTGCATGTAAACTTTCCCTCAGTTCAGAAACCCTCAAGTGCATTGAAGTCTACCTGAGAGGGCACACCCAGGTGCTGTGCATCTCACCAGGTTATGAACCTCTAATAGAAACTCTGAATCACGGCACGCAATCAGTGTCCATTGTTTATGACGTTGAGTGAAAAGGAGGGGGAGTGTGTTTGGTTACTTATTGTGTCATGAGCTGGGAATCCACCCAATCTCCTATAGGTGAGTGCGTCTCAGTATTTAAACAGGTGCAGTCTTAATTAAGTCTAAATACTTGCTTTCCTTGCTGCCAGTCAAATCTCTATACTGCTTGTTTTCTTTAAACACCTCTCAGTTTAAAAGGCAGGGAGCAGGGCAGTGCATGAAGGGTTCTGACATGTTGTATTTACATTACCAACATGTCATAAGTGCACATGCTGCAGATTCTCTTCACATTCTTTTTTCATGGAAAAAATCATCTTATCATAAGAATGTTTGTTGGTTGTTCTTATTTTTGTAATGTAAGAAAAAGAACTTGTCTCTCTTTTTTCTCTCTCTTTACATTTTCAGAATGAAACAGTCAAAGAAAGCAAACAACATGTTTCATATATTTCACATTATTGATAAAGGAAATATTTTAATTCAGGTTTTTATCAATGAAGCAGAATTTTCCCCATACTGGGGCTACTTCCAACTGTAAAAACTTGAAAACCCCAAAAAATGCTTTTCAAAATTAAGTGAGTGCAGATATGCTGACATTTGTGATATGGGCCTTTTTGTTAAGGCTACATTTACAACTATCAAAAATAGTGTCATAGTTTACTAGATGATACTACTACTAACAGTAATAATAGTAAACATTCTTTTACATGTAATGTGTAGTTTATAGGTGGCATATCTCAGATTGCTGTACAGTCAAGATTTTAACCCATTCACAGCTTCACAACCTCCTAAGCCATCCTATTCTAATGCATTCCAATGTTGTGGAGCATTATATGAAAAAGGCTTTGTCACTAAAAGAGTGGCATTACACAGATAATAATACCATTCAAGCCTACTGGTCCCAACAAAAAAAGTTCAGTTGTGCAATCGTAAAGTCTATGTCTAATGAGACAGATCTGAGTCAGAAAGTTAGCATTTTCCAGTGTGAAAAAGTGGCACTTAGAGCTTTCCTTGCTGCAAGAAAGATGGAAATCCTTCACACAAAACCAAGAGCTCTACTTGGTGGTTGCCAGTTGTCACTGTATGAAGGTCAAGACGGAACAGGTCCATACCTGCTGCAGTGCATGCTGAAAGAGGCTCTCCCTGCATCTGCCAGGAATTCATAACTTATAACACAAAGACCATTTGCAACTAATTTGTTGATTCTGACAACCAGGTGAGTCAACAAAAAAATAAAGACCTTTTGTCAGCCAGACAATTGATATATTTCTGCTTGCATTTATTTGGGGGTGGGAGTGGGGGTTAAATTGATGTTAAAAAAGAAAAAGATTCACAAGACAAATTGCTAATCCTGAAAGTGTATCCATAAACATCACATGACATGGTTCCTCATGCTAGTTTCACAAGAAACACTCAGTACTATTCCCAGATGTTAAGCGCTTCTACAAGACAAGAATGCTGAAGTGAACTCCTTGTGAAAGCCTTGCACAAGCAAGTTTCCCCTTTTTTTAACTGCTGCTTCCTGATAGTCTATTTCTCTTTGTTCAGCAGTGGGTAGAAGTGGTTAGGACACTTCACTCTCGGGCCAACGATTCAGATCCTGTGTGGCCAGTGTAGCAGGGCACTTTACTTCAACAGCTACAGAAAAGATGCAGCCGTAGAGAGGGATTACAGAACTGGCAAGATGTAAAATTGTGAGCCTCTCCTGGGTAAATGCATCTATTAAAAAGTCTTCTGAATTATCGATGCTACTTCTAAATAAAGCAAAAGTAGCCAGAGTTCAAATAAGGAGATTTACTACCACTGAGCCAGGTCTGAAAACTGATGCAGACAATGACTGGAACAATAGAGCATCTGGAATAATGAGGCATTTGAAAGGGATAGTTGTAGCTTCACGGGATACGGGACGTCCTCTCTCCCACAAAAAATGTCTCACGTGCTGGACCTTGCAAGCCACCACACCAACAGTGTGTCTGCTGTGTATCTGTTCATTTCAACTTCCCAGAGTTCTGCTGTAAACACAGAGACTGTGATAACAGATAATGATAAAGCGCCACACCGCTCAAGACAAACACTGACAATATAATCAATTGTTGGTGCTCTCTGAACCAAATGGAAAAAGACATGATTTGCACAGCCCTGGCTTCATTCTCATGGGATCTATAGATGATTTAAAGCAGACTACCACCTGCTAGGTGTCGATTTCCTCAACTATCCTGGATACTCCTTCAAGAGTGAACACTCACTGCACCCATCATTAGAGACATGAGTATCATGGGTCCATTGTTAGGTTCAGTGCAAGGGCTCAGCACACAGCACACAGCACACAACATGGGGTGGATAAGTCTTTGCACTGTTTGTTGTATGGTAAGCCAAAGTGAGCACTACATAATGACTGACGAAGAAGGGACTATTATTATAAATACGTTTATTTCCAGACGTAAAGGTACATCGTGTTTGTTTATGCAGGATTACAGCCTTAAAGAGGATTGTGTTTATTTGCCTTTCCCAGGATGTGCTGATGATCTTATCCTCAGTTAGTGAACGTTTGCAGGGATTTGTGTGTGTGGATCAGAACCTGACAGTTTGCCACAGTAGACTTAGTAGTACATGGATGCAGGCCTGTTTTACCATGGGTCCCCACAGCCCACACATGTTATGAGCTGATGGCACCTTGCCTGAGCCACATCAATTCATGCACCCAAGGATTACAGGTGGTATTACCTCTTACTCTGTGTAGGAAAATGAGCTCAGGTGATTGAAAAAAAAAAACAACAATCATACTTACATAAGGCTTTCATATGGCTCTACATCTGCTGTGTGTATATTCAGTGTGTTTTCACTGGTTCTGTTTCCCTTACCTGATATCAATCCTGAAACTGCTGTCTTAGTAAAACCATAAGCATGTTCATTAGGAAATGGAAACATCTTTCACAGGAGCTAGAAAGCAAATCACCCTCTCCAACATGGTCTCTCTGAGCTGTTATGTTTACATAAAAGCTCAGAGACATTAAACATTAAAGTCAGATGTGCTTATGTCCCGGAATTTCATATAGGGCCACTCATATCTGTCCACTGACTATTGGAGAATTAACACGGAAGTAGTACAATATACAGTAGCTCCAACTTTAGTATTGGTATTACAGTGCTGCATAAATAACACAAACAAATGCATCAATACTGGGGTGCTGCAGTAACTAAAAAGACTGGGGCACCAGTATTGGGGTTGCTTTAGTCTACCACAGTCTAACACACACCAGTGCACCAGTATTTACTTCTTGGGGAAGCAATGTAGAACCAGGTTGAAGTAGTTGAACTGGCCAATCAGACAGCATGTTTCTCAGTCAAATGCTTCCTCTTACTTCCTATCCCATACAGAGATGTAAATTAAGTAGATTTACTCTGGTCTAGACTTACTAGTCTTACCTTTTCGATTTTGAAAAAAAAATACTAAAGTTAGGTTAGGTCTGCTCTGTGTTACGAGAACAATTTAAGAGAAGAATTTAACTGTGCTTTACCTGGGGATGGGCACAGTAAAACTTACATCTGCGAAGTAAAGAATAGCACACATCTAGACATTAGGGATGTTAATAATTAACCGTTTAACCGTTAACCGACCATAAGAATTTTGACCGATTAATACTATCAGTTAAACAGTTAAAATAAATTATTATAAATATTATATTATTTTATATTATATTATACTATATTTAATATAATATAATTATAATATAATATAGTATATTATAACATATTATTATATTATACATTATATTATAAAATATAAGATAAGCAGATGCGCTTTCCGAGGATGGTCACTCTAGCGAGGCGCTATCTCTGCATTCCTGGGACATCAGTACCATCTGAGCGGGTATTCTCCCCTGCGGGTCTCACAGTTAACAGACTGCGCACCACACTAACCCCACAGCATGTCGACATATTGCTATTTCTGAATAAAACCCAGTAGATAGGCTGTCCGCTATGCTGAGAACTGAGGTAGGCGTGGCCTGTTTATTTTATTTTGAGGTCTGAAAAATGCGACTACAAGTTTCCGTTTTGTTAACCTGATGGCTGTTTTTGATCATGAATAAGCTGACAGCGGAGGAGGAGGTGGTTTTCGTTACAGCGTTCTCGGCGCTGGAGGATTCAATGTGTGTTTTCGTTTTGTTAAACTATTTATATATTAGAAAGTCTGGCTACTATTTGCTATTTATTTTAAGTTATAAAATATTTTCCTACGCAGGAGATCTAGGCTATTATGCCGGTTAAGTACATAAAGCACGTAAAGATAAACTCGTTCTTATGAAAAAAAATAATAATAAATAAAACATTTGTTGTATTGGTATTTTTTTAATGGGTCACAGACACTCGTCCATTCTAAATAGTACATTTTAACTTTGTCGGTTAACGGTTAATGGTCGGTTAACGAGCGTCGGCTATCGCTCAGAAAAAAAATCAAAATGAGCATCCCTACTAGACCAGTTTCTATGCTTCAGGCCTAGCAAACTAATAATAGTAATAAATATACTCATTTACACTTAGTCTTGTGTGGTCACCGCAGACATACGACAAGGAAGGTTTAAGGTGTGACAAATGATAGGCCTCCAGCGTGGGAGACTCCATGTACTCTAAGCTCTTACAGATCTCTCCAGGAATGTCACTGTCCCTAACAAGCTCATTATGCCAATTCTACCAAAGAACCGTGACTTACCGCATGTCATGCGGTAGGCTATGCGTATACTCCAGCCAACTGTAATTCAGCTGGTAGTGAATTTATGGCAATTGGGTTGGCTGAGAGCACAGATGCTTTTTGAAAGCATATAGCTGCTGTAGTGAGGTAACTGTTAACTGATAATTGTTTCTCACAGGTTCAGGTAGAGTTGTGTACATCTGGCTCCTTGTTTGTTAGTCTCTGTGGCGAGTGGCACTCCACACCATACTGAATAACAGCAGTCTAGCCTCATGTTCCACTGTCTACCTTACTGTGTGGTGTGCATTCTGCAGCAGATCACACACTTCACAAACACTCCTGAACCCCAAGACTCAAACTCCAACCAAGTGCATCCAACCCTGAATGTCATATGAAATCTACCCAGGCATGTAATGTTTTTCTACTATGTGAAGGAATTGGTCATGGTGTGGTGCTAGTCAAAGTTGTTGATGGCCAATGTTTGTGCCAGCACCAATCCTGTCCTCCTGCTTTCTGCTTTCTACAGGCCAGAACAGGCCAGGGGAGCACGGGAGACCTTCCCTAATTAGTATGCACTTGGCCAATGCCCATTTCCCATTGGCGCTCAGAAGGACACAGTTCCAACCTGCCCCATGCCCTTGGGGCTCAAAACACACTCCACCAAGCTGGCTGGTTTCGGTCAACATGTTGGGGCAGGTCCTCGAGAGGGCCCAGCGTGGGAATGGGAAAGAGCTGAAAACACATTAACCCCCCCCCAGCTGTTTCCCCCACAACAGCCTCAGCTCCTCACCTGTGGGATCTGCTCCAGTATGGCAATCTTCCAGGACGGGTGAGGAGGTGCTGAAAAGCAGCCACTCGCCGTTCACACCCCCAGCACCCGCACAGGACCAGGCAGAACATTACACAGTTCACGCTAGACGAACGTTGAGCGCTTTATCGGCTTCTCGCAGCGAGAGTTCGCAAAACACAAGGCTGCAGATAATATCATTTATCGTTCTTCGTGGAGCCATGTTAAGGGATAGCGATCTACGGCCACTATTGTGGAAGTTTACATTTTGATAGGCGAGATATTTCAAAACCGAAATCTAACCCGCTAGGAATAAACGGCTGGGAGGTCCAATCCCCCTAACACGTAGGCCTATTTCACGTAATTTAAAAAAGTTTACACAAAACCAAGAGCCAGAAACTGATGCCAAACTATTTATAGCAAACAAGCAAAAATGTTATGTATATATTTCGTTTACAAAACAAAGGAATAATAGCAAAAACGTCTGCGATTTAATGTAACTATTTCCTTAAATCTGCCTCGCTCGCAGTCAGCTTTCTCTGCAAACGTACCAGCCGTTTCCCATCCTAAAACGTCCTGGCCGTCCTAGGGCCTCCGTGATAATCTGTAGCATATTTTTATGAGCCCAGGAATTTCTACGATTCACTCCCACCATTGTGCTTGACTCAGAGGTGTTAAAGCCGCCATCGGTGTTTGCTTAACTGCTATCTAAACTCCACGATAGGCTGTAAATATTGACTTTGGAAATGCAGGGCCGGTGCCTGCTCCTGGACCGCAAACTTCCTCCCCTTTTCTCTCTCTGGAAACAATAGCGGGAGACCTCGGTTCCGTAAACGCGCTGGCGCGCCAAGCCTCCGCATGAGCGTCTGTCTTTACAGATAAAGGTTTTATGGTCAAGAGCACAGTTAGTTGGAGAGCCATGACAGAAAGAAATGTTGTTTTGCACAACGATGCATTGTTATCAGGTGTACGTAACAAAATGTGCATTCCTAACTACATGAAGTATATATTACGATATCTGTAAAAATGCATTAGAAAATGTCAACAATGAATAACTGCTGCTGTCACAAAGTGCATTTATATGCATATGCTAAAGCATTTGTTTTATGATTTTTTTTGCATAGCACATTCTCAATATAGGAAGCTATATATCACAGTGTGAACTGCTGCTCTTAATAGTTTATAATGCAGATTCTAACACACTACCTTTCAAAAAGGTAAGTTTGTGGCCCACTTAAATTTTTCTTATTTTCAGCAATCAGAGAGCAATCCAGCCCCTTACCCCGCCTCGGGGCTGGGAGGGAGCGAGCGAGAGGGAATCAACGCGCAGATATGAGGAGCGGCCTAATGAGGATCAAAAACATCTTAATAAAGGAATCTAATCCCAGCATAATCCCTCATTACTACCAAATTCTCCATTTTCTGCTCCTGCTTCCGGAGTGACGCCACACTTATCCCTGTACCCTAGTGACACTGGAGATCTGTTCTTGCACAGAGATCAGTGCACATTCCCAATCCAGTGTTATGCCTCTTATAATTGTATAAAAATACAGGCTGGGACAGTCTTTGTTCTGCCTCAACTGTATTAGGTCTCCTCATTAGACTTTAAAAGAGATCAAGATCTGTTTTATGGGCGGTTGTGTAATGTAAGAAATGGATTTAAGCCATATTCTTAATAACCCCAAAAGTAATAAGAACCCATGTATACCGTCGATAGAGAAAGCCTGTTTTCGCAGAACACACAACAGTGTTCTTTTAGAATATAAAGTTATATACATATATATGTACAGAAATGCACAAGAAAAAATTGAAAAGAACTTCTGTACAGTAGGATGACTTTGAAGACGTAGTACTTAAAAGTGCTTGTTCAGTGTTTACCTGGATCTTCGTCGTCCTGAACGTATTCACTGCATTGAATGTGTGCAGCTAAATGTGTCTGTATCCCAGACAGATAGATAGATAGATAAATAGAGTACTTTATTTATCCCCAAGGGGAAATTCCAGTGTTGCAGTAGCAAGCACAAAATGACAAAAGACACACATAACTTACAGAAACACACACAATGAGGTAGATTAAAAGAACACAGCATTCCCAAATATGTATATCTATACAAAAAGCTACTAATCTAAATAAAATAAATAGAATAAAATAAAAATAGAAATAGAATGTGCAAGTTAAAAGTAAGAATGTGCATTTTGGAAATTGCCACTCAGTGAAGGCACAGGGGAGTCATTGAAGATGGCTATTGCAGTAGGCAGGAATGACCTGCTGTAACGGTACTTATTGCAGCGGAGCTGGAGGAGCCTCTGACTGAAGACACTCTGTTGTCCAGCCAGTAGGTTGTGTAGGGGGTGTGTATTGTTGTCCAATATGCTGAGCACCTTGTGCAACATCCTTCTCTCCACAACCAATTCTAGGGGCTCCACAGCAGTCCCCAGCACAGAGCCCGCCTTCTTTATCAGTTTCTTAAGTTTCCTGGACTCACCGGCTCTGATGCTGCTACCCCAACAGATGGCTGCAAAGAAGATTGCACTTGTCACAACAGACTGATAAAAGATATGCAACATCTTGCTGCACACATTAAAGTATCTAAGCTTCCTCAAGAAGTAGAGTCTGCTCTGTCCCTTCCTGTAGACAGCCTCAGTGTTACATTTCCAGTCCAGTCTGTTGTCCAGGTGAACACCCAGGTATCTGTAGCCCTCCACCACCTCCACCTTTTCTCCCAGGATGGAAACAGTGTTCAGCCTAGTCCTGGTCCTCCTAAAAGCCACAACCATCTCCTTTGTCTTGGTCACATTTAAAAGGAGGTGGTTGTTCCCACACCACGCCACAAAGCGGTCCACCAGTTCTCTGTACTCAGTCTCTTGTCCACCACTGACACACCCCACAACTGCAGAGTCATCTGAAAATTTCTGCAGATGACAGGACTCCGAGTTGTATTGGAAGTCTGAGGTATACAGGGTGAAGAGGAAAGGTGAGCGTACAGTTCCCCGCGGTGCTCCTGTGCTGCTAACCACCCGCTCAGACACGCATCTCCTCACCCGCACAAACTGTGGTCTATCCGTCAGGTTGTCAATAATCCAGGAGGTTGTGGAGGCGTCTACCTGCATCTTTTGGAGCTTCTCATGCAGCAGTGTTGGCTGGATTGTGTTAAAGGCACTGGCGAAATCAAAGAACATGATCCTCACAGTGCTGCCTGCTTTGTCCAGCTGAGAGTGGGCTCACTGAAGCAGGTAGATGTTGGCGTCTTCAACTCCAACCTCAGGGCGGTAGGCAAACTGCAGTGGGTCCAGAGAGGTGCTCACCTGAGGTCTGAGATGGTCCAATATCAGTCTCTCCAGGACTTTCACGATGTGAGATGTTAGGGCAACAGGTCTATAGTCATTGAGAGCAAATGGAGAAGACTTCTTAGGTACGGGAACAAGGCAGGATGTCTTCCACAGCACTGGAACCTTCTCCTGGCTCAGGCTAAGGTTAAAGAGGTACTGTAGAATCCCACATAGCTGGTCCACGCAGGCCTTCAGGACCCTGGGGCTGATACCATCCAGACCTGCAGCCTTGTTCTGGCGCAGTCTCTCCAGCTGCCTCTTCACCTGAGTGCTGGAAACAAACAGGAGGGTGGGGGAGGCAGAGGGGGGCTCAGTGTTTCTTGACGTGGGGGAAGGTGTTGATGGGGCTGTGTTGAAGTCCCTGGTGGGGGTGGGGGGTGAGGAGAGGCATAATGTGAGTCCATGCTCTTGATCACTAGGGCTCACACTGCACCGGCTAACGTGGGACTGCCGCCTATGAATTTCACAATAAGGTGTCTGCACTATAGACTTGCGGGCAGCTTTTCCAGTGCCCCTGTGTGGTCAGACCTGGGTCAGCGGGGGGGGGGGGGGGGGGGGTGGGGGGGGTGTCACACACATACCAGCACACATACAAGCCTGGTGTCTCGACCCCCTTCTCAGATAGCTGAAGCTGCAGGGTACGATTAACGCGAAGGTGATGAACATCCTGACTAAGAATAGAAATGGATAGTACATGAGAGCTAAGGCATCGACACAATGAGACTCCCCCAGGAAGGCACGCTCCAATTTATACAAGTGTAGAAGGTTAATGCCGAATTGTGTGGGGAAAGAAGAAAGCGGTTTCTTTTGCCGGCTGAATAAGCAATCAATGTGTGAAGGAGCTAATTAGCCCCATGTAGGCGTACAGATGGGTAATTTTAGACCACGGGATGATCAGACATCATATAAATACTACTTGATTATGTTTTGTGCAAATTGCAAATGAGTGTGTCTGTGCTGTGCAGTGTGTGTGTGTGTGTGTGTGTGTGTATGTGTGTGGTTGTTGTGTGTGTTTGTGCGTGGGTGGGTGGGTCACTGCAAAATATTCAAGCACAAAAAGGTACTCTAAGAAAGCAGCATTTTTTTTAATTAATTGAGATGGATCTGAGTCATTGGTATTCCATGTGTGGATATGGTAAGAGATCAAAGGGAAGTGTGGCTCATTGTATCCTGACCTGAGGGGGAATATTGGGCAAGAAAATCAACATCAGGATCCAATTTTTCTGTTAGTTAATGATCCATTTCAACAGGCCCTTGTCAATCTTTGCTCCTTTAAAACTCACCTTCTAAATGAACACAACATCAAAAGAATTTGTGTCATGATTAATGGTGATTTTTTTCCAAACAAAAAATATATTCAAACCTTTGAATAATTGAGGTGTATCCTGGAAAGTGTTGCTAAACCATAAAACATTAAAAAAATAAGTTTTTGTTTGTGAAATGTTAATGTAATTGGGGGCATATGGAATTAAAGGAATCAGCAGAGTATAAGCGTGATAGATAATGTGAGTCATCAAGTTTGTCAAAGACACCCTTCAGTTCATCAGCTATAAAATGAACGTCATTTTTCAGAAACTATGAGGTGGACAGCTTCTGTGTAGAGGAGCTTGAGTAAGGGATATACCTCCATTTTGTCTCTTTGTCTCTCTCTCTCTCTCATCTGTGCAGTGTTTCCTCTGGGTGAGCAGAGTGGCAGGCAGGTGTGGTGAAAGTGAGTGTGTAACCATGCAGGCTGGGTGTGGCACCCGTCCCTCCTGTGCTCTCTGTGTTTACAGTAACCACACGTGGTACTATCTCCCCGGTCCCACAGGCGCACATTAGCGCCAATGGGCTGTGACCTGTTGGACCAGTGATGGGGAAACGTACGTTTGGGCCCGGGGCCTGCACTGCTCTTGGCAGGCACTCACAACCCCCTCCCATGCTTATCGCATGTGTGCATCTTGCCAGTTTGAAAAAAAAACACTTGGTCCCACAACCTGCGGCGGCTCTCTGCACGCCTGTGCATTCCTGTCTGACTGCACTGAAGGGGTGGGAATGGGATAGCTGTGTGTGCAGATGCTCTCCTGCCTGCTCCTCCACAGCCAGTTCTCCTTCACTAGAGCAAATCGTTCACAGATGCATCTCTTTTCTGTGATGTTACGATTCCTTAACAGCGTTCCTCACTCTCACTCAATTCTAATGGTGGTAAACATGCTCATCAGCAAAATTTAAATGTTCCCCATTTTAATGTCATTTACCCTTCATCTGGATGTTTCTCTTATTCCATTACTGATGTGTAGAGGACAGAAGAGCAAAGACTCAAACTCCACAAAGTTCAGTTCATCTTTCCCAAGCATATCAGTCATATTCTACTTGTGTTGATTATTTGGTTTTCCCCGGGTACCCTTGCATGAAAACAGCCTTCTCTCTTATTTTTTTTTCAGCTGTGGGTTAATAGTTTTTTATTTTCTTCTGAGAACCCATTAGAGCTGGATGAACCATATGGGAGGGCAAAGGAAACTTTAGCTGGGGAAAATGATATCCTACAAATACTCACAGTTCTGGAACACTGGCAACTCTGGAATGTTACCAAGACAGCGACACTATGAAACACCTCTCAACGTGATACCCATGTCAGCAGATTATCGGGCAAGTACACTTAAAATAAAATATTTTCACAAGGTTGTTTGCATTATTTTCACTGCAGGCTGGGAAAAATAGGGAGAATTTTTATCCTGAAAGTATTTTTCCCTTCAGAACAAAGACGGATTGGACTTCAGTTATGGTTTCCCAGAATCAGCAGATGCTGACCTTGAAGAGAATTATTACAGGGATACTGTTATCACTGCAGAAATGGGATTACCAGGACAGTCTTAATCTTTACAGTAAAAGATATGCTAATCTTTGCATACATTTGTGCTTTAGTAGACACCGTTGTGACTCTAGCATATAAGAAAGCTATGCCAAGTGTATACATGCAGTCAGGATGCAGTGTTGAGTAGGATGCTTTCAATACAAATCAAACAGAACTTTGGACCTATGTAGTAATTTTATATCTGTGTTTACCACCCTGCTGTCTCTCACTGGACACCCCAGGAAGGTGTGTGCCCCACCCTTCTTATACATCCTACAGTGAGCAGGACTGAATGTCTCGAATGTTTCTCACGCTTGCGCCAAAGAATCCGCTGGATCATGAACCCCCTGCATGTTTGTCAGTGCACCATAGAGTTGATGGCCATCCAGCCGTGACATGCCGCCAGTCCACTCATCTGTAAGCAAAGAGAGAGAGACAGGGAGAGGGAGAGTTAGAGAGAGGAAGAGAGAGATAAAGGGAGAGAAATGGTCAGAATGGGCAAAAATGGCGGAACGGGGGTGGTGGGAGGGGGAAGGAGAGCCAGGCTGGGTGTAGAGCATGGGGCAAGAGAGAGTAAGGAGATTGCAGAGGGAGGGCTTGTAGGGCGCAAGGGCGCAGAAGCCCTTACCAAGGGCCGGGGTGAGGAGAGAGAGACATCCCTGGCATGGGAGCAAGTGCTTTGTCCTCTGCTGTCAGACGCTTATTGGCAGAGGTTGCTGAACTCTCCCTCAGCATGCAGGTGCAGTGGTGATGAGCACTGCTGAAACATGGAGGCAGTGGCGTTGTGCAGCCAGGTCAGGGACATACTTTCCTCTGTCTGCTTTTTTTCTCTTTCCTTTGTTTGCTGTAGCCATAGACCTTGGGAAAGAAACAGCCAGTGAAATTCCATGTGCCTGGAGCCAAAATTCCCAGGAAGCAGTAAAAACAGAGAGGCGAGGCTGAGAGTGGTGTTAAAAAGCCCACTGCATCCTGTGAGGAGATACAGCTCAGATCAGCCTCTGCCACCACCTCGCAGTGTTACTGCATGCAGAGCAAAGGGTACGGTTACCACAGCGCAACCCCCAAGTGTGGTAAAATAAAGGTAGAATTAAATATGGCAAATTTTCTGTTGTTGTGAGGAGAAAGACAATAGAAAGAAACTCCATGGTTTTCCCATTAAGGGGAATCTCTCTCAAGTGAAAGCTCACGTTTTATAAGATTTTTGTGCCAGTATTAGCCTTCGAAGGTAGCTTAGCAACAGCAGGTAACCAAATTAGTGTATGTGCTTTAGGCATGTTTTTAATGACAGCGTTTTAATGAAACTCCACGCAAGCACATTGATGGGCCTTTGGTGACCCATGGTGACCCCTAAGTCCTTGATCTGGTGGCTGCGAGATCAGCACTCCCATGTGTTTCACTAAAGGCCGTGGCGATGAGCTTCAATTGGAGGATACTGCCCCTGGGAGCTGGCAGGGGGAGACCAGGGGAGGCAGGTCATCTGCTGGGCAGCAGGTGCTTTCATTAAGGCCCACAGCTCTTTGATCAGCAGCAATTCGGCATTTGGGATCTCTCTGGGAACCAGTGAAAGGAGAAGCCATAGTGCAGTTTGGACCATCCCAGCAAGAAGGTGTGAGTACAGCATGTTGATAAAAACAGGTAGCATGCATGTCATTCCCCGCCAACTCCACGCGGAGCGAGGGAGAGGGTGGAGGTGTCTGGAAAGCTGGCAGCCGACAGGTGGAGAGGGCTGCTGGTTATGGTTCTGATGAACCCTGTTGAACTCTCAAAGGCTGAGAGGTCAGAGGTCAGGACGAAGGCTCTTCCTCCCCCTCCCAGTGGCTCCAGTCCACCCTCCCTGTTTTCGCAGCTGCAAGGCTGAATCCGAGGCCAGAGTCAGGACACGGCGTGCATTTGGCACCTTCTCAAGGAAAAACACGCTGGAAAAGATATGTGAAAAATGGGAAAATAAGCAGTGTATCCACAGCCAGTCCCTCCTTCTGTTTTCCTAAGGTTCAGTGTCCCTGTGATGGGTTGCAAGTGTGTGTGTGTACATGTGTACATGGGTGGAATGCGTTGGGGTCTAATTTTCCTATCACCCTTCCTTCAGTTTAGGCTCTCCTCTGTCCCTCTGCTCAGTGCGTTCTGTGTTCAGGTCCCACACTCCCCTGCTCAGTGCGTTCTGTGTTCAGGTCCCACACTCCCCTGCTCAGTGCGTTCTGTGTTCAGGTCCCACACTCCCCTGCTCAGTGTATTCTGTGTTCAGGTCCCACACTCCCCTGCTCAGTGCGTTCTGTGTTCAGGTCCCTCATTCCCTGCTCAGTGCGTTCTGTGTTCAAGCCCCACACTCCCCTGTTCCTGTATTATTGTCTATTCTCTGTCCTCTGAGGGTTGAACTCCAAGCATTTATCGTTCCCTCCATGTAACAGCTCCAGTTGTTACATTTGCAAATGATTATCAGTATTATTGTTAATTAAACATGTTTGGCATTTGGCAGCAGGAGGGCTTCGCCTGTAGATGTAGACACAAGAATTACATGACTTTATCTCTTTCATCTCTGTAATCTAATCTTTTTAGAGGACAAATAATTGAAATAGGTTAGCCGTGCATAGCCAAAATAAACAGTGAAAGGGGCCTCCAAGTGACAGAAAATCCTGGTCAATTACATGAAACTATTAGCCTGCTGGTGGGGGGCTGCAGCAGCTGGTGGGACAGAAGCAGGATAAGCCATTTTAATAAAGGGCTGTGGGGGAAATATGCAGCCTGTGTGTGCTGGCCCTGTTCCTTTCGCCAGAGGCTGTGGAGAGGAATATGAGTTTTCATAGAGAGGGGATTACTTGATTACAGTTCTTGTGCCTTCCTTGAAAAGCCCTGAATCAGGGGGTCTCCTTTCTGAGCTTGGGAAAGTGTCAAACAGACCTCTGTGGGAAATGAGGTGTTTTGTCCTGAACTGGAACAGACAACATAAAACAAGGCTGCATTAGGAGAATGAGGTTCAGAGGACATTTAGATTTGCTCTTTTATTACAAAAGAGTCAGAGGAGCCAGGCTGCACAGATGTCATTGTGAATTGGTAAAATGCTTTTACACAGAAAAAAACGTGTACAAAGAACAACTCTGAGATTAAACATTCTTCCTCAGCCTCAGGAAGGACGATGACAAGTGAGGCCTGGTCAGCCTGAACCAGTAGGGGGCACTGTTGATATTGCTAAGTGGAGGGTGGTGTTCTGGTGAAATCTTGCTGTCCGTCTGCACTTTTCAGCTGTGAGGTGTATTGTAGGTAAAACACAGGAGGACGCTGCCCAACGTTAGTTAAGATGGAGATGAAAAAGGAGGCAATCCAACCCTCTTACAATTCATCCCAGGAGGACCGTTGAAAAGGCCAGGATATATTGGCCTGACTGTGCAGTAAGGTGACCTGTCCTATAGGCTAGAATGCAGCTCATTTTGTTCTCTGTTGCCAGGGGGTGGGGAAGGAGACGTGGAAATCTGATGCAATGGGAGTATTGAAAGGATGCAACGGTGGTGTCGCTGCCTTTGTTTCCCCTCTCTCTGTGACACAGCTGTTTGCTGCGCTCCTACTTGCCTCCGCGGGTGCAGAAGGTGGCCATTGGCTGTGGCGTCAGGTTACGGTCTGCAGGGAGAACCATAGAAAATATACCAATCATGACCACCGAGGCTCCTGCCTCCCTGCTGTAGGAAACCCGAGGATGGCTTTGTGAAAGAGAGGGAGGTACTGTGGAGTACTGTGGAGGGAAGTACTGTGTACTTTTCCGTGATTCTCAGGAAACACTTAACCCCTATACACACTCCCTGATTCTCCTGGATGTATGCTAATGTCTTGTCCTGAGCGTGTGTGTATGTTCTCCCTTGTAGCAATATTTATAGTATTTCTCATAAATCCCCTATATTGTGTTCTTTTGAGGTGGAACTGTGATTAATCACCTCATAGATCAGCAGGATCAAAAAAGCAGGTTTAGCACACATAACCAAAATGAATGCCACTGATCTCCTTGTAAAATGTAAGTGTCAAACAAGAGGAAATATATTTTGGAATATACAGTATATTTCCCATATATATTGGGTGTGCCTTAGTTGTATATATTGCTTTGCACTTACATTACTTACATCTCAATCTAGGCGCATGTTTGTGATCTCAGCATTACGTTGGCCACTGACACTTGTGCATGTTGAGGAAAAAGCATTAGGAATGGAACAGGGGTATAAAGGAAAAAAGGCAAAATCACTCCATGGTAAAATAAAAGACAGTCAAAGAACCCAGAGGGTATCTTTTCAGAGTGCAATCACAGAGAAGTACAGTGTGCTCACTTGACAAAAACAAAAAGCATAAAACAACAGATAAGACATTAGGGGTTAGAGTCTTCCGAAGCCCCAACACTAGTCAACAATCAAAACACTTTCTGCCATTTTAAACCTTCAAACCTTAAACCAAAGCAATGTAGTGTCTTAAAGTTCCTGTTTGATAGCACGTTGATGATGTCACATCTCAGGTCATCACAATCCCAAATTACGACCCTAACTTTTTCACTATACATAGAATGTGCCATATTAAAGTAACAACAAATTAGAAGTTTTCAGTCTGACATGTGATTCCTTCATTGTCACCCACATTATTGCACGGGCCCATGCAAAGAGGCCCTGTGTTTTCTTTAAGTTGTCTGATGTGGTTGATAATTACCAGGCTATTTCTGATCAGTCAACCTAACTGCGCTCACACACCGGCAGCGACAACAAGCGTCAAAGCGACCGGAACTCATTCATTTCCAATGGTCACTGGGCTACACCGAGTGATGTGGCGACTGTCGCTCAGTGTCACCCAGCAACCAATGGAAATGGATGACTTCCAGCCGCTTTGTCACTCGTGGTCGCTGCCAGGGTGTGAGTGCAGGGTAAGGTGTCTTTGAGACAATGTGAGCTTTGTTAGTGAATTTGAATAAGGTTGTCTAAGGAAAAACAGCATGCTATATTTAAAACCACAGATAAGAGGAATGCATATCAATGGATGTAAAAATATACTCCATATATCAGAAACATACCACACTAAATGGATATGTTACAACAACATATAAAAATATATATTTTAGCAATAGCATATTAAAATTTTAATATTATAATATTTTTTCATACCATTGCATATTTAAAAGCAACCATGAAATATTTTATAATAGATGCTGTATTTTTTCATGTAGGGTATATATGTATATTTCTTGTGTTTTGGAATTCATATTTTACAAAGCAGGTGTTTTTTTTTATCAATATTTGGTATGTGCAGTATTCCTGAAATACAAATGAGAACAAAGACATGTTGAGATAAAGAGAAGCAGGGCCTACTGTCTGTGTTACAGCAATATGCTCAGCAGAGAACTAAGGTGCCAGCATTGTAACTGTAAGGTCATATGACAGAGTTGGAGTAGGATGTCTTATGAATTTGAGGAAAGGTCTTTCCACTTTATGAATGAACACTGTGCTTGTCTTCTGTTGTCTTCCACTCTGTCTACAGAAAGGATACAGAAGGAGGGGCGATCTGTTCCTGGTTATGAGCTTCTCATGTGAACTTTCCTTCTATTCTTAATTATTTAACTGGCACAATCATTTACTCAATCTGACATTTAATTTAAAACTGTGAGTGACAGCTATGCTTGTGTCATTGACATTGCTAAGATATTGTACTATACCTTAATGTAGCACTGAATGGTTTCTGGAGTGTATAGCTAATTAGCAGCTTAAGACAGGGAAAAGTTTTGGAACAAAATCCAGCCTGCACACTGGAACTCCAGAAACTGAATTGTGTATCACTGATCTAAAGAAGACTGAATGGAATTTCCAGCCACCCCTTTAAGCCAAGCTTCCAATTAGAGACTGTTCTCTCAAGATGAAATCTCTACCAAGATTTTATCATCATCAGACATTTGGAATGCTTATTTTTGAGTATGATTTTAAAAATAAACAAGAGCAGACTGTGAGGTTCCTCAGAAATGCCTGTGTGTCCATATTCCTGGATTCCCCTGTGGAGGACAGTTTTGCTGTTGTTCTGATGGATGTGGACAGACTGCCTCTGGCCTTTAAAATGATGATTGTTGTTACAGATGTGTGATGTGTGCACGGCCCCAATGTCTTTAGAGCAGGATCCCCTGAAGATCCTTCTCATCTTTGACCAGCAGGACAGAGTGTTTTTTCTTGGCAGACTCAGTAACATAGTTCGCATAGTTCATTATGTGATGAAGGCCCTTCCTTATAGTCTTCCTTTCGGTGCAAGGAATTATCCCAGCAGCTCTGATATGGGTTCCCTCCTGTCTAAGGTGTGTGTGTGTGTGTGTGTGTGTGTGTGTGTGCATGTGCGTACATGCATGTGTTACAGTGATTCACATAGATCTTTCCTATATATGCTTTCCTTGTGAAAAGTTCATAGATGTTGTGTTCGGATGGTGTTCGGAACTTTCAGAGCCTCATGTTGGCTGCACGTTCCTAATTTTATTTTGATAAAATGGCAGCTGTTGAAATTAATCATGAGAAGATGTAAGGGATCCCCTGGAGTATGATCAGCAAGATGAGTGGTTACCATGAGAGCGATTTGAATGAGTGTGTATGTGTGTGTGTCTTTGTGAGTGTGGCTGTGTGTGTACATGTCAGTGAGAGCGTGTGTTTGCATAGATGGGTGTGTGTGAGTGTGTATGTGCCTGTGTACATGCACGCATGCATGTGTTCATGCATGTTTCTGTTTGTGTGTGTGTGTGTGTGTGTGTGTGCGTATGTGTATGTGCGTGCATGTATGTATGGCTGGTCTTGGGTCCTCTGAAGGTGATGGATTGCATACTCCTTCTTTCCACTAAGCGCAGGCTGTCAGTCCTGGAGGCAGAAGGCAGGGCAGGGGCCCAGACGTCACATCTGCCACCACCATTCCCCTGAGGCCCCCGGGGCATGGGAACCTGCCTTCCCCTCTGCCCTGGGACCTCTCTCCCTCCCTCCCACCCTCACTCTCTCTCCCTGTCCCATTCCCACTCCTGCTCTCACACACCCTCTCCTCCTCTAGAACCCCCCTGTCTCTCTCTATCTCTCATCATCTTTCTCTCCACCACCCACTGCCTACGTACCGCTCTCCAGAGCAGTCCCCAACAGGAGATGCATTAAGAAAGTGATGTCATTTAGGCCTGGCACAAGGCTTGCTGCACAGTCAGTGTTGGCATATGGCTCATTTCCCCTGATAGTCCCTGGTGGGCATGGCTGATAATTGTTTGGCTTCTGAGCGCTCTCTAATCTCAGTGTGATTACCTCTCTCCTCCTTATGGGCCAGATCTGTCCTTTTTCTCATGGCTGAAGGGGAATATTACGACTTTCAGTGGCACCACTGATACCAGCACAGCTCCAAGAGTTGGTGTTCCACATGCCAGAAATGAAATGTCAGAGAAATTGGGCTTTTGAGCCTAATAAAGGCATAAGAAGTAGAAAATAAAATCTTTGCTGCAAGGTCAGGATCATTGTTTAACCACCATGTATATGGAAGTGATTAAAACATTTATTGTCTGGAAAATTTAACTCTTATTTTCTTCTATTCTAAAAAAGTACTTCAAAAGTAACACTTTAATACTTAATAATGCAGTAATAATTCTAATACACAATACAATACATGCAAGATTTTATTTGACATAAAAAGCTTTGAGAAAATGGGTTGGGTATATTATTGTACTTAGTTTCCTTTATGCACTAACTGATTATTCACTCAGACATGGGGTCATCCAGATGTAGTATTGTTGCTCATGTATAACATGATGGGTGATTTTCACAGGGTTGAAATACAGTCCAGTTTAATTGCATTATGTTCAAACAGTTCTCCACACCCTCATCATTGTTGCTTCACATGTTGCCATGTGAGTTTTTCCTTCCTGTAACAAAGCACAATTTCAGTTCTGGCACTTAAAGATTTCTACCCTATTAGGGGACGAATCCATCAGTAGCCTCACAGACCAACCCACAGACCAGCCCCAAAAATATGTGCAGATCAGACACACTTTTACTGGTTTTTACCAAACTAGATCAGTGCTCATGCTCATTGTTCCAATGGTGCCCTAATTTAGTTGTGAACCACATAATGGGTGGAGCTACCATTTGCTGTCAATCACTGACTTGTTTGAACTAATCTGAAGGCTTTCCTCTCCACAGCGAACAGTATGCTTGGCTCAAATCAGCTAGTCACTGATAATACAGTACCAGTCAAAAGTTTGGAAACACTTTTCTTTCTTTATTTCTACCATTTTCCACATTTTAGAATAATAGAAAAGACATCAAAACTATGAAACAACACAACTGGAATTGTGTTATAAACAAATCAAAAATACTGTATCTTATGTTTATCTTCAAAATAGCCACAAAACATATTTTAAAATTAATTTTTTTTTGGAAAGAAATTCATTCATAGGCATCAACTTCATGATTTATATTTGCCTAAGACAAAAAAGCATTTAAGCATAAGTCTTTAGATCAAAATGTCTTTGAATGCATGTTTCTCATTATCTTAATCGGGTGTGTCCAAACTTTTGACCAGTACTGTATACAGCGGCTCACCATGCCATTTATGGCTCATGAAGCCTCGCTCTGCCATAACTGTCCTAATGCTGGTACCCACAATCCAACGGCTTCACTGCTTCCTCAGTTTATCACCACTTTACTTTAACTCTTGAATTCATTCAAGGCAATGTGGCCTGAGAAGAGTCCTTCCATTTTTCAGAAGCTCTGGCTTCTCTGACTGTTGAGGAAAATAAACAAACACCATTGGGCAACAATAATGTGCGTTTGGAGCTCTGGTCCACCGAAAGCACCACAGGGGTATAAAATAGAGGAAAAGGGTAGGCAGTTATTCACAGGGATCTCCTTTCTGAGTTGCTTGTGTCAGAGAGAATCAAGTTGCCGTTGACATGCTCATCCTTTCACCCCACAGATTCCGAACACACTAATGGGTCATTTCGTGGGTGTCGACTTACCTCTCTCCACACCGTCAGCTGGTTGACCTGTATAGCTCCTGCCAGTCACTGGCATGCGCAGACCGAGGCGGTGGGGTTAGTGTTTCATTCACGCCAGCTGTCTCCACCATGCGCACCCACAGGGCACTGGTCACAGACATGCCAAACACTGCTCACAAAACCCCAGAGACCGCCAGCTTCTCCTCATACTGCTCAGACCACAGGCTTTGAGCCCATGTCAAATTGGCTCCCTCCCTTTCTTCAAGTAATACACTCTGCTTCAGTCATTATGCATGAGACAGTGGGGCTGTGTGCCTCAGTTCCCTATGGTTACTGCGGGAGTGTCACCATGCTACCCTCTGATTGATTTTTTCATTGATCTCGTGTGCTTATGACACTGGAGCGCTGATGGTGGTCTGCTCCTGTCAGAATGAACTGGTAGACAAAAAAGAAAGAGGGTGGGGAGAGAAACAGAGACAAAGAGATATGGTGAGCATTCTGGGAGGTGTAAGAGGAAAACATCTGAAATTTTGGGCTGATTCCTGGAACAGGATTCCTGCTGGTTTGTCCAGATGGGGTAGCCCATTGGCTGCTCTCCTCAGGCTTCAGATCCCGGTTTCCCAGTGCATGGCCCTTATATAGTAAATCCGTCACCATTACCTCAAAGTCACCTGACTCTTAATGGCATGTATTGCATTTAGTGATGGTCTAGGATCATATACCATATATCAATATACCATGCACCAGATCTACTGACATGAAATACAACAGCCAGCTTTAGTAACACATTACAGGAGTCTAATCTCCAGCAAACTTTGAAAGGGGTTTGCTACTGGTATTACCTAATTTTGGCACAATCACAGTGTCTGTCTATGATTGAAGAGCAGAAGAGTGGAAGCCAAACACAGACTACGTTGTTGGAAAGTAAGCGGATTACAAGTTGGGTCACCCTCTCCAAACTGCTACCCCCCCGCCTTGTACAGGGTGTGGCCTGGTTCTTGGGGGATGAAGGGGACAAAGCAGTCAGTGGAGCAGTTGTCAAACCTGGGTGCCACTGAAGGGAAAGCGATACTGGGGACAGCTGAGACTGCTGTAGGTCACGACAGTCTAAATTAAATCAATGAGAGAACGATGACAAATATCCAGCCAGCTTGGGTTTCGCAAACAAAAGTGGACCCTGCAGTGGCCGTGGTGTCACCGGGGCCACAGATCACAAACCGATCCGTCAGCAGGGGCTTGCCTGCACTCCCATAGATGCAGTGGGAAAATTCGCAGTACACTCACTGTTGGGGGTCGCTATCCATGAACACATGGCAACAAACCACTTGCCATGTCGGACATTCATGCCATTCCCTTCTGTATGACAAAACGAGACTGCACAGCTGCAGGGACTGGAAAGTGAAAAGAATACTTACATTGTAGGGCAGAGTTATACTATATAGAAAATACATTACAGAGCAGTACAGCTTCATTTATAGTTTAGAGATCTTGTGCTCTCTTATGTCACCAGTGTTGGGACCAAAGTTTTATTTTAATAACATAACAATGTATTGTTTATTAAAATTACTTTTCATCAGCACAGTTCCACAGTGTGATGACTCAGTTTGCAGCTCCAGACAGTGTAAGAGCCAGGAGCAGTGAACTACTGCTCTGCATATCAACAGACACTCAATATGCAGAGTGCAGCAAAACACTGTTCCAGTACATCAATGTGTCACTATTAGGTGTTACTAGGTAGATATTCCAATCATTAAAGAATGTGGACATTCCAGGGAGTTTAAGCAGGTATCATTTGTGGTTATTTTTCTAGTGACATTTACCCTGACTTTGGTAAGATGCCTCTAAATGGTGAAATGTGAAATTGAAATTTTTACATTAAAAATCAAATCTATCATAAGATATATGATACACAGATCTACATTATATTTATTTGTGAACAATGTAAAGCTGCTTTGTGACAACCTGTGTTGTAAAAAGCGCTATACAAATAAAAATGAATTGAATTGAATTGAATTGTGTGTATTCAAATATATATTACTGGGCAGCCCTCTTGAAATGATTGATTTCAAACAGTTCATTTGGAGAATGGATTGTCAGTGGTTTGAACTGACTTTCCTTCTGCTATGGTGTTTGTGTTGCACATCTGGCTGTTGTTACGTACTCGCTACCTCCCTGGCTCGTTTTGTCACTATGGTGTTGTGAGAAGTACAAGCGTAACCTGGCGCGTATGCAAACGTAGAGAAAAAGAAAACAAACAAAAATAAAATGGCACTAGACGGACCTAGAAAAGGACAAGGCCTACCTGCTGCCTGGGTCTCCTTGGTTCTTGTTGGGCCAGCTCATCCTCGCCTGCCTCGGCGGCCAGCTCTGCGGTCTCCGCTATCGTCCCGTATTTTTTTCTTTTTGTATTTTTCTTAAAATATCCTGTGAGTGGCACCCGTGTAAGTCCCTCTTCCCGTGGGCTTGTGGATGGCGTCGGTGACCAATCTTTTGAATTAGCGTTAAGTAAATGGTTCTGCTGAATTTACTCTAAACCTATAGGCGCATAACTCAACTTCTTTTCACCATTAGCTTTTTTTTTTGCTTGTTACAGCCAGAACCCACGAGGTGATCACTCTCGCACCATCCTTTCTCTTGGGAGGCAACCAAACGCTCAACTCCAGGTGGCTGTTGCTGTCGCCATTACCTGCCAGTTTCCACCACACCCATTTGATCACCTGGAGCTCTTTATAGCAATCAAATGACAGGTAGCCCCGCCTTCAGAGGAACCGTCAGCTGCGTGATGACGTCAGCAGCAGGTGCCAAAAGAAAATAAATAAACAAACCCAAAACACTGTGTGTGTGTGTGTGTGTGTGTGTGTCTGGGAATGGCGGTCTACCCACTCGTAGCACTGTGCTGCACATGTCTGTGTGCCAGTGCTTGCAATGCAATCACACTAATTAATGGAAAATTGCATTGCAAACAAACTATTGTCATCCGATAGTTTTATTCTTCTTTTTCTTTTTCTTCTTCTTCTTATTCCACCAAATTTTGGACTGCTTCTCCTCCCACAGTTTTCGAGATATCAACCCCAAACCAACTGTAACCCGCCTGGTCTGACCCCGATCAGGTTGCTTGTATACAGCTAAGCCGTACCCGCACTCGTTCTCCGTTTTTTGTAGTTCATCCCTTTTTTCCCATAGTCTCCCACTCATTTTCAAAATCACCCCCCTCACACTTCATGACCTTCCCACTCGGTCACTTTTCACCCCATAGCCACCATACCTCACATGTTGCCTCAGGACAAATCACCCAACACTCATCTACAACCGTCACTCATCTACAACTCGTCTTTTTGTCGTTCACTCATCCCTCCATTCTCCTATTGACTTCAATTCATTTTTAAGGTCTTACCGCTCGGTCACCTTTCAGCCTACGTTCATAGTAACTCATATGCTGCCTCAGGTAATGCCACCCAACACTCAATGAAACCCATACTGACCCACACTCATCATTTTGTTGTTCACTCATCCCTCTATCCTCCCATTCACCTCAGTTCATTTTTAAGGTCATACTTCTCGGTCACCTTTGGCCCGACAGCCACCATACCACATATGCTGCCTCAGGTCAAATTACTCAACACACATTGAAGCCATATTGACCCGCATTCGTCTTTTTCTTGTTCACTCAGCCCTCCATCCTCTCCTTCACCTCAGTTCACTTTTAAGGTCTTGCCGCTCTGTCACCTTTCAGCCTATGGTCTCAGTACCTCATATGCTGTCTCAGGTCATGCCACCCAACACTCATTGAAAGCCATACTGACCCTCACTTGTCTTTTTGTCATTCACTCATCCCTCCATACCGCTAGGAACACCCTAGCAACCACCTAGCAACACTTTGGGAACCACCTAGCAACACCCTAGCAACGCTGAGCAATCATATTGTTTACCCTAGCAACTACTTAGCAACACCCTAGCAACCATTTAGCAACACCCTAGCAACCACTTAGCAACACCCTGGCAACCACCCAACAATGCCTTAGCAACCACCTCACATACCTTAGTAACCATCTAGAAATGCCCTAGCAACCACCTGGCAACAGGTTAGCAACCAGCTAGCAACACCCTAGCAACCACCTGATATACCTTAGGAACTGCCTAGCAACAGCCTAGAAACCACTTAACTACATCATAGCGATTGTCTCATATACATTAGTACATTTTTGCTGCCAGATTGCAATCACACTCTGCATTTTCTTCAGGAAATGCACTTTTCTAGTTAAATACTTGGAATCAGTGTTTAAGAGGAGGATACACTCCATAGTCAGCTCAGAATGAGCTGACTATGGAGTGTATCCTAATGACATCATACTGAAATTTGTCAGCATACCGCAGCTCTTGCTGAGGATGTTTCTGTTTCATAACATTAAAAGCCATGCTGCATGATGGCCAAAGCATGGGCTCTGTGAACATGAAAGTTATGGGATAGGGTGAGAAGTCACAAAAATAAAAAAGTTGACCCCTTGTCAGTATGTGAGCTCCTGTCAAAACATGCCTTTTAGTCTGACATCACAGATGCACAAGTTGTAAGTTTCTGGTTGCGTCACCATAATTACCAAAAGGCTCTCCAAAAAATATGAGAAAAGGGGTCAGCTTCTTTATGGCTTCAGTGTTTGTTACCTCTGTTTTCTTTTCCTCTCTTAAGGGTGTTTACAATGACATCAGCCAGGATTTCCTCTGAGCAAGGGCCAGGCTCAATTGATGGAAAACATTCATCTTTCCGTGGATTCAAACCTCCCATGGCAGAGAGTCAAGCTTATTACAGCTTATCGTCTGGAGAACAATGCGTCCATTCAGAAATAACTAGCATTGGCAAAATCTGCTCGGCTGGACAATGCAAGGACAAGAATATGCACTGAGTAAACAGCTCAGCTGATAGTCAGAGATCATCAATTTACAACCAGCCCTATTTGTGATAAGGTGCACATTTGAACTGACTGGAATCTTTGTGACTAATGTGTAATGTCATTGGCCAGCATTGTCAGCGTTTAGGTGCAGAAATAGCCCAGCATTTTCTTGTGCCCTTGTATCTGTTGTTGCATGTGTGCCTTGTATTCAAGGACATTGGCTTTGTTCTTGAGGAAGGTACCTTTATGTAACCCCAGAATAATTTCATCATGTGATCAGCGGATAGCTGCATGCAGTGGTAACACAAACACCTCTATCTTACAGAGAAGTCCCGGGGGGGGGGGGGGGGAGACTTCTCTGAATGGGTGTGCCTCATCCCCCATCAGCCCCTGCTCTGTGACATAGTCCAGGTTTCCGCTGACCATGTGCTATCAGGCCCACCACTGAACAAACTTCCTGTCCCCAGAAAGGTCTCTCAGCCCCCAAATGTGTGCCTACATCTGGTATGTTTGAAAGTGTGTCTGATAGAATGTGTGCGTTTCTGTTCAAACAAGACTCTTTGGTAATAAACCCAACTCCAGACTGATTGTCTGCTGCCAGCTGTGAGTCATGGAGAATGCTGAGGAATATCTTTGCCCTTCTGCAACATTCCTCATTGGATATTCCTCATTGGATAAGAAAAACAGAATCAAACTAAATGTGATTAGATGTCTTCTGGTGATGATTTTGAAAATGCAAAGTTCAGGTACTACAGGATGTTGAAGGAGCTGGTTCTGCTGCTAGCAGATCATAAGCAGCTTGGGTCTCTCTGAGTGTACTAATCATTCCAGTCTTCTTGGGTGATGTCTGGGGCAGTTTCCCAGGGCCTGAGCATGCACCACTTCCTGCTCCATTCCCACACACTTCAGCTGGACTCTGTGGCTCCACAGACATCTTTCTCACAGAAAAGCCTCAAACATGACAGACACCTGCCCAGAACTTGCTGGACTCGCAAGTTCTCGTTGCCAAAGGTACTAGCAATTAAACCTTACAAATGGAGGTGTTTGAGCTCATGTATTTTTGCACCTGTCCAGCACCTTCATAATACATTGGAATGGCAAATTTGGAGTCATCAATGCATTCAAAAAGCACATTGAGACAGAATCTCAATTATACGTAAGATGCTAGCTGTTAGCTCCCCTCTCCCCTGCAACCACACACTGTCTTTCCAGTCTGATATGACTGCATATCTGTATTTCTTAGAACAGGGGTGTATGCCCTGTTGTTGACTGACATCACTGGCTGCTGCATCTTGCTGACCTTTGACTCAATGCTCTACTGCAAAGGACAGCTGTCACTCAGGAGACCTTCTGGCACCACACATATGTAATTCACAGTTTTTATTTATTCAAAAATTAAGCACAGCAGCTAAATGAAGCATAATGCATATTGAGATTTTACAATCAGTTGCAACCCTTGAGAATTTAGCTGTTATGGTTTCTTTTTTGCTACAATTTCAGTTTCCAGGTCTCTCTGAAAGCATCTCAGGTTTTCACTGCATAACCTGCTTTTTATGATCTTAGAAATCTTAATGATTACCTCTAATGATGACTTAAGGTTACCTCCATGGCACACCATCTGTTCTTATGATACACATTACCATCAGGCAACCTTAGCCCCCAGCACATACTCAGCACCTGGAAGCACAACTGGATCTCATGCATACAACACAGCTGTTCGCCCCAGAAACTCAGGGATAGAAGGTCACATCTGTGATGCTGCTTGGAACAGGTCCCAGAGTAGAGCATGCTTTATTTGTTTCTGGGCTCATGTAATACCCCTGAACTTTTGTTACGCTCATGTCAAGCTACACCAAGGGTCTTGTGGAAATTTTGTTCTCTGCAATTTTGGCTCATTCTGCTCTACATTAGTTTCCTGTTCCAAAAATGAATGATATGGCTCAATGTAAATTTTCCCAGGTTTCCTGTGTTATGTCATGGCTACACTGGCCTAATACTTCAAGGAATGTGTGGGAACGATGGATGTACCTCTTATGTGCTGTCACTGGTGGGACAAATAGTTCCATGTAGACAATAATGCAAATTATTTCTACTTGTCAAGTATTATTTGATATTACAAACTTAACAAATGTGCTGTCACAGAGTACACTGAGTGCTTCACAGTGTTCATTTCACAGAAACAATTATCATGAATACAACTTCAGACTCAGATAAAAGATGTTCTAGTAATAACAGATTATAACTAGAAGAGTGCATTTCCTGAAGAAAATGCAGAGTGTGCTTGCAACCCGGCAGCGAAAACGTGGTAACATATATGGTACGATCACTAGGATGTGGCTAAGTAGTTGCTAGGCTGTTGCTAGGGGGTTGCTAGAATGTTGCTAAGCAGTTTCTAGGTTGTTGCTGGATGGTTGCTAGGCTGTGGCTAGGCTGTGGCTAGGTGGTTGCCAGGGCATTACTAGGTGGTTGCTAGGTTGTTGCTAGGTTGTTGCTAGATGGTTGCTAAGGTATATAAGATGGTTGCTAGGGTGTTGCTAGGTGGTTACTAGGGCGTTGCTACATGGTTACTAAGGTATATGATTTGGTTGCTAATGCGTTGTTGGGTGGTTGCTAGGGGTTGCTAAGGTAAACAATATGGTCGCTGGGGCATTGCTAGGGCATTGCTGGGTGGTTGCCAGGATGTTGCTAAGTGGTTGCTAGGTGGTTGCTAGGGTGTTACTAAGTGGTTGCTAGGCGGTTGCTAGGGTAAACAATATGGTTGCTAGGGACACACCCACTTTTGGTGAGTGTTGGGTCACATGACCCAAAGCACCAAATCAGGTCCGTGGCTATTGATCAAATGGTGACTGAGTGGTAAGGCTTTGAGAAATGCACTGAAGTGAATGGGAGGATGGAAGGATGAATAAACAAATAAAGGACGAGTGCAGGGTCAGTATGGGTTTCAATGAGTGTTGGGTGGCATGACCTGAGGCATTATATGAGGTACTGTGACCGTAAGCCGAAAGGTGACCGAGTGGTAAGACTTGGAAAAATGAATTGAAGTGAATGGGAGGATGGAGGGAGAAGTGAACGACAAAAAGACGAGTGTTGGTCAGTATGGCTTTCAATGAGTGTGGGGTGGCATGACCTGAGCCAGCATATGTGGTACTGTGACTGTAGGCCAAAAGGTGACGTGAGGTAAGACTTTGAAAGAATGAATTAAAGTCAATGGGAGGATGGAGGGATGAGTGAATGACAAAAAGACAAGTGTGGGTCAGCATGGGTTTCAATGAGTATTGGGTGGCAAGACCTGAGCCAGCGGATGAGGTACTGTGACCGTAGGTCGACAGGTGACCGAGCGGTAAGACCTTAAAAATGAACTGAGGTGAATGGGAGGATGGAGGGATGAGTAAACGACAAAAAGACGAGTGTGGGTGAATATGGCTGTCAATGAGTGTTGGGTGGAATGACCTTAGCCAGCATATAGAGTACTGAGGTGACTACATCACACTGGTGTCAGAAGTAAAATTCCCCATTCATTTTATCATAGACTTTTTTTAAAACGCACTTTTAAAGTACTTCTAGTGATTTATGGCTTACCATCGATTTCTGGATTATATATTTTGACCCCAAATTGCAACTTATATTGTTTATTTTAATTGTTTTGGGCTAAATTTTACATAATTAAATTTTTTATCTTATATGCTAGTACAACCACGGGCTAAAAACTACACGTCCCATGAAGCCACAGACCGTTCTCATTCCCGCTCTCCGGCCTTGCTAGCTAGAGTGTGACTAATCATCGCTATCAGCTATCGCTGTAGCGGCTAACTTGCAAGCTCATCCTTAGCAGTCATCGCTATCTACTTATTGTTAGCAGCAATGGTGTCACCATACTCTCCTCTTCTTCAAGGATGAGACCCGAAGTTTTCAGCTGGGCGAAAATCATAAATCAGGGCATGTGGAGGAATTAAGTTGTTTTGAGTGCCATATCACCGGTTTGGTCAGGGCTAGCATGAGGGATAAGACCTACAGGGTGTCGGTGACTGTAGGCCAGTGTAACATTAAGTAGCATAGCTAACCAGCTAGCTAGCTAGCAAAGTCAGGTTACCATATCATCACCCATCGAGCTTGCTAAGTGGACCGATTGTTAGCCCACAATTTTGAACAATGAAAAACGCCATAAGCCTTTGTGACATATCTACAGAGTCAGAAACACCTTGATGTTTAAGCAAAAAGATAATTCTTCATACATTGATTTGGGCACTCGACTTAACTGAAAATGCACATTCAGTTAGCTACATTTGATAGACGTCTCTCTGATGGTGTGCTTACAGAGATAACCTTCACGGTTTCCATAATGTAAAACTAGTTTTGCTTTTATCTTACCCATCTTTCTCTTGCTGTGGGGCATTTTGGAAACCTGAAAAATCTGTAGTCGTTCACATATGTACGGTGGCTGCAGTCCGGGACAAAGCACTGAACCACTTCATAATGATTACGGTTGCCTGTTAGCTAGCTAACTACCAACCGTCGCCGTTCACTAGCAAACCTAGCTGGGTTCAGAGCCAACGGTTTTCTAAACAGAACATCCCAGAATGCCCGGATGAGATGGTGGTATCTGATTTGTCAGGATGTCCTCCCCCCCCCCCCCCCCCCCCCCGCATTGCTCTATTGGATATGTCATTCGAAAAGTGGACTACAACTCAAACTACAAGTCTTAAATCTTAACATTTTCGGAAAATATCGAAACATTTGATGAGTCCAAATATATTCTCACACCGAACAGGTAAATTCAGGAAATTCTCAGCTCCTGAAATGAATCCGAACTTGAGAAAAGATGGATAGTGTACGAAGCCCATTGTAATTTCCCATAAAGAATTTACTTCCGACACCAGCGAAGAACCAGTGATGACGTACCCACCTCGGTACTCTATGAGGGACTGTGACCATAGGCCGAAAGATGACCAAGCGGTAAGACAAATGAATTGCAAAATGAATTGAAGTCAATGGCAGGATGGAGGGATGAGTGAACGACAAAAAGACGAGTGCGGGTCAAGATGGTTGTGGATGAGTGTTGCGTGATTTGTCCTGAGGTAACATGTGAGGTATGGTGGCTATGGGGTGAAAAGTGACTGAGTGGGAAGGCCATGAAATGTGAGGGGGTGATTTTGAAAATGAGTGGCAGTCTATGGGAAAAAAGGGATGAAAAAACTACAAAAACCAGAGAACGAGTGCAGGTACGGCTTAGCTGTATACAAGCAACCCGATTGGGGTCAGACCAGGCGGGTTACAGTTGGTTTGGGGTTGATATCTCGAAAACTGTGGGAGGAGAAGCGGTCCAAAATTTGGTGGAATAAGAAGAAGAAGAATAAGAAAAAGAAAAAGAAAAAGAAAAAGAAAAAGAAAAAGAAAAAGAAGAATAAAACTATCGGATAACAATAGTTGTTTGCAATGCTTTGCATTGCAAGCACTCTAAAAAAATATATCACTTAAAGTGGTAATAGTAGAAGATAGTGGAAGTCATATAAATTGATGAGATATAATTCAAACTGTGCTTGATCTAAGATGTTGTCTGAATGGAACACTGTACAGTTATATAGAGTAAACAATAGATTTGTTCTTGATAGGCCAAAAGGGCATCAGAAAACTTTACATTTTGCTAAATCTGCTATTTTCCCTTAAATTTGTATAGAAAATGCTTTTATAAACTGATAAGCTGATACTATTTCTGAAGAGTTGCATTGAGACATATGGTTAATACAGTGTTTTCATAAAGCTCCTCTCACAAACCCAAAGTGTTGAACAACACTAACCAGTAATAAAACATCATTACTATATAATGCATTATGTATTACATTTATACATAAAGATTAACATAACATGTTAAAAAGTAAGAGATACAATAAAACAGAAGGAACACAATTATATCAGCTACAAGAACATAAAGATAGGAAAATGTAGGGAAAATGTAGGGAAAATGACCTATTTAAGACCTATAAAAGACAGCCTGTTTTAAAAGATGGGTTTGAAATTTGCATTAAATGGCATCAAGGTTTCTGAATCTCTGATAGCATGTGGCAATCTCTGAGCCCTATAATGCACAGGATAGAGCCTTGCAGGCTGGCAGCCCACTACTGTCAGCCTGAATTTGAAGATCGGAGGGAATGGCCAGGAGGGTGGGATTGAAGGACACTGACAGCCAATGAGTAACGTGTATGTGGAGAGAAACACTGGCCCAGAAACAGAGCTGAGTGGTACATTTTTCACGCTTGTGAAAGATTGGAGGGAACCTGTTAATTCTGTAGAAAGTAAAACTTGTCTGATAGGTGTGACTTGAGCCACAGGTGCACAACAGCAACATAGAAAACAGTGTGAAAATGAATAAATAATCAATGAAATATGAAGATAAAAACGACTTATAAAAAGGAGAGATTGAACATACAGGATAAATACATCAAGGATGAACAAAAAAGTTTCATTACATATGTACAGAGTGTATCTGTGTAGGCAGTTGGGGAGTACCTTTGTATGCCCGTGTTTGTTCTCACTGTGTGTAGCTTGGCTTTGGCTGTATGAGTCTGTGATGCACGAACAACCACTTTAACAGCACTGTATAAACTGACTGCAGGGTCTATCTATTCCCGTGTACCAGGGCTGTGTGACCTCTGCAATGCTGCCAATCACTTGGACACATCCATCCAAAACCACTGACCCAGGCATACTTGAGCAGATTAATTTATGTAATCTCCAGGTCCTTTGAGCAGTAAAGTCAGCTACAGCATGGAGACTTGCACACACAGCGCCTCTGTCAGGATCCCCCAGTAGTGGCAATGGCTGACCAAGCAGGTGCCTCCAAAAGAGCCACTGAGGCTACTAAGGCTACAGGCTAACACACTGAATTGTTACGCTCAGAGTCCTGTATTGTGAATATGTGTGAAAAATGTAATGTAATGTAAAAAAGTGTGAATATTGTCATGAAGTTTATATTTAAGAAAAAAGATACATATTACCAGCTCTGACACCACAAGGCATTTCTGGGTGTAGCTGACATGGCATTGGGAGGCTAATGAAATATTCCAAGCCTCCAAGAGGACACCTCCAGAGACAAAGTGTGTGTGGTGGGTAGAGAAAGGAGGATGAGAAAGGAGAGAGTGACAGAAAGAGGGAGAGAGAGAGAGTGAAACAGTGAGAACCCCCCCCCTTCCCCCCTCCCCTCCCCACACTCCTGACATGTGTCCCCTAATCTCTCGGCCTGGGACTGCAAGCCTGGACATGTGGCTGACAGGTGTCTCAGAGTCGCCCTCCATGCGGATCCTGGCCTGCATGGCACCCCTGCCGACGAGATGAATTATGGATGAGTGCCGAGAGGAGGGAGGGAGCAAATGAACGATGGCCCTGATTCAAGTCATATTTTTCTCTTTGTGTCCACCGACTTGGCACTCTTTTTGTTTACACCCCCCCCCCCCCCCACAACCCCACTCCCCAAACTGAATCTTGCCCACTAACCTGTAGGCCGTACAAATATCTTTACTCTCCACGGCCACTCTCATTTACAGAGGAACACTCACAGAGACAGATAGGGGGAAGGAGTAATGCCTGGCTGCACAAGATCGCAAACAATGTTCCTAAGGGAGAGAGAGCAATCCCAAGCAAAACTATTATGGACAAGTGAAGCTTCATGAACCTCTTAATCAGCATAGCTATCATATGCTCTGCTGTGGCAAACAAAGTTTTGATTGGTGCAAATGGCTCAACGACAGCTTGTGTCAGGAAGGCTCACCAATCCACCAGTATAAAGCGACCGCAGAGCACGGTGCTTTCAAGAAGTTTGCTTAGCTTTTGCCTGAAACAATCTCTGTCAGCTTTGGTTCTCGTAGTGTTGGTTGATTTGGATGTGTGCAGCAGGCTGTTTGGACTCACGGCATAAACTCTACCCACACAAACACCAGACAGAGCCAGAGCCTCCAGGGCATGGCCTGCCCTCTGCTTGGACAAACGTTGCTTTGATTACTCAGTGGAAGAAAAAAGAGAGATAAAGAGAAAGAGAGAATACGGCCTTAGATAATGCCTTGATTCAGTCCTCCTTGAGTTCCTGGCCATGTTGTGCATTGGCAGGGGTCCAGTTCCTAATGAGTGCTGGTGGTTGCAGTTGGCCACTCTCTCTCTCACTCTCTCTCTCTCTATCTCTCTCTCGCACAGCTTTGCAGAGCAGCTCATTTAATTAAAAGGCACAAATCAGACATTTTTTGCTCTCCCCATTGAAACTGCCTCACTATAATAGGCGAGGAGCTGAATTTAATGGCATTGGTCAGGCAGGAACCAACTGCTTGAGAGGTGCACTACAGCCAAAGGGGTGTGTGGGGGTTGAAGCAAGCCCCAGATCACTGGGGACAAAAAAGCCTTTGTTCCCCATAGGCCCTGTCTGCTGGACTCAAAGGAGATGAATGAGCCTCTCTCCGGTGGCGTTTCACTGGCAGGAGTGCGGCGCAGTGTCGGCCTGCTTTGAGAGCCCGCTGGCTGGAACATTAGCATGCGGCAGAGCGCGCGCAGCCTTCGGCAGGGGGTGGGGGGCGCTGTGTGATCAGGACATGAAAGGCCTGTGCACCCCTGGAGAAGGACACGGACCCCGGGCTGCATGGCCACCCCAGCCTGGAGGACAGGGCATTACAGCTGGCTTGCTGGTTCTGAATGACCCGACCGGCGGTCACCACCGCCTGTCTGCTCTTGGCTGCCATCACTGAGCCAATGAGGCGATGCCAGTGAGCCGGCGTGGAGCTGAGCCCTGCAGCCCCTACCCCTGTCCTCCTTACAGGACTGGAGCCTGGAACTCCTCTTACGTCCCCCCAACTGACCTCAGAACAGGTACCAACTGCCTCCAACTTTACAGCCGTCATGGATTCATTCACCTCGTCACCTTGTCAGGCCTCTTTAAACCTATTCTACATTAAGAGCAAATCTGGTCAGAATTATTTGCACCTGTCTGAACGAGACTTTAGTCCAGTCCCCTTCTACACCAGGGAGGTTGATGACTGCAGATATAACTAGAGATTCACACTTGTAAGCTGAGCTTTAAAAACCCCGGAACAAACAGGAGATAGCAAAAGCAACAGAAACAATCTCTATCCTACTTACAAAGACAGAGGAGACGATGAAATGTGTGATGTATTGGCAGCTCACATCACAGGGGAACATGGAGAAAATGTTTTTTACTCCTCAGCCTGTTCTCTGACACAATGTACACATTTACTTTGCAAGTATTGAAAATCTAGAAATACCCTGGAAAGGTTACCCAAGGATGTTATAAACTTTTGGCCCCTTTCTAATTTTTACATTCACACATAAAACCATAAGTAAAAAACTTTGCATGAAAGTAATCACATTAAAAGCAAAACTATAGACAAATAGTCATTTGCATCTGGCTTTGTAATGCTGATAAAAAATGTGTGAGACTAACTAAAATATGAAAATTTCAAATGCTCAGTTTTGAAGTTACGCAAATTCTTGGTGACACTTCAGACCTCAGTCTGTCATGTGATTGAAATATGCCTGTGAATAAAAACTTACCAGTATGTCAGTTGTTACAAGAGGAAGTGGCAATGGCATGTATGTCTGCCTAATGTGAAATCATGAGCAAAGTCTAAACTTTTTGCATTTTTGTCAACTTGACTGTGGCCTATCAATAATTTTTCAATGTGACATCACTTGTGGTCACTCTTTGAGTGATTTGCATCACATGAAAAACACCCGTACCCCAATAAAAAGGTACTTCTAGGTAAAAAAAAATATCTGAGCATATGGTCTTCAGCCCAAAGAGAAAGCAGCCTTACCATATGCCCCACAACATCAAGGACAGTGAATCTCAAGCCTGGCACCACTTCTACAAAGTGGGTGTGTGACAGCTATTAACAGCGATGCTTACAACATCTATCACAGAAAGCCTGCATCGCTGAATATTTGTAAATTGCTCCACCCTTACAAGGATTCATACAATATGGGTAGCTAAGGAGCTTTATCTGAAAAATGAAAACTCATGAATTCCACAAACAAATTGTAGAGTCAGTGGAGATATTTGCTCCTCCTTCTGTTTAAAATAATCCGGAGAACTTCACAGCACTGCAATGGAAAACCTGGTGAGGCTTGCCAGCTAGTGTGGGCTGGGCTCCAGCAGGGCTGGGCATGGCATGCTTCCATCTCTGGAAAAGGGCTAAGAGAGTGAAGCCCCTCAGCACCAGAAGATCGGCCGGGACCCCAAAGCCGCCAGCCAGGGCTGGGAAACCTGCGGCATTATATAACTCCACAAGGCTCCGTCCTGAAGCAGACGCTATGGAACATAAACACGAGGGCTGAGTCTGTGAACACGTCCCACTCTTTTGCAGGCATGGAACATTCTGATCGGGAGGTCACAGTGAGATCCTGAGAGAGAGCGAGTCAGAGTCAGGCCTGGAATAAACTCTTAGAGGAAGACATGGGGTGTGAGTGAAGGCATGCTCTATAGGCTGCATGTTCATATTGTATATCCAGACACATTCATTTCCATTTGTATTACATTTTCCTTGTGTAGTATACTTAATTCAGCTTTTTTCTTTTTCATCCTTATTTTGCTTCACACTTTCTCTTTGCAGTCTTACGTGTACATTGTGCATTTATATTGGTTAGGCAGTGCAGATCCCATAGTCAACATACACTCTCATAGGAGCTCTGCTGTTAAAGGAGTTGTTGTGAGATAGAGGCTTTCTGCTTTCTGATGGGGACAATTGCTGAGATCCTGCGTGTCTCTGGAAACATGAAACTGTAAACACAGGAAGACACAGCTCTGAGCTGTTTTCCCAGGCTCTTGAAGAGCTTGTGCTGCTGATTAGCCAATCCAAGTGAGGGGAGTTATCAGTCGAAAGAATCAGTACAGCCTCCTAGCCCTTGCCTTTGTGGTAATGGTGAGGGGTGGGGGTGTCCGTTGAGGTGGAGCAGGTCGGCAGGTGTGAGGTGAAATCTGACTCTCATGCCACACCTCAAGAACAGTAAAATCCACAGCTTTTCAGCAGGAAAAACTCTCAAAGGCTGTTCTCTCTGCTGCTATGTGAACGAGAGAGAGAGGAGGTGGGAGATTTTAGTAGCAGCAGTCTTTGCTAAGCACAGACGAATCTCCAGAATCAGCATCAAGGACAAGATGACTTTGCTCATAGAGAACATGGTGCCCTCACCTCCAAGTTGTGGATCCTAGCTTTGCGTGCAACAGAACTGTGTTTGCGTTATTTTCCATGTAACCTTCATTTTTATCTGTACTGCCGTTTCCTTAAGTAATCTTGTGAATCAAGTATATTGCTGAAAGAAACAATATGCAAATGCCTTCAAAGGGTGGAGATATGGCATTATCTTTTTGTTTCTTACATGTTATGTCTTACATTGTGTGTTGAATGAGCTTTGGCAATGAAATGTCATATTTATGAGACCGGTAAAGCCACCTGAATTTATCACAGTGTCTCTCACAGCTGTGCTCTCTGCCACACTGCTGTGAATTGGGGACCATTTCCTGGTGAGAGGAGCCAAGGTGACAGTTTTCCCACCGGCACCACACTGAGACACAATGGTGTCAATTCATTGTGTGTGTGTGTGTGAGAGAGAGAGAGAGAGAGTGTGAGTATGTGTTTACCTGTGCTTGTAGTATGTGTGAGTGTGTATATGTTTACAAGTTTGCTTGTTGTACTTTCCTGTATAAGTATGCGTGTTTGCGTGAGCGTGTGTGTATGTCTGTATGTGTTTGTGTGTGCTAGTTGTGTGAGTGCATGTTTATATGCGTGTTACTGTGTTTGTTGTGCCTGTTTGTTGTGCCCGTATGTGATTGTCCAAGTTGCCTTGTTTATAAGTTTGCAGGTATGTGTATACTTGTCAGTGTTGGCATATCTGTGCTAGTTGTGTGTATGTGTTTGTAGGTGTGTGTTTGCATGTTTGTTGTGCATGCCTGTGTGTGTGTATGTGTGTGTGTTTATAGGTGCGTGTGTGTGTTTGCGTGTTTGTTGTGCGTGCCTGTATCAGCGTCCCCTAATGGCCCATAGAGTGGTGACAGGGCAATGTGGAGCCGTGTCCTTCCTGAGGTCCATTGTGCTGCTGCGGCTCTTTGTGCCTCAGCCGAACCCCTCTGAAGGGTAGACCTGTTGCAGCCTGGGGGCTGAGCACAATGGGCTCCAGCAAGAGGGATCTGTGCAAGGAAGCAGTGACTGAAGTCCTTGGATCACAGCACTTTGTGCCAATTGTTCAGAAAATAGAGGAAATCTGTAAGCCCCCCCCCCCTTCCCCACTCCCCAACACAGGGGCAGCTGAGGGCTATTTTAGCTCTCTTGCGGTTGTTCAAAATCTGGTGTCAGTCGCGGTTAGCCCTCAGCAATGGGACACTATGGTGCCATCCTCAGAGTCGGTTCCCAAGACTGGGAGGAAGGCACAATAGGGCCACCATGCTTCCCAGCGGAACCACAGAGCTGCCCCCCCCCTCCCACAGGGGTCCGATAAAATCCAAGCTGTGACCCACACCCTGCACCGTTCCCTCTGGAGAAGAGCCAAGTGCGCTCTAGCATGGAAACAACCCGTCATTAGTAACAAGGTTAGAACAGATGATTTACGGATGGGCAGGAATATTTCCAGCTAATCTGTGTGTTTTGCTTCAGCACAGCAAGATCTGCCAGTTTCTTTCAGGGTAAAAAAAAGGGACAGGACTGACAGGAGGACTCAGAAAGCAAATGTACTGCACAAGGCACATTTAAAATGCTGAAGTGAATGTCGAGCATGTAAAGCACAGTACGCAAAACACAGTATAATTTTTGTGCCCATTGTAAGACAAATTATTGTGAGTCTCTTTGTCCCATAATAAAAGCTGGCTCAAGTTTTTTTTCTCTGAGGTTACTGGAGTTGGAGCTGAAATACAATTTACATTTTGAAATCAGGCCATGCCCACAATGGCTCTGTCAGATAAACAGTGGATGAAATAATAGTCAAATAACTGAATAATTATAGTGTTCAGCTGCAGTCAGGTTGTGTTTTTGCCTTGGTACTTGTACTGCCCCTGTGTCTCTCTCATTCTGCAGCTCTCTGTCATTGTTGTAGTTCTGCAGGAAACAGCTTGCTGCCATTTCAGGATATTCTGCTTCAAGGACAAAGTGCTGCACACGTCATCAAAGACAAAACCAGCCATAGTACTGCTAAACATTAGAGAACATTAAACAGCTTTGTGTCAAAGGCTAAGCAATAGATCCTGAGAGAGATTAAGTTAAATGGTGGTGGTTCCACTTAAGCTATGTGGCAATATTTAACACCTGGAATTTGATTTAGATTGGACTGGCAGAATTAGATTTAACAGTGTTACGCAAAGGGACCTAACTAAATTTCATTTATCAAGGAAGCACACTAGTCTCCTCAGAAGCTCTAAAGAAGCATGTTTAGCCCTCTCTGCTGAACCACAAACTGCTCTACTTTCATTTAAGCAATGGACATCAATTCCAAATGTACTTCCGAAAACAGAACAAGAATGTAATCTTGTGAATTAAACTTTAATGTGTTCAAGAGTTGTAATATTAGGCTGACATTTTTTCTGCTGAATGCAAAATCTAATTTGACAGACTTCTTGCTTGTGGATTTCACTGCTTGCCTGATGCCTTCAGCATTGTGAATGAACTCTCTGGGCCTTGTGTATGTTGCTGTTTATGCTATTGTAATAATGAAGCTCTTTCATTAATTAAGCAATCTGTGACTAATCTCTAGACTACTGCTAACAACAACAAGTACTTATACCTTAAAGCAAATTCAGGGAATAGGACAGATACATCCAGTATCAATGCATGTGGGTTTAAAATGAGTTACATTGTTTTTTTGTCCTTGTGGCTTAATGAGAACAAGGTGCAATGTGTATGGATACATACATTCAGATGGAAAGGAATAATGGTCTCATCTGTAGATCCAGAGGAGTCAACTTGTTGTGTTAGGGGGTTATTAAATGCTTGTGTTCAGGCATATGGTGCATTTCCACCAAGCAGTACAGTACAGTACGGTACGCAATTATCTGTGTTTCCATCATCAAAAGTTGCGAACCGTACCAAAATAAGCGTACCGTACCGTACTGGTTTTTGGTACCCTTCTGTTGGGGTACCAAGCACGGTGGTACGATTTGTAAAGGATGGAGCTACACCCACTGCCGTCCGTTGATTGGCCGACAGAGAGTCATCACTTCCGTGCGACAACGTGAATACACTAGGGCTATCAACGTTAACGCGTTAACGCTCGTTCACGATTAATCTGGAAACTTTAACGCGTTAATGTTTTAACTCAAATTAATCATATTATCAAGTTTGACCGCAACTCCCTTCCGTAATTCCAGCGCGAATATTTACCTGACTGAATTACTGAAAGGCGTGGCAAACGCAGATGTGCTGAACGGCAAATTTCGTTTTAACCCTTTCGCGCGTACGGTCACACCGGTGTGATTAGCCGTTGAGCGCATATGCTAAAACTGGTCCGATTAGAACACTAGATTGGAGAAATTCTAGCTAATTTTGGCTTTGAGGAAACAGCGATTTAACTCTAACAATATAGCAAATGCTAACTGAAATCTATAAGAAACTTAATAACGCAAATGAAGACATAACGAACCATATAAGGTAACACACGCGCTACATACCATGACAAATAAATTACATGCGAAAGGGTTAAAACGAAATTTGCCGTTCAGCACATTCCAGATTAATCGCGAACGAGCGTTAACCCGTTAACGTTGACAGCCCTAATACAAACACAAAAGTTCGTCTCTGCTGTGTTGCGTTCTTCGCGCGCTTTTATGATGTCACGCTACTTACCTAGTGACGCAGCAATCGCCATCCAGCATACGCCCCGCCTATTAAGTAGGGTATGGTTGGCAGTGGAGACACAAGCCGTACCAGGGTTTACCGTACCAAACCGTTAAGTAACGAACTGAACTGTACTGTACTGCTTGGTGGAAACGCACCATGAGTGTCTATAGATTGATGCGATTTCGATTTCCATGGGCCAGTGGGGATGTAAGGACAGATTTCAGATGATTGACTCCTAACCAATGGGAAGGCCAGACTGGCACTAGCTGTCCGGGCGGCAGTGTAGCATAGTGGTTAAGGAGCAGGACTCGTAACCGAAAGGTTGCCGGTTCGATCCCCGCTGGGACACTGCTGCTGTACCCTTGGGCAAGGTACTTAACCCACAATTGCCTCAGTAAATATCCAGCTGTATAAATGGATAACTTTGTAAAGAACTGTATCCTATGTAAGTCGCTTTGGATAAAAAGCTAAATGAATAAAATGTAAATGTAAGACTGGTAGGGAAATCTGCACCAGCTGTCTGTCCTTTGCAGGGGGCTGTGTCGCATTGAGGGAGGGGCCAGCTGGCTATGCCATGGGGGCTGGGGTCCCAGATCACTTGTGGATGCTGATCTGGTAATGAAACTATGGGGAGATATGGGCCACAATAATGAGATTCCTTATCTGCTCCTTGACCTTCTGTCACACTCCAGCGCTGCCCCCTCCTACTGCCACTCAAGGTGTACTTTAATCTAGTGACCCCACGCCAGCTCAACAGAGAAGATTTTGTCAACTACTCCACTGGACCTCACTGTGAGTTTAGTTGTGGAAACATACCTCGAACAGCCTCTGAGGGGTGTTTCCTGTACAGATTCCTTTGCCAGATTTGTTGGTATTGGAACAGAGTAACAGGACAAATCATTGATCCACCTTCATGCAAGCAAGGAAAATTAGAAAGAGAGTGTAGCTGTTTAAAATAAACCCAGGCCTGTTTTCTGAAAAAAAAAAAAAAAATCTGTACCTGATTTTTTTTTACATTTATTACTGTGCATCTGGAGCTTCTAGGTTTTCTAGAAGTAGTCAATAAGTATTTGAGGATGAAACCCACAGAAACCCACACACCAAACAAATGGGCCTTACAAAGAAGACTTATAAGTACTGAAAGAGGACATTCAAGTAAACACTGTCCCTGGGTTTTATGAAACTGCCCTAGTGGGAAGGAGGTGATGGTCTCCACCAAGCTTCAGAGCAAACGGTACATTTGATGTGTGTTTGAAATATGGCAGCAGAAAGAACCCAATGTTGATCTCTCAGGAGCAAACCAGAGCAAATTCCTACAGCACAAGCATGCTGCTCCTAGTGATCGTATTCATCAAGGCATAATATATTACACCTTGAATTCATTGTGTGTGGAGGAAGTGATGGTTGAGGGCCTGGCCTCCTGAAATAGGAGTAATCTATGAGCAAAAGAGGAGCACATTTAAAATGTCATTACTTTTAAAAACGTCATTTGGGACTTCTGGCACCCCTGGACAGGTTGTCTCCAACCACACGCTTGTGTGGAGATTACAACTTTTTGTGCCTCTCATCCAGAGTGTTTGTTCATCACCAGAGTGAAGACCCAGGGCCACCCCACCTCACAGCTTTCCAAAGCATGCACTGCAATCTTTATCTCCATGCTGGAGTTTCCATGTCCAGAGATTAAGTGTACAGTATCCAAATCACGGTACTGGCCTGGTCCAAATGGGAGACAAATCTCCATGATTATTCAGTCAGAGGGAACAAAACAAACCTTGCCTCTCCATCTTTACAAATGCTAATAGAGCTAGGGACACAAAAGGGGGAAGCTAAAGACAGATGTGGCTTGGAGGCATGCATGAACTTGTCTACAACCTTATAGAGGAATCAATAGCTGCCTCTCCTTTTATCCATCAATCTGTGAAAGTGATTTAATGAGATTTGTGGATTTGTGCCCCTGTCATTGCATTTGAATCCTGAGCAGCTTTGTTTCAGGGTTTTATTAAAGGCATCTTCAATGCATTTTGTGATGATGACATCTTAATTCAAGATTTTGCAGTCGCAACGAGCCGCTGGTGTAGTCACATTAGATTAAAACGATACCAAGCTGACAAAATGGTTACGCACCAACACCGCATTAAAGAGCTCCTGCCCCTTTAAAACAGTCCTAGTCCTAACTGGAGAGTGCTTACATGATTACTGCACTTTTTTGGAAGTTGGTTTTTGTTTAAATTTAAATTTCAGGAGTGTCTGAAATAAAAAAAAAACTGCAAAAGAAAACCAAATACTTTCACCAGCAATTTCTTATATTTTTCACTCCAACTAAACTACAAAGTACATTTCCACCTGACTGAATCCGGGCTAAGGTTTGCCATTAAACAAACTACGATATCTTTGGGATCCTTCCCACGCACTTCTGAATCTTGGAGGGCTTGTGGATTGTTGGTGATCAGGAAGATAAATAAAGTGACAACAGTCCTGGGCAGAGCTGCTTCCTGCATTGCCTGTGGAGTGGACAGTCTGATGTTCACATGGAAAACAATCGGACAAATCCGGAAGTGCAGTCAGAAACGTAGCTATAAATACCCAGGAATCCAGGCCTGCCCAGAATTATTTATGACAGGAACTGCAACGGAGGCAGCATGGGTGTAAGCCAAACTTGGACCACGCTGTAAGCCGCAGATACTGTTCCCCCCAACGCTAAAAGCAGGCAGCTCTCATGTTTCAGGTCCATAGATAAAAGCCTACAGGATCAATCACCCTGGTTTTAAACCCCAGTACCTCCTGACTCACCCCTCTGTCTTACCCCTTTAGTGCTAATAAATCAGTCCCAGCCTCCTCAAGTCGAAGCAGTGAAGAGCTGCCTCTGTATGTGTAACATTCAACATTTATTATGCAAGAAAACATATTTGAGAGAAATGAAATTCAGTCCTGATGAATTCTGTGTGCCAGAAAGTTTGCTTTGACATTATAAGAGGTTGTTATATGACTCATGGTTATCGTATTTTTTCAATCCAAATATCCGAGGTACTCATTTTGAATGAACCACCTACTAACCAATCAGCCACAACTGGCACACAATCACAACACTCCATTTGTTGTTGTAGTAAGGCCCACTGCCAAAATGTGTTTACCTTATGTCTGAATCACCATGTCCTCCAAAGAGCATGATTTCAGAGATTTCAGTCCCCAAAAAGCTCCTGCATACATGTTTTGACCGTCATGGGAGAGTGTCTATGATGCCTTACATAAAAGATTAAAAAAAAAAAAAACAGTGGAATGACAGTCAAGGAAAAGAAATTTACCAGAGAAAAAATGTGAGCACCGAAGATTTTATATGTGTGCACAGAGAGTGCCTGCCATATTTATTACAAATGAATAAATACAAGTGAAAATGATTACTGGCATTTTTTCTTGTTATAGTTTTACATAGAGTCAAGTCATATTCTTCACAAATAATGAGGTTTATTCCAGAAATGTGTAGCTATTTTAAATCTTTCTTCAATCATTCTATACATGTCATAGCAGACACAAAAAATAAAAATATCAGTTTATAATTTTCTAATCCAGTTTAAAATAGTACTCTGAACGAACATGCATTTAGCCTTAGTAATATTCCCTGAACCTGAGGAAAACATGGTTTCTCCAGTTGTAAGCAACGGCCTCTGAACAACAAAAGAGAACATTCAGTTATGTCTACTATAATGTTCCCACAACTGAAGAAAAATAGACAGGCATGAACATTCATTACGGTTATTAAGGGTCTTTATATTGTGGTAATCCATCTGAACGGCTTTTTTTGCAGAAGCTTTTCAGAATTCCCACCCCATATTTTGAAGTTTCTCAAATGCCCCTTTCATAAACATTTCAATGACATAATTCTTTTAGTTTAGGGGAGTTGGAATGTTTGTTTAGGAGTATGCACAACATGGATATTGAAAAGCTTGTGATGGAATATTCATTAGGTTTCTTGATTTATGAGCCAATGCAAGAAGAAGAACATGGCTGAACATGGGTGACAGTGTAGCATAGTGGTTAAGGAGCAGGACTTGTAACCAAAAGGTTGCTGGTTTGATTCCCCACAGGGGTGCTGTTGCTGTACCTTTGGGCAAGGTACTTAACACATGGTAAATATCCAGCTGTATAAATGCATAACCTGTAATATCACTCTGAATAAAAGTGTCTGCTAAATTCCACTAATGTAATGTACTAATCTTACATTTGGAAATGTGTGATGCTAAAAGTTCAGCTCTGTCAAGAACATTTCAGTGTACAGTGGTACGTCTTTGTTGCTGCAGACAATTATTAAGGGAAGCTGTTCTGGAGGAGATTTCTGTCACAGGAACAATAGCATTCCCCTTTACCACCTCCTCCCCTTCACACCCCTCTCCCCATCTCATCAGCAACAAACTACTGTCAACAACCATTTGTCAATGGCCCCATCTTATCTTTGCTCACCTCTCATCTTAATATCCATTTCTGTCTGATAGTCCCCCTGCTGTGCAGTGACAGATCCTCAATCCACCTAGCCCCTGTTTCCTCTTTACACACATTCGGTGCCACTCTCCATGCACACCCTACGGTGTTAATTCTTCACAACCCGCACCCCTGAAGTGCTGCTGTCCTATCAAGGGGACTCCTTGGAGCAGTGACGACCATGTTGTGTCATCACCCTGGCAACAACCATCTGCTCCCACCCGTGCAAACGGGGCTCATGCACGCCCCGGCCACATCAAAGGGCCTCGGAGGTGTCAAGCAATTACATGCTCCTATCTGAGCTTCCCACCAAAGCAACACCCCACCCCCACCCCCCTCAGTGCTTGCCCCACTCAAAGCGAGTCCTCTGAGGATCAAGGTGTTATGCATTTGCTGTCAGGCTTGGTAATCATAATGAGTATTGACTTTAACACCAGCCCCAGATGTCGCCGCTGTTACTTACACATATTTCAGACACATAGAGGTTGGCTTCAGCCAGGCTTTGGTTTCTTTTAACTCGGTCAGCTGCCTATTCCACGCGTCAGAGTTGTCTGACAGACAAGTGGGTTTAAGCTATTAGGGAAAATGTGCAAGAAGGCAAAGCGCAAGCTTGAACTTAGTCTCACCGTCTTAACTCTCAGCATGATTCCACATCTGATGCTGGTTCTACCCTTTACTTTTTTTTTTAAATTTATTGTATTTGTGTAAAATGTTCTCCTTGTAAGTTCATAAACACTGTAGACTTAACAAGGAATACATCATCTGTAAATTCTGAGCTTAACCCCCACCCAAAAGAATACCATCTTTTTGACCACAGCGTCCTTTGCAACAAAAACATTTGCACCAGAGAGTACAACAGAAGTGGAAACAGTTGGCTATCTCTGGGCTATATGGGCTTATTCATGTTATTCAGTCCTAACAGACACATATCCTTTAATTTAAAACAGACTCCATTCCAAGCGAACCAAAAACCCAATGTTGGGTTTTTTTCAGAAAAAAAAATGACCCACAAATCAAATAAACACAAGGAACAATACAGTTGGAAAAAAAACTTTTCATGGCAAATTCATGGCAGTGAATTACATAGAAATGGCTCACAGAAAGAAGTGCTGAAAATAAATGCCTAAGTAGTGAGGGAAAACATGATGTTCTAGAAAATAAAGATTTGGGAAAATAAAATATAAGCTGGTCATCTCGAAGATGCTGTTCATTAAAAACAGCCTGGCATTTTCCAGATATATTTGTCTCAGAATCTTGTTGTCCTTGTGATGTTTCATCGACATGGATTTAAACCCTTTGACCCTTTGAGATGAACGCGACCACAAGTTTCTTAGGACATGCATGTAAGTTAAAAACCATAAAACAGAAATTACATTTTTTGAAAAAAGAAAAGGTCTATGTACATATATACTGTATATATACCTCTTTCTGATTGCTCTACAACTAAATTGTCTTGAAAACCAAGGGAGCAAGGGCGTATCAAGAACTTAATTTAGATTAATGCAATCTTTAGTATTGTATTGTGTTTGTATTGTATTGTGTTATTATATTCTGTATATCTCAGTCTGTATATCTCAGGCCCAAATAAGCACATATTCGTGTCTTGTTTACTGTCACTTTTATATCCCAAACAAAATTGGAGCTAAGGGACAAGAAGTAAGTAAATAGACCATTAAAAACAGCCACAGTGGAAACACTGCTTAGTTTGCGCCTCATCTGTAATTCAATTACATTACAAATGTCCGAAAGATGTATTACTGAAAAATACACAAGAGAACATTCATCGGGCTGGGAGCTGTGTCATGCCGGAGCTGTCTGCTGCTGACATTTCTCTCTGTTATTTTTGAATTGACCTTTGACCCATGAGAAAAGGGAATAAAGTAGAAGCAAAGCTGTCCATTGAGCCATTGGGAGGGTAAAAGGGGCGGATGGAACTCTGGCTCACAGGGTTAGGGGGAAAACACAGCCTGATATATCATCAGTCTACCCCCTTTCCCGGGCCTGTTCCCAGGGACCCTGTAAAAACCAGCACATTCACATGGCACAGAAACATTTCCATAGCAGCCATGTCTAGCAGCAGGAACTAGCAGCTGCTGGTTTATGGTCCATTCCCTTGCATTGCTAGTATCCGTGGTGACTGCACTGCACCTGGAGGACTCCTTGCCTACAGTGCACTACGAAGGAGGAAAAGCCATCTATTCCCTCACTGCTGTGATAAATGGTCAGAGGTCATATAGTTAACCACTAGAGTAGGAATGAGCAATCCCTTCCATAATATGACTGACATGCAAATCTCAAACATGCTTTGCGCCAAGCCGGGTAAGGAACCAAGACATTGAGTGAGTACTGGGATCATATCATGAGCAAGGGATGGTACAGAGGATATAGTGCCCTCAACAGAATAGTGGCTCATGTCTGTGGGTCTTGACACAGCACTCTGCAACCTTAGTCAAATGCCTCATACACACTTGAATGTTGAAGTTTTAAACCAATGTAATTGTCATGCATTTGCTTTGAAAAGAGTGAAAAGGTAATTTGTATCATCCATTTTTAATGCAAGTGCGTACAAGGTCCAAGATATGGTTCAGCATTTTACACTGAGACGTCCTTATTTGATCAAAACAGATCTGGTCCATTGGTTAAATCTACTAATAAAACATACCTGTTCAGTGGCAAAAGCAAGGTGCCTCTGCATACACTGTATATTGTAAAACATATGCCAGTCCTCGCTAACACAAAATGGGCTGACAGTGGCACTGTCTGCAGCCATAGGAGATCAAGGTCACTTGATAAGGCATGGCTTGGACCATAAGCCCATGGGCAGGAAGTGCCTTTGGGCTAGCCCCAAGGCAGTTTCCTCCTTTTGTTTGTGGAATTGCACAGGTTTTGCAGTGTGCAATTCCTACAGCAGTCAGCATGGGCACAGTCCCATGGGATTGACTGAACTGTAGAGGCTGGTGTGCTGTACCATGTATTATATGGATCAACACTATTACATTCTGTGTTTTTAATATTTGTCATAATCAAGAAACAACTGCCGTTTCTTGAACTTCATATCCCATTTTAATGCATTATTTGATCACTACGTCCACTTAAAATTATTCTCAAGACCACTGTCATTGTCTTCACACTCATCATTTGAGATCAGACAGGATCTGAGAGGATAGACAGTATGCAAATATATTTTCAGATTAATTCAAGACCCTGCCACAGATCCCAAGCTACCCTCTGCTATAAACAGCAACAGCCACACAGGAAAGAGTTATTTTTACCCCCCCCCCCCCCCCCCCCCCTCCAAAAGGTGGTGAAAAGTATGGGTGTGTAAAATGCTGAATATAGCAGAGACACAGCAGGTGCTGGTTCTCTTTGTGAGGAGGGCCAGTCTGGGGGAAGCATGAGGGGGAAGACCATTGTGGAAGAATCCATCCTGCAGTGCACAGGTGTGGGGCGAGCCGAATGCTGGGCCCTTGCTGCAGAGAGCAGACACCACACGCAGTGCAGGGGTGCGCCTGAGGCCCCTCCCGGCTTCCCATCCCAGGCCTTGCGCCTGCTCCTCCAACCCTGTGGCTTCTTCACTTGATTATTCATACTAAGTGCATTATTACTGGGGATTCCCACTAAATAGTTTTGTTTTTACATGCCAAAAAGAGGTTGCCAAAGAGAAAAGTTATGCTCGTTTGTGTCTGCAATTCTGATGATGAAAGGTTCAGGTAGGTTATATATATATATATATATATATATATATATATATATATATATATATATATATATATAAAGCTTTCTCTATTGTACCTTGAGATGAGTTTTAGATGCCTACACATATGACCTTATGTGGTGTACAAAATACTCCCAGTTCATTTGTTTGAATGTTATTGGGTGGATCCTTGTTCTGTGAAATGGATGAGAACATCTGGAAATGCATTTTGTTCTCTTCCAAAGAAGGGAGTTATATTTTTGTGATATTTTGAGCTTGAGTCTGTTCAACAGCGAATCTGAAACGCTTCCCAGAGGGTCTGACCTCTTCCAGTTTGCAGATGTCCTCTTGATATCTACCCCACAACACGATGGGGGTCACGGATGCAGGCCATAGGAAGGAGTCCAGAAATAATTCCCTGGCACACAAGCCAGGTAACTCGACCCATTTCCAGAGGGCTGTGGGTTCCAACGTCACTGGACAGGTTTGCCCCTTTTCCACCAAGGCAGTTCGAGGGCCAGTTCTTCGCGTTTCGACTAACGAAGAACCGGCTCTGGAAATGCCAGGAAAACTGGTTCGCCAGCGGCACCAACACTGTGCTGGTCTAGATATAACAAAGAACCACTACGTCAGGGGCTGGGGGCGGGATTATCGTGACCAACTAAAACTTTGTGACCGCCATTAAAAAAAAAAAAAAACAGAGCCAGTGTAGCGTCTAATCTTCCTAAAAAGAAGAAGAGAAACCAGCGTTTTATTTTTCAAACGTTTCGCCTTGTTGCCAGCCAGCTATGTATTTCTTAGCTCTTTAGTGAGCTACTACTTTCTCACATCAGTGTTACGAACGTAACGTTGATGGCTAGCTAGCTGTTGGTCAGCTAACATTACCCAAGCAAGCATAGCTAATTTCTCAGATCAGTGTTACGTTCGACGTTCGTATCATTGATGTGAGAAATTAGTAGCTATACTTGCTTGGGTAATGTTAGCTGACCCACAGCTAGCTAGCCAGCTACCGTAACCTTGGTAACACAAAAGACTAACATTGTATAAAGTGTAGTGAACAAGTTTGTTTTAGCACTGTTCTCTTGTTTTTATTGTTGTTTGTTCCCGCTAGATTGCAGTGGCGACTGCAAGATAGCGAAACACCGCAGATTGTCTGTAATTTGTGTGCTATTGCGAAAGCTACAGCATGAGATTGTGTAATTAAGAAGGATGGCAATTTGAATAATTAAGTGGCAACTAATCCCAAAGCTTTAAATGTCACATTACAGCTTTCTTGTGTTACAAAATTCAAATTACAGAACGGACCTAAATTTAGTTAAAGCGATTTAAATTACTGGGAATAAACCTTTAGGTGAGGTTGAGTGCGAACAATAACATTTAGAACACAGAGCTCACAAAAGCTGTGATGAGTAATTTAACGTAATTCAAATCGATAAATGCCATCCTTGTTAATTAATCTTGTAGCTTTCGCAAGCACACAAACTAAAGACAATCTGCGCTGTTTCGCGAGCATAATCATTTACTCTATTTACGCGATTGGTGTCGACTATTCTGTGAATTATTTGTTTTATTGTTAATCAAGTAGGATAAAGGAGAATAGGTTGAAAGTAATGATGGATTTAGAGGTAGTGTTCTGGCTTCCCCTGTTTCCAGCTCACCAGCCACCACTGCTAGCTTGGCGCTAGCCGGAAAGCGGAGACGTATACAGTGACGTAATGACGGGGCTATGGTGGCTCTCTAGCCTGTGGAAAGGCTAACCCGTTAGAAGGTTTGCAAGTTGAAGCAACTCCGAACTGGCACTAGCACCAGCCCAAAACTAGCACGTAATTCGCGTTGGTGGAAAAGGGGTAGTTTAGAGCTCTTTCTATGCTAGAGATGAGCTCATGTGAGAGACTCATCTTTCACCCCCACCCCAAAGTAACATTAATCAGCACATGGATGGAGCCATTCTTTGTTAAAAGTATGTCTTTGTTCTTTACAGAAGCTGAGTCCATTACCATCTGATAAGCTTTCTGTGCTGTTGCCTCTCTTACTTAGGCCTTTTGTAAATATCATGTGATCCCTTTGTGTTCCAGAAAAGCTCTTAATTGCTGTTGAATGGTTGAGTTCACTAACACCTGAGTTGCACGGGTGAAGGGAACAACCACACTGGCTCTTCTGTTAACTCAATCACAATCACTGAAGATATACTGTTTACACTGTACTTTGGAAAGAGCATATGCTAAATGACAATAATGTAATGCAATGTAATGCTCACTTCAGAATACATTCAGATGTTAGCTTTCATTTATTATTATTTCTTATTACTTTAATTGACTAATGAATATACATTGCACTTAGCTTATAAGAAATACTGATAAAAGAAACAACTGTATATAGTGAAAAACACTGTGACAGATTCATTCCAACATTAGCTCTGCTTATAAGAATCTATTTGGGTTTACCTGCAAAAAGTAATATGGTACTCAGTGGGGTACAATAGCACATAGTTGATGACAAAAACTGTTTGAATATAACTACAGAGTAGATCTTATCTTGCCCTAACAAACACAAGCAGCTAGCACATAAAATAATTTTGAAAAAAAGAAAAGAGCAGATTCTGATCAACAATTCAACATCATATTCATAATCTGACTTTATTTCCCATACACAGCAATGACTGATGTATCGTCATAGCTGGAAATCATTTAAGACTGTTACTGGATACGTTTGTTGTAGAACGTAAAGTTCCATTGTACTAAAGCCTCAATTACTCAGTACACCTGCAGTGTTTTATGTGTGAAGGAAGGAAGGGGGGTTCAAGAACGTATGAATTATTGTTGGCTGTGACTCAGCCCTCTCCTTCTTGGGTGGGATCTCAGGTCTGTCGTGGGCCGACTGTGCACCTGGGAAGGTACTGTACTGTGATAATAACTCAAACTATTACCATTTCTTCAAAAAACAAACAGACACAACTGTTAAAGCATCTCCAAATATGAAAAGTTTTTTTCAGTAGGATAGAAAACAGGACAGGACAGAATCTTCCCAAGTTATTGGCAGAAGAGAAAAACAGGACAGAAAAAAACTTTTCCAAGTTATTGGTAGTATTGTTTTTTTTCAATCAGAAGGAATGAAATGAGGAACCGCAGGGCGCACACCCAAATTTGGCAGCCTAACTGATAAGTGTCTGTAAGAAAGAGACAAGTCATACACTCCCTCACTCCAAAGCCTGTTCGTATTTATTGATGATTAAGAACTCACCGTCTGGCAAGCCCAGCATCTTCATTTGAGTGTTCACAGATTAGTGATCAACAGATGCAAACAAAATTTGCAGTTTTAGAGTGTGGCTTCTCTCTTCTTGTCCTATTTAACATCCATCTTAAAAACACGGTAAGGGTTGAGCAAGTGACAAAGTAATAACACTACCTAAAGGGGGAAGTCCAGTACAAAAGACTCTCTTGTCTCTTGTCTGTGGTGTTTGTGGATCTGATGGGAATGTGTCATCAGCTTTGATGACAGAAGACATGGGCCCCAAAAACAAGTCCATGTGTATGATATACTTATATTTTGGTTTTGGTCATTGTAGTGTATCGCCATACTTGGTAGACATTATCTTTTTTATATCAAGACTGCTATAAATCTAAGCATGAGCAAGATACTGACTCTTCTTCTAGTTTTGATCGGCTAAAGGAGACATAATTCACCTTTCATGGATACTCCCTTATAATCCTGCATGTTTAATACTTGGAGACATATATCTCTGGGTAAAAGCCTTTATACAACATCAAAACATATCAAATTACTTCTTATTTCACATTATTAACATTGTTTAAACTGATTAGGCTTCCTTTTAAATATCTTTCTTGACTTAGTTTATCTCCAGTCAATAGATTTGTGGTTGACTGATTTGTCCCCTTAACATGATTATGTTCAACATGAAGGACTACTTATTCTAAAGCAGAGAATGTAAAATTGGTGTAAAGCAATAAGTTTGCTGGCAAATTCCAGCTGTTGACATTTGCCATCTTTACTTTTTATGTAAACGTAAATGTAGCTCACAAATACAACTGCTGATGGCATTTATGTTGAGTTCAGCCTTCAGCCTCTGTGACTTTCCATATGTCTTTATTTTCCCACATCACTTTTAAAAGGGTAATGTAAGGGGAATTCCTCTAAATTTAGTGTGAACTTTCCACTCCTGCGTTTCCATGACTGTCTCACACACAAGTGGCAATGTGGCCCACAGCTACATTGTAAGCTCACTGGTTAATAGTAAGTATGCCAATTCAAAGCAGATCAATGTGACTTTTAGTGCCCTGTTTCTACAGTCCTGAAGCACAAATATCCCTTTACTGCTTCATGAATACATTAACACAAGTAGACTTTTTGGCAAATCTCTGAACTGTAATATAGCTATTGTTAATCAGACAGGCCGTGGAGCAACATAGCAACATATTACAGATGTAAACCACAGCTACACCTACAGTATATTTGACCATGGTATGGAAACAGCAAATGAAATTTCATGTTTCAATAACATTAAGGCCAATGCTTATGTCAGTGAAACTAACCAGGAGAAGATGACATAAAATGCAAGAAGCCTGGTGTATGCAGGAGACACAAAAATATGAAAACTGGAAACCTGCCCCTGCTTCCTGCACTGTCAGTGAAGATAGTGGGCCCGCACTGTGGCTGCAGGTGATGTGACAGGCATGATGGATGGTGCTATCTGTTCCATGTGGTAGAGTACCCTGTGGAGGTGGTAGCGGTGGTACCGAATGGGGGTCTGTTTCCTGCTACAAGGAGTGCACAGCTGAGGCCCCCCTCTCTTACTTGTTATTGAATAGCAGGTTAGGGCTTCGTTTCTCCCCACCTCCATTTCCTCTCATTTTTCTGCTCAAAGATCACAAAATACACTCCTTAAAGTGTGAAACAACAATGCCAGTACTACCCGTTCTTTTCTCTTCAGTGCTTCTCCTTTGTCTCATCTGCTGAATCTATTCTGAAGGAGATTTAATAAAACACTACACAGATTATTGAGCCACACAGCTGCCTGCCAGTGGAGCCACTTTAGTTATTCTCCATCCTCTTTTTTTCCCCAGCAGAACAACCTGTTGCTTTAAAAAAGTATGTTTTCTTAAAAATGTCTCTGCAAATGTAATATTTGGAGGGACTTTCCATGTCCTTATACAGTAGTACTTTTCTCCTGTACCCTTTAGATTTTCACCTCTGTGAATCGCTTTCAGCACATTTTCTCATGTCCCTGAGTTTTAAACAAACAAACATGTATTGAAAGTTAGCAAACAAAACAGCTGCTGTTCACAGACTGCTCAAATGTCGGGTGGTTAACAACATTAACAATGCTAGTGGTAGGCATTAGATGTAGATGAAAATTTCTTTCTGTAGCGTAAAATGATAGTGTCGTGGCTGAAAAACAACAAGGCTGTGAGAAAGATAGAGAGGAGGAATGAAAGACAACCTTGTTCATTTATTAAGCCCATCACTGGACTTGTTTTTATAGGCCTCATGCAAACTTTTTAGACACCTATTCAGGCTTACTATCTGGCCTGATGTTGAGAATGTATGCTTTCTAAGTGATCAAAAAATGATTTAATATGATGAGCAGACATACAGTGCTAATAAAATGCAGACAAGTGGAGCCTGAACCAAATAATAACCAGAAATACATGTATTTTATTGAAGAAATAAAATAAAACTGCCACCTACACTGTCAAAAAGGAAGCACTTTGGAACCCTAATTCTGGCAAATACGCTGCTACCAATTCGGTGATCTGAAAGTCAAAATCCCTGTGAAGGAGAGCTTCTAAGAGTGTTCAAAGATCTCATCGGGTCTTGAAACGCCGACGGAAGTTTTCCCCTGTCAGAACAGGATTCAAAGTAAAAGCACAAAATCTGCAAACTCGTCATTGATGAATATCCATTCAGGTGCTTCATCAAATGCTCTGCAATTAAAATAGTATGCAGCATGCCCAGCAAGATTGTTAAAAGACTTAAGAGGTTCTTTGTGTTTTTCAGGAAATATGTTCAACATTTCATCTTTGTTATTTATGTGGTACTGTTACTGCCAAGTTTATCCACAAATGATGCCCATTCCCCACAACCTGGGACAAGTGTTCTGTAAAGCTGTTATAGGGCAAATATGGATCAAAAAGAATTATTTAACAATCATATGAAATGACAACTTTACAATGGAGTTACTGACAGAAGCATGCATTTATTCACATCCACACACAAGACAAACATGTATAGATGGAAAAGGACTCCTGTAAGAAATGTATTTATATGCATATATGTATATTGTATGTATGTATATCACAACTATAATATTCTCTACCTCCCCAATAATTATGATGAAAGTATTTCACAACAGGTTGTCACCACCACAAACTGTTGAGAAAATGCAACTTAAGTTGAACTCCCTCAGTTTTATTTATGATTTAATTTTGCCTTTGTGGAGAGGTGTATATGTTCAAAGGTAAAGCTCAGTCCTATTAGTGAATTTAGAAACAAAAAGTTTAAATAAATGCCTTTAAAATGTTTAATTTACCAGCCAGACAGTTATTCTATAGTGATGCAAGGAACACGTGGAACATGTACAGATTTTAGATTAGTAGGAATGTCTATTAGCAGCTACAGCTCTGTTGGCAACAAATGCACAAACTAGGTCATACAGCATTTTGAGTTCAAAAAGAGTGTTTTTAAATATAGCTATGACTGACACCATCTAGTCTTGAAACCCCACTTTTAGAGTTCAGAGCACAGACATATAGTGTTGAAATATACAGTATATGTCCTATGAGTTGGCAGTGTTTAAAGCACATGAGCTCAGAGACATAACGTGCATTGTTAGTGTAAAACAAGCCAGGCCTGTGACAAGTAAAAGCAGATAATGAGTAACAAAAACACAAAGATTTCCAGAAACATCACACAGAGACAAACATGCACGCACACACATGAGCACACACACTGTGCTGGGGCACAGAAGTAAACGTGAGCTCTTGATGCCGGAGTAGGAGAGATCTGGGCTCTCAGACTGTGGAAGAGGAGAAATCTCCCAACAAACACATGAGAGAGTTGTAAGTGTTCATATACAACCTGTTCCAGACCATCAATTTCACACCACACCCCAATATTGTGCAATACAAAACAAAAAGGATATTTTGCATAAATTGGCATTGTTGTAACTTCCACCTACAGTACATTTTTTAATTTTCTCTTTCCTTCAGTCTTTTCTCTCCCTGTTAGTGTGAGGTGGATGAATCCACATTCATTTTACTTTTTGTTTAGCGGACACTCTCATCCAGAGTGACTTACATAGATTACAAATCTTACAAGTATCCATTCATACAGCTGGATGTTTACTAAGGCAATTGGGATTAAGTACCTAACCTAACTGTAAAGAATCAAACCGGCAACCTTTTGGGTAGCAATCCCTGTTCCTTACCCATGATGCCACACTGTTATTCAGAGACAAGGGCCAACAGTTTCATCTTTCACAGCCATCAGAATCAAAGACCAAAATCTTTTGAAGCGTATCTTATCACAATGCTGACAGTTTTCATTCAAATCAGCTATATTTGGCTATTCAGCGGTATTGGCTATATTTTGATATTAACACGTGGAGCTGATGGGGAAGACTTGAAAGACAAGAACCAGCAGTGTTGTGATAAGGAGCAGGGCTAGTAACTGAAAACGTTCTGCTTCAATTCCCTGCTGGGGCACTGCTGCTGTACCCTCAGGCCAAGGTACCTAACCCACAACTGCCTCAGTAAGTATCCAGTTGCATAAATGGATAAAATTGTAACATACTGTATGTCAATCTCCTTGAATGAGAGTATCTGCTAAATGACAATAATATGATGTAAGCACAGAAGAGCAGAGACTTCAACCTGTAAGGTTGATATGGAAAGCTGACTTTGCCAGTTCACATCCTTTGAAACAGTAATCAGGAAGTCACAAGCGAGAAACTGTGGTTTGAAATTTTAAAAGGCAAGATGCTGCCATCATGCCTTGAGCTATCAAACTGTAAGTGTTTATATTAGCCCTGAATCAGTCACACCTGAACATGTCCATAATTTTTTGTTGGTAATTAAATACGCACATAAATAAATAAATGACACCTGGGAAGGTGTATGCAAATGCATTAGGCCCTAACATAATCCCTTCACCTTCCATGTCTCGGGGGGGAGGGGGAGGGGGGCTTAACCCCTAGTGCTGAGTGCAGGGATCTGGGATCATGTATACTTGTGGGAATTTAAAAAAATACAAACAGCCATTCTGAGTGGCCTGGAGTTGACCCAGAACAGGCCAGGCACACTTTAATGTGGTCAGCGGGAACACAGTGTGAGCAGGCAGTGGGTGAAACGTAAGAGCTGACAGTGTGAGGGCATGCGCTCGCCTAAGCGTGAAGGGTAATAGCTGTGCAGTGCCAGAGCATTTGACAGTTCTCACACTCGGCACGCGGTGCCAGTTATGAGCGTGGGCTGTCGTAGCATGCCTGCACACAGCTCTCATTGTCTCCTTTATCGTCACCACCTCCCCTGCAGTTACTTTTTTTCTATGGCCCGCGGGGTCAGAGATTCCCCCTCTGAGACGTTCCCACGCGGCTCTTACCTGTGCTCTCACGGCACGTGGTTCACCCTGCTGTCAAACGAAAATATAGATATGTAAAATTAATCTGTGCCTGCAGGCGCAGAAACTGTGGGTTCCAGTTTGCGTGTCAATCTCACCGGAGAAAAAGAAATTAACTGTGTAAACACTTGCTGATGGCTTTGCAGTGACTGAAACGAAATCCCAGAAACCTGACATAGTTCATTTAAGGAGTAAGATCCACTTTACTTTAAAATAAACTTTAATTCGACATGTTTCAGTGGACCAGGCTTTAACACATATTGGTCGATGTTACATCAGATACTTTACTGGTAATACATCAGTATAAGTATAAACTTAAGTACTAGCTTATTTTAAGCATAAGTATAAACTTATTTTAGGTCATCTTCTGGAAAAGTTACAAATATTATTAGTATTTAAAATATATAATAACGTGTATTTTAATTAATGATTGTTATTATGGGATGGTTCCTAATTATAAAGCCTCAGTGGGAACGTTTAGTGATCATCTCTTCAGAAAGGTGGTGACAGACTGGTGTCTTGCTCCAACAGTCAATTTGGTAGATAAACGGTGCTTTTTTAAGATCCTTTGTGTCAACATTGGATTTGGTGGGACAGAGACGAGGAAGTAGAAACTGACTTTGCTGATTTGCTGATGCAATGTAACTAGAGTATTTGGTCATTGTCAGGTATTTTTTGTGGGGGTTTCGGAGGGGGGAGCTGAGGTAGGTGTGTGTGTGGTGGTGGTGGTGGTGGTGGGGGGGGGGGGGGGGGGGGGGTGAGATGCTGCATTTGTTTTGTTGTCAGTTTTCCATGCTGGTGATGGACTGTGAGCTGTGAGATTTTTTTTTTATCAGTATTGACTGTTGCATTCTTCTTTTTTTCCTTAAACTGTGGCAATGAGATGAGTGATGAGAACTTGGGCTCATCTATAAAAAAACACATGAGATCTGAGAAAAGCTTTCACTGACACTAACATGTTGTCGCACTCACATTATTTTCTCCTATTTTTTCATCTTAGGCCTCACAACTGTGGAAAACTTACAGGTTCTACAAAGGCAAATTTTCATTGGTAAAAACAAACAACATGCCAATGTTAATATGAAAAATCAACTTAAACAATAGACACAGACTATTTGTTATCTATTTGGAATCGTTGAAGCTGTGACTGGTTTAGTCTCAATTTATTGATCAAATGTAACAGCAATCAAAACTTCTCATGTGACAAGCAGGACTTTGTCTCTCCTGAATCATTTGATAGCTGAAAAATTTACTTGGGATATTTGTTTCTCATTATTCAGAGCAGCATTATGCTTACACAATAACGTTTATGCATTCTGCTGCATGCAGAATGTCTCATTGACATGGAATATGTCTCCATTGCTCTCATAAAATTGTTTCTTTTTAAATGTTATATATCGTCTATTTAGTTTCTCCCTTTATCAGTTTTCATGGTTGGGGACATCTAAGAGCATCAAACATTCATCCCTAATTCTTGGATCTTTACAAAATGTGGTAAAGGAGCATGCTTAATATGGTTGTTATTGGACACTTTATCCAAGTTGTTTTTAGAAAAATAAGATAAAGCTACAGCGGACTCCTTCCACCATTTGCTTCTCAAAGACACATAAATTGGGATTTTCTCCAACCGAGACAAGAACAAAGACCCCCTGCAACTAGCGCCAACGTCAAGCTGCTACCCCAAGCTTTCAATTGATTTGTAAATTAGGCAAGAACTTTCTGAGCTGCGCACTTAGGCAAAAGTAGTGCTTTGCCGCTAGTCCCAAACTTAAAAACCTGTGCATAACACACCAACCGTCGTTCAGCTCTTTCATTTCAAACTCATGTTTTGAAAACAAATGCTAGATTTACCGAATGGGTGTGTTTTTCCCACTGTAATTTGAGAAAGTGCTTTAGGACAAAGTGTTTGAGCGAGCTGTACCTGCGCGGAAGGATAACGCCCCTGGACGAGAAGTGGGAATTGCGGAGTTGAACGCAAGAAGTCATTCAGAACTGAGGAGCAGACGCGACAACATCTCGCACACGGAGTTCGCACAGGGACATTGCTCTCACCGCTGAGATTTCGTTGGATCTATTGGTCGCGGATTTTAATTTTGTTTTTGAACTTCTTTTGGAAGAAAAAAAGAAACTTTGGATCTATGCTAACCCTACGTGGAGTTATAAGTCAGCTTTAAAGCATAAGAGAAGGAATGCATCATTTCTTTGTGAAACTAACATTTCTGTTATCAGTGATTGCTTTAACACGAGGTAAGTTACGTGGCTCGCCTAGTCTTTATCTTAGACAGTTAGGGAGTAGAGGTTGACTTATTCTGTAATGTTACTTTTTATCAAATTATTGATCATATATTAAATTAGTGTATGGAAATTTAAATATGCACATATATAAATTCGTATCTATAGAAATGAAGTGATGCTTTATTGACTATTATTTTGACTAACGTGGGGTCTTTCGAAGTACCTTCATAATGACACTTGTTGCGTTTAGCTTTAGCTAGCTAAGGTCACTATTTTGTTAACGCTGTAATATACATTGTATTTGTGTAGCGATTTGTAAATAAACAAGGTGGTTAGATCTAAAACGTTCTCGTTCATTGATAGCAGCGTCAACACCAAAGAAACTGTAGTGATGTTAGGTATTTTGAGCACAGAAGCAGTGGTGATGTTAGGTATGTTCTTTTGAGCGCAGAAACGGTACTAATGTTAACTATGTTCTTGCCATTGCCATGGTTTCGTTTCTCTACATGGTTTCACTTTAACATTTTTCATCCTTTGAAAATATCACCACATATTGTACAGTCTGTTGTAAGTGTAAGTGTTGTAAGTCGCAAAAATACTGTCGTTTTTTGCGTGTTCCTGTTAAGCGGAAAACTAACGTTAACATTGTTATGCTTGAAGTATTTTTGTGTTGTAAGTCTTGTTCGAAGGGTGGCAGTTATTTTCACTATACTCTGATTTAACTTTGAGATATAGTTTTGTTAGCGCATGTTGTAGCTACTGCGCTGGCATTTATGTCTGTTTTAAAGAAGTGTGTCTGTCGGTAGTTTTCTCTGAGCAGCCAGTAAAGTTGTATGTACAGTTGTATGTGTAAATTACGTTCTGAGGTCAGTTCCGTAACATTTGTGAGATCAGTGCGATAACCTGCTGCTAGTCTGGCTGTTGGGGGGGGGGGGGGGGGGCATGCTAGCAGAAGCTTGGGGGGTGAGAGCGGACTGCGCGGGGGGGGGGGGGGGGGGGGGGGTGTATGGAACAAGGCTATTATTCCCTCCTCGCGGTAAACAGTGCAAGAGGAGGGTGTAGGAGGGAGTGGAGGGTGTACAGTGGTGGACTCTGATTTCTTTTGTTCGCACATCTGAGCTTCACAGCTGTTGCGCTCTGCCAGCAAGCTCGTGATCGCAAGCCATGCATTGCGCGCTTAATTCCGACTTCATTAACACGCAAATACAAAGAATCGACAACACCAATAAACCTTGACACTTATACAAATAAAAAACTGACAAGCTGACAAGCACACCCACAAGGTCAGCTTTGATAATTGTAAATTCAGATATATATATATATATATATATATATATATATATGTATATATATGTACAAAAACTATATAAAGCACTGTCACATGTTATGGGTTCTTTACAGACGTCAGGTCTGCATGTGTCTGCTGTTTCTTTAATTTTGTGGTTAAAAATTTTAGTGATATTCTCTTAAACAAAAAACAGAATTTTTTTCATTACTTTACATAGGCTGCTTGGTTTGCTCTGAGCATATTCCTGTAGTGACTGTTTTGTTTTTGCAGGTCTAAGATGCTCCCTGCCCACTGAATCATGCTTGAATGGTGGGAGGTGTGAAGCCTCCCCAGATGGAAATGGAGTGTGCAAGTGAGTATACCATTCTGTTCACTCTCTCAGTAAACGCTGTACTCCCGAGTCAAAGACACAGGGGAAATGGATGTGTTCACAGTGCGTGACATAGGAGCCCAAAACCCTCTGTGCTTGAGCACTACTTGTTGCTGCTCGTAACACGGGGTGTTTGGAAAGGCCAGCTTCACTGGGTGCCCGGGGCCCAGAGAAGCCTCATTCCTGCTTTTGATCTGAGGCCTCACTTGGCAACAGGCGGCATTGCATTTCCTCTTTGCTGCCTTTGTTTTTTTAGAGTTACTCTTGTAGCCTCAGTGTTGTCCCAGCACATACACATTCTTGGAAAGAAAAGGGGGAAAAAAAACTTTTTTTCTAGCAAGTGGGTGAATTGGGCACAGGGGAGATTGCTGGGGACAAAGGCTGCCCCCGCTCTCTGTCATAGCCTGTCACTAATGAATGCAAGACACTTCTCCAGCAGAAGTCCCTGAGACGCACAGAGCTCTAAATCTTGTTTTTCATTTCTTTTATGGGGCGACAGCTGGGGTTCGCCTGAAGCTCAGCAGCTATTGTTCCCCAGTCAGATTAATGCTGTGTGACTAATCGGTGCGGGGCTTCCCAGAATGCACCCCCGCCCTACGCCTACCCTCTGGTTTTGTCCCCTCCGCTTTGAATGGCCATTCTCTCTGTGTGATTTACATTAGAGGGACAGATGGCAGTAAAATGTAATTAGATTGGATGTAATTGTAATTCAAGGGAATTCAGAGGGGGGAAAGAGAGGAAAAATGGAAGCAAGCAAGTGAGACAAGATCAGTATCTGACTGTCAAAACTTCATTCAACATATACAGTTTGGAGCAAATTAGTTGCCTGTTTGTAATCGTTTGCTGACCGTTTGCTGTCCGCACTCCCTGCTTTTATCTTTAAACAAAGGCTGCTGGTGAAGAGGGCAGTCTCAGACTGGATCCCAGCACGCTGGTGTCTTCTTTCTGATTATCCTGTTTGGAGATCTCTGTGGTAAACTGCAGTGGTGGGTTGAAGTGGGCCAGGTTGGTTCTTGGCACTCCTGAGAAGACCCTGAACACAGGGACCCATGCTGGCCCTGGGCCACATCTTAATTCTATTTGGCAGCCATTCTCACCCAGCTACAAAGCTGCCATTGTGCCGCTCCATCCTCAGACTCCTCCAATTAAAAGAGCGAGATGCAGTGAACACTATAAATGAGTCCTGCCCCCATGAACAGGACAGCAGTCGCCATCCTCTTTTTATTAATTACTTCTCTTCAGCAACTGCACTGACCAGCCATCATGTTACACTTTAGGCAATTTCAGGTCAAGACAGAGGTCAGAGTTCAGTTTGGATTTTCTGGGGTCTGTACAAAAACTGTTGATTGACTATTAGATGATGCTATCAGGGAAAAAACAATGTAAGATTATATATTGTATGGCCTTTTGTGGACGCAGAGATCTCTCTGTGGAAGTGTATTCACGCTTTGTCGTAAGCTTTGAGGTATTGGTAGAAATGTGTCCAATTTTGAATCTGTGGGTGGCACAGGGCAAGTTTTTTGTTCCAGTTGTTTTAAGATAGCTACTGCCTGTGGAAACAAGGCCTCTGTGTGGCTAGATAGCGAGGGCCCAGGATGAAGCCTCTCCAGATTGTGTCTGCTGCTGCTTCCCACAGGAAGGGTCTTTTGGATCCCAACAACTCTGTAAACAGGAAGGACTTTAGGAAAAATCTGCCATGTTTTCAGTCCGGGGTGCCTAAAATAGGCTTATTATTTAAAAAGCCCGTTCTGAAATGCTTGAATCCATTTCATCTCATCACAAAGACAAAGCAGAGCTGGCCCTGTGTTTTTTTTTGTTGATTTTCTGCAGGATTTGTTTGTCCCAAATCAGCCCTGTGTCTTAGAAGCCAACCCTGGGCTTCCTCTGAACATGTCCCCTTTGTTTCCCGCTGCAGTGCAAGGCCTTGTCTGAATTAGCCAGTCATGGGGGATGGGGGGCGGGTATTGTGAGAAAACGGGATATGTGTGAAATTGCGGCACAAACTCAGGAAGCTGACGTTAGGAATGTGAGACCCGGTCCCCAAGGGCATTACTGAACTTGAGTGGCTGTAGTGGAAACAAGTGTCTTTCAGAGAGCCAGGTGATCCCAAAGGTCTACCAGAAATTCCCACATACTCCCTACTACCACTATAACAAGCCATAATAATAAAAGGGATGGGGCTCCCATTATCCTGTGTGTATTGATCAGTTTGTGGTTTGTTGCCTCTGTGTGGGGGTGAGGGAACGAGAATCATGGGAGTTTAGCATGTAATGGTATGGGATTCAGTAAAAGGCGGTAATTACATGTGCACACTACAGGCTGCTAAACGTGGCACAGGAGATCACCGAAACCCAAATAAGGTGGCATTCCTCAGAGGTATGTAGCCATGCCAGCAAGGCTGGGCTAACCCTGGGTCCCACACAAAGAACCAGTGGGAACAGAAGCAAGGTTCCATTTACAGGCTTTGTGAAGTGTATCCATTTTCCTGCTCAGTGGGGCCTGTGTGCCTCCTTCTGGACTGGAAAAGAAGTGTACTGACTCATGTCATGCTGTGATAAAGGTATATTAAAGCCTGCTAAAGCACATTAAGAAGTGCTGTCTAACTGCAGGATTGTTTATCCTCAGTTAATAATGTACAATATGTTATATCGTAATTATTGTTCTTACTATAACTAGTCATTTTTGTGTAACATTTCTCATGCCCCAAGATTCTTAGGTTAAGCTTTTTCCCATAACAACCCCTGTACAGGGAACAAAATCTCATTTCAGAGAGATGGGTATTGAGAAAAAAAATGACACGGTCACTGTTGCTGAAGAATAAAACATTTTACACATTCATGTTTTTGAAAACATGGTTTTCAGAAATGCCTTTAGCCTTTTCACCTTTGTGCTTTTCCTGTGTGCACAGCAGTGTGGCTTCCCTCTTTGCTTGTTGGTTTGGGCAGCTTGTGTGAACTCTAAGAGCTGCTTCCTTGAGAGAGGAGGGGGAGTTTTGTCAGCATGTTTGTTTCTGTAAAGATGTTCCTGATCCTGTTAATTTTGGACTCCAATCAAATGGCCTGTTTTCAGTTCCATATCAGGGCCTGTGCATCAAATGAAAGGCTTCCTGTCATGCCCCTGTTCACTCCTGCGGACGGCACCAGTCACATGGTGGAGGAGCAGAATCGCCAACAGTGGAGTTTCCTGGTGTTGTACAGAGAGGAGTCATTCATGCCCACAGTCACAGCATGATCGTTTTGTCAGCTACTGTTGGGGAAGTCACCGTACCACTTGTCTGTGGTTGGAGCTGCACCTCCTTCGCAGTCCCAGCTTGATAGCAATGAAATATTTGGCAGACTGCCGTCATTTGAGTAAAATTTTTATGTCAAATGGAGGGCAGGTTGGAGAGGAGTGCCCTTTGCTTACTGTGCCTTGTTCACATGCCCGGAATACTTCTGTGGGGATGTACATGGTTTTGAAGAGCATTCTGGAAATTACTAGCCTCTTTTGTTTGAATTCAGTTTTAATTCGGGGCGGAGCAAGTCCTTCCTGTTGAATAAGTGTGAGTGAGTTTCGCAGTTTGTTGCCACAACCCTTTCATATTCTGAACAAATTCATCACCACATTGAGATGAGTCCAAAGGCCTTGATTAAGAACTCTGCTTAAACAGCTCAGAAAGCCCGGAAACCATTAAACACTTAAATGTTGGATGGACTTAATTCAGGGTTTTCCATACCATAGAAAGGCTTAGGCACTGCGCCTAAGTGTTTTTGCGGAGCGCCTTAAGCCAAATGAACATAGGCGACATATCAGAATGAATGTAAAAACAACGGTGAGACTTGATCTCAAACGGAAAGGTAAGCTGGCAACAGAAATGACCTGCCAATCAACAATCAATTTCTAACCTAGCAAACTTGCATAGATATTCATGTACTGAATCAAGTTACGTTAGCACAAATGAATATTGGTGATACAGTTTAACTGTCATGTCATATATTTCACTGTGCTCTGATTCAAACATAAGTTTCTCCACCGCTACCTTCTCCAAAGGTACCACAGGGCCATCAAAGCTAGGAAAGTGAAGTGTTCAAAAGAGGGCAGTTGAAATAAATCAAGAAATACTGTCTCCTTTATGTCCTTTGATTTCATTTTCAAAATAATTACATATGTGTTTCAACATGTTTATTCTTGCTATGTGTATAAGTTAAGGTAATCCACATATATTTTCATTACATTTCAAACATGTTATTTGGTGAAATGAATAGAATTTTGACTAAGTACAATAAGTGTTCCCAGCTTTCTTTCACATATATGGTAAGGATAATGGTTGAAAACAATTTTAGCTGTTGGGTCCACGGTTCACAGGTTTCAGTATCTGGTTCTAAGCATATGTGTGTGGTGCAGGTCTGGATATACAGCCATTTGAAGCTGACACTCTTTATTGCACTTATCTCTCTCTCGCTGTCTGAAATAGGCTGCGCTTTTGGTTTTACCACTTCCTTGAATAACAAGCTGTTTCACCTCACATCTGTCTGTTGGCTTCTTATAAAAGCTCTCAGGATTTTTTTCAGTGTGTGTCAAATGGATCACTGTGAGTTCAGTTAGAAACTCTTTGTGAAAAGTGGGTTTACAGAATTTTTTTTTTTTTTTTTTGCAACGCAGCACTATCTGCAGTGAGTGTGAGCCTGATATCAAAGTGACTGCACTTTATGCATTTACCATGAAACTCCTTTTGTTGTTGAAAATTTCTTTTTTTCATTTTTGTTTTCATTTCATGTTTTTGAGCTTTTCTATATTTTTGGTCATGTAAAAACACTGGTTTCAACCCTGAAAGGTTTGAAGTTGTTATACGCTTCATCTTTAGCAGGAGTGTCGGAGTGGCGAGTCATTTAGAGGTCAAGTGTGTCACCCATCGGTTGGGTTTTATGAGGTACGGGAGGGATATGGCAGCCATCCTCTTTCTGTCATGCCATAAATACCTTAAGTATTAGATAGGGGGATCGGAGAAGTGGTTATCTCGGGGCCTGTAAAAAGCAGCCGCATTTCTCCCTGGGCTGGTGCTAACGGAAAGCAGCACAGTATAACTTGCCCGGGCTCCGAATTCCCCCATTGCTGAGGGGCTCGGGGCTGGCCGCCATCAAAGGGCTCGAGCCTCAGACAGGGAGATAAGGGACGCGAGGCTGGAGAGGGTGCTGAAGGTTCACATGTACCAGGAGAGGCTGTCCTGCTTAATCAGACTGGCCTTTCTGACAGTCAGCCGATAGAGTGGATCGCGTGGCCCGCTGTGCCTGTTAGCATAGTGAAATCCAGCTCTGAGAAAGGGGATTTGGGAGTGCTGTTTGTGAAGCTGAGATAGGGGGAGGTCAGTGTCTGCAATGGGGAGGGAGTTAGTGGTGGGGGGGGGGGTTATGCAGGAAAACTCTCACTGATCCATCCTATCAGGTTCACTCACTTTCCCCTCCATCCTGAGGATAGTACACTACCCAGGCGGTACAGTATATCAGGTCTGCTTACAGTAAATGAAGCTCTAGTAACAAGAGAGTCCTGGCTCAGAGATGGCATCCACTTCTGGGCCTTATGAGGTGAGACACCTCTCGGGTGTTGTATTAGCTGGCCCTCTGTCCTGTGGGCAGAAATAAACCAAGCTCCGAAAGCGAAAGGTGTATTACAGCCCCAATCCAGCATTTGGGGCACAGTATACTTGGAGCTGGTCTTAAGCCATCAATAGTCAGAGTGTTGAAGTCTCATCTTGGATTCTCGGTGGCACAGATGGGATCACAAACGTATGGGGAGGAGGGGGGTATAATGAATGGGCTTGCGACAAAGTGTTAATTCAGGGGAGTGTGCGGCCGCTGCTCCACACTGGGGCTGTGTGAGGGCTCGTGGTATTCAATGCAGCCACTGTTCGCCACAGGCGTTTCGGGTTCCTGTTGGCTCCCCTTTCATTCAGACACAGGAAGAGTCTTCTCGGAGCTGGGGAAGAATAGGTGCTGTCTCTTCATCGCATCGCCGCTAGGACTGATGCACCTTTCTGCAGCCTGGGAGATCAGGTTTTTCCTGGCCCGAGCTTCAGAGGACGTCGCCATAGATCTGATGGAGCGAGGAGGTCTCGCAGCCAACTGAAGTCCGACAAAAAAGCCATCCTTCATTTCCTAATCGTAGAAACATGATCTCCTTCCTCACAATGCCACCCACTGTCGACCCTTCAACGGGTTTTTATGTGGAATAACTTCCACCAGTTTGAGCTTTGCCTGAAGTGTGAAGACAGAGCAGACTTGGCAGTGACACTGCGCGCCGCTAGACAAGGGAAGGAGTGCTTAACATTAAACATTCAACATTCGTCTTTCTTTTTTTTCTGTCTGCCATGTTTGCTTCTAGAGCTGAACCATCTTTTCATAGGTACTCATCAGCAAACAGGCAAGCAGGTGATGCAGTCTGGGATGTGGCTGCAGCCTCCGAACATAATACCTATTTATTTCTGTGGCAGGTGCTGTATATAAAATGCCCTGCTTTCAAGAAGGGGTAAGAAGACCCCTCTTTTTGTCATAGTCAAACATGGCTTTTAACAGCACTGCTATGTATAAACACTTAACTGGAAAAACAGTTGGAGTTTGAAAACTCCACTAGAGGCATTTGCTGGAGGGGAAAAATGTCCCCCTCCTTTGATTTTGCCTTTGTTGCAGGCAGCCTGAAACCAGCATACCCTTAACCCCTTTAAAAGGCTTTAGGTGACACTATTCATTAACAGCCAGTGCCATTAGTCCCTCCTCCCCTGCACCATTCCCAGGAGAGGAGCTCTTTCCCATGGTCTCTGTGGGTCATATAGATAAATAAACACAGACCTAATTGACTGTAACAGATGTGGGCTTGGATTGTCAGGACTTGAGTAATGATTAGAGAGGCAGAAGAGTTTACCGGGGCTCTAATGAAGAGATCAGACGAAAGAGAGGTTTTATTAACTCAGGCTCTAAACCGCAGGAAATGAGGAGTGGGAGGCCGCTGCAGATCCAAACCTCTGCTGCTGTTTTTGGCTTTAAAAACTCCTCAGAGGATGTCAAGTGAAGCCTCAATAATTTATCCTCTCTGTTATAAAAATTATGATCATGCTATGAGTTTGGATTGTGCACACCCTGACTGAATCTTTTAATCTGGGAGTGGGGGCTTTTCTGATGGATGAGTCCACAGATTGTGACATTGTTCAGCCAGCAGCATCTGCTGGCTACCCTTTCTTTGTCCCACAGCACGTGTGCTGCACTCTCCATATTGCCCAGCCATCAAAGATGTTTCCAGAGCTTTTCGGCACACAGTCTGCAGATTTCACTTTTTTTGTCCATCAGCCTTTTTTGTGCGTGTCCCCAAAGTGGCAGATGGCAGATTGGCTCAATAGGGGGTAAACTCCCAAGCAACAAATGGGCCAAGGTTAGAGGTCAGGAAAACATCTGCTCCTGCCCCAGGGGGAAGTCACTTCACTGAGAGAAACCTGTTGCTAAGGGCCAAGGAGCCCAAGCACAGAGGACAAAGGGATCCTTGGCAGGAACAATGGCATAGGGATAGATTACAGTATCATCCCAACAACAGAAATCGCTCAATACTTTTAGCCTCTTTGTGAGACCTCCATAAGAGCCTTTTATCTGGTCATGGAACACCAAACAAATGGTGGTATTTGCACAGCTTCAAACTTTCTGTCTTTAACTTTTTTTGTTGGACTTTGTTTTCCCAGCTTGAATGTTTACCTGCTGCAGTTCCAGCCGCTTGATTTGAGATGATGAGGGAGGTTTGCTTGCTTCTGGCATCTGTGGCTAGATTTTTAGATGAACTATATAGGAGAGCAGGGACAAAAGAGCACTCTTGGAGTTTCTGGGACAGAATAGCGGGTGGAAAAAGCAGGGTGTTTCCTTTCCCCCGTTGACTGGAGGTAAGGCAGCGTGTGGCTCTTACGCATAGCGCACTCACCCTGTGCTGATGGTGTATTTGACAGCCTCTTGCCAAGTCAAACAGTGGCAAACTGGCGGCATTCTTGGGCCGGGGGGGGGGGGGGGGGGTTGTGTTTTTCTTTTGTGTCCCTGCAAGAAGTGGAACTTTGAGTTTGGTGGTGAGAGGAGTATATGGGGAGGGGGGAGGGGGGGGGTGAGGGGGTTTGAACATTTCAAAGCAGACGGGTTTTTCACAGGGTCCTGCGAAGTGCGGTTGCCAGGGTCGTCCGCTGAGGCGCACTGTCGCGGGACACAGGGGCAGATCTGGACATCAGAGTAAATGCCAACATTCCTCACTAACCAGAGCCCGCCCTACCCTGCCCCCCTTGACCAGAGAGTAAACCATAAACCAGCACTCCAATTTCCGCTTTGTTCACAAGGGCTTTGTTTGGCTGTTATTGTGCATTTTGGTGGTGCATGCTAACATTTCTTCTTTAGAACTCCCACTAAACTTGTTTTTCAAAACTTCTCCATGGTGTGAGTAAGCCCCCACTTCTGGGGTGGGGCAGCACAGGGGCAGCATGTTGAAATTCAGATTTTGTAGCGCCATGCTCTCACGCAAGTGTGAAGTCTGGGAAAGGAGCTGAAAAAGTTGCACCGCAAAGAGAAAAAGAGGAGAGGGAGGGAGGCTGAGGGGAGAGGCATTGCGTGAAAGGGCTGGGAGGCAGCGGGGAGAGGACGGAGGGAGTGAAAGGACAGAAAGAAAGAAAGGGAACAGAGGGCAGTGGGGAGAGAGGGGAGGCTTAACAGCTGAATGCACACTCTCCCAGTGTGGAGGCGCCGGTTCTGGTCAGCCCTGAATGACGGGGGAACAATGGGTCCACTCATCCCACCGCCCGCTCCTGCCCCGCAGCGGGGCGGCCATTCAGCCACCCGCGGCCCCCAGCCCCTCTTGTCTCCTGGGGACAGGGGAGGGGCGTGGGGGGAGGCACACGGTGGCCAGCAGCTGCTGTCCCCTCATTAACATGCGCACCTGCCCCTGTGGTGTTTCTGGGAGGCCAACAGATGCCCAACTCTATTATCCCCCAACACCCCCCCCGGTTTGCTCTCTTCAACCCACTCCCACCATTTTTAACCACTTGCTTCAGATTAGGGGTGCAACAGATCACAAAACTCACGGTTCGGATCGGATCATTTTCCGGATCAGCAAAAAAAAAAAAAAAGGGGGGGGGGGGCAAATATAACTTTGTTTTCCATTTTTTAGGCCTATTTAACACTTAAAGCAAGGAACTTTTGCCCATGGTCTTAAATGAAAACAACATTCAAGATGTCCAATGTTTAAATAAAATCTTAAAATATTCAATATTCAATTGTTAAATTCAAATGCAATATGAGCGCTTGTTGTGCTGTTCTTCGGCTGTGTCCGAAATCGCTCCCTATTCACCATATAGTTTAGATATATATACATTTTACACTTGAACGTTGGACTTAGCCTACCTGCCAGCTAGCTAGCTAACGTTAGTTTCAACTAATTTTAACAGATGAACCTGGATGCTAGTTCTTTCATTAAGTTGGATAGTGATAGCTAGATAGGTATTGGTATTATGTATTATGCACTTTTGTATGTCGTTTTGGATAAAAGTAGGGCTGTGTGATATGACCAAAATTTCATATCCCGATATAGGTCATTTCATATCCCGATAACGATACATATCACGATATAGCACATTTTCTGTAAATTCAATGAATAAATTGAGTGATGGAAATTGATGGATAAATTGAATGAATAAAAAAGTTTATATAAAACGACCACTTGGAAAGGCCTATTTCTTACTACATTTTGAAATATATACTCGACAGATAAAAGGTACTTACTAATATTTGATTATTTTTCTCCTTTTATTTAGAACCTTTGTACAAATTTTCAATTAACCCTTTCGCACGTAGGTGCGATTAGATTGGAAAAATTATAGCTAATTTTAGCTTTGATGAAACAGCAATTTAACATTAAAAAATATAGTTAATGCTAACTGAAAACTATGAGAAGCTTAATAACACTAATGAAACCATAACGAACCATGTAAGGTAACACGAGAGCTACATAGCTTAAAAACAAGTTACGTGTTAAAGGGTTAAGCAAACAAAATATAAAATATCAATGTGTAAAATATAAAAAGGTAAATAGAAAACACTTCTCAACTATAGTTCTGTGTCACGTTCACTTTCCTGCCTGCATCCGTGCAGTGTGGAAGAACGCAAAGCGTCGTTCAAATGACGAAAAGTATTGCGTAAAGTGTGTGATTTGTGACACAACGAAATAAACGATAGAGCATAATATGAAACGATAGACGTTTTTCTATCATCACACGATATATATCGTGTGACTGTGAATAGTGAGTGAACAAGTGAGTGATTTTTGGATGCAGCCTTTGTCTTTGCAACGCTTCTGCCTAAGTTTGCTGGTTTTTACAATGCTGCTTGTATCTTTTAACTTTTCATCTTTGCAACACTGCATCGAGGTTTAGGGAATTATTACTTTAAAAACACAGCGGCAGTAAAACTGTATCTCACACTATTAATAAGCTGCGTTTTAACCGAACGCGAATCGCTTTCCTCGCGCGGGTTTGATCGCTTGCCTGAAAAATGAACAAGCGAATTTCAGGCCACGTCACAGCAAGTATTTTTGATTGCCAACGCTGCTAGCAAGTTGCTGAAGAGAGGGGGCGTGGCTTCTAGCCCTACTTGAATGTGATTGGCTTTCGGCAGGTGAAATTTTTGCATGAGTTGAACATTTTTTAACTCAAGCAAACCGTTGCAAACACTCATTTCGCATCGCTCGCAGTTTCGCCGCGATTAACTCCGCTCACTCGCCTCCTGCCATTGGCTTTTCATGCGTTCACGTCGCTCGTAAATTTTGCTTCTTGTCGGTTAAAACACAGCTTTATGGTGAAATTTTGCAATTAATCCGTGGTTCACATGCGTGCCGAACTGTGGGGGGTGATCCGTACGGATCACAGATCAACTACGATCCATTACACCACTACTTCATGTTCAGGAATCAATATATATTCAAACTCTAAACAGGCTTTTGACTTTCATTTTTACAGAATTTTTGGTAGCTGTCTCACAAATACAGAGGGTATTTTTCAACTTCCTCAGATAAATGAGAGAGGATTTCAGTGTTCGTTAAGGTTTGGCCATCATCTTAATGTTAAGGGAGGCTGTCAGTGTGCCTGATGAAGTCTGGGGGGGGGGTGTGTTGGAATCGGCATGTGCTGAGAAGGCATGCATGCTCTCTGTCCCTGGATGCACAGTTTGGCCCAGGCTCCTGTTGCTCCCCTGTCTGATTGTGAGATGTGGGGGCTGTGTATTTTGGAGTGAAGGGGCCTGAATGTGGCGCACTCCATCTTAGCCGAGGGGGGCTGCTCCATGCTCCCCTTGAGAGACATGCCACGATGGGAGCGGACAGCGTGGGGAAAGGTAGATGAGAAAGGGTGGTGTGCAGAGCTTTCCCAAAATGTGTTATTGTGGAGCCCAGGCATCCAGGGGGATGTTTTCTTTCCCTGGAAAAAGTTTTTAGGCACTGTAATCCCAGGAGACACCCTGTAAAAACAGTACCCCACCCCGCCTCGTTCTCCCCCAGAGGGCCTCTGCGGTCCCTGCTCAGGGGGAAAGCGTAGGGACATTTGGTCTCCCTCCAGGATCTTCAGCTTTTCAGGCCATTTGGTGCTCTTTTGGTATTGTCATGGAGAGAAAAATAGCATCTCTGTATCACCAGGGGAAATTGCAGGGTCTTATTCTTAAGCTGTTTCATGATAAACCTGGTTATGGAATCTATGGCTCTCCTCACAAAGTTGGAAGGCCAGTCTTTTGTCTGTCCCCCTGAGTTCTGATTGATGCAGGAGAGGGCTGCTCCACTAAGAGAACACAAGGTATTGAGGTGGAGAGTACAGCTTTGAAGTCTGATAATGCGTGCTCCAAGTTCAAAGGCTCTTGGATAGACAGTACTTTGTCTTTTGACAGAATGAGTGTAGAAGAAAAGACCGAAGCGAGCAATTTCACCGTAACAGCTGCTGACATGCACTTGTCTGCTTCCTTTTTCTTTCTCTTCTTCCCCATTTGAAACCAGCTTACGATTGTTTAAAGCAATCTGGAGTTTTTTGTTGTGAATTTGGAGATATTGTATGAATGTCCTCTACAGTATGCTGGCCTGTTTGAAGTCAGCCAGGCCAGGATGTGTTTGGTTGTTTGAAGGCTGACTGACCCCATGCTGATCCCGGGGACAGTTTGTAACTTTGACAACTGTCTTATACTTTTGTTTAAAACACTGCTCCTTTTGTCTCGGGCCTTTGTGCTGAAGGGACACATTAGCAAGCGTTTGCCACTGCTGGTCAGCACTGTGAGTATGTGTGTGTCTGTGTATGTGTAACTGTGTGTTCGCATGTGTATGTATGAGCTGGGAGATGCATTGTCATAAAACAGTTGGCTGGTCATCCTTGACCCTGGTGGAAATGATTTAATGTTTACTGCTAGGGGTCACTTAATGGATTCCTCAGGGCAGTGGTTTGACAAGTGATGGTAAAAGGAGATTGGGACACCTCATTCATTGTGGCTTTATTGACCTGCCCCCACAGGTGTCCTGACGAGTTTTCAGGGGACCGGTGCCAGATTGCGGGTGACCCCTGCCACCCGTCCAAATGCCGGAATGGAGGGACGTGCCACGTGGTCATGCGCAATGGCAAGAAGGACTTCACCTGCGCATGCCGTCTCGGCTTCTCTGACCGCCTGTGCCTGACACCCACCAACCACGTGTGCCTGAGCTCCCCCTGCAGGAATGGAGGAACGTGCAACCTGGTCAGCGTGACGGAGTACAAGTGCAGCTGCCCCCCGGGCTGGTCAGGTATGGACATGCTCACTGGCATAAATATCGACGGTGCAACCATTGCAGAGCACCGGGGCCCAGAAGCTGTCAGGGACCCATGTAGGAAGGCAATTTTTTACTGCTTTACTGTTGTGGGTGGGCCCTCTTGTGCATGGATCGTTTCATGCAGTCTTCAAAGTAACCATTCAACGATATCACTAAAATTACTTGTAATTGTGATAGCTATATATACCACCTTCCCACCTTGCGTATAACACTTACGGTTGTGAGTCATAGACTATTTTTATGTATTTTTATTCATCCTTATTGAAATGTTCCAAAACTGCATGTTTTATTAACCCTTTTGCACATAACTTTTTATGCTATGTAGCGCGCATGTTACGTTACATGGTTTGTTATGTTTTCATTAGCGTTATTAAGCTTCTCATAGTGCTGTTTCCTCAAAACTAAAATTAGGTTTAATTTTTCAATCTAGTGTTCTAATCTCACTGGTTTTAGCATACGTGCTAAATGGCAAATCACACCGGTGTGACCATTCACGTGAAAGGGTTAAAAATAAATATTATTTTTACCCACTACTTATTTAATTTAATTGTCTGGAGTGGTTGTGTGTGTGTGTGTGTGTGTGTGTCCCTGCGTGTGTGTGCACATGAGCGTGTGCTTGTGTTTGGGAAGGGGGACGGGGGGATGGGGGAACGGGGGGGAGAGAAAGGGGTATACAAGAAAAAATATTTGCACCGGGGCCAATCACAATTATGTTATGCTATAGGGCACGCTGTAGTAACTGTAATCATGTCAGCGTGGTCACCGCATACACCATAGCCACGGCAGCTATGGTACTCATGACTCAAGCTGTTGATCTAAGTACCACATGAGAAACTGCTATTTGCTGCTTGAGCAAGGTACTGGTGGAGTCCTGTATTGCCTTGGTCACAATTTAAGGTCCAAATGGATCATCTCAATCAGTAGAAGATACAGAAACAGTCACTTGCTGTGTATATTGGTGAGGCAAATAAATACAAGCTAGCATTGCTTGTTGTGTGTGGAGTATGAAGTGTGTGAAGGTGTAACTGATTGATCCTGTTTGCCGTTCCTGCTAGGTAAAACATGCCAGCAGGCTGACCCCTGCGCCTCCAACCCCTGCGCCAATGGTGGCCAGTGCACCCCCTTCGAGTCCCACTACATCTGCGCCTGCACCCCATCCTTCTCAGGCCAGAACTGCAAGCAGGACGTCAATGAGTGTGCCCTGAGCCCATCGCCCTGTAAGAACGGTGGCGTGTGCATCAATGAGGTGGGCTCCTACCACTGCCGCTGCCCACAGGAGTACACTGGCAAGCACTGCGAGGCCCTCTATGTGCCCTGCAACCCCTCGCCCTGCCACAATGGGGGCACCTGTGTGCAGAAAGGGGACACCTCCTATGAGTGCACCTGCCTTCCAGGTATGCCCCTCCCCAACTTCTTCCTCTCAGCATCACTGTTACCACACCACCAAGCGGAGGCTCTCCACCACGAGCGAGAGCGGAGGGTGTGATGGCTTAGGGTGTTTTCAGTTAGTCTGGCAACATCACAAGCAGTACAGCAAAATCCGGGGATCTGGAGGCACTACGTCAGTTTGTACTTAGTGAGACAAATGCCGAAGCCTGTGCCAAGTTGGGCCTTAAATACTGGCAAAGTTTCGAAATGGCTGTGAACCTTCTTTCCCTCAAAAATTGTTAAGTAAAGTGTCAGTTTAACTGTTAAGTGTCAGCTGCCGGGGTGTAAACAAGGGTCCTGGATCAAGCTGTGGGTGCATGCACGGACATGCTCACGTGTGTGCGTGTGTGTGTGCGTGTATGCGCGAGTGTGTGAGAGAGAGAGAAAGCGGTGGAGCAGGAAGACGCTGGGCCTTATCAGGAGGAAACGCCTGAGCAACAACATCCTCCCATCAGAGTCAACTGGCAGACGGGGCAGGGGCCGAGACCTGCACCCGCTGAGCGGGGCGTTGTGCGGACCGCATCCCCAAACCTGGGCCCCTCCCGGACCTGTTGTGAGGGTGTCTGCTGTCATGGAGCCCAGCTCAGCCTGGCTCATTCTGCCACTGTGAGAAACAGAGCCGAGTTACTTTCCCCCAGTTTGTAGCTGGTACTTTGGGGCGGGTAAAGTCGGTCATTGTTAAATCCAGTATCAATTGTTTTCTGGTTCTTCGTTTTGAAGTGGCACTCTTGCATTGTTGAGTTCAGCAGAGATTTCAGAGATTACACAACTCAAACCTAAACAGCACAACAAACACTCCATTACACATTACTGTACCTAGTTTTGAAGCATAATTTTTTTACAGTCATCAGCAAAATACCCTTTGTGTTAAACATCTTTTTTCTTCTTTTTCTGGTGTCTTTTTTTCTGTAGTGTGTAATTTTCTGGGTAGATTACAGTCATTAAAATAGAGGAAACTTTGTTCATGGTGGTTTTTGCTGCTATTTTTTCATGAGTCTCTGGAAGGGCACAGCAGAAAACCATTGTGTTTTTACTGTGTTATAAATTCTCCTCTCTCTGCCTGATGGCTCAGAAGTACTGTGTCATGCAGCAAGATACGCCAGTAGGGCAGGTGGTTGATTAGAAACACGACCGGGCTGATATCAGTCACACCCTGTTGATAAGCACTATCTTGAGCAAGGTGTCGGCAGCGTTCAAGGGTCAGAACTGTCCCAGCCCCTCCAGATGAGCCCTTTGAAGTGTTATGACTAAACTGAGCGTGCCCCCAATGGGAGTCTCAAAATGATTTTCACACGCTGAAAACTGCCACTGTTCACAGTGTATGTGCTGTGTCTTTCCTGTTCAGTTAAAAGAACAATACCGACTACTATCCATCTGGCACACATGAGCAATCGCGGCTGTGAAGACAACATGGTTAATCTGTGATAAATGCACAGTTAATTGGTAACCCGCCCACAGGTCTGTCTCGTGGTTGTCTGTGCTGGAATTCAGTCAGAGAGACTGCCAGGCAGCCTGGTTTGAAGATTAATCTGGAAGCAGGGAGTGAATGACACATCCCGACACACATCATTGTATTGTCATTGTAAGACATTTCCATAAACTGGAGAGAGGCCATCTTGATTAAAATAAGGTTTGGCACAGAGGTGAGTAACGGGGGGGGGGGGTCCTCTGTGTGGTGTTTCTCACTAGGTTTCACTGGCCAGAACTGTGAGCACAACATCGATGACTGCCCTGACCACCGCTGTCAGAATGGGGGCACATGCGTGGATGGGGTTAACACCTACAACTGCCAGTGCCGTCCGGATTGGACAGGTAGCCTGCGACCCCTCTGCCTGCTCCCAAAGTCTATATTATTCTTCACCAAAGCCCTGTGGTTTTTTTTTATTATTTAACCATTTTCGTGACGGTGTCATCCTGCGCCTCCTCCAGGTCAGTTCTGCACGGAGGATGTAGATGAGTGCCAGCTGATGCCCAATGCGTGCCAGAACGGCGGCACGTGCCACAACACGCATGGCGGCTACCACTGTGTCTGCGTCAATGGCTGGACAGGCGACGACTGCAGTGAGAACATCGACGACTGTGCCAGCGCTGCCTGCTACCCGGGTGCTATCTGCCATGACCGTGTGGCCTCCTTCTTCTGCGAGTGTCCCCACGGCCGCACGGGTGAGGGGCTCTGTCTCTTTGCCTTCAGAGACGGCAAAGAGCAAATCACATAGCTATCTGAAAAATTAGCGTTTGTTTTCCTTTACCTTCACTGTGTAACATGAATGTGTATTGGGCACTCTCTGTTTGTTGGAGTCATTCATTGTAGGAACAAATGCACTTGACAGTGAACTTAAAGGAAGGCATTTAGTATTGGACCAAAATTAGTGGCCTGTATTGGGCAGATTTGAACACTAGGCACTAACCTCATCAGTGTAGAAGAGGAATACACTTTACATTGATGTCTGATTGGTTCAACCCATTTCAGGTCTGCTCTGTCACCTTGATGACGCCTGCATCAGCAACCCTTGCCAGAAGGGCTCCAACTGCGACACAAACCCCGTCAATGGCAAAGCCATCTGCACCTGCCCGCCCGGGTACACGGGGTCTGCCTGCAACCAGGACATCGACGAGTGTTCTTTGGGTGAGTGCCAGGACGTGCCAGTACCCCTTCATGCTTGGGCTAATCAACATAGCAGTACTGTAAATTGTGCATGCCATTTACATGGTACCTGACCCCCTGGAGGGTGGATGGGAAAATGTGAACTGCACCTCCTTGTTTCAGGTGCGAACCCATGCGAGCATGGAGGGCGGTGCCTGAACACCAAAGGCTCCTTCCAGTGCAGGTGCCTGCAGGGTTACACTGGGCCCCGCTGTGAGCTGGACGTCAATGAGTGCATGTCCAACCCCTGCATGAATGACGCCACCTGTCTGGACCAGATTGGAGGATTCCACTGCATCTGTATGCCAGGTGAGTTCAGCCCATGGACCATACCACTGTCAGCAGAGGGGGGTGTTGGGTGCATTGTCTGTACTGTAGCACTTTTTATAGGAGGAGCCTTTATCTTTTTGGCCGCAACTAAACACGTCTAGAGACAGCAGTGCCTCCCACATAATATTGCCAGCATCTACGGTTCCCGTTAAGTAGCAGCAGTACGTTGTTCTACCACTCGATAGTACATGTCCTAATAAGGAGTGAGGCAACCACTGGCTGTTATGAGCCCAACAAGACTTTGCTCATCAAATCAGCAAGTCACTGATTTGGGCGTAGAAGAAGAAGAGCGTAGCATTTTTCAGCTTGTAATCTTTGCTGAGGGTGAGCTAGACCAGGGTGCCAGCCTCTCTGAGTAAGGCTGAATACTGTCTCTCAATGGTCAGGTTACGAGGGAGTGTTCTGCCAGATCAACATAGATGAGTGTGCCAACATGCCCTGCCTGAACAATGGAAAGTGCATCGACAGGATCAACGCCTTCCACTGCGAGTGTCCCACAGGTGAGGGGGAGGGGGGTCGATTATGCCACCTGACAGACATGGCTGAGGGAAGCTGTAATCTGCACTCAGACAGGCTCTGAATTGGTGGAAAATCCATTCGCTGAGTGATTCAAACAACAGCGTTAGTAAGTGGGCAAAGTTAGAGATTTTAAGATCTTACGTGTGTATGTGTGCAGAGTGTAAGAGCGGCCCTCAATAACCTCAGTGCAGGAAGCGACTGTTTTTTTAACCACCTCCGGTTGACAGTGTGTAATTCAGAGGGTTTCTGAAGAGACGTGATTTGAAGTTCTTGCTGGGTGAGCACAGAGACATTTGTTTTCCTGGGAAAGAAAATGTAGGCAGAGGGTTGGAGAGAGAAGAATTGTACTTCTTAATCTTTTATTGTTTATGTCTGCATTGGCATGCCAGTGGAGCAAAATTATTTGCCAGGAAAAATAGTTGGAGGCTTCCAAAGGAGGATCAAAGGTGGATGAGAGGGAGAAGGAGGCCTCTTCCTGTTGATGGACTTGAATCAGGATCCTGGGGCATTAATGCAGCAGGCATGACAGTGAGCACAAGGCCTTACCTCCCAAAGGGTCCCACGCTTTTAGAATGGGGGATGGGGGCCCTGAATGGGGCGACTGTGGAGCTGTGGCAGCGCTGAGCACACAGACAGTTAATCTCTATGCGGGGGGGGGGCTTGGGGTTCTCCTTCGCCACTGCTTAACATGGAAATGAGCCACTCCGAGAGCTGGCCCAAGCTGCCCTGCCATTCAGCCGCGTACGCACCATATCCATGGAAACGCACAGTGTAGCCTCGGAAATGTCAGATCCCAGAGGCCCCCGAGAAAATCCAATGCCGCTCAACTGGGAGGCAGTTTGAGCAGGAATGACCATTTGCCACTGAGACTGCATATGGCTCGTAGCTTTACATCCACTTGAATAGCAGGTGAATATGAAAAGATGCCACTGTGAGGAGAACGTTCCCAGAGTCTTCCGGGATTCATTTATGTTGGGGGAAAATCATTAAGTTGCTTGTAAATTAAATGCCCTCCCAGAGCTGCCTTGTGTAAATTGTAACCAGCATTTGCTGACCTGCTCTAAGTAGGAGTACTGTACCTTTAAGTACTAGACTCCCAATTAAGAAGAAAGATAAGAACAGCTAATGAAAAGGGAAAGCCCACTGGTTGCTTCTGAAAGACAGTTTGAATGGCAGGGGTCAGAGGTCAAGCGGAGCTAGGGCATTCCGTGCACTGGGTGGGAGCGTATATTGTGATGGAAAAGTTTGGGGGGACAAAGAGGGAAAGCGAGTCATCTCTCCGTTGGTTTGAAAAGACAGTTCTCCCTTTGTCCAGTGCTCCCAGTTATGAGGCTGTGGAAGTTTTTTCCCCTATTTTTTCTGTAGTCTTTTTTAACTTAGGTTTGAGACTCCCCCCTCAGTGGCTTGCTGTTCTTTGAAGAGAACTCTTGGGATGGGTCTGAATGACTCTGGAGAGGCCACGGTCATCCCAAGAGTTTCCATTTTCCCTTTGACTCCTTACCAATCTTCCCGCTTGCTTTCCCAGGTTTCTCTGGGAACCTGTGCCAGGTGGACATCGATGAGTGCGCCAGCACACCTTGCAAGAATGGGGCCAAGTGCACAGATGGACCCAACAAGTACACCTGTGAATGTGCTGAAGGTACAGGGATCACATATACACACGCACACACGGGGGACCCAGCTCTGCTCCGATTATGAGTGTGACCATCACATCTCCATCCCCTTCCTTCACCCCCTGTTTCCCCTCAGGCTACACTGGCCCCCACTGCGAGACAGACATAGATGAATGTTACTCAGACCCCTGCCACTACGGGACCTGCAAGGATGGTCTGGCCACCTTCACCTGCTACTGCAGACCGGGCTACACTGGCCGCCTCTGTGAGACCAATATCAATGAGTGCCAGAGCCAGCCGTGCCAGAATGGGGGCACCTGCCAGGACCGGGAAAACTCCTACATCTGCACCTGCCCCAAGGGCACCACAGGTGAGCCATGCACCTTTATGGACCTCTCCATACTCTTACCCCTAAAAGGGGGGCTTCTCTCTCTGACAATACTTAGTGAAATACCTACAAGTGGTAATGTTAGTGTCACAGCTCACCCTTGTCATTTTCTATGACATGACACATATCAATGTTGCTAGAACCTTACATGAACATGAATGTTTTTAGCTTTTATCTTTAGTTTTTGGCATTAATGGGTGGTAGTATAGCACAATGGTAAGGAACAGGTTGCTGATTGGAAAGGTTGCTGGTTCAGTTCCCTGCTGGGGCACTATTACCTTGGGCATGGGACCTAATACCTTGGGCATGGTACTCAACCCAGAAATGCCTTTGCAAATATCCATGTAAAAATTGTAGCCCATCTAAGTCACTATGGATAAGAGTGCCTGCTAAATAACAATAATTTATTTTAGTTTTATGTAAGATTTTTTTTGGTAACTCTAGCTGTCAGAACGTGGATTAAAGTTGTGTGAATCTCCAGGTTTTAACTGCGAGGTAAATCTGGACGACTGCAAGAACAAGCCGTGCGACTATGGGAAGTGCATCGACAAAATCAATGGCTACGAGTGCGCCTGCGAGCCGGGCTACACAGGTGAGAGCCGGGCGGGGCAGAGCCAGGCGGGGCAGAGCCGGGGTGTCCCCGGGGCACTGAGGTGGACAGGTGGCTGGCGGGCCTGCTTGGCAGCGGGCGGGTCTCGGCTTACCTGTGTCAAGTGAAGGAACAGTGACTCCCAGTCCCCAGTCTGGCACACAGACACGCAAGCCTCAGTTTTGTTCATTTACTGAAAAGATTTAATGACGCCTAGAGTTTAAAAAGCTTGAAAGTTGATCTTTTAAAAGCGGGGGGAACCTTTTTTTTTTTTTACAAACCTGTCTGATAAGGCAGGGCATTAAGAGAATGGTATTTCGAGTAATGCCAAAAACCTGATTTTATTTCTAGGCCGCTATTCAGAAGAAAATGATGCTTTTCAAACAGGTTTTGCTGGTTGCTTGCCACAAAGGCACATATCTAGTTTATGTTTGATGGTGGATGTGGGTGGTGGTGTTATAAATTGAAATGGGTAGCTACATGATCCTCATAGGAAATTAGGAGGAGGGTGTAGTTTGCTGTGTTGTTACCAAGGGTGTGTGTCTATAAGCTTCTTCAATTTTAGGATGTGAAATGAAAGGTTTCTAATTGAACCACCAGAATCCCTGAATATAAATCCCATTCAGTGATTCCCATGGGGATTGTGTTTCATGGCCCTGTCCGACTGCTTGGTGGGATCACAGAGGATGGGGGGGGGGGGTCGGTGGGCAGGCGGAGGCAGAGTGGAGCAGCTTCACCTGCTTAGCATCCCCTCCTAATGGAGCGAAGAGCTCAGCTCCTCCCACTGCTCCCCACTCCCATCCTCAATGGAGCCTTTCTTCAGCCGCGCTGTGTGTAGAGTTACACCCCTCCTCCCCCTATAAACCCTCTCTCTCAGACCTGAGAGGGGCTGGAATCTGTGACAAAAGTGCATTGTAATTTATGAAGCAGGCCGCCGCCCATTACCATTTTTAATTAATAAAGAGAAACGGGGCAAGGGTGCGGGGGTCTGGGTTAATTGCTACCCAGTCTTGTGTAAAATGAGGTCTGCCCTTCTGTCCCTGTAAACAAGCCACCGGTGAGCGACCAACCCCCCCCCTTTTGTCTTGGCTGAGCACGCTGCTGTGACAAGTTTGAGCTTGTGAGTGCTCCCTGTACATCATCAGCTTTTTCAGCTATAAGACTTACCATTAAGGAATGTTAGTAAAGAATTCGAGTTTCGGCCCGGGCTGTGTGAGTGAGGTGGTGGCGGGCGCTGCCGAAGGGGCCACGTTTTCCCCTGTTTGGAATGCCATTTCTGTTTCTGAGCGTAGCGCTGATGTTTTGCATCCTTCCCTTGCTTTCAGGAGTGATGTGTAACATCAACATTGATGAGTGCGCCTTCAACCCCTGCCACAACGGCGGCACATGCATCGACGGCATCAACAGCTTCGTCTGTGTGTGCCCAGAGGGCTACCACGACACCACCTGCCTTTCGCAGGTCAACGAGTGCATCAGCAACCCCTGCATCCATGGCCACTGTGAGGACGAGGTCAATGGGTGAGTCCGGGTGCCTCTTAAAAGTTGGGGGGGGGGGGGGGGGGGAGTTGTCTCACTAAATCAGATTTAGCTAGACAAAACAAGAGTTTAGAGACATGTTTGAGTCTTTAGCAGTTCCTCATTCCCCTCTTAGCTACAAGTGCATCTGCGACTCTGGCTGGAGTGGCCCCAACTGTGACATCAACAACAATGAGTGCGAGTCGAACCCCTGCATGAATGGGGGCACCTGCAAGGACATGACCAGCGGATATGTGTGCACCTGTCGCGCAGGGTTTAGCGGTCAGTATGCCCCCCGGCCCCATACCTGTGCATGGCTGTGTGTGCCCTCCAAACCTCAGTCTAACCCATGTGCTCTCTGAACCCTTCTGTTGTAGGTCCTAACTGCCAAACTAACATCAACGAGTGTGCTTCCAACCCATGCCTCAATCAGGGGACCTGCATTGATGATGTTGCTGGCTATAAGTGCAACTGCTTGCTGCCTTACACTGGTATGGGTTTGTTGTTCTTTAACAGTGGTGTTTCTGTGGCACACACTGGGACAGGAAGTGTTGTGTGGGAGGTGCGGGTGGGGGGCTTTGATATGTTTGCATTTGGAGTGTGTGTTTTTATGTTGTTGCTGTGGCACTCTGGGTCTTGGCAACTCTTTACAAGTCATGGGAGCGAAGGAAAAATTAGCTGTTTCAGTGAAGCCTACACTGCGAGCCTCAGCGGAAAGACTTCCTATTAGCCGGGTGAACCTCGGAAACTTTGGATTCACACTTGGCCTCTTTCACAATAACACGCTGACAAATATTTTTGTAATCGCAGTCTTTCTTATTTCTGTTGTGAGAGAAAACACTTGTACTGTTTTGGGCAAAAGGTTTTATTTTTTCTCAGTGTCATCTTTTCGGAAAAATCCACATGTCTGTCGGGCTGGAATAATACGCCAGTGCTGGTGTCGGGGTGGGAACTGCTGCTCGGTCCATTTCCTGTTTGCCCGCTTCCTGATTCCGGTCTCAGAGAACAGCAAAAGCCTGCACAATGTCAGGAAATTGTGTCGCGCTTCCTGCCCGGGCTAGTTGCTGTGGAAACGGGTAGTGGGGGGAGGAGTAGGATTTGGACTGACCCAAGCAACCTTTCAGAATGAATTTGCAGAGATGTCCAAGAACAACTACCACGGTGTAGTTGTCCAAAAATAGCATTTTAATTTCTCACTATTTGTAAACATGCTACTTCCATGTTGACAGTGTCAAAATGATAATGAAAGGTCACTTTAGTGCTATTAGTTTACTTTGAGTCAAGCACAGCAAATCCATAGTGTTGTTTTATTGTTTATTGTTTGTGAAATATTGATGTGTTCATTAACAACATGCATGATGTTTCTCTTAGGTGATCAGTGTCAGGACCTCTTGGCTCCCTGTGGCCCAAGGCCCTGTAAGAATGGGGGTGTGTGTCAGGAGTCTGAAGACTACGAGAGCTTCTCTTGCGTGTGTCCTGAGGGATGGCAAGGTGAGGAGGCGTGGTCCTTGCCCAACTCAAACTATGTCAGCTAGCAAGCATTTCCTCCAAATGCAGTAACTGCAGTCAGCCAGCAGATAGTGACTGTGCCAATAAGCAGTTTGTTAGCACTTAAGCAATTGTGTGAGTGTGCTGAAGCTCTCCTCTTCCCCCAACAGGCCAAACTTGTGAAATCGACATTAATGAGTGTGTGAAGAACCCCTGCCGCAATGGCGCCACCTGCCACAACACCATAGGCAGCTACCAGTGCAGCTGCAGGGTGGGCTTCACCGGCCCAAAGTGCGAGACAGACATTGACGACTGCAAGCCGAGTGAGTGCGAGCTCGCGGGTTTACATCACGTTACATCACGAGTCCCTTTTCCGAGGCCACTCACCTGACAAACTCTTCCCCGTCTCTCCACCCCTCAGACCCCTGCAGCAACGGAGGCCTCTGCAGAGATGAGGTGGCTGGCTTTGTCTGCACCTGCCTGCCTGGCTTCCGTGGGCTCAAGTGTGAGGAGGACATCAACGAGTGCGACAGCAACCCTTGCAAGAATGGGGCCAACTGCACCGACTGTGTCAACAGCTACACCTGCACCTGCCCGGCTGGCTTCAGCGGAATCCACTGTGAGAACAACACCCCCGACTGCACTGAGAGGTATGACCCCCTCACCCCCACATTCACACAAGAGAGTACAGTAGCATTTAAGTAGCATAGACCATGCTACAACCTGACTGACGGAGTCTCACAATCTCCTCCTCTCTACATATGGCTTTGTTTGTGTTTATCCTCTGCTGCCCCTTCTGGTTGAAAAGTGCATTACAGCTAGGTTGCAGGACCTTGTCTCTAACTGAGCTTATCACACACAAAACCTGTTCATGGCTTACGGGCTCTTGATAAACTCTAACAGCTGATGTGATTGTGAACACGGCAATAAAATGATTTCAACATGTTTGTTCAGTGACCTGTGTTGGGTCTGCTTGTCCCTGCCTGGAGATGCTGCAGCAGATAGCTTGATGAGCTTTGTCTTTGCTTGCGCTCCCAGCTCCTGCTTCAATGGCGGCACCTGTGTGGACGGCATCAACACCTTCACCTGCCTGTGCCCGGCTGGCTTTACTGGCAGCTACTGCCAGCACGACATCAACGAGTGCGACTCCAAGCCCTGCATGAATGGAGGCACATGCCAGGACAGCTACGGGACCTACAAGTGCACCTGCCCCCACGGTTACACAGGACTCAATTGCCAGGTAAACAGCCAGCCTTTAGGCCCCCTGAGCCGCCCGGCCCTCGGTGCCATGCCTTCCTGAGGACTTCCTTCCTGAGCAGGGGACACACTGACACAGCCTCGTTTCATTACAGAACCTGGTGCGCTGGTGTGACTCGTCGCCTTGTAAGAACGGCGGCTCGTGTTGGCAGAAGGGGTCCTCCTACAGCTGCGAGTGCCCGAGTGGCTGGACAGGCCTGTACTGTGATGTGCCTGGTGTCTCCTGTGAGGTGGCGGCCAAGCAGCAAGGTAACATGGACCGGCCGGAGGTGTGCACGTGTGTGTCTGTGTGTGTGTGAAAGAGAGTAAAGAGGTCTGTACCATCCCCTTTGCTTGACCTGTGTCGTCCTGTGACGTAACGTGGGCTAACCAGAGACGTGTGTGTGTGTGTGAGAGAGAGAGAGAGAGAGAGAGAGAGAGAGAGAGAGGTCTGTTGCAAGAAAGAGAGGGGGGCCTGTTGCAAGAAAGAGAGGGGGGCCTGTGCCATCCTTTTCACTCCTGACCAGAGTGCCAATACTGAGGTACGTTCCCCTGTCTTCTCCAGGTGTGGATGTTGCTCACCTGTGCAGGAACTCGGGCCAGTGCCTGGACGCTGGCCACACTCACTACTGCCGCTGCCAAGCGGGCTACACAGGCAGCTACTGCGAGGAGCAGGTGGACGAGTGTTCCCCCAACCCTTGCCAGAACGGAGCCACTTGCACCGACTACCTGGGAGGGTACACCTGTGAGGTAAATGGCCACACCCTCTCTCTTGCCATTGCTCTAACCAAACCAAGCCGATGTCCTTCATCCCAGGCTTGTTAATACCAATCTCCAGTGTAGTCGTTTGCACTGAAGAGTGCTGAAACAGCCAGGTGGACAGAAATGTGTGTTTTGTGTTAGCCACTGATCTCCTTTGCTCCCTCTCCCTCTCTCTCCCTTCACCTTTCTCTTCCTCCTTCCCTCTTTATCCCTCTCTCTCTCTCCCTTTCTCCCCGTCTCTCTCAGTGTGTGCCAGGGTATCACGGGGTGAACTGCTCCCACGAGATCAACGAGTGCCTCTCCATGCCCTGTCAGCACGGAGGGACCTGCATCGACCTGATCAATACCTACAAATGCTCCTGTCCCCGGGGGACCCAAGGTCAAGCCCCCCTCTCACAGCTCCACTCTGTCTCCACGCTTAATTAATTAGGGCTTAACAATAACCAACACCTGTCTATAAATCTATCCTGGGGGATACAAGATTGATTTTTAGAAACACACAAAGAAACATTTATATTCACCTAAGTCTTTTATCTGGGGCATCTAATTTCCTTTATTTGCAAGAGATTTTTTTCTTGAAATGTGGCAGATCAAGTCTAGCATGATATTATCCTATTGTCCCTTATGTGGTTCGTTCGAAGGGCATGTTGCTTTATAGAGCTTTGGTGAACAGTTGTCCTGACAACTCGATTAAGGTGATAGTTGTCCTGCTGAAATGCTGACCATGTCTGCCCTGTCCAGGCGTCCACTGCGAGATCAATGTGGACGATTGCAACCCTGCCACTGACCCCGTCACACACGAGCCCAAGTGCTTCAACAACGGCAAGTGCGTGGACCGCGTTGGGGGCTACCATTGCATCTGCCCACCTGGCTATGTGGGCGAGCGCTGTGAGGGTGATGTAAATGAGTGCCTGTCGGACCCCTGTGACCCGCACGGCACCTACAACTGCATCCAGCTCACCAACAGCTACCGCTGCGAGTGCCGCACTGGCTACACAGGTACAGCCCCCTCAGCCAAAAGCAGCCGTTTTGTTTCCGTCTTTGTCTAGTTTCCACCTTAATAATGGAATATAACGTTGATTTGTATGTTGTTGACTGTGCTAGTGAAGTGTGGCTCATGGTTGATTTCTCTTGTGTCTCCGCAGGGCAGCGTTGTGACACGATATTTGACGGCTGTAAAGAGAGGCCCTGTCGCAATGGGGGCACGTGCGCTGTGGCCAGCAACACCCCCCAGGGCTTTATCTGCAAGTGTCCACCGGTAAGTTCACGGCTGCAGCACTCCACTAAAGGAACAAACGGCATCCAGTTCCTTATACGGTTTATCTGTTAGCATTAGTTTAGCATAGCTTTGCTCTGTAAGCCACTCGTGCCCACCCCTTCCTGAAAATCCCAAAATTGAATGAGCATAGAACTGAGTGGTTCTCCTTTCCCCGTGCAGGGCTACACTGGCGCTACCTGTGAGTACGACTCACAGTCGTGCGGGAGCCTGCAGTGCCGCAATGGGGGCACCTGTGTCTCGGGCCACAAGAGCCCGCGCTGCCTGTGCCCGGACACCTACACGGGGCCCGAGTGCCAGTACCCCGTGGACAGCCCCTGCATCAGCAACCCTTGCTACAATGGGGGCACGTGCGAGTACACAGCTGAGGCACCCTTCTACCACTGCGTCTGCCCCACCAACTTCAATGGCCTGCTCTGCCACATCCTTGACTACACCTTCCCCGGCGGCTTCGGCCGCGATATCACTCCGCCGCCTGAGGTGGCTGGCGTCAGCTGTGAGATTCCGCAGTGCGAGGAGCGCCGTGGCAACAAGATCTGTGACTCGCTGTGCAACAACCATGCGTGTGCCTGGGATGGCGGCGACTGCTCGCTAAACTTCAATGACCCCTGGAAGAACTGCAGCGCTGCGCTGCAGTGCTGGCGCTACTTCAACGATGGCAAGTGTGATGAACAGTGTGACAGCGCCGGCTGCCTGTACGATGGCTTTGACTGCCAGAACCTGGAAGGCCAGTGCAAGTGAGTGGCAGCCATTAATCCTGATCTGCAGCACCACCAAATGAGCTGTGCTTCAGTCAGTAGATTACTTTACATTATTGGCATTTAGCAGACACTTATCTAGAGCAGGTTATATAGATTACAATGTCCATTTCCCTGTCTGCATTATCTCAAGTGAATGTACACAAAAAAGAGATGCACACCACTGCAGACTGAAGCAGGAGAAATATGCCCATTTATAACTTACATAGGTTACAGTTTTATCTAATTGTTATCCATTTATATAGCTGGATATTCTGAGTTAAGTATGTTGCCCAGGGCTACAGCAGCAGTGCCTCAGCAGGGAATCAAACCAGCAACCTTTTGGTTACGAGACCATACTACTATGCTACACTGCGACCATAGAGCTGTTCTCTGATGAACTGTACCTTAAGTGGTGTTTGTGCATTTATTTTATGATCATTTGCATGCCCTTCCCTCCCACAGCCCCCTCTATGACCAATACTGCAAGGACCACTACGCAGATGGCCACTGCGACCAAGGCTGCAACAATGCCGAGTGCGAGTGGGACGGCCTGGACTGCGCCAACAACATGCCGGAGAAGCTGGCGGACGGGCGGCTGGTGTTGGTGGTGCACATCCTGCCGGAACAGCTGAAGAACAACTCGTTTGGCTTCCTGCGCGAGCTGAGTCGCGTGCTGCACACCAACGTGGTGTTCCGCAAGGACAGCAACGGTGAGCTCATGGTCTACCCCTACTACGGCAACGAGCAGGAGCTCAAGAAGCACAACATCAAGCGCTCAGCCGACAGTTGGACCGAGATCCCCGGCAAGGTCCTGAGCAAGGTGAAGAAGAGCATGTACAGCGTGGTGAGCGCCAAACGGAGGGAGCTGGACCAGATGCAGATCAAAGGGTGGGTCTGTGCCCGAACTGGGTCTGATCGGAGACTGCGGGGCGTTCGCCCAACTGGGGATGTTGCTTCTAGCAGACCCGAGCTGCCCCCTTTTGCCCTGACAAGCACTGTTTCTGACAGGTCAGAGGTTTTAACCTTTTCCTGTCTCTCCTCCCCCAGGTCAGTGGTGTACTTGGAGATTGACAACCGGCAGTGCTACCAGCAGTCCACAGAGTGTTTCCAGAGTGCGACAGATGTGGCCGCCTTCTTGGGGGCTCTCGCCTCCAGCGGCAACCTCAACGTCCCCTACGTCATAGAAGCTGTCACTAGTAAGTCCTCAGCTCCTGTCTCAAATGTACACACATGCCACAGCACTGTAGTCCACTAGACCCCTTCACCCCCATTCCCAACACATGCACACAATCATAAATAAAGTTCCCCCTCTCACACATACACTCCTCACCCCCATCTTCTTTCAAGAATCACTCACAGTACTCTTTGAAGGTCTCTTTGATATCCAACAATACAAGAAACACAATTAGCCTGTATAAGTAATCAATCCCGGTGTTGAAAATCACTGGAAATAGGCTCCAAAACAGTTAATTGCTGTAAATAAACACAACCCCCCCCCCCCACACACACACACACACACACACACACACACACATCTCTCTTTCCCTCAGATGAAGGAGTGCTGCAACCTTCCCCTGGTTGAGTGTAATACCAGGACTTAATGTATCTCTAAGGGTTTGGGTGGGGAGAGTTTATCATTTCAAAATCGTTAGTGGGGAAAAAAAAGAAAAGGAAAAATTGATCGGGAGTGTGCTAGAAGTTGGGAGACTTTGTTATCTTGAAAATCCGAATAAATCCTTCGTCTTTACAGCTTAAAGCGTGCGCAGTAATTTGAAGTTCATTAATCCCTCCTTTTTCTCCCTTAAAGAAGAAATGGTAAAGTTGTCTCCCAGTACACTGGGCTGGAGAGGAGGAGGGGGCGGGGTTTTTGTGCCTCTTTTTGTGGAGAAGTGGTTAGCTATTCTGATTATTAGCGAATGAAACGACCTTGTTTTACAAACCATCTGGCCATCACCAGTGTGAGCAAATAGGGCGATTCGCTGTGCCGGATTCAAAAAAGCTAGCAGGGTGAGGGTGCGCTCTTTTCCTGGTCTGGCTCTGCACCCCGACTGTTTCCGTCCCAGTATTTTTTTGGGGCTCAGCGAACCCCCCGGACTCATCTGACATGCTGTCATTCCCTCTCCCAGGCGAAAACGTGACGGAGCCCACCCAGGAGCTGTACCCCATCTACGTTGTGCTGGTGGGGCTGGCCATGCTGGCCATCATCGGTGTCGGGGTGGTGGTGTCCCGCAAGCGGCGGCGTGAACACGGCCAGCTCTGGTTCCCCGAGGGATTCAAGGTCAGCGAGCCCAGCAAGAAGAAGAGGAGGGAGCCGGTCGGCGAGGATTCGGTGGGACTGAAGTAAGTGCACCATCTCGCTCCTTTTTCTAAGCCCCCCCCCCACTTACTCTAGTGACACTGTATGTCTCACAGTGGTAGGGGAGGAGGGGGTGTTGTGCGTGTGTTACAATGTTTAAATCATTTTACTGATGAGCACATAACGGGTTGAGGTATTGGGGCAAGCACAGTAGCTGACGTGAATGGGAATAGCTGGGAGTTCATTCATGCTTTGTCTGCAGTATGTGGTCACAGTGGGGTAGGATCAAGGTAGCATTCCTCCTGCTCTGACCATGTAATTAAGAGTCTTGGGTTTTTTTTTGCCCTGTGAAACAGGCCACTGAAGAACTCCTCCGACATTTCTCTGATGGACGACAACCAGAACGAGTGGGGAGAGGAGCCATCAGACATCAAGCGCTTCAGGGTGAGAGGGGCGGCTTTCTAAAGGAGCAGAGGGTGCTTTAGTCAAGCAGAAAGATGACTTCACATATACTGTGTAGTAGTGTGTTAACTACTGTCCTGAAAGAGTTACAGTTAGAAGTATCAAATTTAACATCAAAACGGTTAGTTTTGTGTTTTTTTAGTGTTTTTCGGGGGCAGATCTTTGGTTTCTTTGATGCTATGTAAATCACTGGTATCCACTAATAATGCATTTGCAGTGAGAAGACGTTTGGGCATTGGCGTACACTAGCACAATGTGGGAACTGGGTTAGCCGAGTGGCTAGGATGCAGACATGTCTGGTGGCGTCCAGCGCACGTTGGTTCACGGGCTCACAGCTTGGTTTTTCCTGTAGTTTGAGGAGCAGGCGATGCTGGACCTGGACGATCAGACAGACCGGCGGCAGTGGACCCAGCAGCACCTAGACGCGGCCGACTTGCGCATCCCCACCATGGCTCCTACTCCTCCCCAGGGCGAAATCGACAATGACTGCATGGACGTCAACGTGCGCGGTCCAGGTACACCACATTACATTACCTTACAGGCATTTAGCTGTGGATAAGATCATCTGCTACTTACATAGGTTACAATTTTTATATGTTGCACGTTTATACAGCTGGACACCTACTGAGGCAATTGTGGGTTAAATACCTTGCCCAGCAGTACAGCAGCAGTGCCCCAGCAGAGACTCTTACCAGCAACCTTATGGTTATGAGCCCTGCTCCTTACCACTATGCTGCACCGCCACCATGCACATCACATCCGTCCCTTTCATGTGGTCATACCGCAAGTACGCTTGGACAATTCATTAAAGCCAGGCCTTATTCTGTGATAGCTTCAGAAAATACCAATGCTGCTTTACACATTACGTCCAGCGATTCATCTCCAGTGTTATCAAGGTGGCAGCATGGTGCTTTCCATTTATCGAACAGACTGAGAGAAGCATCACCATTGCTGCCTGGTGAGCCGTGTCTGAGAACGGGCTCAGGGTGTGATCACGGCTCAGCATCCATGCTGACTTTCTGAGCCGGTTCTGAGAATTTGCAGAGTTTAGTAACTGAGCGCATGCAGTGAGTGGGAGTAACTAATGCCCCGTAGCCCTGAGGGCGGGGAGATGCACTTCAAAGCATCATGCTGAAGGCTGGGACCCCCTGGGAGAGCTGCTACACGTTCTCAGGTTAATAATATGCCCTCCAACGTTTCTTCCCTCCGATTCCACTTTATTAATAAAACAATATTGGTATAAACATTTTGTTAAATAACCCCCCCAGGAGTGTTTTAAAAAAAAAATCAGATGGAGCTCCTTGGCAAGCTCCTTAGGTGGATCAATGCACTGGAGTTGAAGGCGTGTGGGAGACTTGGGACGTGCCTTTCTTTTGAAGAGCTGTCAGCGTCGACAGGCCCAGCTACAGCTCCAGCACAATAATTCTCTTCCCTTTTTTTTTTTTTTTTTTTTTTTTTTGGCAGCCCAGGTCTCAAAAACCTGGACCTTACACCCCCCCTCCCCAGCTCCTGGTGTTTCTACAGCACTTAAAAAAGGAGCTTGATCAGTAGCTGTTACTGGCAGGATCCCAGATGATTCACAGGGGCGAACAAATCAAACCTTCTTTGTTTTGATTGATTTGTGGAAGTTGAGCTCCTTGGCGTCGTGTCAGGTATCTGAGCCTTGACTCTCCTGTGCGGCATCTTCCTGCTGGTGCTGATGTGTGTTCTCTTGCTCTCTCTCTGTCTTTCTCTGTTTGCCCTCCCCTCCCTGTAGATGGCTTCACTCCCCTCATGATAGCGTCCTGCAGTGGCGGGGGCCTCGAGACAGGCAACAGCGAGGAAGAGGAGGACGCCTCTGCCAATGTTATCTCTGACTTCATATACCAGGGCGCCAACCTCCACAACCAGACAGACCGCACGGGTGAGACAGCCCTGCACCTCGCCGCCCGCTATGCTCGCTCCGATGCCGCTAAACGCCTGCTGGAGTCCAGCGCCGATGCCAATGTCCAGGACAACATGGGCCGCACCCCACTCCATGCCGCAGTGGCAGCCGACGCACAGGGGGTCTTTCAGGTACCGTGCTCTTGCACACCCACACACGGGTGCACATAGGACCATGACTGAACTATGGCAGTGCTGCATTAAAAATAACTGTCCCGGGGACAAGTGTTCGCTCAGAGGCCTGCGCGTTCACCATGGTTTGTATGGCCTTAAATGCAGCCTGTGCCATGACCCTAGCCTTACGTCACGGACACATATTGTGAGTTGTCTTTGTCCGGCACAGTTCAATACATGTACATGTCATCAGGTGTGGGCAAGTCCTTTTGTATTGGTCATGAATATTTTATCACTTTGTAGTTGTGCTGAAGTATCTCCCACACATAGAGATTTAAAATGGACATTGAAGAATGCTGTCTGTACCTGTGTTGTGATTTGATGCCCTAAAAACACTTACACCATGTTCTTGACTCGGTCTTAATGCTGTCTCTGGTGTAACGTGCCTATGCTTGTTGATAACTCCTGTAGATCCTGATCCGGAACCGGGCCACGGACCTGGATGCTCGCATGCACGATGGCACCACCCCCCTGATCCTGGCAGCTCGGCTGGCTGTGGAGGGCATGGTGGAGGAGCTCATCAACTGCCATGCTGACGTCAATGCCATCGATGACTTCGGTAACGTGGCCCGCTTGCTCAGCCTTACCCCCCCCCCTCCGAAAGCACAGATACAGCTTTTCAGGAGCCCTTAGAGCTTACAAAAATGGAGCTATGGAGGGTAAATGCCTGTGGTTGTTCCTCAGCTGGATGTCTAAATTTGTATTGAAATCTGACTCTTGTCTGTACAGGCAAGTCTGCCCTGCATTGGGCTGCAGCTGTGAATAATGTGGATGCTGCCATGGTGCTGCTGAAGAATGGGGCCAACAAGGACATGCAGAACAACAAGGTGAGTCCAATTCTTTCAGTACCTCTCTGACTGCAACTTCATGTTATTTAACTACATATTAATATGCATTAATATGTAGTTAACCCTTTTGTGCATACTATCAAATGGGTATGATCATTCTAGAGTGGTCCCTACAGAGGATGGTCAAACCGGTGTGATTAGACCCACTAGATTAGAATGGCTACTTACAAGTGACGCAACAAAGCAACATTTGTTCTAAACCCACGGCTTTTTCCACATAAAAACATTCCTCAAATGCAATATGATTATTTATTTTTCAGTGCAGATTCACATAAGTTGCAACATAAGCAGCATAACACAGTTGTGACTCCCAAATCGGAAAAATTCTAGCTAATGTTAGCTTTGAGGAAACAGTGATTTAACGATAGAAAGTGTAGAAAATGTCGCTGTGAAAACTGAGAAGCTTAATAATGTGTGAGTATTCAGTTAAAATACTGAAATCCTGTGTTTCTGGGTGTTAAATATTTCAATACGTCAAATACCATGATATTCCATTTTTTATTCCATGTTATACTTGCTGAGTCAACCGATGAGCGCGATTGCACTGAGGCTTCCACAGATGAAGCAAGTTTATTCATCTCGGAAATAAAGTATACGAATATTTACTATAGGCAATTTATATCGTATTATGTATTCTTAAAGTTATATGTCAAAATAAAACAGTTCACATTTATGTATGTATATTTCTGAGTACCACAAAGCATACCCACATTTGCTGCAGTTCTGCCCACCAAGGAAAACTAACAACAGACTATCATGTGTGTACATGTGTGCATGTGCACTAAACCAGTTTTAGTAAAGGATGTTAGTTCAGATATTAACCAACAGCAGGTGTGCACAAGCTAAAATAAATCACGCTGGGGGTCAGCTGGAAATATTTTAGAACTGATGTGTGAAAGGGTTAAATAACACATGCCGCTGCATTGAAATCACTCATCATCCATGTTATCGATGTAGTGAATTGGATACATTTCAAATGGTTTGTTTTCCTCCTATATTAAATGTTCTTAAATGTCCCCCCATGCATGTTTACACTTAAATAAATCAAGTACATTAATTTCATAATTTTTGGTTTTGTGTCATATTGAATTTCTTAAATCAGTCTCATGCATTGTAAGTCACCCTTGGAAGTACCTCAATTGAATGGTGGTGATAATGGAATTTCACATAGTTTCATGGGGTCTTTCTCACTCTTCCAGGAAGAAACGCCACTCTTCCTCGCCGCGCGGGAGGGGAGCTATGAAACAGCCAAAGTCCTCCTGGATCACTTCGCCAACCGTGAGATCACGGACCACATGGACCGGCTCCCACGTGACATCGCCCAAGAGCGCATGCACCACGACATTGTGCGCCTCCTGGACGAGTATAATCTGGTGCGGAGCCCGGGCATGCACAACGGCCACATCAGTGCCACCCTGTCACCCCCACTCTGCTCCCCCAACAGCTACCTGGGGAGCATGAAGCCCTCAGCCCCAGGCAAGAAGGCCCGCAAGCCTGGCTCCAAGGGCATTGCCTGCAAAGACGGCAAGGACATGAAGGCCCGCCGGAAGAAGGCCCCAGACGGGAAGGGGAGCCTGCTGGACACCTCGGCCGTGCTCTCCCCAGTGGACTCCCTGGAGTCTCCCCATGGGTACATGTCTGACGTGGCCTCTCCGCCGATGATGACCTCGCCCTTCCAGCAGTCTCCCTCCATGCCGCTCAACCACCTGCAGGGCATGTCCGAGTCCCATATCGGAGTCAACCACATGGGCATGGCCAACAAGCAGGAGCTGGGCCGGATGCAGTTTGAGGCAGTGCCACCCCGCCTGTCCCACCTGCCTGTGTCCAGCCCCAGCAGCTCGGGGTCCATGACGTTGGCTATGGGGGGTGCAGGCGGAGGGATGAACGACTGGCTCCCCAGGATGCATGCTGGCTTGGGCCAGCAGGGCCAGTTCAATCCTATGCGGAGCGCTGCTGGGCAGGGCGGCCTGCACCAGGCAAGCCCCTCTGTGCCGCATGGCATGATGACCTCACTCCACAACGGCCTGCCCACCACCACCCTCTCCCAGATGATGAGCTACCAGGGCATGCAGAACACCCGCCTGGGCACACCCTCACACCTCATGCAGGCACAGCAGATACAGCAGATGCAGCACCAGCAGAGCATGCAGCAGCAGATTCACCCACAGCAGCAACAGCAGCCGCCGCAACAGCAGCAGAGTATTCAACTGCAGCACCAGAATTCCAACACTACCACCAGTGGCCACTCCATCGGCCAGAATTTCATTAGCACTGACCTGAGCGGGTCAGACCTGCAGCCAGGGTCTGGCAGCACCATGCCTATCCACACCATCCTCCCCCAGGAAAACCCAATCCTGCCTTCCTCGCTCAACCAGACCATGCCCAGCACACAGTTCCTCACCCCGCCCTCTCAGCACAGCTACTCTGCCCCCATGGACAACACCCCGAACCACCAGCTTCAGGTGCCTGACCACCCCTTTCTAACCCCTTCCCCTGGATCACCTGACCAATGGTCAAGTTCCTCCCCACATTCCAATATGTCTGATTGGTCAGAAGGAATCTCCAGTCCTCCAACAAGCATGCAGTCTCAGATTGGACATATTCCAGACCAGTTCAAGTAGGGAGGGTGTAGACTTCCCTGGCCAAGGTGGACCGCTTGAGATTTTGTAATAATTTAAGAAACTCTTAAATGCCAAATCTTGAAAGCGGAGGGAGAATAAGAACAACTAGTTTGACCGAAGGATCCCTTTTTATATGATTTTATACTAACGATAAGAATTATGTTGCATTAATTTTGTATTTATTTATGTTCTTTATATTTTACTTTGGAGAAAAGAAGCTGTCTTTTTTATTTATACTTTTCATTGTGTTGTCTGCTAAAGGAATCTTGGGGGGCCAAAGAGCTGGGCCTGAGACCGCGTGGAGGAGTAGCTTTGTAGAGGAAGAATGTAGTCTGTTTTATGTTAGTGCTTTTGTCCGCAGTATAACAGAAAGATTCCTGATTATGTAAACACTGGGTATTTATTGGTGTCTTAAATTGTTACTTTATTAATTGGATTGTACACCATTTTTTTTTTCTTTTTTAAGTTTGTGATACTATATAATCTTGTGTAAAAAGTGAATTTTTAAAAAAGTTTTTGTATATTTTACAAGTTTCAGTATTATTTAGATTTCTATTTGTCTTTTAACAGAAATTAGATTTTCTTCTTTTATTGACAGAACCAGAGTCCATAAGCTAAAGTCTTACTACTGATGTCTGTGCCAGAAAGCAGATGGTCAAAATTGTCTTAAAATGGCTGGATGGACGAAGGTTGTCATATATACTATGTACTGCCACTTCAGTTATTGAAATGATCCTCTTTATCACTTTCAAGAAGAATACTTTATTTGCCATATAGCCAGATTCTGAACTGTAGCAGTGGTCCAGAAGCTGAATTGGATATGTGTGACAGGTACAGTTGGCGTTTCTCTTGCCTTGCCTGGACTTATGTGACTCAATGAGGTTTGTCTCCTTGGTGGCATGAGGACTCTACCTGTGGGGATGCAGGGTTGAGTCACCCTTCCCAGTAAGCACACTGTGAATTCAGTTTGTGCACACAGAGAAGAGCATGGGAGCAGCTCACAGCTGGGATCTGTATAGATTAGACCGTGAGCCCTTAAAAACCCTGTTCATTTAACTTGTAGAGAAACGGTCAAGTGGCCGAGTTATTTGAGGATATGCAGAGGCCAGTTGGATGGAATCGTCCTTCCTCTTCATCCTTGTGGATCTCCGTGTCAGTCTTAGCCTGTCTGAAAAGAACAAGGTGTGACTGGTGACTGTGTAAATAGTGTGTGTTCATGAAAGCAGGATTTTGTTTCAGAAATCTTAAGTCTTAAGCATGTCATGCCAATAAGAGATGTCACAACCACTCAAAGGATTTGTTTCGTAAGTAAGTCATACATACACAGCATCTGTTTCTCAGTGTTACTGAGTTAGAGCTAAGTATAAATATATGGAAATATATAAATACGATAAATGGGAGATATTTGAAGTCCCTTATAGATAAAGAATAACATATTGAATCTATATAAATCCTTATTTATTAACTTGTGTTGTCATACAAGATAATCCACTGAGTATCCTTGGGGGTTTAGGATACAGGGATATGAACATGGTTTTTGAAAAGAGGGAAAGAGCTTGTTTTGTATTGTCCCAGTTTGGTGTGATGTTGTGACATCTGTAATGTTTTGCAAAGAGCATTGGACAGTGTCAGTTCTTACTGTCATGTTTTATAAACTAGGCCATAGATGAAATGTAATACGTTATCTGTAATAAAGTTACCTACCTGCAAAGTTGTAGTTTGCAAAAAAAATGTATTTTCTGTTAACTGATTTGTAAACAATTGTTTCTTGATACAATAAAGGATGCTGTTTGGCATCTAGATCTCACTAAAAGTCACGAGTCTTTTTCCCCCCTGCAGCGTGTTCTATTTTATAAAAATGCATTCCACATGTCTGTCCATGTTCTGTTCTGTTTAACTCACATCACCATCACCATGCAGCACATGGACATCTGGAGTGATCCAATTTAATGTTGTTTCCTCCAGTCCTCCATTCACCTCAACCACCACTGAAGTGTCAAGGACACCATGATTGTTCAACAGTTCTGCCATCACGTAGGACCCATCTTCAACAAATGTTAATGTTTGTCAAATAATTTCCAAATAATTTACTTGTACCCACTGACAAAATAATCTAGGTGTTTTTTTATCAACATGAGACGATTTAACGTCTTCTGCTTGTTATGGCTAACTAACTCTGATTACTCCTAACACCTGTCATCACATTCTTCACGTGCTGAAGGTGACACTATGCTGTTTCCATTTTGTGACAATTAGCAAGACAGATGGCTTTAATATTTTGTTTGCATCCGATTGCAACTATGTCTAAGAGGCGTCGTAAAAGACTGACAAACTGAAAAAACACGAACATATAAAACTCTTCGTGCCTATTCTCGCTAATGACGGGGATTTAATGCCCCAGGAAACGAGATCCTGACCCGTTGTCCAGTCAAAAGTAGGTTTGAACGTTACCTATTTTCGCCATCTAGTGGACGTGTCCACCGCAGTTCCACCTCCGTCGTAATGAGTGGGCATGTCCTAAAAGCGAGAGTTTTCTATACTGTAGCTGCAAATGTATTTGTATTGCCTTATAAAATTAGGCACGTTAAAGGTGGGATTGAAATTATTTTGGTGAATCTTTCTACAGGATAGCCGAAGTGCTATTACTTCTACCAAGGCAATTTAGACCTCAATATTTTAAGAATGTTTTAAAAGTATGTTTTATTTGTTTGAATTTTAATTTATTGTAATACTACTAATATTTTCAGAAACTTATTCTATTGCAATATGTATACAGCCAGTTGAGAGTTACTATAAAATGTTTGCTAGATGGCGAAAAAAAAAAGGGGGGGGGACTACAATTCCCATAATGCACAATGAGTTTTTGAATTTAGGGTTCAGAGTTGAATCTCGTAACTCTCGCAACTGAGCGAAAATAGGGAGCTGCCTTCGTGAAAACTAGCGAGCTGGCTAAACAAGTATCGGCGATATCGAGTTCGGCACGTAAAATAACTTCACCGTCGACTGTCATTACGGATAAATTCGATTGGACAGTGGAAGAATGATTGTCGGATAAGTGTCCACCACGACGAGTATTTTGCCTTGTTTGTTGTCAGGCTCCGGTGAGCTAAAAGCAAGCGATAGCTAGCTAGATCTCTAGCTAGCCAGTCAGCTAGCTATCATGTTTGTGCAGGAGGAAAAGATATTTGGGAAGGTACTGAAGATTCATGTCTGTACCATGGAAGGGACGGAGTGGTTGGAGGAGGTAACCGAGGATACCACCGTTGAAAAACTCAAAGAGAATTGCTTAAAACATGTGAGTGTATGTATGCGGTATGTGTTTTACTTGAATTATTTTTTTAATCAGTTTGGTCAGTTGATTTAATGAATTTAGACGCGCGGTAACATTAGTAGCTGGCTAACATTAGTAAGATTGGCTAGGCTCGCTTGCTTTGGGAATCAGATATGTGCGGGGTTTCGCTGTAGGCCCCGCTGGACTAGACATTACCCGATATTTATAGAAGACCGGTCTGCACATATAGCTGGCTATTTATACGACTGATTAGTAAGCGTACACGTGATAGCATGCTAATTGCAGCTTTTTGTGCGATCTATATTTGTTCTAAGGCTGCATGTGGTAATAAATGCTAGCTACCCAACTAACGTTAATGAACTGAAATACATTTATCCTGAGGTGTCTATACTGTCGTCTTCGCTCACGCGTCAGGATAATCATTTTATAATCATGAAATACACAATCTTCCCTATGATGGAATAAATGTCCGTATACCACTACCACGTTGTCTCCCACAGACTTGGCTTTTAAAACGTTTACCCTGCCTGAGATTTACTCTGCTGTTATCCCAGTCTTCCCGTTGTATTCCTCTGCAATTTATGTTGTCCCCAGAGAGAGGCTGAATCTTGTTTCTGCTGACCAGGGCTGTTTGCATTTGCTTGCATATTCGTTGTGATTCCTTGCAACATGGCATTGATTTAATTTTATTTCATTCTTTCTCTTGTAGATTATTTCATTTATGTACTAATTATTGTAATTGTTCTATGGTATTGTCCTGTGCTGGCTTTTAAGGTTTTTGCAACATTATAGTATGTTGATAACAATTATTGTACAATATCTTTAGCATAAAATGGTGTACAAGTGTGTTTTTTGCTAAATATAATAAACAGTAGGATAGACGAAATGTCCTGTGATATTTCTGTTTTTGTATGTGTAATACTTATGCTGTAATCAATGATATACCTGTGGAGCTATTTCATTTGTGTGCATATAATCATCCCTCCAAGCTTCAAGTGCAAGGGTAAGTGTAATGGTCATCAGTTACTCTTATATATTTATAAGACAACAGCATAGCCAAATCACTGCAGAAGACTTGTGAGTTGTTGCAGATGTCTGCAGGAGAGTTTGCAGGTGCTGCCCTCTGAGTGTTTGTGGCAAACATACTTTTCTCCTGGCTTTAGAGCGCGCACGGAAGTCTAGAGGACCCCAAGGCTGTGACCCAGCACAAGCTCATCCATGCCGCATCAGAAAGGGTACTCACAGACACCAAAACCATGGCGGAGGAGAACATCAAAGATAAAGGTATGAGCTTTCAGGTTAAAAGCAACTCCTATGGTACAGGGAAAAAGAATTGATATTTTTGGTCCCTTTATTAGCATTCCGACAAAGGCTTTGATATGACTTTTGAAAAGTATGTCACACTGACCGATATAGGTGGGAGAAGGTTATAGCTTTACATTTTTGCCATTCCGTAACACCTTCACACTGCAAGATTTTTCATTTGTAGTAGAGCAAACTTCATAAAGCAGTTTGGTGAAACATGTTGTGCTTGGGATTTGGACAAGGAGCCCCCAAAATTCAGTGCTCTAACAAGTTGTGGGGTATGTTGCTATTATCTGGGATTTTTCACTGTAGCAGATTCAGTCTAAGTATTGTAAGAACTAATTGAATCATTGGCAACATTTCTCAGATAGTGTATTAAAATGTTTTCATAAATGTGTTCTCACTGGCCCACTTGATCTTTCTCTGCAGATGTTTTACTGTTGGTAAAGAGGAGGCCTCCTCCACCCCCTCCCAAGATGTCAGACATATCAGCTGAAGAGAAGGTAATTACATTAATCTGTAGCAAAACTTCATGTGTATGTTGGATTACAGTCCACTAACTGGGCCTGAATTGGAGGTCTATTCTTAAATATTAAAAAAAAGAGAAAAAAACCTGAATTCTGTCATTTAATCATTGAGATGAGTCAGAAAATTTTAAGTAACAAATCCAGGTGTCACATTTCTGGCAGCACACAGAATCCAATGATCCAGTCATTTGCTTATTTACTCCCAACCTTTCCGTACATATAAGAGAGTGAGAGGTGTTGGCCTTTTGCAGTGCTAACTGTCTCTCTGCTGTGATCATATTCCAGAAGAAGCAGGAGAACAAGGCTCCGGACAAAGAGGCCATCCTGAAGGCCACCGCGGGACTGTCTACGCGAGACACTGATCGCACGGTTTCACAGCACAACATCAGGGATGTGAGTCCCCACAGTAGCCCTTCAAAATGCAGCAGTGACGTCATAACCGTCTGTGACCCTGGGCTGTTCCCTCTGTGTGCCCAGCACCTACATAGCCGCTACAGGACGACCTTGTTAGAGAGAGAAGGTGTGGGGGAATGGTTTTGCTGCTGTTACTGTGCTAAAATAATGGTAGAAATGGTGTTGTGGCACAACACTGCTGCACCCCTCAGCCAATTTGCCAGACACACCTGGCTGTCAGTCAAAACCTCTGGCAAACAGACAGCAACGTCAAAGGCGTGTAGCAAGACATAGCAGTACTGTTGTATGACTGATGCAAATCACATGATTGTACTCAGTGTGCATCCCCATTAAGTTTCTCAGTAAGAGAGGTAACAGGTCTTTTGCCATTGACGGGCTGAGTGGGACTGCGGTTTCCATGGTAACAGAAGCATTAGCCGTATTGCAGGTTAGTTAATGGGCATTCTCTGTTACAGGTCACTTCTGAGGGAACCATGAAAATAACTTCTCAGACATTCATACCCAAAGCCTTGTGGGTAACAACTCTCAGCTTGAATTGAGCTCTGAATCACCTCTGAGGGTTCAGAAGTCATTGAGATGAAAAGGCACTTTGTCCACATAGTACTTTGGGCTGAATTAAAAAGAGAAGACAGTCTTGTGTTTCTAAGTCAAATAATGTTTTGCTGCCTCTTTGTATGCTTTTTTCTGGCCTTTTCAATAGTTTTTCAAAACTGGGCACTGAAACTCAAATATTTGATCAAGAAATATATTTTCAGTACTTTGTTTGTGTCATGATCCAGTTTCAGACAGAACTCCGGAAGATCCTTGTCTCACTTATTGAAGTGGCACAGAAGTTGTTAGCCATGAACCCGGATGCAGTGGAACTCTTCAAGAAGGCCAACGGTATGCGTGACCTCATATTTTCAGTATCCTTTTTAGCTTTCACCCACCCTGGGGTCAGACAGTAGACATTCTTTAGGGTTGTAAAGGATCAGGTATTGCTGGTGTTTTAGAATGAGCAACTTCTTAGCTTTCACATCTCAGGTAAAATAATATGGCCACCAACTGCTGTAAAATTTCCCAGCGTGTACTAACACACTTTCCCCAAAAACACTCATTGCCAGACCTTGGGGTAGGCCAGTGAAGTAGCAAATGTGTAGCGAATGTGTGATATTGAATCTGTCTACTATGGGGGGGATTAACGGTCGTATAATTGTGTGGGTACTGCACCCAAAGCCCACCGCCTCATTGAAATACTTTTCCCAAGACCTAGAAGTGCACCCAGTACTTTCCAATGGGATGTTGATGTTCAGTGGAAGTTGGAGATTTGGGGTTGCCAGGTCACATGGTTTTGGTGACTTTTTTCCAGTTACCTTCACTCCTTTGGACCAAAGTTAAACCACAAAAGCAATGCATTTTGGTTAAGTTGTCTTTAACGTTGTATTTTTTTAGTTGTATCTTTCTGTTTAGACTGTGTTCACATATGCACATTTTTATTCTAACTTTCATTGGTCTTCAGTGGCATTTGTTGAGAGCTCACATTTTCTTTGAATGGGAGCAGGGATGTTGGTCTTAATGCAAAATGTAATTTATAGTTCAGTTCCAGCCACACTGCAGCCTCCACCCTTCATCACCTGCATGAAGGATTGAGCGCCCATATTATCATGGTAAATGGAGTGAGAATGTGACCTCTGCATTTAAAGTTGCATGAGAGGGGTTTTGTAGCTGTGCTGTTTTGCTGCACTTCTTTCCACTGCTGGGTGCAGTAGAATGTGTGAAAAATCACTTTCAGTCTGGTAGGCATCACATGGGCCCGCGTCATACATGGTCTGAAGCATTACAAAAAACAATGGATGGGTGTCTGTTTGTTACACTGATACACTGGTCCTTCCCCCTCTTCCCATTCACCTTCTCAGTTTTGGGCAGGCTAAAAGGAGGTCATGAGCTGCGCTCTTTCATAAATGATATATAAAGGAAGATGCATCACAGACAGTGGTGTGATCAACTTCAGCCTGGACTGCGTGGTCTGTATAGATCATGGAGCACTTGTGCCATGTGTATGTTCATGTTATTACTTACTGCCTCCACTTCTCAGCATGCACAGTTAAATTGTCATATCCTCGCAATATTGAATCGAGGGCAGGTTTGCCTAGTGTATGGGTGTCAGTTTCCTGTGGTTAGGGTGTAACTCTTCCATCCTTGCTAAGGAAGCTGAAGACTGTAATGGAGACCATCTTCCACTTTTGTGGCTCAGGTTGTGGAAGAGACTGCAGTTAAATTTGGCTGATCTCAGAGAGTGGTGGAGCTAGTAGGCTATGTGTGATGTGCTAGTATGAACAAGCAACAGTTGCTGGTGTTTGCAAAGAGGGTAATGCCATCAGAAAAGGATTGCTGGTGTTGCAGTGAGTGGGATCCAGCACAGCATTTGGCTGGATAAAACCCTGGGCCCCATTTGACAAATGGGTTTCCTCGTTTAACCTCTAGACGTCACACTGACTGAGGTGCACCGGAAGCCAGTTTTGACGTACATAAACACAGAACCAACTGAAAGCCGATATAGAGGCAACGGAGCAAATGTCATTTTACCTTACTGTAAAATCGTTTTGTCTGCGTTTGCACACCCACTTTAAGTAAGCCAAGAATGCACAGTACAACAATTATAGCCTACTCTATTTCAAATACAGTAGCTAATTGTCCCGTTTTTTTTCCTGTGTTTATAACGTATAAAATAGCTGTGTCGGATAATTAGAGGCACAGCCAGTCATTGGTTGGTGGAGTTGTCCTGCGACAGACACTTGTCAGCTCGCCAGCTGAGCTAGGTATGTCAGTAAAAATGGCATCCATAATGACACTTTCGCATTCAAGAAAAGTCATTTTTCAAGTAAGAGATGGTCCCAATGACATTGCTAACTGTGGTCACTGTGAGTTGGCCCTGGCTATGACAGCCCTATGAAAGCATACTGTGAATGCTTTTTCAAAATTATCGAATTTTTATAATGTATATTCATAAAAATATTAATTATTAATTATTTGTGGTCTTATGCAGAAGTTTTCATGGAATTGGTTACAGAATGATGATGGCATTTCAGATCAGTATGTTTCATTGCTTAATAAAAATGATAATTTTTAAAAGACATTAATTTGTACTGCAGTAAAGCTGAGGAACACCAGAAACATCTTTAACAGTAGGAACTCATTGATAGTAGGAACGCCACAGTAGGACATGTGAAACGATTTTCTCACGTTCCATTTTCCCACCTGTAATGTTTATTAAAAATCTGAGTCTGAAAAATCTGAATGTTCACATTGTTCAGAATGATAACAGTGGAGGTCATTTTTAGTGTCTGCGTGCATTTAAGAACTGCTGTAGCAAAGGTGATTTTTTTTTACATTTTTCAGAGATGATTTACCATTTTGTGGCTGTGTGTGTTCTTGTGTGTGTCTGTGTGTGCGTGTCTCTATGTGTGTGTGTTATTCGCCTGCATGCAGCAATGCTGGATGAGGATGAGGAAGACAGAGTGGACGAGACCGCTCTCCAGCAGCTCACGGAGATGGGCTTCCCAGAGAGCCGGGCCATCAAGGCATTGCGTCTGAACCAGTGAGTCTAGACTGATGACATTCAGTGAGTCCAGTCTAACCTTGTGAGTCCAGTCTGATCAAAACTAGTGAGTGCAGTCTGACCCAGTGAGTCCAGTCTGATCAAATCCATTGAGTCCGGTCTAACTCACTGAGTCCAGTCTGATGAATACCAACAAGTCCAATTTGATCAGATCTAGTGAGTCCAGTCTAACCCTGTGAGTCCAGTCTGATCAATACTAGTGAGTTTAGTCTAACCCAGTGAGTCCAGTCAGCACCAGTGAGGCTGATCAGTACCAGTGCGTCAATGGAATATCTTGTGTGCTTTGGATCAGTGAGTGTGACAGAAAGAATACTGATTCCTCAAGTCAGGCAAATCAAGCAACCAAAAATAACAGAGATGTCTAAGGAAGTAATGATATATGACTGCAATCATTAATATTAAACACTTACAGAAACACTTATAGCCCTTTCTCACTGTAGTGCCTGTCTGACTTGGTAAGTTCTGCTCCACAGCCTGCGTAGTGTTGACCGGGCTACAAGCAGGCCATGGATGACACTGGCAGTCAGCACAGTGATATTCTTGCTCAGGTCCAAAGGTATTCCAAAGGATAAAATATCATCAATGGTTTTTTGTCTTGTGAAGTGTAGCTATACACAAAGCTGCCAGAAGATTGAGAACGTGTCCAGATTGGCCTGGAACATGTTTGTTTTTGTTAATTCTTGTCCTTTCTAGCAATATATGTGTGATGCCATAGCCATTGAAGCCTAAAACAATCTCTCAAACAAACACATGCCTCTATAACAAAATAAATCCAAAATATAGCTATCTCTAAAAGTCAGGGAAGTCGGGTCTCTATAAATGGCCAGCAGTGTGGTGCAGTGGTTCACAAAGGTTGCCAGTTCAGTTCCCTGCTGGGCCAATGCTGTTGTACCCTAGGGCAAGGTATTTAACCTACCATTGCTTCAGTAAATATCCAGCTGTATAAATGCATAGCATGGATAAAATTGTAACCTATGTAAGTTGCTCTGTGTAAGAGCATCTGCTGAGCAGCTAAGTGTAAATATAAACGGGCATATTTGTCCTTGAGTCTACAGTAGTGCACATCTCTCCTTCTGTGCACATTCACCTGATGTAATGCAGACAGGGAAATACAGTGGAAAACCAGCTGAGCCTTGAGAGCCCAGCCTGGTTATGTTCCATTATCGCTTGGCTCAGCACAGCTCCCTCATTGGAAAAAGGAACTTTAGATGCGCAGATGGAACCCCCTTTATCCCAATGAAGAGACAGCGCCAAAAAGCTCCTGTCTTCCCCTGCAGCATGTCTGTCACCCAGGCCATGGAGTGGCTGATTGAGCATGTGGACGACCCCACTGTAGACACGCCCCTGCCAGGTCAGGATGCTGCCGGCGCAGCTGCTGCTACCCCCGAACCCTCCGTGGCTACTGCTGCTGCTGGCCCCCTCCAGAGGGTCCCCTCCCAGTCCGACGACTCCAAGCCAGACGAGCTCACCGAGATCTTCAAGAGGATCCGCAGAAAAAGGGAGTTCAGGCCAGACTCACGGGTGCGTGCCTGTCTGACTGGTTCATGCTTTTCACAATCAGGGATTCAGCATGAAATAAAACCGGTTTCCATTTAAAATAGATAGGCTAAATGACTGGCAGAAGATGCAAGAGTCTTTTAAGGCTTTAAAACGTCAAAACTGAATGCAACGGCTGAATATTCAATGCCTTTTTACAGCAAATGACAAAATAGATTGTATTTATTATTTGCAGTTAGTTTGACTCGCAGGTGCCAACTATCTTGGAGTGAAGAAAACTTGAGATGATAAAAAGAATATTGACTCTGACTCTGCAGGCAGTGATCGCGCTGATGGAGATGGGCTTCGATGAGAAGGAGGTGATCGATGCCCTTCGCGTCAATAACAACCAGCAGGATGCTGCGGTGGGTATTGTGGCATTGACCTGGGGCTTGTGCACGTGGGTTAGCCTAGCCTCTGACAGTTTCAGATGAATAGATGACTGGATTATTGTGGTCCTGTTCCATTATTCAGTCTTTCAGAGGTTAGACATGCTTTCCCTAGAAAGTTATGCTTTCCCTGGTCCTTGCTCTTCAGAGGTTGAATAGGAAATGCAGCAGTGGGGACAGCAGTGTAGCATTGTGGTGTTAGATAAGGAGCAGGGCTCATAACAGAAAGCTTGCTGGTTCACTTCCCTGCTGGGGCAAGGTACTTAACCCACCATTTCTTCAGGAAGTATCCAGCTGTAGAAATGGATAACATGTCAAAAGTGTAACCTATGTAAGTCTCACTTGATAAGAGCACCGGCTAAATGACAATTATGTAATGTAATTTAAATGCAGTATAAAGCATCCATTGGGCATAGTGTAACCTTGCAGCTCTGCCAAAACGCATTATTTGTGAATGTGAGGTGCGTTTGTATGAAGACACACAGGAGCTGTGTTTCTCAATGTTCCCTATTAGTTGAAGGTGATTTTAATGACATGCTTATCGAGGACAATAAACCACTGGGGTTGTTGAACTGATGGTTACCTCTAGTTTCAGCGCCAGACTCTGCTGCCACTCTGTAAACTGCTGTGCTCCATCCCTGCAGTGTGATTGGCTGCTGGGCGACAGGAAGCCCTCACCAGAGGACCTAGACAAGGGCATTGACACAAACAGCCCCTTGTTCCAGGCAATATTAGAGAACCCTGTCGTGCAGCTGGGCCTGACAAACCCCAAAACTCTACTGGGTACGTACAGTTTACCCCCAATACAGCTTCAGACCTTACTAAGTTCATTCTTTACCCCCAACACGTGTCTTCAAAATTAGTGTATTGGCAAGTATTTGTGAACAGTGGTAAAGGCACTGGACTGGCAGTTGTACGGGATGCACTAGATCACATTGGGGACATCCAGACCTTTTGATGGTGCAGTTGTTAAGTGGTTTGTGACTTAAGTGGTTGTGGGTCCAAAATAACTGTGTTCAGGGCTCCTGAGAAGCTCACCAGGCTGGGTTCAATCCCAGGGGATGATGTCCTGGGGCCCACAGTGGCAGAACAGATCGGCTTTGCTCTGCCAGAGATAGGGGTGGGTAGGGCAGCAGGGATTACTTGTCTTACTGCCTCCCTCCACTGGAGTGTAGTGTCTGACCTGTAGTGTGACAAATAGCTGTGTATCAGAGGATTGCTGTCATCTCCCCTGAGTGCTCCTGTCTGAGGTTGTCGTGGTGAGATGGACCTAGTATTCAATATCCAATTTTTAACATGGGTTACGTAGGAAAAAAAAAACATTGTTTTGATCAGATCAATGTTGATCCGAGTGGTGGTGATAGTGCTTCTGCTCACCCATTGTTGCAGTGTCAATGCCGTTATTCCGCCACTGTTGCAGTCACAGTGTTGATCTGAGTGGTGCTGCAGCATATGCAGGGCTTGTGGACTGACCTGTGTTTTCTCCCCTCAGCCTTTGAGGACATGCTGGAGAACCCACTCAATAGCACTCAGTGGATGAACGACCCTGAGACGGGTCCTGTTATGCTCCAGATCTCCAGAATCTTCCAGACACTTAACCGCACGTAGGGTCTAGCACCCACTGGAGGAGTGGAGGAGCTACTCTCTGCCTCAGCTTATAAGGGAATGGTGTGTGTGCTTGTGACTCAAACCTCCTTTTGCCTTGCAGAGTTAGAGCTAGTGGAGGTGTGAGTGTGTGCGTGTGTGTGTACAGAAGTACTGATAAAGGTCAAGCAGACACATATATATATATATATATATATGTGTGTGTATATGTATGTTATATTATATATAAACAATATACATATATACATACATCTATTTATAACATGAAAATGCTAGTAAAAAACAATGTACACATTAATATCATTATTATTGTTATTTTGTTTTTTACATTTTAATGAGAACCGTCATGAGTTATGTAGATTTTTAATTACATATCTCCTTGTTGAAAAATGAGTCATCAATGAAATGTTTACACTTCCAAAAATGGCTTTGTATGTTTTTTTGTCATGACCTTTAAAATGACTACCTGTGGCAATTCAGTGTGGTTCTCTCACAGTTGTGAGAGAACATTTCACAAAATGTGAACGTTTCTTGTGAGAGGTGAATGTCTTTATTTCTATCACAGAACATGTCTCTTATTCAACACTATTGCTGTTTTTTTCTGTGGGACACCAGTACACATGTGATGTACCCGTGTAACATCAAGGGGAGAGAAGGGTTCACATTTCTTCAGTAGGACTCACAGATGTCACTTCTTTCAGGAAAGCAAAGCAATCAACAGAAGAGTTTCCACTTAAAAGTTCAGAGTGGCTTGAGCCATACTTGTTAGTTCCTGGTTTCTTTACACTAGTTTCACTCAACCAGAATTTCCTTTCTCTCAAGTCATCATTTGTTTTGTTTTTTGTGTGTTTGTTTTTTTTAATTTGTATGTTTTTTTATTTTAATTTATTCTGGTTTTAAATTGTATGTAAAATTGTAATGGCTAACCTTATGTCATGGCAGAAAGCACCATTGACACAGTAATGAACAGACTTTACTAGCTCCAGTTGAAGGAATCTTCACACATTTCCTGGTTGTATGTTCTTCACAGAAATTGATTTTCGCCCTGCATTTGTAACTGAAGACAAATGTTTGCATGCACCTGAATTTGCCATAGCTCAAGACAAAAAACTTGCTGGAAACTCCGCTGTTATTGGTCTTGAGCACGGTGAACAATGAAACTGAAAGCCGTAAATGAATTTTTGAGTGAGGGAACAAAGCTTGTTGCAGCCACACCCACTGGTATTTCTGGTACTGTGAGAGGTGTTCTCTGGTGTGCATTTCCATGTTTTGGAGGACTGAACCAGAACATTTAAGGGTAGATTATTTCTGTCTCTACTTTGACAAGTCTTGCCTTTTAGATCAGTTAAGCTGTCCAGTGTATCTCTTATCATTTGCAGGTTTGGTTTGCTGCTGTCTAATTCCTCAAAAAAAGCCTGTTACCATGGTCATGGTTGTCCATGTTCGGCCATCATCCTCTCTGGCAAGTTTGTGTTCCTGTCTTTTGCTGTCATTTGTTTGGAAGGCAGAAAATCGTTTCAGTGATACCAGATTTCACCCGATTTCAAAAAAGATTTTAATGACTGTCTACAAGTTGTTTACCAGTACTTGAGTATTAGGAGGTGGTGGCTTAGTGCTATTTTGGTCAGTAACCCCACAACAACTATACAGATAAACCTAATTCAACAAGAAAATGGTAAAGAAACATTGAATGTTATAATCCAAGACACCAGTCTATGGAAGTGTTTTATATGTAGACAGGGCCAGGTAAAACATGTTTGATGTCCATACAGCGATGGGTATGGACATTTATATCTCTTACATCTACACAACTAGTGTGTCTACAGCATAGTGCCTGCCTGGTGTTCACCTAGCCTGTCTTTTTTGCTTATTAACAAGGTGTTTGTAGGTGAACTTAGGTGGACAGGATGAAGAAATGCTTGAGAATGTCTGTGGATGAAAGGGAAAGAGGAAAAGGAATCCTTTGAGTGCATAGATCCTTTGAATGTGGCTGCAGAGTGTGTATTATTTAATGGATGCTGTGCACAGTGACTGCAGTGCTGAGAGAGCAGGCTCACCAGGAACGGTCCTGCCTCTCACTGATCTCAGTTCAGATCTGGCATGCCGGACACAGGGAAGGAAGGGAAGAGGGCTGGCAGATTTAGCCATCACAGTTTGTAATCATCAGGTGCTGTGGTTTATGCTTTTACCAGTTGACTGGGTGCCTATGCCTATACTCTCAAACAACATGTATATACTGTACCTGCTAGCATTTTCCCAATTCTGCAGGTGTACATGTAAGTCAGTGGAGATAAGTGTACCTTGTCTCATATCATATCTTACTATCTGGTTCCATGAATAGGCAGTCAGGACATTTGACTGTGGCATTATTGGACATTTTTGAAAATGTCAGTGGTCAAAGTGGATTTCCACAGCTCTAAAATTCCAGATGGTACAGATTCTTGGATTGTGTTAATGTGATTTAAGGTAAAGATCTCTCTGCATTTGTTTATCAAAGTTGTGAGTGAAAGAATATAAAATCTATAATTTGCCAAGTCAGAAAGTACATTTATAATTATAGAAAGGTGGAAATTTCAGATCATGTTTACTAAGGAATTGTTGCACAAATTGACCTAAACTCTAGTGTGCATAAACTTCATACTGTCATAGTGCTTGTGTGGAGTTGGATGTGTGCCCACTCTCATGCTTTTCTAGCTATGTGAAATGGACAGCAATCTGCTGGTTTTGCCATTTCATCTTAGGTAGAGACTAGCTCTTTGGCTCTGGTTTAGAGGAGATGTCCCGCTAATCGCCACGCCTTTATTTTTACGGAAATATTAGCATAATCATCTGTGTCCATTATAATACAACATAAGCGAGAAGTTGGCAGTTGAATAAAGAGATTTATAATTAGATTAGCTAACAGCAGTGGGTGTGGGTCTGCAGGAGTTTCCTGTATGTTAACTTCTACCTTAAGGTGACTGCCACCATGCATCTCACTAAGTTCATTAGAGTTAAATGGTAGCTAAATATGCTCTTGAGTGGACTGAGGTTAAAATTCATGCCATGACGTTAACTTCAATATTCAGAACACAGCCATGGATTTTCATGTGTGAATGTTACCTTTTTTTTTTTTCTTTTTAAGATAACATCTGCCTAATTTATGCAACTGGTGGTTTTGCTTTAAGTTGTTGAAATCCTTTCTCAAGAGAAACTATTTGCTTATAAACCATTTTGTCTGTTTAACATGGTAACTGAAGTCTTTGATCTACATAATTTTAAAGTCCTCTTCACTCTAAGATGTTTATACACACACACACACACACACTCACTCTCTCTCTCTCTCTCTCGTGTGTGTATAAACATGTCCATATATATATGGACAAAAGTATTCGGACGCCTGACCATTACATTGTAATGATATAATATAAATATCAAATACATATACTTTAATATGGAGTTGGTCCCCCTTTTGTAGCTATAACAGCTAACAGCTTCCACTCTTCTTACTAGGCTTTCCACAAGATTTTGGAGTGTGTCTGTGGGAATTTGTGCCCATTCATTCTGTAGAGCATTTATGAGGTCAGGCACTAATGTTGGACGAGAAGGCCTGGCTCGCAATCTCCGTTCCAGTTCATCCCAAAGGTGCTCGATGGGGTTGAGGTCAGGGCTCTGTGCGGGCCAGTCAAGGTCTTCCACACCGAACTCATCAACCCATGTCTTTATAGTCCTTGCTTTGTGCACTGGGGCACAGTCATGTTGGAATAGAAAAGGGCCTTCCCCAAACTTGCCACAAAGTTGGAAGCATAGCATTGTCCAAAATGTCTTGGTATCCTGAAGGATTAAGATTGCCCTTCACTGGAGATAAGGGGCCAAGCCCAAACCCTGAAAAACAGGTGTGGCCAAATTCTTTTGTCCAAAAAAAAAAAAAAAAAAAAAAAATTTATATATATATATATATAAAATATAGAAATATTTAAGGAAATAAGGAAAGAAAATAGGAAAGGATGCCATTCTTAAAGTGAGTGTCCAAAATACATTTTCTGTGTGCCTGTAACATTAATGAGAATTTGACCATCATTGCTGCTGGTCAGCTATATTGGCAGGCATATCAAAAAAAAAAAAAAAAACTTCTCTCAGGGTTCAGTGTACCCAGTGGATGCGGTTCTTTCTCTCTGTGGTGTTGCTGGCACTCAGGATGTGATGTCATTCTGCATTTCATGGCTTGGTTGGTGGTTTTTCTGCTCATCAGAGCTCTGGTGCATTCACATCTGTGCAGAGAAACCTCCTGCTTTCTTCCCAAGAAAAATGTCAAAAATATGTAAAATATTATCAGAGGAAAAACAGCACTGATCCATACATGTCTGCAGCTGCTTTGTGAAATGAGGGTGGGGCTTGCAGAATTTGCATCGTAGGTTAGTGTGCTGCAGTTACACAGGCACATGCATGTTTCCTGAGCCAGCTCAGGTTTTGGCAGTTCATTTCCCTCACAGGCTGCAGCAGGAGTGTCTCACTTCACAGGAAGTTAGTGGCAGGGTAGGAATATGCCTCATATGCGTTGTGTTTGTTTTTAATCCTCCCAGTGGCATGAGCAAATGGGAAAGGGCACCATCTGATCGCACAGATGAGCTTGAAGGAGGAGAGCTGTTGGTGTGTCTTGCATTTCCATGGATTCCTTTTACAGTAGTGGTGGTGAAGGCTGGAACCCTTTCAGTCTCATGGTCATCGAGGACTTTGTAGGAGGACACTGTGCGTGTTCATTTAGAACTGCCTGTTAGAAGAACAATCCTGTGCAACTGTACATTCGCCGGCTGTTGACATGAAACCAGAACAGCAGCTAGGCTATTGCCATTTTATTCATGACCACTATTTTTGAACATTAAGCCACCATTTACTGTCAAATCCTTTATACAGGAATGTTGCATCTGCAGTGAAATGGATGCAGCCATTTCAATCGATCACATTGTGAATTTCCACAAGGATAAACTAGAGGTGCCTTGCATTCATGACTAAACAAGAAAGGATGCCTGGTACGCACATTTTCTAGTGGAATTGTTGAGAAACTCAAAACACTTGAGAACCCAGGTTATCACTGACATTTCAATTAGTTTTAAATGTGCATTCAAGTTAAATCTGTGCATTGACGTTGCCTGGCAACTATATGTGTGTGTGTGTGTGTGGGTGCATGTGTTACTGATGCGGTGCCTTCCACTGTCAATCAGTCAGTCACACAGTAACCCTGTTTCCCTTGGGTATGCCCACCTTTGTGGAGTCTGTGTGGAAAATTAACCCCTGACACACCACAAAGCTGCCCGTAGACTGTCCTGTCTGAACTTCTACAGCAGAGACCAGCACTTGCACATTTTTGAACATGTCGTTAATAGTGTACTCTAAACAAAGAAGTATTCACAAATTGCGTGGCATAGAAAACAATGTGACTTCAAGCAGATAAGTGAGTGGAAAGAGTAAGCACTTGTTGCTATTACTACTTTTGTTGTTATACTTTACTAACAGACTTAAGTCACCTTGACTGATGGTTTTGATTCTCTCTGCTTCAATGTCTCAGTGTGAAAATATTCACTCCTCACCTGGGGAAATGTGAAGGGTGTATTTCATCTAATTTTACCACTTAAATGTCTATTCTAAATTCAGTTTTGACTGAAAACAGAATAGCTTTTCAATTTAAGGAGACCATCAAGTCTTCTAAAAAGGAACCCCTAAAATTATTTAAACTTTTAGGAGATTCATTCCTAGTAGTAAAAGAAAAAAAAGCATCAGTAGGGAAAAGGCCTAATTTTCCATCAGGGTTGTTCATAAATGAGCCTTTGACAACAGAGGCACAAGCTGTGTACTTTTCTTACTAAAATGTATGCTTTGTTATGCTGAGGATGGTATGTCATTTTCAGGGAATTATGAGATTGATCATACCAAAGCACATGCTGCTAATCTCTCACTTAGAAAAAAAGAATAATGTAAACCTCTTTGCACCAAAATTGCAATAAAATGGCAAGATAATTCACAGGTTATGTAAAATGGGAAGCAGTAACAGTGGTAGTTAAAAAATATCATTTTCTGAACTCTAGACAGCAGATGTTCACTTCTTAGGTCGCTGAAACGGTTTGTTCTGAATTGTTTTAATATGAAATCATTTTAAGTCTCATCAGCAATCCAAAAGGCAGCATTTGTGGAACTTTAGAATTTGTAAAGAATCACAAAAAGCCACAATTATATGAAATATGCCCTGAAAAACATTGTAACCATGAATGTCACCATGCCATGATGGTTCATTACCAATAAATGTGTCTCAAATCAGTGTCATGTGCATCAGGTCATACATACTGTGAAGGAAGGAAGTCAGTTGGTGAATGTTTTTCTTTATGTCGCCACCAGAGGGAATTAATTACCCCTGAAGAGCTGTATCGCACAAGACTGCTGATCATATCCCCCAAACCACACTTAATGGCAGTAAGAGGAACATCAACCTGTAACTTTTCAACAGGAAGACAATGTGCAACAGCAATCGCAGGAAATTTCATCAATTCAGAAAAAACTCACCTCTTCCGTTCACAAGAGGTGAACCTCATTAAATTCTCTTTCGCTGTTTCGTTCCCTATCTCGTATAAAAGTATACAGCGATATTGTACTAAAGGTCTGCCATCCGTCAGGAGCAGCAGGTTTGGGAATCCATACAGTATAATTTATGACGCCAGTGTTATTCCTATGGCTGCTTTGAGGTGTCTGAGAAATAAGTATCTCGAAAATACCTGAAAGCGGATTGGGGGCTGCGGGTGGGTGTAGACTACATGAAGGTAAGGTGGCGTGGCAGTGTTAACAGACTACTACACCCTATGTTTACGCCCACTCCTTATGTGTGAGGTAACTCTTTCGGCACCTGTGTTTAAACCAAGGTCGTTTAGTTCTAAGTGCGTGTTTACAAGTAACTGAATTTCACATAGTTCAAAACCACAGTCATTACGCGAAAAATCTAAACGTAATTGCTCTTAATAAAACGCACGTACGTTCTTAGGGAGATTTTGTCCTCCGTAGCCAGCCACGACCACTCTGCTGTTATTTTTCACATCAGTGATTTAAAGACTTCGGCAGGATAGCCGTCGTCAGTTCTTAGCTCACGCAGTCTGAGGAGCCCGTTTTGAATAACAGTGACTGTGCTTTTCTATCAAGAAGCCATAAGTGTGTCAGTATGCACACGTTAGCGGAATAAATTTAGAAACGAACAGGGAGAGATTACGGCCTAAGGCGGTGTCTGCCTATTAATATTCACCACTTAAACTAGCTGGGAGAAAACCTAGTCGAGTGTTCGGTGACATTCCACCCTCCCCCCACAGCAAGGATCCCCCACAGTTACATGCTATGAGCTATCAATATACTGCTTGTTTCGAACTGTGATTCGTGCGTGACGACGTTAAGTAGACACTGGTTTAATAAAACAGCAGCTGAACGTTTACTCCTGTTCAGCTGGTGGCGCCATTCCGTACGGCCCTCTGAGGAAGGTTCGCCATCAGCCGGCAAGGAGGTGCAACTGCAGTTACTGAAAGTTGAAATAATTGCGTGTCCCCATAGGTGGCCCTCACAAAGAAAGAGTGCTTTTATGTGAATGATAATGATAAATGACATCTCAGACAACGGTGTCATCCATGTGTCACATATTAAAAAAGGATGCAGACGTTAACCCCTTGTGTCCCTGGCAGGAACAAGGCACACAGTGTTTGGGTGTGTGTATGTGTACATTATGTGTATGTGCACACTTACACACACAAAGGGAGAGATAATCAGTCTGCAATTATCCATGACTTTGTTCTAAAACTCCTTCAAGGCATACAGGAACAAAGCATTAGCATCCTCAATTGCTCCAGTATATGATAATGTATCCTATCCATATGTAATACAACACCTTTTGTATCTTAACGGTAACAACACTATGTATAGGCAGGCTGATGATATGAGTTTTCCCTTGTCTTTTATCTTCCCTCCATGTTTTTAAAACTGGTCCTCATGGTAAAGCAGTTGCTATGGAAACCAAATCAATCATACCCACCGCTGTCACTTGGCCACATGTGTGTGATCAACCATTGCAGGGCTGGAATCACAAAATACGGGCAGAGGACCAGGAGCTGCTCTGGTGAGCAGCTGGGGGATATGACGCCCTTCTCGTCAAAGAAGACAAAACATATCTTTGTGTGCCTCTGCTCTCAGCTGGCACCTGGCTGTTGAAAGGAGTAAAGTAGAGGTTGGAAGTAGAGGGACTGAACACAACATAACCTTTTTGCCATGTAAACAGGCATGCTTTTTGTTCAGCAACAGAGAAAAAGGACATGAATCAGTGAATGGTTTGGGAGTGAAAGGTGTCTATTGGCTCAGGATCTGACACACACAGTCAAGCAGATGTTGGTCAGGTTCAACCCCACCGTGAGGCCAGTCTAATGGTCATGTGTACCCTCTATGCTTCAAGCAGAAGTTGCCCATAATTGCTGAGCTTATAATGGTAAAGGTTCAAATTGTAGTTGGGGAACCTGGTCCTAGATCAGCACTTATGGACAGCTTCTGATCCCTCTGTCCCTCATACCCCTGCCCACTCCTGTTTCCATGGCAGTGCCTCTCTTAGACCCCCCCTGTAACCCTCAAGACTAAATTCTCTACCTTTATCAATACAAATACATCCACATTAAAACTGCTCGTTATTACTTAAAACCTCTGTGTCCAGAAAAAAATCCAACAGTAATCAAAGTCATTATGGATTACAGCACTGCTGCCCATAAGCAACTTCATAATAATTCCCCTTTTTCTCTTTTTCAAATCACATTTCAAAACACTTTTAATTCACAGGTTTGGTAAACAAATAGAGTGTTGATGGGTACAGCCTTCAGTTTTAATTCCATAATCAATACTTTTGCTCACAGCAAACAGGGAGAGTGGAAAGTCATTAATAGATTTTTCCATTTTCATCACCCCAATACCTGACACATGCATATGGTCAGAGGTGGGACAAAATAAGACCGGAAGAGGAAAAGCATTCACCTTAAATGGCTTTGTCTGTGCCACTGAAGCATAGATGTGAATGAGTTCTGGACCAGTAGCAGCATTTGGCATGGTGCTAAGGGAACTGAACTTGTAATTTGTAACTTGTCTCATGTTTTGATGACTCCTGATAAGGGAACCTGTTAAACAAAAGGATGATTTTCATAAACACTAAGCTAAGGATAAGAAAATTATGAGACTAACCTAGTGCCTTATCTAGATGTAGATAAGGCCCTATACAATGCCTATACATTTAGACTGTGTTGCTCTCTGTATATTACATTTAAAGTTTATTGTAATCAAAAATGAAAACATAGGAAAAGCACAGATTTTATGTTGTAGGTATTACATGAATTGAAAATAATACTTTTATATTTTGCTGATTACCTCTCAAGTTTAAATGACAGCAGCACTATCTCTATATTTCAGGATGGCCAAGCACCCCCCCTTACACCTCCATAGAAACTGATTACAGCTCCACATACACACATGCATATAATGCCTCCTAATGAAGGGTGACACGGGGAGTTAAATTAAAAACTGCTGTTGGATAGTTGGCATCAGGTTGGGTGGAATGTTGTAAGAGCAGTGATTTCAGGCGGTGTGGGTACTGTTAATAAATACAAGGGATAGTGCTACATTCTAATTCGCGTACTGTCAAACACAGTAGGGACCACCACACATCATCAATGGATGTTTACCAGACGAGCAGTGCGCATGAACTAGCAAACATGTTCTAAAAACCGGAAAAAGGGTTTCCATTGTTAATGATGAGTATAATGTTGGCACACATTTTTGAAAACTAAAGTAACTGTGTGTCAACTAACGACAATTAGGAAAATATGCAAAACAATGTCGGGATGTATTACAGGCAAAAATATTTACAACGCGATACATATTCATTCTTAATTAATGCAGAGCTATAAAATTCCAATTTCCCTCTTGTCTGTGCACTGTCCGTGATTACAATGCGCCGCTCATTTGACGCAGGCGTGTTGGCCGTTCACGTAACTGAATGTGAGTGTGCAGACATCCCCATAGAGACAACCACTGTAGCTATCCCTTCAAGAAAGCCGTTTTATCTCATCCACAACGATACTACACATGAATACCGATAAACTAACTGAGAAAATACGGAAATCGGCGACAAAACGCCAAGCGGAAAGAGACGCTTATTAATATGTTATTTGTGAATGTTTTTTCGTGTTAGATCTTCTCTGGTTCGCTCTCTCCTTGCGGTTGTCATGTAGCTATAGGCCGCATTGGATTGGATTGTGTTGTTTGGGGAGGAGACCTTTCAGAGAGCTGCTAGACTTCGTTGCTGATATTGCACGGTAAAATCGTGTCAGTATATTTTTTTTTTGTTTGGAGGTTTTTGCTATTTTTCAAAACTGGATTGTGGATTCCTTACGGTTTTGAAGGTATTGTGTCAGACTGCTTTTAACATCCGACTCGCCGATTCGCCCAGTGTATTCAGACATCGTCAGCTCATTTGCCTTCAATTCATTCATCAGAGCTAGCAGGGCTAGCTGTTCAACGTTAGCTTTCTACCGTTAGGTGAACTCGACTGCTCATTATCTTGCCAACCGTCTCTCATTTTATAATCAGTCTTTTATTGTCAATGATTAGCTAACATAACTAACATTAGCTAGTTAGTCTAGCTAAGAGCTAGATTGTGCCGACATTTTAGACATTAGTCAGTTAGCTAGCTCAGTGCATTTAGCCATCTTGGCTCGCAGATAGCTAGTCTCTACATTGCGTTATTATTTGTTCACCTGTAACGATTAGCTCGCTTGTTATGAAAGTTACTTAGCTAGTTCATTGAAGAGGGTCTTGTCGCCAGCTAACAAGCTACATAGTTTGCTATCTGGATAGCATTAAACTTAGCTACAGTCAGTATAGCTGGTTAGACTATCTAGCCAGTTCTAGAAAGGCACTAGCGTTAGCTAGTTAAGTAGATGACGTGAAGAAACGGTGCTCCTATCGATAACATAAACCAGATCTTAGCCATAAATACGTAGCGAGTTAGCTAACATCCAAGCTAGCAAATATTATATTGCCATGATGTCATGGTTAACTTGTTCAGCGAATCGCTTCTATGGCATCGGGCTCCGTATGTGATGGGCGTACCGTAGCGAGTTGCTTACTAGCCAGTGCTTATGAATGATATTACCATTGTTTTGCGGTGGGTCTGTGTTTTTCGCCAAACGTTTGTCATCGCTTTCACGTTTCATTCCATAAAGAAACGAGGCAAGCTAGCTGACATTAGCTTGGTTAGGTAATTGATTTATTTCACCCCCAAATCTAAAATCTAGAAACCCAAGTGCTGCTAAGGTTATACCAGTACTAGCCAGTTGGTTAGCTGTCCTGGGGGTGACACATGTTCAGTCACTGTAGTATATTCCTCTTAAAATATTCAGCCACCTTGCAAAGACGGATTTGAATGGTGCAGGAGGGCATTTTGTGTTGCATGGCTAACGTCTCTTTGGATTCTCTGACCAAGGATGGACGTGGACGTGTGTGCTGGCGGGGACAGCACCCGGAGGAAGCTGGATTCGGGAGGCGAAGGGGCGCTGGAGGTTGTACCTCTGGAGCTCTATGACTCAGCCAGGGCGAAAATAGACGCAAATCTGCGATGGCTGTTCGCCAAAGCGTACGGCATAGGTAAGTGAGCTGCGATCCCTAATTCATCCGCTGTCAGTCAGCTAGTCGGGGAGCTGGCAAGCTGTTGGTGTGTTGGTTTGAATAATTTGAAGTGTCCTATTGTTTGATTGGTGATGACACTGAAGTGGGGGGAAAATGTTTGTTACTGAACGATGACGTCATCTTGAAAGCCTCAAATCATGGGGATCGATCTCCGAAGATTAACGCAGTCCACGTACGTGACATCGCTGACGCTAACGTTAGACGGAATATATGCGAGATAAATGCAGGCGTATTTGATGATCAGATATGTCCTTTTCACGATTTTGTTGTGATATTTGATTGATAAATGTGGTCGATAATGAGAACCGCTTCATTTTCTTGTAATAGCATTTAGCCTAGGTGATGGAAGTGACCTTTTTGTATTTGTAGAAAAACTAAGGCTGCTTTTTGACAAGTCATTGTGAGGATTGTAAGAAAACCAGAGCTGCTGATTGTTGTGTAACTTGCTTGGAATTCCTTTGGAAGCCCCTAATATTGTGTTGCTCAGCAGAGGGAATGCTTCTGGGAGAAATACCGCACGATTCCTATTTATTTATTAAAGATTTTTATTTGGCAGGCGGCCTTAGCCAGGCAACTTACAGGGCATAAGCATCAGTGCAGAGCATAATGCAAAATACAAAATAGGATTTAGATACAAAGTACAATCTAGCAGTCCTGTGCATTGAATAATCTTACAATGCACACTTAACCAACATAACAACTAGTGCTGTAATAAATCCAGATGGATTACTGGTCAGAATGCTGAAAAATACTGATTTCGAGGTATAGGCTCAGGGCCTCAACCCATCCCTATATTTTCAGGGCAGATCCATATTAGGGGAGCCCAAGACCAGCCTATAGCCTGACAGACCTGTGCACCCAATCCAGTGCTCTGTATTTGTGCTCCCATGAAAGATTCAGTTGTTCCCAGCTGCGTTTGATATATCCTTTTACTTTTCATGGTTTCTTTGTTTTGGGGTGAGGATGTACCCAGAACTGTGGCAAAAACAGAACGAATATCTGTAAAGGCCATCCTGACCCAGATGCCCTGCTGTGGTGTGGAGGGGTGGGTTTCCAGAGGCGTTTGCTGAAGCTGTCCTGTGTAGATAGGGGCTTTCTGTGGGAGTTCAGGGGAGCACCGTACGTTGAATTGGGATTTTTTAAGGATGGATGAAGAGCGTTTGTTCTGTTTGCATGGAGCGTGGGCATCCTAATGCCATTACCTTGAGAGTCAGCAATCACACAGCTCCATCCAACCCTTTCACGAAAGAGCAAAGCCAAGCTCATATGTCTGCATGTCACCAGTGAACATGCATTGCACTGTGCTGGCTGAGGAAGCTGTGGACGGGATGCAAAAATTGTGATTTTAATGCTGCCATCGCCAACGTAAGCCGTTTTCACATATGAATTCCGGACAAAGTGCGGAGAATCAGGTCCGCAACTTGGCTGGAATTGCCCTTTCACACATGTAGCACACAACAGGAGATTGTCCATGACAGACGCGTTCTCACCTACAGGAAATACTCCGCTTTGGTTTAGGTGAGGGGTGGCACCTGGGTAGAGCATGCAGGAGGCAGGACATGAAGCAAAAAATACGCTGCAGAAATTGCAGTGGCTGTATTCGAAACCGCCTACTGCATACTGTGTACTACACGAGTATATACTGTATACTGCATGCTATTTTTCAGTGTAGTACCCAGTATGCAAACATTAATAATTACATTTGTAGTTTGTTACATTGTCGCTTGAAATCATTGCGAGTTCAGAAACGTCCAGATTTCCTCGAGGTATTTTCCAGTTAGACGCCACTTGCATTGTCACAAGTGAAGAGTATGGACAAGATCACCTAAAGTATTCGCGAGTTGAAGTATTTTCAGTTTCTTTTCTTTTCAGTGTCTTACCTTTCGGTGGTACGGGTACATAATGTGGCACGGAGGAGGAGAAGGCGAATGTAGCCATTGTACTTTTGGGTAGCCTATAAAAAAAAATCACACACAGCCATCCAAATGGTGCTACTGGTACACATAATTTATTATTAATTATACATTTATTATAACAATAAGGTAAGTTTTTGTTGTTTGCTATGTAATGTTAGGTCACCAGTTCACCTATCTCACTATACCTATCACTATTAGTTAGCTACAGCTTAGCTAGCTACTGACCAGATAATAAAGTACTAACCAACGTTATTAATCATCGTAAGAGACAAATTTTGGCAGTATAGCTATAGCTAACTATCTCTTTAATGATCATTGGACTCAAAATAGCATGTATTTGGACATTCGCAATGTCAACGAAACATTAGAAAGCTATGTACAGGCACGCGGAAAAAAGTACGAGGCAGATGTTTGTATTCTTCCGGTTTTGCGCCAGTCACATAATAGAAACGTCATCAACACACCCACTTGCTCACGGTGGATTCTCCAGAATGTTGCCTGCTCTATTCACACATGGGCTCACTCCGACATGAGGCGGACTTTGTACTAGGGAGCTGGCAGAACGAAGTCCGTCATATGTCCGGTCTGACTGATTCAGACATTTGCGTTCTCACATACAGCTCCTCCGGCTAAGGGCCGGATACGCTCCGGCGTCCAGTGCATGTGTGAAAGGGGCTATAGATGGAGTTCCAGATACAGAGTGTAATCTGGAGGTTTTCTCTTGAACTGTGAGCAATAAAAAGAGAGATTGAGGGCGCTGCTCTGGAGGCAAACCCCCCTACTAATCAAAAATACCGTCCACTGTCTGTAGGCTTTGTAAGTGTGGGTGCGCATGGGTTTGTTGAGTTTGGGCGTGCTCAGAGTGGGAGGCCTTACTCCCTGCTACACACTCCCAGATTTGGGGGTGGGGTTGCATCACTTAGGTCCCACAGGGCAGTATTACAGTCAGAAATGGTGTTTAAAAATGTGATGCGTACAAATCAAATGAGAGAGTCATTATTTCTGTCCCAACGCGTGTGATATACTCTAGGAATGCTGCTAGATGTAATTGGGAGTATTGCTTCTCTCAGGTTACAGGTAGTCACTGTGTTAATCATGTGCAAACAGAGCACATTTAGAGACAAACTCTGTTACTGCGTGCCCACAGATCCAAAATACAGCTGTCACACACCTGTGTGTCTTTGTTCATCTATGGCCATTTTTTCAGACTGAGCATTCAGTTTTCATGTAGAGGTTCAGCATGTCTGTGAAGTTTGCGAAATAGTTACATTGTTGTAAATGTAATTTACTTACATGCAGGGTAACTGTAATTAAGTTCAGCTGCATTGTTAAATGAGTAAGGAGGATGCTGTGTTATATGTGGAGGATGTGCTATATTGGCCTTTAGTGTAGTAATATAGACCTACTGAATGCATTTGTTTATCTGTGTTTCTGTTTGTTAGAGATGTACAGAGACAGAGGACTGAGGGCTCAGTGTGTTTACCAGCACAGAGACAGAGCTGAGGGGGCAGTGTGTTTACCAGCACACACTTGGTGATTATATGTGGCAATGGTGTCGGTGGCAACGTAAACAAGCACCTGTCGCATCAAGTCTCCAGGATATCAGACAGAAGGCGCTGTAATTCCTTGATCAATAGTGTGGATTAGTTGCTCTAGATCTGATTATGCCTATGACCTCCACAGCAGCTCAGCAAGAGGGGGACTGGGGGCAAGGGGAGGCTACACGCCTTCAGGAAGTCAGGCCCCCTCTTTGCATGTTAAAGTTTTACCAACGCTTTCGGTCTCTTTAGGCATTGTGTTGCATAGGGGTGTGTCCCTGTACTCCACTAAATGGACAAGTGCTTTCACGATGGAAACAAGCCGACCCAGTCACATTAAAGCATCTGTTACTGGTACTGAAAAGTAAGAACACATTAAATATTAAATACTTTACTAGCAGAGAAAACCACATGCAAATCTTGAGTCATTATTGTCTATTATGACAGCCAGCTGTTAGTGATGAATTCAATTTTTGTGATTTTGCCTGTTTGCTTGGCTGTTGCAGAATGGCTCTCAAACAGAATTGTGGGTAATGCAGTGATGTGGGTAATGCAGCATTTTTGCAGTTAAATGATGAAAATTCTCAAAAAGAGTGTGATATGCAAGGTGTTGGGGAAACATTCCTAACATAATAAAACATTGATTCCATGAAAAAATAAATCTCAGACTGAACCAATGCATGGTTCTCAGTGGCTGGAAGAAAGACCATTCAGGAAGTGTACCTCAAACCACTGCTCCTGCTTCTTAGGAGTTTCATTGTTTTCCAAGAATCCCAGCACCTCTGAGTGTTTACCACTCACTGATGATGCTAATGACTGCAGTATTATACGGTACTGATTATTATGCTTAGGTTTCTGTGTCAAAGTCATTATTAGACTAAGTTGAGGAATGCTTTGAAAAGGTCATTTGTCTTTTATATATTATCTGTGTGTCTGCAGTGTAAGACACTGAGATTTATTATTATATTAAGCCTTAATAAATTAATCACAATCTCTAAATTTAACTTTGGGTATTAGACTGGAAGTGTGATGAAGGCAAAAGTTTGTGGTGAGCTGTGTGATGTTTAAAGATGTTTCAAGCTAGTTGAAAAGTTTAATGTGCATTCCACGTTGTGTGTAGGGGCTGGGTGATATGGCCTATAAATCGTGATATTTTTAGGCTATATTGCGATACACGATATATATGTCAATATTTTGAAATCTTCTCTGAAGCACTTCATAAATGCTCAATTTAACCCTTTGATGCATACAATCACACCAGTATGATGATTCTAATAGTCCCTGCAACATATGTCTGCATTAAAACATTCTTGTTTATATTCATTAGTGGTTTCTATTGGAACAATTTTAAACTTGCATGCAAAAAGGGGGAAATAACAACCAAGGTAAATTTAACAAAACAGTATTTTACTGCATATTTTGCAGATAACCGTTGTTTGTTCATTGTCTTCCTTGCGATACTCAGGGCTCCAGACTAACTTTTCCACTGGTAGCACTGGTGGTACCAACTTTTTCAGTTGTTCGCACCAGCACATGATTTGGTTGCACCTTTTTTTTTTTTGGTACAGCATGGTATTAATCAGTGACCTTGCATGCTGATGAGTAGTTGTCTTAATTTTCATACCCTAGTTTTGCATTGATGTAAAGATTGAGGGCTGTGCGATATGACGATATATATCGTGTGACGATAGAAAAATGTCTATCATTTCATATTATGCTCTGTTGTTTATTTTGTTGTGTCGCAAATCACACATTTTACGGCAATATTTTTCATCATTTGGACGATGCTTTGCGTTCTTCCACACTGCACGGATGCAGGCAGGAAAGTGAACGTGACACAGATCTATAGTTGAAAAGTGTTTTCTATTTACCTTTTTATATTGTACACATTAATATTTTATATTTTGGTACATGCTTAACTATGGAGGACAAAAATGACATAAGCATAAATAAATAAATAACTGAAAAATAAATACATTTTGGGAATGAAAAAGGCTATTTCTGTATTTTTACATTTTTTTAGGTATTTTTACATTTATTTATTTCTGTATCTCTACATTTATTCATTTATGCATTTCTACATTTATTTATTTCAGTATTTCTAAATGTATTTAATTATTTATGCATTTCTACATTTATTTATTCCTGTTTTTCTACATTTCTACATTTATTTATTTCTGTATTTGTGTCCGTATGTTAATTGAGGGTGTACTCGCACTAGGCAATTCGTACTGTTGTAACAATCTGCACTAAATAATAGTGTTTTAGTTACCAATCGCTACGGGTATTATCTGAATATACTTTTCAATTAACCGCAAGCACAAAAACACACAATGCATAAACTTAGCTCGTAAGCACAAATACACACAGTACACGCACACAGCTCAGTTGATCACACATATATTTACAAATTATCCCTCTCCCAATGCATAAATGCGCCTCCCCAAATCACCATAAAGTCCAATAAAGTCCCACAAGTCTCACAAACACGAAATCGCGAACCCCGACGTTTCTTCAGTGTCACCCGATAATCCCAAAACAGTCCGACACGCGTCTTCAGTGAACACTCAATAATTCCTCGCAACACAAGAAAACAAATCAGTCTCACAGCTTCCGTTGAGTCTCGGCCGAGATATTCCTTGTCGCTGAGGCGTTGTGGTCAGAGCTAGAACCACCTTGACAGAGAGTTTCTTCGTAATCCAAACGCGCGCCGCTTCCACATTTCAAAAGCTCCCTCTTCACTCTTCCGCGTTCCCATCAACCTCTCACGTCAATCAGCTGACTCGTTCCCCTACTACATCAGCCCCCTGCTGATTTCACACTGGATAATCTTCACATATTCAGGCATACATACAGGTAAACACACATTTTTAAAGGCTTATTATAAAACGGAGCTACCCTAGTTCATACAAAGGAAAATATTGTTAGCCTCGTCACTCTTCTTATTTTCTACGACTGGCCAACAAGAAAATGCTTATGTGGCAGTGTCACACTGTGCCCGAGCACGTTTGACCCCCAAAGTCCGGTTCGTTTGACTAGTGTGATCGCTCTACACCCGCCCCGGGCCCGCTTGAAGAGGTGGGCTCGGGCACGGTTCAGTTGGACTTGGGCATGGTATGCATCAGTGTGATTGCTAACCGTGCCCGAGCACGGAACTCGAACAAGACGTCAATGATGTGACTGTCCCATTTAACAGATATATCTGTTATAGCAACAGTTGGCTGGATATCTGTTAGTTACACACCCATTCATAATAATTCCTTTAAACCACCATTTGATTAGCCAGCTGACGTCCTTAAATATAACAAGCTGACTACCTCCAAAATTTGATTGGTTAGTTCTGTAGATCTATAGCAAGTGAAATAAAACTAACCATACTTTACGTGGCGATGTAAGCATCGTTGTTGTCAGGGGCTTAGTCAGAGTATCACAAAGGAAGCAGCCAACCTGTTTAAGTAGCTAGTCTTCAATAATCGTGAATTGAAAAGTGTACTATCCAAGCAGTAATAGAAGATGCTTGTTGTTGTAATGATATCAGTAGCCCACACACAAGTAGTAACCCTAACTGGTTAACATTAGCTAACATTATTGTGATTAGGCTACTGTAATCTGACACAAAATATTGGTCTGTCCCTTAGCATAATGACTGAAATGTCAGCTGCCTCCGTAAAAATCTTCTTATACGTGCAGCACGATTAAATGAAAATCGCTGTGTTGCATAATTGATAAATCTATGAGGCATGTGAGAGGGCCGTGTGTCACAAAGTAAGTACAACCATGAACTACATTGTGTTGTGCGAGAGCGCTTTTCTTCAACACAAAAAGTTGCATCGTGATGATGTAAGCGTGCTTGGGCCCGGAACGTCAAGCACAGTGTGAGCGCAGGCCAGCGGGGGAGTGGGGAGGGGGGGACAGTCGTGCTCGGGCACGATACAAGGCAACTGGGCCTAGTGTGAGTGCACCCTGAGTGGGTGGTCCTATACCTCAGTCTAAAGCCGGATTGGTCAGCTGGCCAAATCAGACAGAAGCAAACGATTCCTATAATATCTACATTACACAAGCTGGTTAGCTAACCTTGGTACTAACTCCACGCAATGGCTTGTACAAAACTTTCCATCAATAATGCAGGGTAAAAATACAGAAATAGCCTTTCGTTCCCAAAATGTATTTATTTTTCATTTATTTATGTATTTATTTCTGCATTTATTTATGCTCATGCCATTTTGTCCTCTATACTTAACCTTTTCACACGTAACTTGTTTTTATGCTATGTAGCGCACGTGTTACCTTACATGGTTAGTTATGTTTTCATTAGCGTTATTAAGCTTCTCATAGTTTTCAGTTACCATTTACTATATTTTTTAACGTTAAATCGTTGTTTCCTCAAAGTTAAAATTAGCTAGAATTTTTCCAATCTAATCCAATTTAATTGCACCTATGCGCAAAAGGGTTAAAAAAATAACATGACAATTTGTACTCTATGTTTGCGATATAGTTGTTTACTACATCCCACGTTGAACAAGCCGTGATACATCGAGTGTATTTGATATATCGCCCACCCCTAGTTGTGTGCATTGTAAAATTGCAGTCTCGTCTGCAGTGTTGGATATTTTCGATGATGGCAATGGCACTTAAAGAAGCACTTTGTGCTTTTTTACCAGATGGACACTGTGAAATGTATTAAAAGCGCAGGGTTATCAAAGAGACATATAGCCTGCTGACACCCCCCTAAATGTAAAATGCTTACTCTCGCCATTTTTGTGGGATTTGGGATTTTTGTGGGAGTATGGAAGATTGTATAGTCAATGAAAGTTTTCTTGATTTGACACCAGTAGGTATAATTACTGGTATTGTTATGATGAGCATCCCTTGTGTTGAGCTTTGTAGATCTATGTCAGCAGTTGAGGCAGCTCTCTTCTGTAGTATGGGTTATTCTCATATAGAAAGTGTGTGATTAAAGGAGGAGAGCCAGTATTTCAGCCATGCTCCAATCCTCACAAAGAGAGTGGTGTTGAGAGAGGCCAAAATTTCTTCATGACTGTTGCACTGTAAAAAAAATAATAAATAAAAAATAATAATAATAATAGTGCACATCCCTGTCAAATACAGTAGAAGAGGAGGGCATGACAAAGACTGTATTGTTTGACTTTTTTATCCCTGGTTTATTATCAGTCTGACATGACACACACACTAAACAAGGCTGCAACAGCCTTTGGGAGGCAGGCATTTTATTGAGCAGTGCCGTCATCCCCATGGATACGGGTAGTTCATCGCAGCACTCTCCTTTGTGGCTGGCTGAGAGTTGCAGCAGCAAATGTCTGCACGTCTGCAGATCTGGGCAGCCTGTGTGGGATTTTAATCTGGCAGGGTTCACCTTGAAATGACCCCCACTTTAATGAACAGTTTCCTGATCAAGCTCGATTAGGAGAGCACATCTCATTGATTACATTTTTTTTGGGATGTATGGCATTCTGAAATAGAATCAAGCTTGTTCCCAGAATGCTTTCAGAAGGGGTGCATGGAGGGGACAGTTCAATACCCAAAGCTGCAAAACAGAAACCATGTGGTAGGGCTGCAACAATAGCCGCATCACCGCCATACTGCATATTAGGAGGTGTATGGTGGTGTTGAGCCCGTCACCGTCATTACTCTCAGCTTTACTAACAGCCCCCCCCCCCCTTATCTGAGAATGCTGCCATCCTCATGCAGCTTTTGGCTTGGTCTGTGGTCTTGTCTACATATATCAAGATATTTTCCAAAACTCACTTTTTTCTTTTTTTAAAATCTCCCCACACAAGAACAAGAAAAGGATTCTAAAACGCCCAGACCTCTGCACTGAGCATACACATAACATTTAGCAAGTGCATCATATCATTGTAACCTTCTGGTCGACTGACCAATCAAATCAATTGAGAGGACTGACACCGAGGAGAAGCGGTTTGCGAGTCTGGTGTTGAAAACTAGTGAGCAACTGCAACTGTCAACAAATAGTGTTATGGAGGAAAACATTAAATATATGATAACCACTGTCTATACCCATGTTTATTAATTATAATGTGTAACAAAACTCTTGTAAAATGTTTAAATGTGAGTAATAACTATTTCTTTAGTTTTAAGTTCAACCAAATATTTAGCATTTTATATGGTGTTTGAAATGCACGCCATGAATAAACTAGTACAATTAGCCTAGGCAATGGCCTAGAACTCAATCGATGGATTTTTGTCTTTTGAAAGCGCTAAAATAGTAGAAAAGATGTTTGCACACCAAATGATGGTATGACTGTTTAGGTTAGGCGTATTTGTTGTTTAATACAGATATTTTCTGCTTCTGTTACATGGCTACATTTGAAATTGGCATAAGTAGCGTAAGCGTGAGTAGTTTAAGGAATTAAAAACTGTGAGTAATTTATATAGCCTATTTTAAAATAGACCTAGTGCCCCCAGTTCTGGTAAATTAAATCCATTGCTGGGTATTGTGAACAAGGCACAAACAAGTTTGCGATGGTTAGCTGTATGGTGTCACAGTTCATTAGTCAAAATAGGGGGTGGCCATGTTTTTTTTTTTTTTGATAAAATTCAAGCCTGAATTAGCCTATTTACAATAACACAAAAATAATTGTAGGCTTTAAAAAAAACAAGAAGCAACAGAGCCAATAAACAGTTTGTCCTGTCTTTGTTGGCTTTTAGGCCTATAGTAGCAATAGTTGTAGCGATAGTACCACTATATCGCATATTAAGGGACAGGTAACAGTCAGATGAATGAATAAACACAGGGGGGTTTAGTTGCAGTTACCGCAAACCCCAAGGTGGCATTCTTCGAATACCGTGGTAAGGAAATTTCTGTATCGCTGCAGCCCTACCATGTGGTCCACAAAATCATGATTGATATGCTATTTTTGTTTTAGTCAGGCCCAGTTTTCCATTGAAGGCTATGCTAACAGGCTCAGCAGGCAGTATCCTGAAATGTCCTCTTCTACACAAGCCTGCTATGTAGAACTTGTTTATGATTTTTCTCTTGTGTAGGTAATGTTTTTTATTACAGCTGGTGTGAGAGTCATCAGAGGAAAAGTACCAGCCTTCTGTGTTTTGACACAGGTTTTTCATAATGAGTACTATGGGGACGTATCCCCCATTATTGCTTGTCCTTTTTATGTGTTGAAGTTGAGTTGAATTTGATTGAGGACTGCAGATTCTCTTTTTCTTTGTTGTTTGGAGGAGGGTGTGGTGTGCTCCTGGCGAAGGAAACCTGTCATGTGTGAGCCAGTTGACCTATTTCTTGCCAAAAGCAGTCGCTCCGGTGATGAATTTTTAATTGGGGAATACTCATGTCGCTGAAGCTCCTGGTTCTCTGTTTTCAGTTATGCTGTCACTGCATATGTGTGCTGTGAGTTTTTTCGATCTGAATAGTTACGTGTGAAAGCGTTTTGATTTAACAGGGAGTTTGGATGGTCTGTCTCTGGCCCTCATTGGTGCCGTCTTCCTCACTGTTCTCTGCAGGTCCAGTGATTGGTTGAGTCACCGTGAATGGGGTGAAAGCCCAGACAGTGCTTACTGTGTGAGCCCCAGTGTGCTGCTTGCTATTCAGAGTGGCCAGAGCGCCTGGGCCCGTCACTCCTCACTGGTCCTCTGGCAGGCTTGTGAGATTCACACTCTCCCTTACCCCCTTTCCACCAACGTGAACTAGGTGCTAGCTCTGGGCTGGTGCTAGTGCCGGTTCAGAGTTAGTTCAACTTGCGAACCTTCTAAGAACCGGTTTGCTTTTCCACGGGCTGTATATGTCTCCGCTTTTCTGTTAGTGCCAAGCTAGCGGGAACAAACCACAACAACAAAAACAAAAACAAGAGAGCAGTGCTTTAAAAACAAACTTGTCCACTACACTTTATACAATGTTAGCCTTTTGTGAAGCCAGATGTTGAGATGTTGGTAGGTGAGTCAAAAGGCAGTGTTAGAAAGTAGCATGCTAACATTAGCTACTGTTATCAAGGTTATGGTAGTTGGCTAGCTAGCTGTTGGTCAGCTAACATTACCCAAGCAAGCATAGCTACTAATGTCTGACATCAATGTTACGAATGTCGAACGTAGCACTGATGTGAGAAATTAGTAGCTAGGCTTGCTTGGGTAATGTTAACTGACCAACAGCTAGCTAGAAATTAGTAGCTCAATAAACAGATAAGAAATACATAGCTGGCTGGCAACAACGCAAAACATTTGAAAAATAAAACTCTGGCTTTTCCTCTTCTTTTTTGTAGGCAGACTAGACGCTACACTAGCTTTGTTTTTTTAAAAATGGTGGTCACAAAGTTTTAGTTGGTATTGTTGGTCATGATAATCCCACCCCCAGCCCCTGATGTAAGCAGTTCTTGGTTCTAGACCAGCAAACTGTTGGTGCCGCTCTTGAACCAGTTTTCCTTGCTGAGAGCCGATTCTTTGGTTGTCAAAATGCGAAGAATTAGGCACCGGCTCCGAACCGACCCTCAAACTGCCTTAGTGGAAAAGGGGCCCCTGACTCACTGGCATACTGCCCTTTGAAATGGCTGCGGCACAGAGGGCCCGGGCAGCTCTTGCTCTCCCTGTGTCGTTAACACTAGTTTGGATGGATTGTGTGGATGGGCCCAGGGACAGCTGACACCTTGGCCGAATCGGAGAGCGCTGGGCCACACAAAGAGCATGCACTGCCGGCCTTTGACCTAGATATACACTGACATGCCAGTGCCCTCCAAACTGACTCTAATGAATAAAGCACTTGCTCATATTCAGGCAGGAGAACTGCCTTGACAGAGAATACTGTTCAGCTTAAAGTGCATTAGAAGCTCTTCTGACAGACATTGAAGATGAAAAATATGTATTTTCTTTCTCGAGATTAGTAAGAGGGTTTATATAGGTCACATTCATTTCGGGCTTCTCCTGACCTATGGAGAATGCTGTGTGGGTTTTATTACTGTTCTGACTGTTGCTGTCCATACAGACTACTGACTGCTCAGCCAGACCTCTGTGGCTACACTGTTTCAGGACCACATGGTCCAGGTCTACAGTGTAGACTGGTCATGGGTAGAATTAGATTCCTCATTCTGCCTGTTTTAGAAGCACAGCGGAACTCCCCTTTAGCTCTGTTAGTCATGTGAGAATATGTCACCATCTTATTATTAATTCTCTTGGTGAGATGTTAAACAGACTCGAGGCCTGGACGTCCTGCAGTCACAGCAAGCCTGTGGCATTCTTCGTGGAGAAGTGACCTTTGTGTCTGGGGTCAGTGAAAGTAGTTGTCCTTGTAACCTACCGATTGACTACATTTACATTTTACATTTACATTTATTCATTTGGTGGACAATTTTATCCAAAGAGACTTACAAGTGAGGTAGTGTACAACACGAGCAAAAAACCATAAGGAGTCAACAATATTAACTATCTATTTACTGACTATCTGTATAATGTATGCCTCTGCCTCTACTCTGGCGTTAGGCGAGCTGAAGCAAAATGGCTACCGTATGTCCCAGGTAGGCACTGCCCGTCCAATGCTGTTACCCACATGGCGTGAAATGCGCAGGTGCCTTCGGAGGAACGCTGCTCAGCAGAGCTGCTTGTTTTCACTTCATGGACTCTTCATCCTTAATGCGGTGATATTGTTCCTCTCAAGGATGTGCACGACGTGTCTGTACTGCGTTATCTACATTCCACTCAGCAGGATGCTTCTACTGATGAAGAGAGCAATACATTCAGATGTGTGAAAGCAAGTGCTAGTATTCTTAGCCCCCTTGTGACACCTGTTAAAGCATGTGAATTCATGTTCGTTCAGACGGAATGGGGGAGATGCTCTTTGTGAAAATTGACGCTCGATGCATCCGGCCCCTCAACGTGTTCGATGCATAGTAGGGTGATAATTTTGGGCAGCCCTTCCGATATCTACTTAATGACAGGAAGCATTTTGCTGAGGAACGTGTCAAAAAGCAGCTGACACACCAGAGCAATCCCATTACCCAAACAAGCTGCACATGCCACACAGACAGGGAACATTTACTGTAAGCTTTTATTTTAAGAACATTTACATTTACATTTATTTATTTAGCAGACGCTTTTATCCAAAGCGACTTACAAAAGTGCATACAGCAAGTATAGCGACGGTACGGGGACAGGATGTGTACAGTTCCACAATGAGACAGTTCTCAGCTGAGAGCAAGGTCTGTTTGAGGACACAGTACTATTAGATTTGTACAGTTGCCTATAGGGCAACTAATACGATACACTTTCAAACGGCGGACTTCGACAACTTCAAACGGCGCAATGAGCGTCAGGGTAAAGGTGGCAACAAGAAACAATTTAAAAAGCACAGCAATTTACGACAGCACTGATGGGCGGGGGGCAGCAATTGTGTGCTGGGTCAGTCCAGGTAGAGTCTGAAGAGGTGCGTCTTCAGGCCCCGTCTGAAGGAATGGGGTGAAGAAGCTGTCCGTAGCGAGACAGGGAGTTCGTTCCACCACTGGGGAGCGATGTAGGTGAAACGCCGATGTCCGGCAGAACGAGCACCTCCTGCCTTGACCATGCAGGGAGCGAGGCGTCCAGTTGCTGCTGAGCGCAGGGGTCGGGCTGGTGTGTAGGGCTGGATGAGTTCTTGGAGGTAGGCAGGGGCTGTCCTGTTGATTGCAGAGAAGGCGAGGGTCAGGGTCTTGAATCTGATCCTGGCAGCGACAGGAAGCCAGTGGAGGGATTTCAGCAGGGGAGTAACATGGGAGAATTTGGGGAGGTTGAAGATCAGTCGGGCAGCTGCATTCTGGATGAGCTGGAGAGGCTGGGTGGTGCATGCTGGGAGGCCTGCGAGGAGAGCGTTGCAGTAGTCCAGTCGAGGGAGAACTGTGGCCTGGATAAGGAGCTGCGTCGCGTATGTTGTCAGGAACGGACGAATCCTCCTGATGTTGTGGAGGAGGAATCGGCAGGCCGATGTGTGTAAAACTGCAATAATAAATAGGACAAAATACAAAACTTTTTCTCAAGTAACTTCCGTCTCTGAAAAACACTTTTTCATGAAATAAATAAAATCAAGCTGCTCAAAATGAAAATAAAAACTGACTCAGGGATTAAAGTTCTCTGTCGCTATGACGGATTTCCGTCGGATTTTCCAGAGAGGCCATGTATGAGATCAGTGTAGATCTGTGACGGAGTGCTGTCACTACGGTTGAGTATGCACTGTGACTGCCATACCAACGAGCCTGGCTCTTTGGCGTCACGGTCAAAGTCGCATGGTTGGTACCCCGTAGACCCGGGTTCGAGGCTGGGTGGGGTGACTGCTCTCACCCTTCGCTACAAGATCCGAAGGGGGAAAAAAAAAAAGCGAGGGGAGGGGGAGGGTGTTGCGGGACTTAGGAATCGCACTACCAGGTGATAGGTAGCTGATCTGTATAGGCATACAATCTACTTGGATGTCTATAATTATTGTGTGTGTCTGTGTGTGTGTGTATATATATATATATATATATAAATAATCATGAAACAGTTGGAGACAGTTGGTGTATTGAAGTAGGATAATCAATGAATCACATCTCGGCGGACACGCGCATATTCAACTTTAATCTAAACACAAGCCAATGTTAGATTAACACCAAAATACACATTTATAAATGTGAGAAAAAAACTCCAAAACCCCCAAATTACGAGGGTCTTAATGTCCAGCAAGCAATAGAAATAGTTCAAATACGAATTAAGTTAATCAAGATTGCAAAGTTTGTGACGAAGAAGGAGCGAGAAGCTGCGGTTCAAAAAGGAACAACCTGCAATCTCACCACTCCAATGAACGAGAAGAAAGCAATCCTTTTGCAACCCCCCACATTCTTCTGACTGAGAATAATCCACAAGGAAAGTTTATTCCAGCAGCTAAGAATCGTGACAGTTTGCAATTAATGACCCGGATGCCGTGTTCACCTGCATGTGCACACTAACTTCCCCTCATCCATCACACGTGGCTTGTGAGGACGTCCTGTCCGTCTTCATTATACAATATAATCAACTGATGGCACACACAGTGCATAGCATAACTCAAGAGTAATGGAAAGAGAATAACATGTTATTATTAAAAGAAAATAACATGCAGACTTTTAATGGGTGGCCATTATAGCGGGACTTAGGGGTTTTCTCACGTCGTTGTATGTAGGCTACATTTTGTGAGGTTAGTCTACTGCTTTGTGTGTGTGTGAGCAAGAGAGAATGGGTGCGCGTCTGACAGTAGCGCAAACTCACGGTGTCCTGGACAACAATATTTTAATGCTTCACAAAAGATTAATCACTGTCAGGTCAGCAAAGATTTGTGTATGCAGATAAAACTTAATATCGTGTTTCTTCAATGAAGTTACCGCTAAATCTGTGAGGGCTCTACCGGTCAGCACGGTATAGTCAAAATCCACACCATAGAGCAAATTCATACCGGTGTACTTTCTATACTGTTCTATACCGTCCACCCCTACGTGGCGTGCTGTTGTTGAGACCTGATGACCTGATGTGGCTGTGGGGTTTCACTGAGGATGGGCTGTTTGTCTGTCCTGGATGGCCCCTAGTGACGGGGGCTTTCTCAAAGAAAGGGAAAGGTCAGGTCAGTCTCGGGATTAGACAGAGGTCCCCTTCAGAGATCTCATCTTAGACGGTTTACACGGCACACAAATGGGGGGGCTACGCTAAGCTCTGTTATGGTGGGTCAGACTTACATGTTTTGGCAAGCCCCAAAAGTGATCTTTTTACCCATATTCAGTGTGCATCAAATCTCAGATAAATCTTATTTCTGACATTGAGGTGAATTGCGACTTGTGTGTCTTTCCATTAACTTCAGCGCGTGGTGTGTTAGCACAGAGAGATTAATGCAAGCACACTTAGAGAGTTCTTTCCAAGTCAAGGGTGAAATTCAAAATGAAGGAGACACACACCAAAGCATGGCTGCCCATGGCTGCTCTGTACCTGCCCGTCTGGAGCGGCCCATCTGTGTGTGTGTGTGTGTGTGTGTGCGTGTGTGGTTTGTGAGCCCTTTGTCACTGCCCTAATGACCACTAGCAGGGAGTCTTCTCTGTAGCCCTTTGTTCTGGCCATGCTGAACAGCAGGAAAGGAGTGCGTCATGGCGTGGGCGCTCTGAGGGGAATGGCGCTGCTGCTTCTGCTGTATCGGTGTTAGCATAGCATATTCAAATACAGACAGCTCTCTGTTTTCCCAAAAGGCATCCGTTTTTTTTTTTTCTCAAAATAATTGTAAAACATGCTCATAACCTTTGATAACAAATGTAATACCCATTATTCCAATAGAATTGACAACAAAACAGAATAATTACAGTTATAATATGAAAATGAGGAATCCTTAAAGACCTGTTAGAGGTTGTATTGCTTTTAAATTCCAGCCTGTCACCTCGTGAAGTATAACATGAAAAAGGTGTTAGAATTGTATTTGGTGATATCCAATTGCTGCCATCGAGACATGTGACAGTTTCCATATGTCCCTATAGTTCCCAGCATGCAAACGCACTACTCTGAATCATGTTTATTCCTACGAGTGGTCAGCTTGCTTTTTTCACAGAAAAGTGTGAAAGAGGTAATGCCATAGTCTGGGAGAAACAGGAAAGAAGGCAATAGATCCTCGTAGCCAGTAAACTGATTCTGAGGGACAACACACTCTGTGTTGTTGTCACTGGTAAGGGTGTTGGGGATTTGGGCATTTTAGAGGTCCTGTGATGGAGGGGGCAGAACCAGCCTTCACCTTCAGCTTTCTTATTGGTTATGCCTCATTGCTTGTGTCTGCTGTTGTTACAGTGAGAACCTGCTATTTATGTAGAAAAGTGTTATTTCTCAGTGAAATTTGAAACATATACTAAGTGAAATTTCCTTAGTGTTCATTACTCTTTCAGAAGTAAATGCATGTCTGGACCAAATTTTTTAATTTGCTGATTGCCACTACTTGGTTGTGTAAATAAACTAGTACTCATCTGCAAAAAGCATTCAGTGGGACAGTTATTTTTTTTTATTTTGCTCAGGCGCTGACAACTGCTAAATCAATGATGGCACGTGGTCATTTGAACAGTCACAAAATGGAATACAGAGTGTCTGAGGTTGCTGAATGCGTTTCACTCCTTGTTTGGAGGGTGTGGCCTGGGGAAGGTTGGAACAAAGGCTCAGCAGTGGGGCAGGAGCTGGGAGGGGCCGGGTCGAGAGTGGGAGGGGCTGACATTGCAATCCCCCCCCGGAGCAGTGTCCATCCCTCTTGGTGTGGCACCAGTTGGTGCGGTGGCAGTGGGGTCTAGGAGAAGGGGGTCTCTGGGCAGCCGCAGCCAGACCTCTCCCAGCAGTCTTTCAGCTGCACCGTGGTGGCTGGGGGCCAGCTGCCAGCATGCATTAGCGTTTTGATGGGAACTCTAATGTGAAGAGCAGGGAGCCGTGACTGTGGCTGCTTTCCTCTGGCTGGGCGTGGCCGGAGCAGTGGGCGGTGGCTCTGTTTACAGTATCAGGGGCTGCACTTGGTCCTGGAATAAACACTTCTACTGGAGGCGCTACCACATGGCCACACCTCCAGCACCTGTGGGTGGTCTCTGAGAGGTTGATAATCTGACTGCATTTTCAGCACATTGTCTGCTCAGCTTTCTTTTTATATACTGACTTTTAGAGGTGTGGCGATGCTGCATCGCGATGCATCGAATAGCTATTTTTATCGCAATAACAGCTATCCCCGGTATGTGGCGTTAGGTTTTTTCCCCTGTATGTTTTTTTTTTCCCTTTAGTCATACCTGATGCGGGAGCACACTCCAGTTTTCCGAGGCTATGTGAAATGCTTCTGGGGGAAAAACACCACTCGTATCTATTCAATGTTGATATCACAGCAACAGCACTATGCTGCTTCCATGTGGTAGATAGAAACACATGGCTACAAAGATAAAGAGTGAAAACGTATGCTTTAGTGTGTTTTAGTAGGGATGGGCGATTTTCTAAATAAATAAATAAATAAATATTTTTGGGGTGCACCATATCTTGATTTTTAGGGTTCAGCCAAATACTGAATCCAGCGTTTAAGATTAGGGGGTTTCCGAAACCGAATCTTGGATTTGGTGCATCCATATAATTATCTCTTTTTTACATTTATTTTTTTACATATTTTGTTTTTCCGTTGAATTATATTTCGCGCATATGTTCACACCAATATGATTTGCCGTTTAGTGCGTATGCTAAAACCGGTGCGATTAGAACACTAAATTGGAAAAATTCTAGCAAATTTTAACTTTGAGGAAACAGCAGTTTAACGTTAAAAAATATAGCAAATGCTAACTGAAAACTATGAGAAGCTTAATAATGCTAATGAAAACATAAGGAACCAGCTAACACACGCACTACATGGCATAAAAATAAGTTACGTGTGAAAGGGTTAAAGTTCAAGAAAATCCACTGTTAAAAACACAAATGCTTTTTTTAAAGTTCGATAAATGCATGATGTTTCCAAAGTCAAAGAGTAATCGTGTTAAATAATCGTGATCTCAGTATTGACCAGAATAATCCTGATTATGATTTTTTCCATAATCGAGCAGCCCTACTAATAGGTAAGCTAACCAGCATATAGATACAAGTGATATTTTTCTGCCCCGGAAGCATTTCACTGAACTTGAAGTGTGCTCCCGCGTCAGGTATGACTAAACATACGGGGAAAAAAAACCTAACGCCACATACCGGGGATAGCTGTTATTGCGCTAAAAATGGCTATTCGATGTATCGCGATGCTGCATCGCCACAAACACAATTAACACATTAACTGCCAGATGGTTCTGGAACACTGACCCCCTACAGTGCCAAGCCAATATGGCCGCCAACAGTGAGAAAATGAACCTTCTGATAAAACAATGTATTTATCTGTCTCCAAAGTCTAACAACTCCAGTATTACGTGATGTAAAATAGCCGAAAAAGGATATCTCATTTATAAAAGGTATTTCCAACAGTGACTAACAAGATGAAGAAGGGGGCTACACATAAGCCAAATCATTACAAATATTCATTTACTGTGCTTGAAAATATTATTCTTTCATTACAGATGGCTTAAAAAGCACTGGGAGAATGATTAACTTATCAGATAGTAAATATAAGTACCGTCCAAGTGCTAGTAAGTTAGCATGGAGTGAACATTCAGATAATTGTCAGTTATAAAAAGTGACAATGGTATGAATGTAAACAAAATAACATAACATAAATACACTGCAAGTAAAAGTACATATAAATGCAAATTCAGTAGTTATATATTCAAAGAGTAAGTGCAATATACAATAGTGCATAAATAACTTATATAAACATAAGTTTACTTGGATTTAGCTTCAGGGTCTTCAGCTGGGGAGGCATTCCTCTGTTTGCCCTGTGAAGGCTCTGAAACAGTTCAGGTGAGGAATAAAAGTTGTCCATGTAAACAACATGACCCTTCTCCAGCAGTCCAGCATTTCTGAGGAGATTGATAATGGCAGAATGGCCTATGCCCACAGCCCTATCGAACTGATAGGCTCCTCCAGTGTAGACATCCCACAGGTACGTGTAGTTAGTTTTCGCATCAGTGAGGACAAAGTTTTTCGTTCCAAAAGGGTAGCTCTTTGTCGGAATGTACTGCCTAAAAAAAATTCTTCCGCGATAGGAAACCATAGATTCATCTATCATTGGATTTTTCCGTGGGTAGTACTCACATTTGAAGTTTCTCAGCACTTTGTCCAAAAGAGGTCGAAGTTTGAAAAGCAGGTTGTAGTTTGGGTGTTCTCTCTCAACTCTCAAAGCCTTGTCATTAAAATGTAAACAGGAGCTGATGATTTGGAATCGATTTCGGGACATGACACAGGAAAAATTCGGTGTCCACATCAGTGACTGTCTGTCTGAACTCCAGTAATTGGCAATTTTCATTTTTTTCAGAAGTCCTAAGATAATCTGTATCTAATCTGCAAGAAAAACTTCCATCTCTGCCGCATCTGTGGGCTTCCATTCCCTCAGGCGAGCGTTCGGTGCTAGCTCGAGAGCTTGCACAGCCTCAACATACCTGTTGGTTTCAGTCGCCATCAGATCGATCATGTCAGGTGAAAACATGGACAGAAAATAATTCACCGGATCACTGTTACTCCATACTCGCTGTGGATCAGGCCTGGGAAGGTTTGAAAACTCCCGTCCTCTTCTTCCCTCAGAGGTGCCTTGTCGTCTCCTGGACAAGCTAGCATCAACCTGACGTCATTCGCCGCTGCCATGGAGTGCCCTCTCTCCCTCCTCCTCCCCCTCCACCTCTCCCTCCTTCTCTCCCTCCTCTTCAGCCACCTCTCTATCAACCCCTCCAGCTCCTCTTCTTCAAAACCAAAAAACTCCTCCTCGCTGTCACTGTCCCAACTAAAAAACTCACTACGTACAACACTCGCCATTCTCTCGCTCTGTGATCACCAATAACACGCTACAATAATAATAACCGCGAAATTGGCTTTTATAGGACTGGATATGCAAATTAGGTAAACATCAACAACCACACAGATCATCTTTGTTGACTTTGCTGGCTCGGTTCCTTGTAGTGATATCCTATTCCTACAGACCTGTGTCACTTATGTGGAGTTGACAGCGTAATGTAAAGTAGTTAGCTAACTTATTCACTTTTGTATAAGTAAATGACAACCAGTTTCTCAGCAATGTCAATCGGTCAGCCCCATATACAGTAATGTCTGTGTATGTCAAAGAGTTTGAGGTAAGACATTTCATAAACTTGTATAGCTAGCTAGCTAGCTGCTTTGCTTTCGGTTTGCTTTGCTTTCGCTTTACGTTCGGTTAAAACCCACATCGGTATCCACATAGGAAGCTATGCTATGCTACTAATTTTTATTTATAATTACATATTTTATGTTGATAACTAATACACACTATGATATAATTATTGGCACAAATTATTGATTCAGATTTCGATGCACTGCACTTCAATAGTTGCATAATAGGTAGCTAGGTGAGACCTCAAATTCGATGTACTTCTTCTTCTCAAATTCGATGTACTCTCCATGTACTTCTTCAATGTACTTCTCTAAATTGGCTGGCTCCAAGTTACATTTGGTTTTGCGACCAGAGCAGCTGCCATTGTTTCTGAAACTCAGCAGCACCGTATGCAAACAGACAGTTGGCAGGAGAAATTACACTCTTAACTCTGGTTTTCATTATGAATTTATTTAACATTCAATACACATGCATTGAAGTGTAAAACAAGAAAGGTTGAGAGTGTAGGTCGAGCTGCTGGAGATGGGTGAAGCTCGTTTTGGTTGAGAGTGTAGGCTGAATTGCTGGAGATGGGTGAAGCTCGTTTTGGTTGAGAGTGTAGGTCGAGCTGCTGGAGATGGGTGAAGCTCGTTTCGGTTGAGAGCGTAGGTCGAGCTGCTGGAGTTGAATAGTGCTGTTGATGAAGTTGCAGGGCGGTGACTTTAACTCCTGGCTCCTCAGTCCTAGGTGTGATTGGTGCTGATGCTGAGCTTCTGGGGGTAAAAATAAATCCCCCTCCCTGGCGGACTTGGTGGTGCTAAGCCTGGCTTTTGCTTTTAAAACTCTGGCTGCATATCTTTTGACTCTTTGACAACGGGTGTTTACCATCAACGCAGAGGAAATCTCATCACCCTCATCATCACTTGTCCCTCGTCACTCCTTGTCACTCATCTCCACTGATCTTATCTGTCTTGTGCATGGGAAGCCCTCCTGCTGCTGTGAGTGCACCAGCCCGTTGTATGGAACCTGCAAATGTCCTAGCACACAGTGTAGAACCTCCGAATGTACCGCTACACTGTACACTGACAGAATATGTAGAACATGTGAGTGCAATGGCAGACTGTGCAGGATTGTCAGTGTGCTAGCAGGGTATGCAGGATCTGTGAGTGCACCAGTACACTGTGTAAGACCTGTGGGACCCCTCACTGCCCTAACTGGCTGAACCTGGCCACGGTGAGTCAGGTATGTGTTGAGATCCAAAGCACAGGGCTATATCTGCATACAGCCCCTCAAAATGGCAGGGGGTGCAGAGCCAGCCCCTCACTATGGGAAAGGGTGCAGAGCCAGCCCCTCACTACGGGAAGGGGTGCAGGGCCGGCCCCTCACTATGGGAAGGAGTGCAGAGCCAGTGTCTCACTGCAGCGGTGTGACCACTGTCTGCCTGCCAGATGGAGCTTACTGATGGACCGCAGCGTGAGCTGCCTGGCTCTCTGCTCCCTGCTGGAAAGCACAACAGAAAGAGAGAGAAAATCTATTAATGTGCTGGCTGCTTGTCGGAGAGCAGTGTAAAATCAGTGTGCAGAGACAGGCTGGCTGCTCACAGGAGTGCAGGTTGCATTCAGTACGGAGAGACAGGCTGGCTGCTCACAGAAATGCAGGGTGAGTTCAGTACAGAGGGACAGGCTGAGTTGCGGGAGTGCGATATGTAGCTAGTTGTGGAGAGCAGGGCAGTCCCGAATACCATTTGGGCTCCAGAGCTTCGGTAGTAATCAACTGCGAATATTTGAAGCTTCGGGCATCGGGGTGCTGAGCATGACTCGGGAAGGATGATCGCCTACTTTTTATTTCCCATCACTGTGATGTTCACTCTTGTGAGTGAGAGGGATGTCAGGTGCCCAAGCTGAGATGGTAGGCTATATATATATTTCCACATTTTAACAGTACAATTAAAAAGTATAAATGTAGTGCAAGAATGTGCTGACAAAATGTAGCTATTTTGCAGTTCGTCTCTATTGATAGCCTACATTTAGCAAAAAAAAAACAAAAAATGAATATCTGAATCCCAAAACTGAAAACCGAATACCTACCCAATGAACGAATACCCGAATAGTCAAATATTTGGGTACAGCCCTAGTGGAGAGACAGGCTGGTTGCTTACAGGGTGGGCTGAGTGTGGAGAGACAGGCTGGCTGCTTACAGGGTGGGCTGAGTGTGGAGAGACAGGCTGGCTGCTTACAGGGTGAGCTCAGTGTGGAGAGACAGGCTGGCTGCTCACAGGGTGAGCTCAGTGTGGAGAGACAGGCTGGCTGCTCACAGGGTGGGCTGAGTGTGGACAGGCTGGCTGCTCACAGGGTGGGCTGAGTGTGGAGAGACAGGCTGGCTGCTCACAGGGTGGGCTGAGTGTGGAGAGACAGGCTGGCTGCTCACAGGGTGGGCTGAGTGTGGAGAGACAGGCTGGCTGCTCACAGGGTGAGCTCAGTGTGGAGAGACAGGCTGGCTGCTCACAGGGTGGGCTGAGTGTGGAGAGACAGGCTGGCTGCTCACAGGGTGGGCTCAGTGTGGAGAGACAGGCTGGCTGCTCACAGGGTGAGCTCAGTGTGGAGAGAGAGGCTGGCTGCTCACGCATGTGTGGTGTGTATGGTGAGCTGAGTGTGGAGAGACAGGCTGGCTGTCCCTGGCTCCCAGTTGCCCTCAGGCTGCAGGATTGATGGCTCTGCGTCAGGGGCGGGGGGTGGCAGTTAGTGTGCTGCAGAGCTGTGGAGTGCAACACAGCTGCGTCATCACTCCGTTGCAACCCACCTTCCCGTGTTAGCTTGGCACTGTGATGTCATTCAAATTCTGTAAGGCAGAACTCCAGGCTGTCACTTATCAGGGCACCTGAGACTGAAGAGTTTGCGTTGTGCTAATGAGGGAACATGAGAAGAGAGAACCACCCACAAGTTTTGCAGCCAATCACATACAGTTCCACACACTTGCAACCCTGGTCAGAATCCTGCCGCTGTGTGTGAGACTGCTGTATGATGTGTGCATGGACAGGTTGGTGTAGGTGTAGGTGTGTGTGTGTGTGTGTGTGTGTGTGTGTTTTCAGTGCATTGACACATCCACACACCCCAACTTACTTACAGGTGCTGTCATTTGAGAAGCACCAGTGTGTGACTATGCTACAGTGCAGAACTCTGTAGAGAGAGGGAGAGAGGGGCAATCTGGGCCTGTTACAATGTGGGCAGTGTCCTGGTGGTGGTATTGAACAATGTGCTATTTTCTCAGTGGCTGATTTTACTGATCATTTCCTCCTCCCGACATGGGCCAGTGCTGCTTTTGTTACAAACAGGGCAGTGAGGCTGACTCAGCAAATGGCAGCTAATGAACAACTCCAGGGAACCTGTGACTCAGCCGTCAGCACGTTCACTATTTGTGTGCTTGTGGCTGTGGGTCTGTGCTTGCAAGTAACCCAGCAGTCAAATGTTTAGTTGTTAATAATGGAATCCTGAGCGCTGATGTGTGTTGTTCCAAGTCGGCCAGGTTTCGAGCCCCCCCCACCCCCCGGTGCTAACCGTGTCCCCCTCCTCCTCTTCCAGACCACATCCCAGAGGACCTGCGGGACCCCTTCTACACGGACCAGTACGAGCAGGAGCACATCAAGCCTCCTGTGATCCGGCTGCTGCTGTCCAGCGAGCTGTACTGCCGTGTGTGTGGCCTCATCCTCAAGGGGGACCAGGTGGCCACGCTGCAGTCCCACCAGTCCGTCATCCAGGCCCTATCCCGTAAGGGTATCTATGTAATGGAGAGCGATGACACGCCCGTCTCCGAGTCTGACCTTGCCTGCGTGCCCATCAAGATGGTGAGCATCCCAGGGCCATTTGGGTCGGGGGGGCGGGGGTTGATGTCCCTGATGGGTATTTGGGTCCCCTTAGAGGGTAGCTGGTTTTGTGGTTTCACTTGCCCCAGCTGAGAGCTCAGTCTGACTTGTGTGTGTTGAATGTTGATGGCGGCAGTCTGTTTCTCAGGTGATACAGCAGGATGTAAGCTATCCAGCTCTTCCGGCCGTAGATCTGTTATCTAATGCCCGATTAGCCACACAGTAACTGCCATTGTTCATGCCATTGTATTTACATGTAATCTCGCTGACAGCGGTTTTTAATGCAGTTGATCCTGTGAAATATTTTTGTGTAATTTAGTTTTTGTACAGGTATGTGGTGGGCGGCAGTGTAGTACAGTGGTTAAGGAGCATGACTCATGACCGGTTCGATTCCTGCTGGGGCACTGCTTGTGTACCCTTGGGCAAGGTACTTAACCCCCAGTTTCCTCAGAAAATTTCCAGCTGTATAAATGGATAACATTGTAACTGATGTAAGTTGCTCTGGGTAAGAGTGTCTGCTAAATGCCAATAATGTAATGTACGCACTGCTTGTCTGCTGTGTCTGTTGAACTGGTTAAATCTGCTTCCTCAGTCTAGCATGTTTGTTATTACTAAAAGAAGGATGTTATCCTGGGTAGCTGCAGAGCGTTAGATAACTGTGATGCAAATACACATCACGGGGGATTGTTCACGCTGTTTTGAATAACTTTGCTAATACGCAGAATGACATCACTGTGCAAATATCTAGCTGGTTTGAATAGTGGTAGGCTGGTCTCGTTTGAACTGTGAGATAGTAGGTGTTTGACTGCAAAACTTCCACAGCCATTGTCTGTACTACAAGAAACGTTACTGGATTCTTACCACTATCAGGCCGTTTTCATATATGAACTCCGGACAAAGTGCGGAGAATCAGGTCCGCAACTTGGCCGGAATTGCCCTTTCACACATGTAGCACGCAACAGGAGATTGTCTGTGACAGATGCATTCTCACCTACAGGAAATACTCCGCTTTGGTTTTGGTGAGGGGTGGTGCCTGGGTAGACCGTGCAGGAGGCAGGACATGACGCAAAAATTACGCTGCAGAAATCGCAGTGGCTGTATTCGAAACCGCCTACTGCATACTGTGTACTGCATACTACACAAGTATATACTGTATACCGCATGCTATTTTTCAGTGTAGTACCCATTATGCGACCATTAATAATTACATTTGTAGTATGTTATGTTGTCGCTTGAAATCATTGCGAATTTAGAAACGTCCAGATTTCCTCGAGGTATTTTCCAGTTAGACGCCACTTGCATTGTCGCGAGTGAAAAGTATTGACGAGATCACCTAAAGTATTCGCGAGTTGAAGTATTTTCAATTTTTTTCTTTTCAGTGTCCTACCTTTTCGTGGTACGGGTACATAATGTGGCACAGAGGAGGAGAAGGCGAACATAGCTGTTGTACTTTTGGGCAGCCTATAATAAAATCACACATAGCCTTCCAAATGGTGCTACCGGTATACATAATTTATTATTGATTATACATTTATTAGAACAATAAGGTAAGTTTTTGTTGTTTGCTATGTAATGTTAGGTCACCAGTTCACCTATCTCACTATACCTATCACTATTACTTAGCTACAGCTTAGCTAGCTACTAACCAGATATTAAACTACTAACCAACGTTATTAATCATCGTAAGAGACAAATTTTGGCAGTATAGCTATAGCTAACTATCTCTTTAATGATCATTGGACTCAAAATAGCATGTATTTGGACATTCGCAATGTCAACGAAACAGTGGAAAGCTATGTACAGACACGTGGAAAAGAGTACGAGGCAGATGTTTGTATTCTTCCGGTTTTGCGCCAGTCACATAATAGAAACGTCATCAACACGCCCACTCGCTCGCGGTGGATTGTCCGGAACGTTGCCTGCTCTATTCACACATGGGCTCACTCCGACATGAGGCGGACTTTGTACTAGGGAGCTGGCAGAAAGAAGTCTGTCACATGTCCGGTCCGACTGATTTGGACATTTGTGTTCTCACATACAGCTCCTCTGGCTAAGGGCTGGATACGTTCCGGCGTCCAGTGCATGTGTGAAAGGGGCTTAATTTCATTCTAATACCATGGCTCTGCTAGTCTGTGGAATGAACGTATGAAGAAATGCAGCTGGATGGTTACTGCTGTAATGGCCATGTAAAGGCATGTTTCTGCTAGTGAGGAGTGAGTGAATGAATGAAGAAATGTAACTGAGTGCTTACCACTGTGAGCTGCTGGAAGCTCCAGGGTTCAGCGTTTGGCGTGTAACAGTGACGAGATCTGTGTGTCACAGTCAGCCTGTGTGGCTGAGTTTTATCATCAGCGCCCAGAGATGAGTGCAGGAAGGCCATCTGCTGCCCTCCCTCTGCCAGTGTTCCCTGGCCAAACTCACAGCGGGAGCAGCAGCAATGCGCGTGCCCTCATCCAGGAGCCCCCAGCGGGAGCGGCAAGCCGAGCGTTCCTCCGTCAGCGGCCAGAGAAAGCCGGTTTAGAGATGGACCAATGCGGATTTTCACTACTGGGTTTTTTAAGACCAGGCTGGCTCTGATAATAAGTGGTCACATGTCTGCTAAATTATGACCAGTTTCCACCAGTTTCCAGGTAAAACACTGGGAGTATCCATATGAAACAGAAACTGAATAGAAATGAATGGTTTTCGCTCGCTGTTTCAGACCAGCAAAGACAGAAAAGATCAAAGGAGTGCAGATGAACTCGGCTGCTGACAGTGCCTTACTGAAGCAATTCCGCACGTCTCCGTTTGAAGCCTCTGTACTTCCTGTCTCCCTGCACCACCTCTTTTCCCCCTCTCCCTCTCTACTCTGCTACTGCAGTGAGCTCTTTTAGAGCAGACACATTCATTCACCCTGCTCCCTGCCACTCTGGCTCTGTTCCTGTGTATGAAGAATAGTGACAGCACAGCACTAGCTGAGTGCTCCTCATTTAACTGGCAATGTATCTTTTGTCAGTCATCTTTGAGACAACACAAAGTTATCAAGTGTGATCCGACCATTATTTTTGGTGTTGACCAATGGAGCGATTTTCCTCACATTGTTGATATTTTCACATTCTGATTGGCTGATGTCAATGTTCTGCTGGTTGCGAGGATGTGTCCATGTGGCTCCCCTGTGAGGACTGCTATGACTCAGCAGGGTGAGCAGCGGTCCCAGCCTTCCTACAGTCTGATTACTCCCATTTTCAAATACCACACGTATACACTGCGTCTGGTTACTGACTCTGCGTAGCTCCACCTCCTTGATCAGGCTGCCATGGAAACTGATCATCACCTGGGCGTCTCTCGCCCATCTCCCCTTGGCCGGGTCGGCCCTTTGACAGCGTCGTGTTGCACTTGTGGGAGAAGGCGGTGTGTAAACAGACTCTGTGAGGCTAAATCCTATTAAATGTGTTAAGAAAAGCTCCGGAACATCACAGGCACGCGCTACGTGCTGACGGAAGCCGCAGCGCCCCGCTCCAGACTGATGGGATGGTTTCCATGGCAACCCCCTGAGCTCACCGGCAGCTTGGAGGCTGTATGTGTCTCAGAGAGAGAGAGAGAGAGAGAGAGAGAGAGAGCGCTAGCAAGCGCTTCAAACTAGCGTTGCTACCTGAGAGAAGGCAGGAAACAGCTGTAGAGGCAGGGGCTCATAATGTTGGACTACCCCACCCCCCAAAACCATCACATGGAGTCTTGGTGTATTTGGAGGCAAGCACTGTTCAAAATGAAATAAAGCACACTTCTACTGGCTTCTAGGATAAATGTGACTTGCGCATCCATTGAAAGAATCATTCTCAGTTGTAGTTGATTCAATGTATAAATCATCTGGAGAAATACCAGATGACTGGAAACATGGCAGTGTAGTACCTATCTACAAGAAAGGAGACCGGACTGAACCAGGAAATTATAGGCCTGTCAGCTTAACTTGCATCGCGTGCAAAATACTGGAATCCATCATTAGGGATAATTTGGAATTATTCCTGGAACGAAATGGTGTTCTAAATGATAGCCAACACGGTTTTCGCAGAGGGAGGTCGTGCTTAACAAACCTCCTGGACTTCATTGAAGAAGCTACAGCATGTCTGGACTCAAACCAGGCTTATGATATTATCTATTTGGACTTTCAAAAGGCATTTGACAAAGTTCCGCACAAGAGACTCATATTGAAAATGACATCTGCGGGAATTACAGGAGCTATCACCGAGTGGGTTCGAAGTTGGTTGTCTAATAGAAAGCAGACTAACTGTGGGAGGAATTGTATCAGAGCAGGGTCCTGTATGAAGTGGAGTCCTGCAGGGATCAGTGTTGGGGCCTTTGCTATTTCTTATATACATAAATGATCTTGATGCAGAGGTTAGAAGTAAAATAGTAAAATTTGCAGATGACACAAAACTAGGGGGTCTAGCCAACAGTATAGAATCAACTAAGGTAATACAGGAAGACCTAAACAGCATCCAAAAGTGGGCAGATACCTGGCAGATGACTTTCAATTTAGATAAATGTAAAATCTTGCATGGAGGAAATAAGAACCTTAGACAAGACTACTTCATGGGTGGAAAAAAACTAGAATGTGCTCAATTTGAAAAGGACTTGGGAGTAATGGTTGACCCAAGCTTAACAGGATCTAGGCAGTGTGCTGTAGCAGTATAAAAGGCCAACAGGATGCTGGGATATATAGCCAAAAGTATTGAGTATAAATCTAAAGAGGTTATATTGAAATTATACAATGCCTTAGTCAGACCACACCTGGAATACTGTGTGCAGTTCTGGGCACCGCACTATAAAAAAGATACTGAAGCTTTAGAAAAGGTTCAAAGAAGGGCAACTAAATTAGTTCCTGGCATGAAATATAAATGCTATGAGGAAAGACTCAAGTTACTTAACCTATTTAGATTAAGCGAGAGGAGGCTTAGGAGTGATTTAATTGAGGTATTTAAATTTATAAAAGGAATCAATAAGGTTAACTATAATAGATTCTTTAGGGTGAGTTCAGTCTGTAAAACAAAAGGACATAAATGGAAACTAGTTAAAAGTAAGTTCCGCACTGATGTAAGGAAATATTATTTTACACAAAGAGTTATCAATACATGGAATAGGTTGCCAGGTCATGTAGTTGAGGCAGAGACCCTTGCTGAGTTCAAGTCTAGACTTGATGCAGTTTTGGATACTCTTTAATTAAGAAATGGCGAGCTTAGTTGGGCCGAATGGCCTGTTCTCGTCATCATATGTTCTTATGTTCTTATAAGGAGCAGAGCTAGTAACTGAAAGGTTGCAGGCTCAGTTACAGGCTGGGGCACTGCCGTTGTACCCTTGGGCCAAGGTGTCTTATCCACAATTGCCTCAGTAAATATCCAGCTGTATAAATGGATAAAATTGTGACCTACGTAAATTGCAGGCTAACATGCCTGTATAATAGGGATGGGACAATAAATCGAAATTTCACATATCGTGATCCAAAAATATTACAATCCATTTCGTAAGTCAGAAAATGATATTGCGATATTTGCTACTTTGTATCGTACCCTAATCTTGCCCAATGATGCGCTACTAACTAGTTAATGCAAGTAGAGCTTTACCTGAATATGTCAAGTTCACTTGTCTCTCGTTGCCCATTCACAACCAAGAAATATCTTTTCATTGGTGCTTTTGGTCCGAGCTAATTTTTGCCAAACATAGCTAATGTTTATTTCTGTTGCCGATTTGCATATCGCAAAGATACTGTATGATGTACTTCTAGCCATAAACAAACTTTAGGTTGATGCATAATTGAGTTAAACAAAACTAATTTACCCACCACACACACACACACACACACACACACACACACACACACACACACACACACAACACATCTACACACACAAGTACATCTGCAGTGCACATACTCTGAAATTCTGTGCATCATGTGTTGTGTAGCAAGGCAGGCCCATCCACACACACAATCCAGTGTTATCTCAGAATTATTTGAGAGATTTATTATTTATTATTTGAGAGTATTTTTTCAGAGATACTGCTTCTCAATGACAGTGAGTAAAACTTTATATTTTGGTACTGTTTAGCATTTGTTGTAAATCATCCACATTTGTTGTAAATCATCCACATTTGTTCTAAATCATCCACATTTGCAGATGCATTGTTGAGAGCTGTATTTCATAGCCAGTGACTGCCAATAATCTGTTGTTTCTCATGCTCTATTGTTGTTCAATACTTATATATGGACAAAAGTATTTGGCCACACCTGTTTTTCAAGGTTTGAGCTAGGCCCCTTATCTTCAGTGAAGGGCAATCTTAATGCTTCAGCATACCAAGACATTTTGGACAATGCTATGCTTCCAACTTTGTGGCAACAGTTTGGGGAAGGCCCTTTTCTATTCCAACATGACTGTGCCCCAGTGCACAAAGCAAGGACTATAAAGCCATGGTTTGATGAGTTCGGTGTGGAAGAACTTGACTGGCCCGCACAGAGCCCTGACCTCAACCCCATCGAGCACCTTTGGGATGAACTGGAACGGAGATTGCGACCAGGCCTTCTTGTCCAACATTAGTGCCTGACCTCATAAACGCTCTAGAGAATGAATGGGCACAAATTCCCACAGAAACACTCCAAAATCTTGTGGAAAGCCTTCCAAGAAGAATGGAAGCTGTTATAGCTGCAAAAGGGGGACCAACTCCATACTGAAGTATATGTATGTTTGAATACAGTGTCATTACAATGTAATGGTCATGTGTCCGAATACTTTTGTCCATGTAGTGTATTTGATATATCAGTTCAAAATAATAAACATTAAGAGAAACTTTGTTCCATTTCATTTTTTTCTAGATTTATGTCACCAAAGTCTTTATTATAGTGTATTTTGTTAGACAAATTATAACTATCACAAAAACGAATTACATTTTCATTAAATGTGAACTAGTAATTGCAAACATTAATCACAAATGTTATCTATAGTGTCTGTGGTTGAGATAAAGACAATATATGTTAAGGATTTTTATGTATTTTATATTTCTGTAGTGCTTTTAAAACCTCAATAATGTCCTGGGTCAATTTGACCCGAACAGTGCCAAAGGGTCCAAAAAGTGAACCTAACACAAGGATTAAGCACAACGCTGAGAGTGGTAACGTTGCACTAGTGGTGTGTGTGACGTTTCAGGAAACAACCCTGACTGAGTTTGTAATATAAGCCGCAGCAAGTGTGAAGTGAGTCGAGAGCAACGGTAGAGAGAGCGGACCACTTTTTCGTTTTGATCAGAGACTAGACTTGAAGAGATGGCAGCAGCTTCAGCAACACCTGAACTCATTGACAGTGGGGACCCGAAGTGGAATATGGAGGTATGGAGTGGACGAAGAAGACGAGTCCCTAAACACAGTAGCACCGCTGTGCAAGCGCTGTTTTAAAGTGTGTCTCGCAAAGGAAGGCAACATGTCAAACCTGGCCAAACATCTGTTGGACAAACATCCCGACCTTTTCAAGGAATTCAAAGACCGACAGGTGATAGTTGACTAGTTCACTCCCCTGTTATGTCCATGAAAGAAATACAGAGTGATCGAAAAGCCTCTCCGCAGTAGTAATATACATACTCATACATAGCCTACATATTTGCATAGTGCTGAAAGTGTCGTCCATGACGTCGTATGCAAATAACGGTGTCGGAGAGACCGTCACCTAACTGCGGAGAGACTTTTCGATCATGCATATGCCCCAAGCTAGCAAACAAGTCATCACAACATCCCCTGTACCCACAACAGAAATGAATTAATGCACACATGCATCTCTACATAGCAAAGTCACAAACGTGATTTTATACAGAGATTTGGCCATTGCCCATTTAATGCTTCATACATAGCCTACTGTATAAAGACAGCATTGGAACTCTTATTTTCTTTTTTGTGAAACATTAGCCTAAATTATGATATAACCTAGTCCTAGATTATGATATATCTAATCAGTCTCAAAATGTTTTCTAGGTATGGTATCTCACAAACTAATTAGGTCCTCTGCTATGACAAATTTATCACCATAATTTTTCTAACCCCTTTTTTTCAACTACAGAAGTCTAGTGCCTCTCTGGCTCAGAGAGGTAATTGTACGATTCATGATCCGTATAGTCGATTATTCGTTTCAATAATCGATAGATTATTCGACTATCAAAATAGTCGTTAGTTGCAGCCCTAATTCTAACCTTAGGCTTCTTCTGCTCTTGCATCTCCTCTCCTGTCTGTTGCCTTTTCTCTACTGTTTTCTGTATTTTGTCATGTTTCCATGTTGTTTACACATTATGTAACAACCAAATCTGCCAAGTGTGTTATAGCAGAGGTCTCTGCAAGCTTATATTTTTCAGGACAGTTTTATAATTGAAAGATACTGGTTTCCAACCACTGGATCAGCCTAAATGTAGTTATTGAATGTTTATTTTACTTGTAATTTTTGTTGTGTTTATTCATTTATTTGTTGTATTTATGACACTTTTGTTGTATTTCTGATCTTTGAGAATTTCTGTTGTTACTTTGATCTCTTTATGTGTTGTCTAGTAGAGAACTTTATTCAAATGAGAATTTATTTTGTATTTTGCATGGCTAGAAATTAAATATCAATTCTGAATATTCATACTTTGTCGCTGAACTGTTATCAGGCTCTATCAAAACATGGTGATATTGAATCGCGAACCTCATATCGTATATCGAACCGAATCGTGAGATAACTATATTGTCCCATTCCTACTGTATAACTGTGACAGCAAGGGGTGTGTCCAGAGCCGGGCGGCCCTATACGCTCACTATGCAAGCTGTGTAGGGCCCCGCAAATTACACAAGGGCCCCTCATGTCGAAGCGGGTGTCAATGTTTACAACTTCGATGAGAGGATGAGGCGGAACTATCCTTCTGGTCATGAAAAGAGGAAAAAAAAAACACCATAAGTGTTAATTGCGGGAACAGCAATTAGGTAAACTTGTGTCCTCTCCTCTCCAAGTTTGATTTCAGCAAATAAGAGTAACGTTAAGTTGATGTGCTAGTTTGCAGTGCATCCTGTAGCGTAACATAATTGTGACTGGTCTCGATGCAAATATTTTCACACACACACACACACACACACACACACACACAACCACTCCAGACAATTAAATTAAATAAGTGGTGGGTAGAGATAATATTTATTTTTAACCCTTTCGCGCGTACGGTCACACCTGTGTGATTTGCCGTTTAGTGCATATGCTAAAACCAGTGCGATTAGAACACTAGATTGGAAGAATTCTAGCTAATTTTAGCTTTGAGAAAACGATTTAATGTTAAAAAAATATAGCAAATGCTAACTGAAAACTGTGAGAAGCTTATAACGCTAATGAAAACATAACGAACCATGTATCGTTACATGCGCGTATTTATGCTACATAGCACAAAAATATGATCCGTACGAAAGGGTTAATAAAACATGCAGTTTTGGAACATTTCAATAAGGACAAATAAAAATACATAAAAATAGGCTATCACTTACAACCGTGTTATACACAAGGTGTGAAGGCGGTTTATATAGCTATCACAATTACAAGTAATTTTAGTGATATCGTTGAATGGTTAGCCTACTTTGAAGACTGCATGAAATGGTCGATGCGCGAGAGGGCCCACCTACACTAGTAAAGCAGCAAAAAATCGCCTTCCTTGATGGGCCCCTGACAGCTTCTGGGCCCCGGTGCGCTGCACCGGTTGCACAGTCAATATTTACGCCAGTGAGTGCATCTGTCTGTCTTGCTAACCTAGCTGGGCAGTGCATCTCTTGGTGCACTTGCTTAGGGCCCCAGGAAGGTCAGGACCAGCTCTGGGTGTGTCACAGACCAACAGCAGTTCAGCTTTTGCATGACAGTGACAGCTTGCACTGTCAGTACCTGAGATCCTCTGCTTCTGAATGATCAACATTTCTGGCTGTGCTGTGTTCTTTCTCAGATGGGACACCATTGTCCAAGTGCACCCTGGTCCTCCCTCATAGAGAAAACATCAGCTCGTATAGCCGACTACCTAAAACCACGTGGCACTC